>NC_060189.1:37138059-38338059 GCF_021184085.1 Oncorhynchus gorbuscha | reverse complement strand
TGCCATTTAGGTCACAGCCATAGAGATAAAGGAACACAGCTGTCTGTAGCTCAGGAACAAAGATGTTGTCTTAGTAGTTATTAGGAGGACCTGGAGGAAATCTGACCAAGAAAAACATCAGATGCTAGTTGTACGAAGGGTATAACTAGGGCCTAT
The DNA here is from genome assembly GCF_021184085.1 of Oncorhynchus gorbuscha. Lineage (NCBI taxonomy): Eukaryota > Metazoa > Chordata > Actinopteri > Salmoniformes > Salmonidae > Oncorhynchus > Oncorhynchus gorbuscha. Next base: position 38,337,903 of record NC_060189.1, on the reverse strand, counting down.
AGTTTTTCCTGGCCGTGTCAAAACTCCCGTACCTAGTTACAGTATTAGTATGAGACTAACCTTGTCCCATATATCTTTTGCTCTTGCAAACTCCATTGCTCATGACAATGAATGACAAGGAGTTGGCATTATAGCACAAGCAGACTGGCATTCAGCCTATCCCAGACATAGTTCAATTATTAGTATCAGAAAGCTATTCAACATGAAAATAACTATTCAGTCTGGATAAATGAAATCCATCCTGGGCTTTTGTTTTGGTGTCATTAGAGAAGCCTAACATATAACTGTTTTTTTATTCAACCTTTGACCCATTTTACCCTGAATTGTAGCTCTGCAGTTTATGTTGACATTATCTCTTCCCAGCTAGCACATAATGTCTTCAGAACCATATGTTTCATAGAGCTTGGTGAGAGCATGGTTGTCCTATGATTATTTTGCATCTAACCTTCTCACAACATTCTGGGAATGTTGCAGGATAGCCAGCTAGCGCATAACATTCTGAGAACCATATGTTTCTTAGGTGCGAATTTCAGTACCTAAGCCGAACGTTTCCCAAAGGTTTACTCGTGGTTCTATGTAATGTTCTCAGAACGTTCAGAGAACATTAAGAAACAACTTTCTTTTGTGGGAATTTCAGTGCTTCACGATAACACTTTCTGAAGATTTCCTCATGTTTCTATTTAAAGTTCTATATATAATGTTCTCAGAACGTTCAGAGAATGTTAAGAAACAATGTTCTTCTGTGGGGATTTCAGTACTTCAGCATAGTGTATTCTGCACCTTTCCTCGTGGTTCTATTTAAAGTCATGTTCTTAGAACGTTAAGAAAACTTTCCATTAAAAAAAACAGTAGTAACATTCAAAGAACGTTCTAAGAATGTTATTTAAAAACATATACATTCCGTTCACAGCATCAACAATACTCTCTTTAGCCTATCTTGTTAATTAAGTGTGTTCAGGTGTGTTGGCCGTGCCCACTAATTGGCCACACATAATGTTAACGAGTGTGTTTATTTCCTTGGATGGAAATGGGGTCTGCTTGAATAGATTACAATGAACAGTTTTTTAAAACATGGCACGCTAGCTCCATCCTGGTGGCACAGTGAACTAATTCCATTGATATAGAACAGTAGATCATAGGTTCAGAATCTCACTGATGCCATGGCACAATAAAACAAATACATGTGTTTGCATGATTAATGCCTAAGCAAATTAATTTCCAGGTGTCATATCTGTGTTGGGGTTCCAAACAGTTAACCTAAGCTGTCATTATTATTAAAAGTCTTATTGAAACATGTTCTCAGAAAATTATTTAATTGCCTTCAAATAACCTATTATTTCCATTCTCAGAAGGTTAGTAAACCTCCTAGGAAAACTTTCAGAGAACCATAGTAGAATGTTTTCACAACCTCCCTGCAACCTAAAAATTCAAGTTCTCAGAACAGGCAAAGTGGAAACCAAAAATGTACATTCACACAATTTCCAAGAAACCAGATGTGTTAGCTGGGTTTAAAGTCTGTTTGGTTCTGTCAACCTTCTGCTGAACCCGGTTTTCTCTCCCTTTGTGTGTGTGTGTGCGTGTGTGTGTGTAGCTGGAGGGAGATGAGAACTCCTACTTCATTGACAGAGTACTACATTCTCCTACTTCTGTGGCTGCTCCTCTACTGCCTGTTGGTGTTGCCACAGATCGACTACAGGAACCTGCCAAGCCTTCTGCTCAACCTGGAAAAATGAATACACACACATACTGCGACACATGTACATACTGATACACACATCACAAACATGTCACACACACACGACACATACACACGCATGTACACACAACACTTTTTTTTATTCCAGAATAATTTATAAAGCTGTTTAGAGATTCTGCTCTTTGGCTTTTAATGTGGCTTGCTTAAATTGCTTAAATATGCTTAAATTGTGAAGACAAACCTATAACTTTGTATGTTTTTCTGAGTTTATTGATGTACAAAGAAAGAAGCACTCTGAGGGCTATTTAATCCGTAGCGCTGAAGATCCTCTTTATAGCGCGATTGACAATTAAAGTCAATGTTCCCGCGGTCGCGGAGACTGCATTCACGGTAAATGCTGGATTTGTACGCGGATCGTCAGCAATCGTCAGCGATACTTTGGCAATATGGATTGAATCCAGCCCTAAGAATGTAGGATTGCACGGTGCACAATTATAAAAAATGTTTTTGTAGGTATACAGTCCATGAAGCATTGCAGTGGCCCATTTACATAAATGGCAATTTGGTGAGTGGAATAACATGTATGTTTCAGAAACGTCCCCGATGTCCTTTTTGAATTTACATGGAATTTGATAAGAAAAAGTGTGGCCAATGAGTTATGCAGAAATATTTACACATTTAAGATAATGCACAACCTCCATTGAGCGATTAACTTATTAAGGTCCTGCATTCTCTTGAAGGTACTTGTGGATTCTGTACAGGCTTGGGAGTGTGTCAGTTGCACTTTTGAACCAGAGTATGTGAACTGCCAAAGATACAGTGTTTGGAATGCTGGATAGTCAATACAAAACGAATTCACCATTAGCAAATTATGAAATAGAAGTATAACACAGTTTAAATAGTTTTGAAGTGACAATACTGATGTACTAATCATGTTGGTTTTATTTTAATAATATTTTAAGAATGCTGGAGTAAATGTCTATGGATCAGTTGAAAATACAGTATATGAATGGATTTTTAAAGTGTGATTATTAATTCCTTTATTAAATGCTATGTTTGTATGCCTGTGGGTTGTTTTTTTAAACTGCTGTTATTGATTCAGCCGTGCTTGAACTTGTTAAAGCCTTTCAATAAAAAGAGAATGCTTTATGATTAAATGTTTATTTATGAAATACCTTTTATTTTTAAACAACATCTGTAATTAAGTACAGTACTATCATAATTGCTGTTGCGTTTTTAATAATTTTAATCGGCTTAGTTTACAGCCACCTAAATCTTCGATATAATTCCCCTAACAACAAGCACAGAATTCCTACACATGGATAAACCAAACTGGATTTACAGTGGGGCAAAAAAGTATTTAGTCAGTCATCAATTGTGCAAGTTCTCCCACTTAAAAAGATGAGAGAGGCCTGTCATTTTCATCACAGGTACACTTCAACTATGACAGACAAAATAAGAAAAAAAATCCAGAAAATCACATTGTAGGATTTTTCATGAATTTGGTGGAAATTATGGTGGAAAATAAGTATTTGGTCAATCACAAAAGTTTATCTCAAAACTTTGTTATATACCCTTTGTATACCCTTTGTTGGCAATGACAGAGGTCAAATGTTTTCTGTAAGTCTTCACAAGGTTTTCACACACTGTTGCCCATTCCTCCATGCAGATCTCCTCTAGAGCAGTGATGTTTTGGGGCTGTTGCTGGGCAACATGCACTTTCAACTCCCTCCAAAGATTTTCTATGGAGTTGAGATCTGGAGACTGGCTAGGCCACTCCAGGACCTTGAAATGCTTCTTACGAAGCCACTCCTTCATTGCCCGGGCGGTGTATTTGGGATCATTATCATGCTGAAAGACCCAGCCATGTTTCATCTTCAATGCCCTTGCTGATGGAAGGAGGTTTTCACTCAAAATCTCACGATACATGGCCCCATTCATTCTTTCCTTTACACGGATCAGTCGTCCTGGTCCCTTTGCAGAAAAACAGCCCCAAAGCATGATGTTTCCACCCCCATGCCTCACAGTAGGTGTGGTGTTCTTTGGATGCAACTCAGCATTCTTTGTCCTCCAAACACGACGAGTTGAGTTTTTACCAAAAAGTTAGATTTTGGTTTCATCTGGGCCTGGACATGTACTGGCTTAAGCAGGGGGACACGTCTGGCACTGCAGAATTTGTCTGGCACTGCAGAATTTGATATCCTTGCGGTGTAGTGTGTTACTGATGGTAGGCTTTGTTACTTTGGTCCCAGCTCTCTGCAGGTCATTCACTAGGTCCCCCCGTGTGGTTCTGGGATTTTTGCTCACCGTTCTTGTGATCATTTTGACCCCACAGGGTGAGATCTTGCGTGGAGCCCCAGATCGAGGGAGATTATCAGTGGTCTCGTATGTCTTCCATTTCCTAATACTTGCTCCCAGAGTTGATTTCTTCAAACCAAGCTGCTTACCTATTGCAGATTCAGTCTTCCCAGCCTGGTGCAGGTCTACAATTTTGTTTCTGGTGTCCTTTGACAGCTCTTTGGTCTTGGCCATAGTGGAGTTTGGAGTGTGACTGTTTGAGGTTGTGGACAGGTGTTTTTTATACTGATAACAAGTTCGAACAGGTGCTATTAATACAGGTAACGAGTGGAGGACAGAGGAGCCTCTTAAAGAAGAAGTTACAGGTCTGTGAGAGCCAGAAATCTTGCTTGTTTGTAGGTGACCAAATACTTATTTTCCACCATAATTTGCAAATAAATTCATTAAAAATCCTACAATGTGATTTTCTGGATTTTTTTTATCTCATTTTGCCTGTCATAGTTGAAGTGTACCTATGATGAAAATTACAGGCCTCTCATCTTTTTAAGTGGGAGAACTTGCACAATTGGTGGCTGACTAAATACCTTTTTGCCCCACTGTATAAGTGTGTGTAGTTATGTGCAAAAGCCATACTTTTACATGACTTCATGTCCAGCAGCTGTCCATATGAATTCTGTTTAAATAGATTGCCTATACAGACACTGCATATGTTAATGAGATATATATGGGCTGTGTGGATCACGTTGAGGGAGAGGTTGTTGTCCTGGCACCACACGGCCAGGTCTCTGACCTCCTCCCTATAAGCGGTCTCATCATTGTTGGTGATCAAGCCTACCACAGTTGTGTCGTCGGAAAACTTAATGATGGTGTTGGAGTCATGCCTGGCCATGCAGTCGGGGGTGAACAGGAAATACAGGAGGACTGAGCACGCACCCCTGTGTGTCCTCCATGTTGAGGATCAGCATGGCAGATGTGTTGTTACCTACCCTTGCTTCCTGGGGGCGGCCCATCATGATGTCCAGGATCCAGTTGCAGAGGGAGGTGTTTAGTCCCAGGGTCCTTAGCTTAGTGATGTGTTTTGGTGGCCAAATAACTTTTGAACTTTTTTAGGATAGGGGGCAGAATTCTGAATTTTGGATGAGAAGTGTGCCCAAAGTAAACTGCCTGCTAGTCAGGCCCAGAAGCTAGTATATGCATATAATGTCTGTCAGTATAACAGAACTGAAATGGCAGGCGGAAACCTAAGGAAAATCCATCCAGGAAGTGCTAATATTTTGAAATGGGTGTTTTTCCATTGAAAGCCTATCCACTATATAAATGGTTATGACCCAGATTGCGTTCCCTATGGCTTCCACTAGCTGTGAACAGTCTTTAGACATTGTTTCAGGCCTTTATTCTGAACAATTAGGGAGAATGAGCAGTTTCAATGAGAGGCCAGTGGAAAGTCCCCAACCTGTTTGGTGCTCAATCCCAAGAGCGCACCTTGATTTTCTTTTATATTGATGACGCTATATTGTCCGGTTGAAATATTATTGATTATTTAGGCTAAAAACAACCTGAGGATTGATTATAAACATCGTTTGACAAGTTTCTCCAAACTTTAAGGATACTATTTGGAATTTTCATCTGCCTCTTGTGACCGCATTTGAGCCATTGAATTACTGAACAAAATGTGCCAACAAAATTGAGGTTTTTGGATATAAAGAGGGACTTTATCGAACAAAACCAACATTTAATGTGTAACTGGGAGTCTTGTGATTGCAACCATACAAAGCTCATCATCAATGGTAAGTGATTAATTTTATTGCTATTTCTGACTTTCGTGACTAATCTACTTGGCTGCTAACTGTTTGTAATGTTTTGTGTGCTGAGCGATGTCCTCAGATAATCGCTTGGTTTGCTTTCGCCGCAAAGCTTTTTTGAAATCTGACACGGCGGCTGGATTAACAACAATTTAAGATTTATTTTGATGTATTGCATTTGTGGTTTCATGAAAGTTAAATATTTATAGTAATTTGAATTTGGCGCTCTGCAATTTCATCGGAAGTTGTCGAGGTGGAACGCTAGCGTCCCACTGATCCATAAGAAGTTTTCAAATTAAGCAGATCAATCCGCTTTACAATGGGTTTGGAGCCTAACTGGCATATATAAGCAGCGCTTGAGTTTCAAGTTTGGGGAAGGTAATTTTCATTTAAAAAATGCGCCTTTATAATAAAAACATTTACATGCATAATCGCATTTGAGGTCAGTTTTTTAATAATGGTGTTTTCCTGCTAATGGAACATTTGTGCATATAGCCTATTACCATGTGCTCATTGCTGTGCTTATAATGTGATGAAATGTCCTCATAGTTTATTAACATTTTAAGCTAAATGTTTTGATCTGTTGCGATAGCCTCATTCCGTGAAAAAAAGGTATTTTGATACTAGTGTTGTATTAATTTGGGATCTATTGCATCCCACAACAAGGCCCTCAACTTTTGTACTATGGGAGATAGCAGATTGACATAGGTTAGTGCTTTTTCTGTTTGTTAGGCCTACTCATCTTGTTGGCTGATGAAAAGTAAATATGGACAGTTCATCCAATATCTTTAATATGCACCTCGGAATTGGATAAGGACACAAGCAGTTGCATCCCCGATGGGTCTGTCTTTACTTGTAGCCTGTGAGATAGACCCAATCACATGATGGAGAGCCATGTGAGGGAGAGATGCTTAGGAGCTCACGGCACTCAGGGAGAAGGGCACAACGCAGCACTCCGGGCCAAGGGCACAACGGCCACTGGTCACAAAAGGCATGCATTTTTTTAGGGTGCATTTACTGCCACAAAGGGGATTCCGACCATGAAATCCGAGGCATTATCAAGTGCTTGTCAAATTGTGAATGAGAGACTAATGAAGAGTGTACAGCCTGCTCAAAAAAAACAAAGAAGAGCTCATGCAACTTTTTTCAAATCATCATTAGAGTTGTATCATGCAGCCTTACAATGTATTAAAAATCTAAACATACAGCCCAATGTTTGTAGAACAACTTAAGTTACATTAATAACTCTAAATTAAGCATATAGGAGTACCTATTTGTTTGTTAATTTCTCAACAAAGAATAGCTGCATGTGCGCACTCCCTCAAATCGTTTGGAGAGCTTATGTATATTTTATTAAGTTTTATTCAATTTCATTCTTCATACTATAAAATAATATAAATAATGCCAAGGAGTTCTAAGCAAATCTTGTCTGCTAAGTTAACTAGTGTAGCCCACAGCCATTTGGCATAGCCAGATCAGGACCTAACATAAGGACAACTCAGAGTATGCTATTCTTCTGAAATAGACTACATTTGCTTCATATCATGCTTCTTTAGATCTGTCTAATAATAAATAATGGATTTATTGTGAAGGTGTAGATATATTACATGGATCGGCTATGTGTGGAAGCCAGGAGATGCTAAATGTGTTTCTGTTAATTAACTGTCAATTACTGAGACCGACAGTTATTTGCTTGACAATGACAAAATGTCGTGATAGTCACAGCCCTAGTTGGACCATGTTAAACTCCTTAGTGATGTGGACACCAGGGAACTTGAAGCTCTTGACCTGCTCCACTACAGCCCTCGGCCCTCCATTTCTTGTGGTCCACGATCAGCGTGTTTGTCTTGCTGACGTTGAGGAAGAGGTTGTTGTCCTGGCACCACACTGCCATGTCACTGACCTCCTCCCTATAGGCCGTCTCATCGTCGTCGGTGATCAGGCCTACCACTATAGTATCATCAGCAAAATTAAAGTGGTTGGAGTCGCACGCAACCACAGAGTTGTAGTACAGGAGGGGACTAAGCACCCACTCCTGAGTTTTGAGGCTCAGCGTGGGGGATGTGTTGTTGCCTACACCAACCACCTGTGTGCGGCCCGTCAGGAAGTCCAGAATCCAGTTGCAGAGGGAGGTGTTTAGTCCCAGGGACCTGAGCTTAGTGATGAGTTTGGAGGGAACTATGGTGTTGAACGCTGAGCTGTAGGCAATGAAAAGCATTCTCACATAGGTTTTCCTTTTGTCCAGGTGGGAGAGGGCAGTGTGGAGTGCAACAGAGATCTGTGGATCTGTTGGGTTGGTATGTGAATTGGAGTTGGTCCAGGGTGTCTGGGATGATGGTGTTGATGTGAGCCATGACCAGCCTTTCAAAGAATTTAGTGGCTACAGATGTGAGAGCTACAGGGAGGTAGTCATTTAGACAGGTTACCTTGGCATCTTGGCCGTGGCAATTTTAGCATGTAAACCTTGGTGGGGCAAACAATAAAATAAAATATGGGCTGCATGTCAGCAAAGCCACTACACAACACTAAACAATACATTAATTGCACTATAAAAAAAAATTCTCCACACTATGGAGTGAGTCCTTACCACTGCTACATCTGGCTATCAGCGGAGCCTTGTCTGGCAGGGAAACAGTTAATTCAGTGTCATTTACTGTCTTTCTAAAATAGATAGCTGATATGGCTGACATGCTTGAACAAATGTGGTTTCCACTGACAATTTAGATGTACAAACTTTGTATCATGTTGCAGGTAAGACCCAGATGCTGTTATGCTGGTGAATGAGGACCCAAAAGCGACTTAACGAAAACAGAGTCTTTATTCCAGTATATGACAAAAGTAATAATCCTGGATATATCAAGGAGAAAACAAAACAGGAAAAACTGAAATCCACTCGTAGTAGCGAGGACTGACTGGAGACTCGACCATAGACTGCAGGTTGCTTCGGGAAGGCACCGACCGTAGCAGACTAAGACACCTGCTCACACGCAGCATCTGAAGAAGATAAAACACGACAGGGCGAGACAAGGACACAGAACAGCGAACATCATACAAGGATCCGACAAGGACAGAAGCGGAAAACAGAGGGAGAAATAGTGGCTCTAATCAGAGGGCAAAATAGGGGACAGGTGTGAAAAGAGTAAATGAGGTAGTAGGAGAATGAGGAACAGCTGGGAGCAGGAACGGAACGATAGGGAGAGAGAGCGAGAGAGGGAGAGAGGGAGGGGAAGAGAGGGATAGAAAGAGGGAAAGAACCTAATAAGACCAGCAGAGGGAAACGAATAGAAGGGAAGCACAGAGACAAGACATGATAACCAATGACAAAACATGACAGTACCCCCCACTCACCGAGCGCCTCCTGGCGCACTCGAGGAGGAACCCTGGCGGCAACGGAGGAAATCATCAATCAGCGAACGGTCCAGCACGTCCCGAGATGGAACCCAACTCCTCTCCTCAGGACCGTAAATCCTCCCAATCCACTAAGTACTGGTGACCACGTCCCCGAGAACGCATGTCCATGATCTTTCGTACCTTGTAAATAGGTGCGCCCTCGACAAGGACGGGGGGAGGGAAGACGAACGGGGGCGCGAAGAAAGGGCTTGACACAGGAGACATGGAAGACAGGGTGGACGCGACGAAGATGTCGCGGAAGAAGCAGTCGCACAGCGACAGGATTGACGACCTGGGAGACACGGAACGGACCAATGAACCGCGGAGTCAACTTGCGAGAAGCTGTCGTAAGGGGAAGGTTACGAGTGGAAAGCCACACTCTCTGGCCGCGACAATAACTAGGACTCTTAATCCTACGTTTATTGGCGGCTCTCACAGTCTGCGCCCTGTAACGGCAAAGTGCAGACCTCACCCTCCTCCAGGTGCGCTCACAACGTTGGACAAACGCCTGAGCGGAGGGAACGCTGGACTCGGCGAGCTGGGACGAGAACAGAGGAGGCTGGTACCCCAGACTACTCTGAAACGGAGATAGCCCGGTAGCAGACGAAGGAAGCGAGTTGTGAGCGTATTCTGCCCAGGGAGCTGTTCTGCCCAAGACGCAGGGTTTCTAAAAGAAAGGCTGCGTAATATGCGACCAATCGTCTGATTGGCCCTTTCTGCTTGACCGTTAGACTGGGGATGAAAACCGGAAGAGAGACTGACGGAAGCACCAATCAAACGACAGAACTCCCTCCAAAACTGTGACGTGAATTGCGGACCTCTGTCTGAAACGGCGTCTAACGGGAGGCCATGAATTCTGAACACATTCTCAATGATGATTTGTGCCGTCTCCTTAGCGGAAGGAAGCTTAGCGAGGGGAATGAAATGTGCCGCCTTAGAGAACCTATCGACAACCGTAAGAATCACAGTCTTCCCCGCAGACGAAGGCAGACCGGTAATGAAGTCTAAGGCGATGTGAGACCATGGTCGAGAAGGAATGGGAAGCGGTCTGAGACGACCGGCAGGAGGAGAGTTACCTGACTTAGTCTGCGCGCAGTCCGAACAAGCAGCCACGAAACGGCGCGTGTCACGCTCCTGAGTAGGCCACCAAAACCGCTGGCGAATAGAAGCAAGTGTACCCCGAACGCCGGGGTGGCCAGCTAACTTGGCAGAGTGAGCCCACTGAAGAACAGCCAGACGAGTAGAAACAGGAACGAAAAGAAGGTTATTAGGACAAGCGCGCGGCGACGCAGTGTGAGTGAGTGCTTGCTTAACCTGTCTCTCAATTCCCCAGACAGTCAACCCGACAACACGCCCATCAGGAAGAATCCCCTCGGGATCGGTAGAAGCCACAGAAGAACTAAAGAGACGGGATAAGGCATCAGGCTTGGTGTTCTTATTACCCGGGCGATAAGAAATCACGAACTCGAAACGAGCGAAAAACAACGCCCAACGAGCTTGATGTGCATTAAGTCGTTTGGCAGAACGGATGTACTCAAGGTTCTTATGGTCAGTCCAAACGACAAAAGGAACGGTCGCCCCCTCCAACCACTGTCGCCATTCGCCTAGGGATAAGCGGATGGCGAGCAGTTCGCGGTTACCCACATCATAGTTGCGTTCCGATGGCGACAGGCGATGAGAAAAATAAGCGCAAGGATGGACCTTATCGTCAGACTGGAAGCGCTGGGATAGAATGGCTCCCACGCCCACCTCTGAAGCGTCAACCTCGACAATGAATTGTTTAGTGACGTCAGGAGTAACAAGGATAGGAGCGGACGTAAAACGCTTCTTGAGGAGATCAAAAGCTCCCTGGGCGGAACCGGACCACTTAAAGCACGTCTTGACAGAAGTAAGAGCTGTGAGAGGGGCAGCAACTTGACCGAAATTACGAATGAAACGCCGATAGAAATTAGCGAAACCTAGAAAGCGCTGCAACTCGACACGTGACCTTGGAACGGGCCAATCACTGACAGCCTGGACCTTAGCGGGATCCATCTGAATGCCTTCAGCGGAAATAACAGAACCGAGAAATGTGACAGAGGAGACATGAAAGGCGCACTTCTCAGCCTTCACGTAGAGACAATTCTCTAAAAGGCGTTGGAGTACACGTCGAACGTGCTGAACATGAATCTCGAGTGACGGTGAAAAAATCAGGATATCGTCAAGGTAGACAAAAACAAAGATGTTCAGCATGTCTCTCAGTACATCATTAACTAATGCCTGAAAAACAGCTGGAGCATTAGCGAGACCGAACGGCAGAACCCGGTACTCAAAATGCCCTAACGGAGTGTTAAACGCCGTTTTCCACTCGTCCCCCTCTCTGATGCGCACGAGATGGTAAGCGTTACGAAGGTCCAACTTAGTAAAGAACCTGGCTCCCTGCAGAATCTCGAAGGCTGACGACATAAGGGGAAGCGGATAACGATTCTTAACCGTTATGTCATTCAGCCCTACGGATTTTTGATCGTTCAGTTTTGGGTAGGGAGGCTTCTAGGGCCCTGGCTTCCCTATGTCAAGGTGATCGATCCATAACGGATTACTCTATAGAGTTTCGCACTCTTGCTGCCTCTAGTGACTGGAAACAGACAAATAATGCTCGCTCGTTTTCTGGAGGGACTCCACGCTGAGGTTAAGGATGAGATTCTCTCCCGGGAGGTTCCTTCCAGTGTGGACTCTTTGATTGCACTCGCCATCCGCATAGAACGAAGGGTAGATCTTCGTCACCGAGCTCGTGGAAGAGAGCTGCGCAGATCACGATGTTCCCCCACTCCGCAAATCAACCATCTCCTTCCTGCTCAGAGACTGAGCCCATGCAGCAGGAGGTATTCGACATCTAAACGACTAAGGAGAGGAACGGAGGATCACCAACCGCCTTTGCCTTAATAGAAGGTTCTGCTGGACATTTTGTCAATTCATGTCCAGTAAAAGGTGAGCTCATCAGTAAGCGGAGGGCTACTGGTGAGGTCTCACTGGTCTCTCCATCAAGATACTGTGAGGGTTAAACCGGTTTGGCTGTCTCATATCTGATACTGGGAGAAGACTACCATCTAAGACATCTGGGGTCTGAGGAATGTCATGTTTTATTGGAATAAAACATGGGCTCAGCCCCATGACATTCTCTCAGACAGTTAGGAAGCCCACGCCCATGTTCGGTCCAGCGTAGATGGAGTCTTCTCCCCAGTATCAGATATGAGACACTTGACCTTTAACCCTGACAGTATCTGGTAACCACAGTGAGACCATTTCTTTTTGATTTTTTGTTCACCTTTTACACCTGTTGTTTTGGGTCATCCCTGGCTAGTATGTCATAATCCTTCTATTAATTGGTCTAAAGTAATTCTATCCTATCCTGGAACGTTTCTTGTCATGTGAAGTGTTTAATGTCTGCTATCCCTCCTGTTTCTTCTGTCTCCTCTTCTCAGGAGGAACCTGGAGATTTGACAGGAGTGCGGGAGGAATATCATGATCTGCGCACGGTCTTCAGTCGGTCCAGAGCCAACTCCCTTCCTCTCACCGGATGGCGATTGTAGTATTGATCTCCTTCACTGGGGACCACCTCCCCTCGGGGTAGACTATACTCTCAGTCGGTCCTCCAGAAAACGTAAGGCTCTCGAGGATTATTTGTCTGTTTCTTCGTCACCGGCACCGTAGTGCCTTCTTCCTCTCCGCCGGATCGAGTTTTTTTGTTAAGAAGAAGGACCCTAGTACCTCCGCCCAAAACTGAACGTGGAAAATCCCGAGGGCTGAATGACATAACGGTTAAGAATCGTTATCCGCTTCCCCTTATGTCGTCAGCCTTCGAGATTCTGCAGGGAGCCAGGTTCTTTACTAAGTTGGACCTTCGTAACGCTTACCATCTCGTGCGCATCAGAGAGGGGGACGAGTGGAAAACGGCGTTTAACACTCCGTTAGGGCATTTTGAGTACCGGGTTCTGCCGTTCGGTCTCGCTAATGCTCCAGCTGTTTTTCAGGCATTAGTTAATGATGTACTGAGAGACATGCTGAACATCTTTGTTTTTGTCTACCTTGACGATATCCTGATTTTTTCACCGTCACTCGAGATTCATGTTCAGCACGTTCGACGTGTACTCCAACGCCTTTTAGAGAATTGTCTCTACGTGAAGGCTGAGAAGTGCGCCTTTCATGTCTCCTCTGTCACATTTCTCGGTTCTGTTATTTCCGCTGAAGGCATTCAGATGGATCCCGCTAAGGTCCAGGCTGTCAGTGATTGGCCCGTTCCAAGGTCACGTGTCGAGTTGCAGCGCTTTCTAGGTTTCGCTAATTTCTATCGGCGTTTCATTCGTAATTTCGGTCAAGTTGCTGCCCCTCTCACAGCTCTTACTTCTGTCAAGACGTGCTTTAAGTGGTCCGGTTCCGCCCAGGGAGCTTTTGATCTCCTCAAGAAGCATTTTACGTCCGCTCCTATCCTTGTTACTCCTGACGTCACTAAACAATTCATTGTCGAGGTTGACGCTTCAGAGGTGGGCGTGGGAGCCATTCTATCCCAGCGCTTCCAGTCTGACGATAAGGTCCATCCTTGCGCTTATTTTTCTCATCGCCTGTCGCCATCGGAACGCAACTATGATGTGGGTAACCGCGAACTGCTCGCCATCCGCTTAGCCCTCGGCGAATGGCGACAGTGGTTGGAGGGGGCGACCGTTCCTTTTGTCGTTTGGACTGACCATAAGAACCTTGAGTACATCCGTTCTGCCAAACGACTTAATGCACGTCAAGCTCGTTGGGCGTTGTTTTTCGCTCGTTTCGAGTTCGTGATTTCTTATCGCCCGGGTAATAAGAACACCAAGCCTGATGCCTTATCCCGTCTCTTTAGTTCTTCTGTGGCTTCTACCGATCCCGAGGGGATTCTTCCTGATGGGCGTGTTGTCGGGTTGACTGTCTGGGGAATTGAGAGACAGGTTAAGCAAGCACTCACTCACACTGCGTCGCCGCGCGCTTGTCCTAATAACCTTCTTTTCGTTCCTGTTTCTACTCGTCTGGCTGTTCTTCAGTGGGCTCACTCTGCCAAGTTAGCTGGCCACCCCGGCGTTCGGGGTACACTTGCTTCTATTCGCCAGCGGTTTTGGTGGCCTACTCAGGAGCGTGACACGCGCCGTTTCGTGGCTGCTTGTTCGGACTGCGCGCAGACTAAGTCAGGTAACTCTCCTCCTGCCGGTCGTCACAGACCGCTTCCCATTCCTTCTCGACCATGGGTTCACATCTCCTTAGACTTCATTACCGGTCTGCCTTCGTCTGTGGGGAAGACTGTGATTCTTACGGTTGTCGATAGGTTCTCTAAGGCGGCACATTTCATTCCCCTCGCTAAGCTTCCTTCCGCTAAGGAGACGGCACAAATCATCATTGAGAATGTGTTCAGAATTCATGGCCTCCCGTTAGACGCCGTTTCAGACAGAGGTCCGCAATTCACGTCACAGTTTTGGAGGGAGTTCTGTCGTTTGATTGGTGCTTCCGTCAGTCTCTCTTCCGGTTTTCATCCCCATCTACGCTGGACCGGTTCGGCTGCTTCATGCAGTGCCTTGATAGACTCTGGGGCTGAGGGTTGTTTTATTGGACGAAGCATGGGCTCGGAAACATGACATTCCTCTCAGACAGTTAGGGAAGCCCACGCCCATGTTCGCCTTAGATGGTAGTCTTCTCCCCAGTATCAGATATGAGACACTACCTTTAACCCTGACAGTATCTGGTAACCACAGTGAGACCATTTCTTTTTTGATTTTTTGTTCACCTTTTACACCTGTTGTTTTGGGTCATCCCTGGCTAGTATGTCATAATCCTTCTATTAATTGGTCTAGTAATTCTATCCTATCCTGGAACGTTTCTTGTCATGTGAAGTGTTTAATGTCTGCTATCCCTCCTGTTTCTTCTGTCTCCTCTTCTCAGGAGGAACCTGGTGATTTGACAGGAGTGCCGGAGGAATATCATGATCTGCGCACGGTCTTCAGTCGGTCCAGAGCCAACTCCCTTCCTCCTCACCGGTCGTATGATTGTAGTATTGATCTCCTTCCGGGGACCACTCCCCCTCGGGGTAGACTATACTCTCTGTCGGCTCCCGAACGTAAGGCTCTCGAGGATTATTTGTCTGTTTCTCTCGACACCGGCACCGTAGTGCCTTCTTCCTCTCCCGCCGGAGCGGAGTTTTTTTTGTTAAGAAGAAGGACGGTACTCTGCGCCCCTGCGTGGATTATCGAGGGCTGAATGACATAACGGTTAAGAATCGTTATCCGCTTCCCCTTATGTCGTCAGCCTTCGAGATTCTGCAGGGAGCCAGGTTCTTTACTAAGTTGGACCTTCGTAACGCTTACCATCTCGTGCGCATCAGAGAGGGGGACGAGTGGAAAACGGCGTTTAACACTCCGTTAGGGCATTTTGAGTACCGGGTTCTGCCGTTCGGTCTCGCTAATGCTCCAGCTGTTTTTCAGGCATTAGTTAATGATGTACTGAGAGACATGCTGAACATCTTTGTTTTTGTCTACCTTGACGATATCCTGATTTTTTCACCGTCACTCGAGATTCATGTTCAGCACGTTCGACGTGTACTCCAACGCCTTTTAGAGAATTGTCTCTACGTGAAGGCTGAGAAGTGCGCCTTTCATGTCTCCTCTGTCACATTTCTCGGTTCTGTTATTTCCGCTGAAGGCATTCAGATGGATCCCGCTAAGGTCCAGGCTGTCAGTGATTGGCCCGTTCCAAGGTCACGTGTCGAGTTGCAGCGCTTTCTAGGTTTCACTAATTTCTATCGGCGTTTCATTCGTAATTTCGGTCAAGTTGCTGCCCCTCTCACAGCTCTTACTTCTGTCAAGACGTGCTTTAAGTGGTCCGGTTCCGCCCAGGGAGCTTTTGATCTCCTCAAGAAGCATTTTACGTCCGCTCCTATCCTTGTTACTCCTGACGTCACTAAACAATTCATTGTCGAGGTTGACGCTTCAGAGGTGGGCGTGGGAGCCATTCTATCCCAGCGCTTCCAGTCTGACGATAAGGTCCATCCTTGCGCTTATTTTTCTCATCGCCTGTCGCCATCGGAACGCAACTATGATGTGGGTAACCGCAACTGCTCGCCATCCGCTTAGCCCTCGGCGAATGGCGACAGTGGTTGGAGGGGGCGACCGTTCCTTTTGTCGTTTGGACTGACCATAAGAACCTTGAGTACATCCGTTCTGCCAAACGACTTAATGCACGTCAAGCTCGTTGGGCGTTGTTTTTCGCTCGTTTCGAGTTCGTGATTTCTTATCGCCCGGGTAATAAGAACACCAAGCCTGATGCCTTATCCCGTCTCTTTAGTTCTTCTGTGGCTTCTACCGATCCCGAGGGGATTCTTCCTGATGGGCGTGTTGTCGGGTTGACTGTCTGGGGAATTGAGAGACAGGTTAAGCAAGCACTCACTCACACTGCGTCGCCGCGCGCTTGTCCTAATAACCTTCTTTTCGTTCCTGTTTCTACTCGTCTGGATCTCGACGGCAGTGTTACGAGAATCCGTAGTCGCTGGGTCCATTCTTGGTCGGATCCTTCTGTTATGCTGGTGAATGAGGACCCAAAAGCGACTTAACGAAAACAGAGTCTTTATTCCAGTATATGACAAAAGTAATAATCCTGGATATATCAAGGAGAAAACAAAACAGGAAAAACTGAAATCCACTCGTAGTAGCGAGGACTGACTGGAGACTCGACCATAGACTGCAGGTTGCTTCGGGAAGGCACCGACCGTAGCAGACTAAGACACCTGCTCACACGCAGCATCTGAAGAAGATAAAACACGACAGGGCGAGACAAGGACACAGAACAGCGAACATCATACAAGGATCCGACAAGGACAGAAGCGGAAAACAGAGGGAGAAATAGTGGCTCTAATCAGAGGGCAAAATAGGGGACAGGTGTGAAAAGAGTAAATGAGGTAGTAGGAGAATGAGGAACAGCTGGGAGCAGGAACGGAACGATAGGGAGAGAGAGCGAGAGAGGGAGAGAGGGAGGGGAAGAGAGGGATAGAAAGAGGGAAAGAACCTAATAAGACCAGCAGAGGGAAACGAATAGAAGGGAAGCACAGAGACAAGACATGATAACCAATGACAAAACATGACAGATGCAGACAGTGTCGAAGTAATAAAAGTTTATTACTAGTACAAGGGCAGGCAAAACGACAGGTCAAGGGCAGGCAGAGGTCAGTAATCCAGATAGGGTGCAAAAAGTCCAGAACGGCAGGCAGTCTCGGGGTCAGAGCAGGCAGGGGTCAATAATCCAGTGTGGTGTGGCAAGGTACAGAACGGCAGGTAGGCTCAGGGTCAGGGTAGGCAGAATGGTCAAAACCGGGAAAAACTAGAAAACAGGAACTAAAACAAACAGAAGCAAGGGGAAAATGTTGGTAGGTTTCGCGAAACAAAATGAATTGGCAACAGACAAACAGAGAACACAGGTATTTATTTATTTATTTATTTTATTTCACCTTTATTTAACCAGGTAGGCTAGTTGAGAACAGGTTCTCATTTGCAACTGCGACCTGGCCAAGATAAAGCATAGCAGTGTGAACAGACAACACAGAGTTACACATGGAGTAAACAATTAACAAGTCAATAACACAGAGAAAAAAAAAGAAAAAAAAGGGGGAGTCTATATACAATGTGTGCAAAAGGCATGAGGAGGTAGGCGAATAATTACAATATTGCAGATTAACACTGGAGTGATAAATGATCAGATGATCATGTACAGGTAGAGATATTGGTGTGCAAAATAGCAGAAAAGTAAATAAATAAAAACTGTGGGGATGAGGTAGGTGAAAATGGGTGTGCTATTTACCAATAGATTATGTACAGCTGCAGCGATCTGATGTTTGAAGTTGGTGAGGGAGATAAAAGTCTCCAACTTCAGCGATTTTTGCAGTTCGTTCCAGTCACAGGCAGCAGAGTACTGGAACGAAAGGCGGCCGAATGAGGTGTTGGCTTTAGGGATGATCAATAAGATACACCTGCTGGAGCGCGTGCTACGGATGGGTGTTGCCATCGTGACCAGTGAGCTGAGATAAGGTGGAGCTTTGCCTAGCATGGCCTTGTAGATGACCTGAAGCCAGTGGGTCTGGCGACGAATATGTAGCGAGGGCCAGCCGACTAGAGCATACAAGTCGCAGTGGTGGGTAGTATAAGGTGCTTTAGTGACAAAACGGATGGCACTGTGATAAACTGCATCCAGTTTGCTGAGTAGAGTGTTGGAAGCAATTTTGTAGATGAAGTCGAGGATCGGTAGGATAGTCAGTTTTACCTAGGGTAAGCTTGGCAGCGTGAGTGAAGGAGGCTTTGTTGCGGAATAGAAAGCCGATTCTTGATTTGATTTTCGATTGGAGATGTTTGATATGGGTCTGGAAGGAGAGTTTGCAGTCTAGCCAGACACCTAGGTACTTATAGGTGTCCACATATTCAAGGTCGGAACCATCCAGTGTGGTGATGCTAGTCGGGCATGCGGGTGCAGGCAGCGATCGGTTGAAAAGCATGCATTTGGTTTTACTAGCGTTTAAGAGCAGTTGGAGGCCACGGAAGGAGTGTTGTATGGCATTGAAGCTCGATTGGAGGTTAGATAGCACAGTGTCCAATGACGGGCCGAAAGTGTATAAAATGGTGTCGTCTGCGTAGAGGTGGATCAGGGAATCGCCCGCAGCAAGAGCAACATCATTGATATATACAGAGAAAAGAGTCGGCCCGAGAATTGAACCCTGTGGCACCCCCATAGAGACTGCCAGAGGACCGGACAACATGCCCTCCGATTTGACACATTGAACTCTGTCTGCAAAGTAATTGGTGAACCAGGCAAGGCAGTCATCCGAAAAACAGAGGCTACTGAGTCTGCCGATAAGAATATGGTGATTGACAGAGTCGAAAGCCTTGGCGAGGTCGATGAAGACGGCTGCACAGTACTGTCTTTTATCGATGGCGGTTATGATGTCGTTTAGTACTTTGAGTGTGGCTGAGGTGCACCCGTGACCGGCTCGGAAACCAGATTGCATAGCGGAGAAGGTACGGTGGGATTCGAGATGGTCAGTGACCTGTTTGTTGACTTGGCTTTCGAAGACTTTAGATAGGCAGGGCAGGATGGATATAGGTCTGTAACAGTTTGGGTCCAGGGTGTCACCCCCTTTGAAGAGGGGGATGACTGCGGCAGCTTTCCAGTCCTTGGGGATCTCAGACGATATGAAAGAGAGGTTGAACAGGCTGGTAGGGGTTGCGACAATGGCGGCGGATAGTTTCAGAAATAGAGGGTCCAGATTGTCAAGCCCAGCTGATTTATACAGGTCCAGGTTTTGTAGCTCTTTCAGAACATCTGCTATCTGGATTTGGGTAAAGGAGAACCTGGAGAGGCTTGGGCGAGGAGCTGCGGGGGGGGCCGCAGCTGTTGGCCGAGGTAGGAGTAGCCAGGCGGAAGGCATGGCCAGCCGTTGAGAAATGCTTGTTGAAGTTTTCGATAATCATGGATTTGTCGGTGGTGACCGTGTTCCCTAGCCTCAGTGCAGTGGGCAGCTGTGAGGAGGTGCTCTTGTTCTCCATGGACTTCACAGTGTCCCAGAACTTTTTGGAGTTGGAGCTACAGGATGCAAACTTCTGCCTGAAGAAGCTGGCCTTAGCTTTCCTGACTGACTGCGTGTATTGGTTCCTGACTTCCCTGAACAGTTCCATATCGCGGGGACTGTTAGATGCTATTGCAGTCCGCCACAGGATGGAAGAGGTTGTTGTCCAGGTATAAATACACTGCAGATAATGGGGAAGATTGGCGACACTTGGAGGGGGATGGAGACAAGCACAAAGACAGGTGAAACAGATCAGGGTGTGACACTATGGCATAAGGAACGATGAGCGGATAAGCATCAATCCGTAATTTCCATTAAGATATCAATGAGCGAGCTAAGACGAATGTAGTCAGTATAACTATTTGTTAAGCACTTTTGAAATGTACAGCGACAGAATTCAGAACATGGTCTGTTCTTACAGTATTATCCACGTACACCAAGTCAGGACTGTAGGAAAATAAAGGCTGCATATAAGCAGGCAACAAAAGCTCTTACAATATTTGATGATGACATTTCTCTAAAACAGGCATTAGGCTACATGTGCACCACCAAGTCAGAAAGGTAGGTTAAGTTAAGAGGGGTAAAAGGGACCAAAGTATTAGGGTGAGGCACATGGCTACAGCTTACTACACAAGATATTACTTCTTAGCTACAGTATACATACAGTATCTCCCTGGCATATTACATAATTTATACAGCAGCCCACAATACATTTTTGGACTCATCTTGTTGTGCTCACTTGAACAGGAAGGTGGCGCAGTGCTCCTTCTTGTGGGCAAATTTTTTCATCAAACTTTGTCATCAATGTCTGGTTTTCTCTGGAATTATGGCTCCGTCAAGACAACTGGGAACTCGGGAAAAAACATCAGTAATCTTCAAGGTCTGCACTCTAGAAAGAAGCCCGAATTCCAGACTTAGAATTCCGAGTTTGATGACCGTTCAAAATGTATTTTCCCAGTCGTTGCTCGTTTTTTCCCCCGAGTTCTTAGTTGCCTTGAATTTGTCAGAAGTCATGATGAATTGACTGCATGGCTAATGTATTCATCCTTTTCTGGCCCATGGTGTTGCATGTGAATGTGTATCCTATTAAGCTTGGATAAGAGACCCTTAAACCCACTTGGACTGCATACGCTCTCCAATGAATAGCAGACTAATGATTGCCTTGCAATGGTTGCAATTGGCCACTGATTTGTTCCAAACCACTCATTGTTGAATTTGCCATTTCCAACTTGTTGCGTAATGTTTATGTCCAATGAGCGCCAATATGTTTTATCTATCATTTCTCTTCATATGAAAGGGATTGAAAAGGATTTGCCAGTAGATTTTCGACTTGATTCATGAGGATGACTGCTTGTCTAGCTTGCTAGTTAAGATTTTGAAGGTATGAGGTTGACATGATCAGTGCAATCAAAAATACGGTAGATATATCGGGATTTAATGTAATTTTATCCCTGTCCAATGACCTTGAGCCTTCTTGTATGGGCAGTTCTAGAGTAAATCTTTGACAGCACCCAAGGGCATTGAATATTTGAGCTCTCCCCTGTACATTTTGCAGTGACGTAGTTTCCCCATGACTGACAGAACACTGAGCCAATCACGGCGCAACTAGAAAACATTACCAACCCTTATACCTCGTATTTTCCCGCTGGCTGCCCCACCACCACAGAAAGCACTGAGCTAGGCTGAAACACCTGCATTTTGGAGCTGCCTTACTCAAGAAGTAAAAAAGAGACCCTGTTTGTATGTGACTTTATTAGCTCAATATTACTTTTTTTTTTACATTGTTTGCAAACTGATGCATTAATGTCAAAATAACATGCAAAACGAGCTCTGCCCCACCTGCCCTGAATGACGGGTTGCCACTGGTTCTTGGGCACAAGGACTATGGTATTCTGCTTTAAACATGCAGGTATTGCAGCATGGGTCAGGGAGAGGTTGAACATGTCAGTGAAGATACCAGCTTTTCAGCGCATGCTCTGAGTACGCGTAATGGTAATCTGTCTGGCCCAGCGGCCTGATGAATGTTAACCTGTTTAAAGGTCTTACATCGGCTATGGAGAGCGAGTGTCAAGCGTCTTAGATTAGAAGTGCTGATTTGGGATCAATTTAGCCGTTTGGTCACTATTAATAAGAATATATGGACAGTGGGGATCTGATCCTAGATCAACACTCCTACTCATACATCGACTGCATCCTTATGTAATACATGTATCACTAGCCACTTTAACTATGCCACTTTGTTTACTTTGTCTACATACTCATCTCATATGTATATACTGTACTCGATACCATCTACTGTATGCTGCCCTGTACCATCACTCATTCATATATCCTTATGTACATATTCTTTATCCCCTTACACTGTGTATAAGACATTAGTTTTGGAATTGTTAGTTAGATTACTTGTTGGTTATTGCTGCATTGTCTGGACTAGAAGCACGGGCATTTCGCTACACTCGCATTAACATCTGCTAACCATGTGCATGTGACAGAATTCAAATCAAATTTTATTTATCACCCTCTTCATCATGCTCATCATTCAGTTAATTTAAGTGACATGCACCATTATCAGTTTCTATCGCCCATTTGTCCATTGATGACAGAATAGCATATTTGTATTTTATTATGTTAGTAGTTTTTGCATGGACAGCATGGATATTCTTAGAAAAAGTGACATTTTGTAAATGGAGCTGGACCTCCAAGAATTTCAATATTATTGTCAATTTAATCCTGTCTGTAGGCTAACTCTTATGTGTGAAATTAGTTTCTGTATAATTTAGATTAAGTTTCGATGGGCCGGCTGTGCAGGCTGACTGGCATTTGTTTTGTATCCCGCTCATCAACTTGGATAGTCAAGGATATGTTTTGCATTATTCCAAAGGCCTACTGCAACACACAGCATGTTTTTGGTTCCCTTTCAATACATTCGATGTGTAATAGTTACAGTAAATAAGTGGCTTAACAGCTTCTTTTTACAGAGCGGTCAAATGATTTGCTGCTGATATAGGCATAACACAAACTAATCATTACACTTGTCTTTCTAATTTAAACAAACCTCTTCACCCTCATTGTTCAGTTGTGAAGTAAGGTGCACAATTATTGCCCATTCATCCATGTGTCATTCAGTGAGGAGAAAGAGATGCGCCTGGCTGGGTACCAACGTCCTACAGCACAATTTTCTCAGTGGGTTAAGTTGGGAATAAGTGTGACCGCTAATACTTTTCTGTCTGTGATTTTTCAAAATTCTGACATACAAACATTTAGGAAAAGTCAGGGAAGGAACAGGACATGGCTTTGAATTTTTTTTAAATGACAAAGAAACATTTATTTACAAATGTCATAGGTCTATGGCGGTTCTAGTGTTAATCAGCTTCTTGATATGCCACACCTGTCAGGTGGCTGGATTATCTTGGCAAAGGAGAAATGCTCCTTTGTAGCTCAGTTGGTAGAGCATGGCGCTTGTAATGCCAGGGTAGTGGGTTCGATCCCCGGGACCACCCATACGTAGAATGTATGCACACATGACTGTAAGTCGCTTTTGATAAAAGCGTCTGCTAAATGGCATATATTATATTATATATTATATGGCCACCAAAGTTGATCAATATGGCCACTCTGCCTCAGTTACCTTGTGCATACTGCCATCTAAAGGACAACATCAGTCATGAACCATCATAAGGCTTGAGAAAAGCCTAGATTTGTCTATGGTTGCATAATTTATTGTGTTGATATAGAGGCATCAGTGTCCCTTTTGAAACCATAAGGGAGGTAGATAGGATATGAGTCACAAATGTCTTTGAATACTGCTTTATTGGAATCAACTGAATTATATTTGTTTGTCGCTGATTTTACTTCATGGAATTTGTTGTCTTAAAACATATACAGATAAAAAACATGAGATAAAGTTTCCATTATCATGCCATGCCTGTCTTGGATACTGATGTCATGACAACAAACTTCACACTCTGACAACTGGCCAAAATGTGTATATCACTTGCATGTAATGTTTTATTGAATTTTGGTGACTGACCTGTTCTTCACAATTCAGAAGCCAATGTGGCGTCTGCCATACCCAACAGCCAAAACATTATGATTATAATTTTTGGAGCATGCTGGGTTATAGAGGACTCCTAAAAGTAATTATTGTGGTTGTTTTAATACACGTGTTCTGTAATTCAGCAATGCAATGAAATGTAAAACCAACATTAAATGTAAGGTCCCTCCCCTCAGACCTTATTCTCTAATGTGTTTTGAGGAGTAGGTGAGGAGAGGGAGGATGCGAGGAATCGAGAAAATGCTCACCTGGAAGGTCTGAGAGCATAAATTCATGTGCACAGTGACTGGGCCACATTGTGCAGACCGTCACACATGTGCTCTTTCGTTGTCAACAGGAAATCTCTAGTATCCCGTGACACAAAAAAAATAAAATAAAGGAAGTTCCGATTAATATTAGTCATGCAAAAAGAATAATGTACTACTGTCCGATTCCCTCTCATCTATAAAGCAAGAGCAAATACGGGGGATGAAGTTTTGGAAGGTTACCTTGCTGAACTTTTCTCCAGCTACATCATCAGTGTCTATTACATGTGAGATACGTAAAGGAAGTATTGTGTGTGAAAATAAGGAAATATTTGTTGTGTTCTTCAAAGGTCACATATTCGTAATTATGCCAGTCCCATGATGACACGACTTTGACAATACAGTGGGTATCATAAGTATTCACTCCTTTTGGATTTTTTTCACGTTTTTTTTTGTCACACTTTATGTTACAAAGTGAGATTGAAATAGATTTAATTTCGATGTCTTGTCATTGATCTATACAAAATTGTCACGCCTGCTTCCGCTCTTCCCCCCTGGCGCTCGAGGGTGCGCCAGGCTCCCCAGCATTGCGCACTCCTGCCACCACCATTACGTACACTTGCCTTTCCCTCGTCACGCGCATCAACGATTATTGGACTCACCTGGACTCAATCACATCTGTCATTACCTTCCCTATACAGTATGTCTGGTTCCCCGCTCTGTTCCCTGCTTCAGCATTGATTGCCGTATGTCCTTGTTTACCCGTGTGCCGATGCTGTGCCTGTCTTGTTACATGTTTGTTCCTTATTAAATGTTGACTCCCCGTACCTTAATAAATCAAATATGTTACATAATAGGGGTTCACTTGATTTTTTAAATGACTACCCCTTCCTCTGTCCCCTGTACATACAACATCTGTAAAGGTCCCTCAGTCAAGTTTTGAATTTCAAGCACAGAATAAACTACAAAGACCACAGAAATTTTCAAAAGCCTTTAAAAAAAGGGCAGTGATTGGTAGATGGGTAACAATAACACATCAGACATTGAATATCTCTTTTAGCATGGTCAAGTTAATAATTATGATGTCGATTATCTATTAAACCACACCAACACATCAAAGATACAGTCCTTCTGAACTGAGCTGCAGTACTGGAAGGAAACTGCTGAGGGATGTCCCAATTAAGCCATTGGGGATTTTAAATCAGCTACAGAGTTCAATGGCTATGATGGGAGAAAACTGAGGATGGATCAACAGCATAGCAGTGACTCCATAATAATGACCTAAATGAGTGAATAGAATAATACAAAATATTACAAAACATGCATCCTGTTTGCTTCAAGGCATTAAAGTAAATACTGCAATAAACACAGCAAAGGAATACACTTTATTTGGTGGTGGCTGCATCATGATATGGGTATGCTTGACATCGGCAAAGACTGGGGAGTTTTTCAGAATAAAACGAAATGGGATGGAGCTAAGCACAGGCAAAATCCTAGAGGAAAACCTGCTTCCGTCTGCTTTACACAAGACACTGAGACACATCTACACTGGAGTTGCTTACCAAGAAGACAGTGAATGTTCCTGAGTGGCCATGTTACCGTTTTGACTTACATTTGCTTGAAAATCTATCGCAAGACTTGAACATTGCTGTCTAACCATGATCCCCAACACCTTGACAGAGCTTGAAGAATTTTGAAAAGAATAATGGGGAAAATATTTCACAGTCTAGGTGTGAATCGATCTTGGGGCCGATTCAGACACAGGAAATGCATGCCTTTCTTACGCATGCCTTTCCTGTACACTTCTCAGTAGTTGATATTCAAACTTACCTTATGCAGGTGTGTAATGGGCTTTGCAGGCTTGGTTCCCTTGCGCACGCTGAATACATACAATTCAACACTGTAAAAACCCTCCCACTTGCTGGCCAACAGATTTTCTCATAGAGTTTTCATTGAACAGGGTTTACAGTACATTTATCTAAAGCCATCCCTGGTGTAACTTTAATGAGTATTGTCTCGACAGACTCACTAGAATACAATTACGGTTCAGTATATTAGAGATCAATGAAAGAAAGCCATGTAAAGACATCCAGATACATCGTATTCTGAATTAATTCCCTCATAATTCCACCACCTTTAAGTGCAATGAAACAATGAATAAGGTTGAGCTACCTGTCGGTACCAAGTGGAACAACATCTACTTTATTTTTTCCAATAGAAATAACACCATTCTCCATGCACTGTAATTTACGAATTGAAAAGAGCTATTGATAAGAGCTAGGTAAATGAGTGAGCCATTTGGATAAGGCGATTGTAAACATAAATATAGAATTGTTTTAAATGTTTTTTAGCCTTAGGACTGCTGGCGACAAATATGGCAGTATACTGAAGCATATCGACATATCACCTTTTCTACTGTGAAGTTTATGATATGCTGGCCTTAGGAGTTATAGGCTTCTGTAGCCATGCACAAATGACAGATTAGTGCCAAACCTACCAATTGGATTTCTAAAATGTTTTAATTATTTGCCTGTACTTTTCACTGTATTTCTTTACAATTTATAACATGTTAAATATGAGCCAGTATCGGTAGCCACCGTCAGTTATATCGGCAAAGGCTGGGTAGATTGTTGACAAAAAAGTGCAATTAAATACATTTTAATCCCCCTTTATAACAGAATAAAAAGTGAAGAAATCCAAGGGGGTGAATACTTATTATAGGCACTGTAAGTCCAACTATAAATTGTGGCACAATATATGTGTATTCATTTACATGGTAAATAATGTAAGTAGATATGCATCCCCAATAGCACCATGTTGACTAGGTTGTTTAATTTGATTTCACCTTTATTTATACAGGTATGCCAATTAAGACCAATTAAGACCAACACTGCAACACTAGTGTGAATAGGGTGCCATTTGAGACATAAGCATAGATACAGGACCACGTCTCCAGGGTGCTTCATTCTCAGGGTGTAGGTGTGCTTGCCTCCAGGTTGTGTTGGTCGATGAATCGCATGTTGCCCTCCCAGACCATCTTCCTGTGGCTCTCCACCTGGGCCATACAGTAGGAACTTTACTACTGTTGTGTCCCAAATGGGATTCTATTTAGTACATTTATTTTGACCGAGACTCATACTGTAGGGTTCTGGTCAAAAGTAGTGCACTATGTACCCAGCAAACAATTCTAGGGAAAGAGAACGTTTTTATAATGCTCCCCGTAATGTTTGAGTGTCCAGTTTTACGTTAGTTATGGGAACATTCCACCTATTAGAAAAAACTTTCTGAGAACCTTTTTAGAATGTTTTGGTGTTAAAGTTAGGAGAACATTCCTTAATGTCCAGCAGAACTTATATAGAATTTTAATAAAATATATTAAAGTGGCTGTGAACTGTAAGAATATTTTCAGCAGCTGCTGGGTAGGTACCTCGGCATGTTTATAAGTTACTTCATTTCTAGCAAAGTAGAATGTTTATTGCTAGTAGCATGTTTTCTTAGCTAGGTATCTGGCTAACGTTTGGAAGCTAGCTAGCTAGAGATGATTATTGTGATGATAGGTGTAATGAACACGATGGGAGACAGAGCTGTTTTCAAGCGCAGGTGTTTATTTGTAAAGGACCACAGGAGGAGGCAGGTAGCTGGTTCTAGGGGCAGGCAGAATGTCATACACAGTGGGTCCAAAAAGGCAAAAGTACAGGCAGGGAAAGGCTAGTAACGTCGTCCGGGAGATCCGGCAATAGGTTAATAACAGGATATCCGATTGGCTAAGGTACAGGCAGGGAATAGGCAAAAGGCGTCATTAGTGGGAAAGTCAAAAACTATCATACAGGATTAAATTACAGTAAAAGCAGCGCTCCAGAGTGTGCCGTAAAACAAACAATACCTTACAATGATGGGGTGCAAAGAACTGAACTAAATAGTGTGTGATAATGACATGTAGGTGTGTGACCAGGTGATCAGAATTCACGTGATTGGGATCTGGAGAGTGAATTCAGGTGATCTACATGTTTGAGAGTGAGTTGGAAACAGACGTTATGATAGCCTGTATCGCAGCCCCTGAGTGCCATAGAGAATAAGCTAAGCGCAGATTCGTGACCATTATGTTTTTAGCTACCAATACTTGAAAATTGGATGTTTATAGCAGTTCAAAAGATATTACCGGCACAATGTTTTTTTGGGGGCTTCATGGGCCGCATATTAAACATAAACCACGTCGCTGCGAGCTGCTAAATCCGATAATGCGAATGACAAGAACACTGATTTTTATTGAGATGCCTGCCGATTTAAGAAGGTACAGTGCCACTGGGCAGCTGTAGCCTATTCACACTCAGTGTCGCCGGCATAGCTAGTAATGTGGCCAGTTATTAAGTAGAATAGCATCCTACACAAGAAATAACTAGGTAGTTGGTAGTTATCTAGATGTCACTGTCTACTCAATGGGGAGAGCATGAACTGCAAAACACTGGGACACAGTGTCCTCCTTAAAGGTGTCTGCATGCTTCCCTGCCCAAACAGTTTGGCTGAGTTCGTGCATATAAACTCAGCAGAAAAAAAGTCCCTTTTTCAGGACCCTGTCTTTCAAAGATAATTATAAAAAAATCCAAATAACTTCACAGATCTTCATTACAAAGGGTTTAAACACTGTTTCACGTGCTTGTTCAATGAACCATAAACAATTAAATGAATATGCACCTGTGGAACGGTCGTTAAGACACTAACAGCTTACAGGCGGAAGGCAATTAAGGTCACAGTTATGAAAACTTAGGACACTATAAAGAGGCTTTTCTACTGACTCTGAAAAAGACCAAAAGAAAGATGCCCAGGATCCCTCCTCATCTGCGGAGACGTGCCTTAGGCATGCTGCAAGGAGGCATGACTGCAGATGTGGCCAGGGCAATAAATTGCAATGTCCGTACTGTGAGATGCCAAAGACAGCGCTACAGGGAGACAGGACGGACAGCTGATCATCCTCGCAGTGGCAGACCATGTGTAACAACACCTGCACAGGATCGGTACATCTGAACATCACACCTGCGGGACAGGTACAGGATGGAAACAACTGCCCGAGTTATACCAGCAATTCACAATCCCTCCATCAGTGCTCAGACTGTCCGCAATAGGCTGAGAGAGGCTGGACTGAGGGCTTGTAGGCCTGTTGTAAGGCAGGTCCTCATCAGACATCACCGGCAACAACGTCGCCAATGGGCGACCCACCGTTGCTGAGCCAGACAGGACTGGCAACAAGTGCTCTTCACTGACTAGTTGCGGTTTTGTCTCACCAGGGGTGATGATCGGATTTGCGTTTATCATCGAAGGAATGTGCGTTACACCGAGGCCTGTACTCTGGAGCGGGATCGATTTGGAGGTGGAGAGTCCGTCATGGTCTGGGGTGGTGTGTCACAGCATCATCGGACTGAGCTTGTTGTCATTGCAGGCAATCTCAACACTGTGTGTTACAGGGAAGACATCCTCCTCCCTCATGTGGTACCCTTCCCGCAGGCTCATCCTGACAGCATAACAATGCCACCAGCCATACTGCTCGTTCTGTGCATGATTTCCTGCAAGACAGGAATGTCAGTGTTCTGCCATGGCCAGCGAAGAGCCTGGATCTCAATCCCATTGAGCACGTCTGGGACCTGTTGGATCAGAGGGTGAGGGCTAGGGCCATTCCCCCCAGAAATGTCTGGGAACTTGTAGGTGCCTTGTTGGAAGAGTGGGGTAACATCTCACAGCAAGAACAAGCAGAGGAGGAGATGCACTGCAGTACTTAATGCAGTTGGTGGCCACACCAGATACTGACTGTTTGTTCAGGGACACATTATTCCCTTTCTGTTAGTCACATGTCTGTGGAACTTGTTCAGTTTATGTCTCAGTTCTTGAATCTTGTTATGTTCATACAAGTATTTACACATGTTAAGTTTGCTGAAAATAAACGTAGTTGACAGTGAGAGGACGTTTATTTTTTTTTGCTGAGTTTAGTATGACAACATTTTCTGACATTTTGCGATGTTTTTGTATGTTTTGGACTTCGGCAAGGCTTTTTTCGACTGTTCGGGCAACCCATAACATTTTCTGGGCGCAAGCCAAAGTCTAAGCCCCTTCATCGAAGATTGGTCAACAGGGATTCTTCAATAAAGTCTTTGTTGTCATTCAACGAGAGATGACTTGTTTTCATGCACATTTTTTCATTGAGAAATACAGCACCAAACATCTTAGTTAGATGTAACAAACTGACCCTAGCCCCCCGACACATAAACTACTGCAGCATAAATACTGGAGGCTGAGACAGGAGGGGTCAGGAGACACTGTGGCCCCATCCGATGAGACCCCGGACAGGGCCAAACAGGAAGGATATAACTCCACCTACTTTGCCAAAGCTCTACACAATATTGTGCTGCTGATGCCAGGTGCCATAGCAGTCTCTTTCTGCTGTAAAGTGAGTATCAACAGGTATAATAAACAGATATAGAGTACAGGGAACATAAGGTTGAATATATTATTATAGACCTGCTAGATCTACTGTCTCTATTATATTATGACAGACCAGCTACATCTACTGTCTTTATTATATTTATAACAGACCAGCTGTATCTACTGTCTCCATTTCACGTTGGCCATTGTTGTGGGCCTGCCCTCCCCTCAACAGGCTCAAATAGGCTATTTCATGTGGGTTGGGGTGGGGCGGCAGACACACGCATCTCACATTTTATTACATTCCATTTTTATATATTGCTTCTAAAATAAAATAAAATCACAAATAATATTTTATATTATTAATTTCAAACCCGGGCATTAGCATGAGAAGAACTTACCAGTCCAAAATATGTCTCTCCATTCAAAAAATATTCCTCCACTTGGGAATCGCTAAATGAATCGTCCTACAACAATCTCTGTTTCACTTTTCCGATCAATTTCTTCTAAAATTGTGTGTACACCTGTATATCTAGACTTCGATTTAGCTTTCCCTGACTTAGTCGCCATACTAATTGATATATAATCAGCTGAATCTGCACGTTTACCAAACAATGCTGTGCGTAATATGCGTAGCTCCTTCCGGTATAAAACTTCAATAGCGAATGACTCTCTTTACGCCTGAGTTTACTACATGGGTTGGGTCTTCCCACACATAACCATTGCATATTGCCATTTACCTCAGCTCATTGGCTATCTACCCAGCTAGATTTCAAGACGATCAGTGGTCATTGGGTTAAAATACAGTCAATCAACGAAACAGTGGTCATATCATTGGTGCACAGTGATGTCATTACTTGTTGTCTTCAAATAGGTTTCTTTCAGTCAATGCGTCCCGTCAAATGGCCCATCAGGTTTGGTTGTGTTACAAACAAACCAGTTGATTGCAAATGAAACCAAACATGCCTGGAAAAGTCATGTTTTGTGTGGGTATTTACCTCGAATGTGTCGTTGAAAATGAAATGAGACTGAATTCACAACACAAGCGGTTCACAAAATGTTTTGTGTTAGGCTATAAAAATGGATTTTATCAAACAAAAGATCATTCATTGTGTAACGATGAGAATTGGGATTGCAAACAGACGAAGATCGTCAAAGGTAAACAATTTATTTTAATGCAGTTTGTGATTTTGTTATTATGGGTCTCTATCCTCAGATAATCGCAACGTATTATTTCGCAGTAAATCCTTTTAAAAATCTGACAACGCAGTTGGATTAGCAAGATTCTAGGCTTTCGATGCATGTGAGGTACTTGTATTTTCAGGAATGTTTAATATGACTATTTATGTAGCGATCACCGTATGTTGTGGAATTTCAGCCCGCTACCAGGTTCCGTGCGCAGAGAGGTTAATGTTCTTCAAATCAAATTAGACACTTTTAAACTTCTCATATTAACCTGGATGAAGCAACATCGCAAGTTAATTAAAGTGTAATACCCAGATAACCTACCCAGGTAGGATTAATCATTGGCATTGATCAATTAATTCAATTAGCTTTTGCAAATTCATTCACGTCCAACTTCCACATTACTGGTACGGTACTGATGGTTCATCAACATCTATAAATAGATTAAACTTGTCTTTGCAGCTTCCAATGAATTCCAAACCCAAACTTAGAAAAAAAAAATTAGAATAGAACATTTTCCTGTAAATTTGTCTAATAATGTGCAAGCTATTAAAGGAGGTGGTCACCACTCCTCCGCTAATTAGTGAACCTCCACCCATAAAAGGATTAATCTCTTACCTCAGCAGCGATACCAATCCTAATTATACCATTAGCGAAAAAACAGCGGAAATTGCAAACACACGGGCGGCAGGGTAGCCTAGTGGTTAGAGCGTTGGACTAGTAACAGGAAAGTTGCAAGTTCAAATCCCCGAGCTGACAACGTACAAATCTGTCGTTTTACCCCTGAACAGGCAGTTAACCCACTGTTCCTAGGCCGTCATTGAAAATAAGAATTTGTTCTTTACTGACTTGCCTAGGTAAATAAAGGTAAATAAAATAAAAAGAATGTCTCTTGTTGTCAATTGGATATGTTATGTGATAGACGGTATACTCTGTCTGTTCCTTCCGAACCCTCATTTGCAGCTGCTGTTGCTAACTCAACGGCTAGGAGGTATCACTTCTGTAGTGAATAAGAGGTCAAAGTTCATACCATTCACAACCAAAGCTCACGCTGATGTTGGCATCGTTCTGTAGTTATTATCTGAACCATTCTGACATCGGATCGCCATCCTCACATCCTGTTCCAATACTGAATGAACACTTATTTTAACTTAATATAATACATCAATAACATCAATTTAGCCTCAAATAAATAATTAAACATGTTCAATTTGGTTTAAATAATGCAAAAACAAAGTGTTGGAGAAGAAAGTAAAAGTGAAATATGTGCCATGTAAGAGAGCTAACGTTTAAGTTCCTTGCTCAGAACATGAGAACATATGAAAGCTAGTGGTTATTTTTAACAGGAGTCTTCAATATTCCCAGGTAAGAAGTTTTAGGTTGTAGTTATTATAGGAATTATAGGACTATTTTTCTCTATACCATTTGTATTTCATATACCTTTGACTATTGGATGTTCTTATAGGCACTTTAGTATTGCCAGTGTAACCGTATAGCTTCCGTCCCTCTCCTCGCTCCTACCTGGGCTCGAACCAGGAACACATCAACAACAGCCACACTCGAAGCAGCGTTACCCATGCAGAGCAAGGGGAACAACCACTCCAAGTCTCAGAGCGAGTGATGTTTGAAACGCTATTAGTGCGCACCCCGCTAACTAGCTAGCCATTTCACATCGGTTACACCAGCCTAATCTCGGGAGTTGATAGGCTCAAAGTCATAAACAGCTGCCGGGCAAAAGCACAAAAGTGCTGTTTAAATGAATGCTTACGAGCCTGCTGCTGCCTACCACCGCTCAGTCAGACTGCTCTATCAAATTATAGACATTTATTCTTTCAGTGAATTACGAACCGTTATGTATTTTATCTAACGGGTGGCATTTATAAGTCTAAATATTCCTGTTACATTGCACAACCTTCAATGTTATGTCATGATTATGTAAAATTCTGGCAAAATAGGCGGCCCAAACTGTTGCAAATACACTGACTCTGCGTGCAATTAATGCAAGAGAAGTGACACAATTTCACCTAGTTAATATTGCCTGCTAACCTGGATTTCTTTTAGCTAAATATGCAGTTTTAAAAAGATATACTTCTGTGTATTGATTTTAAGAAAGGCATTGATGTTTATGGTTAGGTACACATTGGAGTAACTATACGCACCACATCGATTATATGCAATGCAGGACACGCTAGATAAACTAGTAATAAACTAGTAATATCATCAACCATGTGCAGTTAACTTGTGATTATGATTGATTGATTGATTGTTTTTTATAAGATAAGTTTAATGCTAGCTAGCAACTTACCTTGGCTTACTGGATTCTCGTAACAGGCAGTCTCCTCGTGGAGTGCAATGTAATCAGGTGGTTAGAGTGATGGACTAGTTAACTGTAAGGTTGCAAGATTGAATCCCCCGAGCTGACAAGGTAAAAATCTGTCATTCTGCCCCTGAACGAGGCAGTTAACCCACCTTTCCTAGGCTGTAATTGAAAATAAGAATGTGTTCTTAACTGACTTGCCTAGTTAAATCAAGTTTAAATAAAGGTGTAACATTTATTTTTTTTAATTGGCCAAATCTGTGTCCAAAAATACAGATTTCCGATTGTTATGAAAACTTGTAATCGGCCATTCTGATTAATCGGTCGACCTCTAGTTCAAATCCGGGCTCTGGCTGGGCCACTCAAGGACATTCAGAGACTTGTCCCGAAGCCACTCCTGCATTGTCTTGGCTGTGTGCTTAGGGTCGTTGTCCTGTTGGAAGGTGAACCTTCACCCCAGTCTGAGGTCGTGATCACTCTGGAGCAGGTTTGTTCTTGGGGACCTTCAATGCTGCAGACATTTTTTGCTACCCTTCCCCAGATCTGTTCCTCGGCAAGATCCTGTCTCGGAGCTCTTCGGACAATTCCTTCGACCTCATGGCTTGATTTTTTCTCTGACATGCACTGTCAACTGATTCGGTATCCCACTTTTCCTTTCCCTTTCATTTGTGGGACCTTATAATGACAGATCATGTTTCCAAATCATGTTCAGTCAATTGAATTTTCCACAGGTGGACTCCAATCAAGGATGATCAATGGAAACAGGATGCACCTGAGCTCAATTTCGAGTCTCATAGCAAAGGGTCTGCATACTTATGTAAATAAGGTTTTTCTGTTTTTTAGTTTGAATACATTTGCTAACATTTCAAAAACCTGTTTTTTCTTTGTCATTATGGGGCAATGTGTAGATTACTGATGAATTATTTATATTTTATCCATTTTATAATAAGGTAACAAAATGTGTGAAAAGTCAAGGGGTTTGAATACTGTCACGCCTTGGTCTTAGTATTTTGTGTTTTCTTTATCTATTTGGACAGGCCAGGGTGTGACATGGGTTATTGTGTGTTTTTTGTCTTGGGGTTTTGTGGGGTGACTAATTAGTCTATGGCTGCCTGAGGCGGTTCTCAATCAGAGTCAGGTGATTTATTCGTTGTCTCTGATTGGGAACCATATTTAGGCAGCCATATTCTATGAGTGTTTTCGTGGGTGATTGTTCCTGTCTCTGTGTAGTTGTTCACCAGACAGGCTGTATAGGTTTTCTCGGTCAGTTTGTTGTTTTGTAATATTTATAGTTATTTCATGTATCGTTCAGTTTCATTAAAGAACATGAGTAACCACCACGCTGCATTTCGGTCCGATCCTTATTCTACCTCTTCGTCAGAGGAGGAGATAGAAGAACACCGTTACAAATACTTTCCGAAGGCACTGTAGAAGCAGTAAAGAAATCTGAGATAGGAACAAAACATCTTTGAGTCCTAAGACATATTCAGGAAAAACACCTAAATCTTACTATCCTCAGTTCACTGTTTTCACATGTTGAGTTGATCATTATCAGGACATGTAAGGTCTGTTTAACCTGGGCACACTGTTTGCTGGGTTGAGTTTTTCTGCCCTCCCAGACACCATCCCTCTCAGAGCTCAGAGGTTGGATCTGGGAGGACGCTGTTGCCACGGCACCCAGGGCCATCAGCATCAGCAAGAGAATCACCTTCATCCTGGTTTACAGATACAGTAAATGGCCAAATAACAATTAGCATATGATTAAGTTGTCTGGGGACCAGGCCCCAGGCAAATTAAGAACTAAATTTCACTCTAATTATTGTTCGTTTCCATAAGTGGAAAACAAAAATCACACAAAAATCAAGTGTTTAAATAAATCATCAAAAAATGTAATAATCAAGCTCTTGGCTACGTTTCAATGCTCCAGTCACTGTATGAAGAGTATTTTATACAGAAATGTGTTGACATATATACACATTTAATGTATTTTATTTAATAATGATTATATTATAATATATTTTTTGAATACATAGTTACTGGTATTGAAGTAATGGGTACGAAAGTCATTCATTTGGTGGAATGAGTACTTCATGAACATGAACGAGGTGCAGTGGTCTAAGGCACTGCATCTCAGTGCTAGAGGTGTCACTACAGACACCCTGGTTTGAATCCAGGCTGTATCACAAATGGCTTTGATTGGGAGTTCCATAGGGTGGTGCTCGTTTGGCTGGTGTAGGCTGTCAGTGTAAATAAGAATTTGTTCTAAACTGCCTTGCCTAGTTAAATAAAGGCTTAAAAAAATATTATGAAGGGTGTGTATACTGTGTAAAAAAAAACATGCAAAATTAATTTAGGATTTATGTGATACCCATAGTTGATAGATATAATTTTTTGAAATTGTTTAAGTTAGGTATTGATGGTCACACACATCTCATCTTGTCAAACCACTTGATCTGGATATCCTGTCCGAGTTTGACATGTTGCTACGAATTGTCCCAAGGGGGGTGCTGAATCATTCGTGAGGGACGACATGTTGACTGTTGCCTTGTTTGAAATTCAATCAGGCTTCAAAGTAGCGGAAACACCCCCCCCTTTACAAATAAACCAAAATAAAATCACAACCAAGTCAAAACAAAGTTAAACAGCTCATAGTTTGGGTCCAGATTACTTTTTTTCAGGAACTAATGCTGGGGGCAATAGTTTCACACACATACTCTTGGGTATTGTGGGGATTTGTATTCTTGACCACCACTCACGCATGTCATCCATGCTATGAAAAACAACAATCTTACGTATTTTACGCAAAATGTTTCGTTTCGAGGGCCCAGGTGGGAGGAAGTATCGTGATGGGGAAGTTCCTGACAGCAGCAGGAGGGAATGGAGGGGAGTGTATCAGGCGAAATATCAGGACAATTTTCATTCAAGACGGCCCAATAAAATATATTTATTAGGTGAGGACATTTAACGGAAGCACTAGGAATGCATGCTATTCCTTACTCGTGGCTATGCGCTGACTTTGTCGACAGTGTGAAATATGCCTTGTCGCATCCACAATATAAGTATATTAGCTAAAATACTAAGTCAGTCAATAATGTTAACAAGCTAACGTTAGCGAGCCTCACTTTCGTTGAACATGAATCATTATACGAATAGACAATTTACACGTAGTTGCATGCAAAGCTACAATGTCCATCAACTGTCTTAGACAAAATAATTGTATGCATCTATGCTCTCTGTGTATTTAATTAGAATTAGTCAACCAGCCAGCTACTTTGCTAAACTGTCACTGTCAAGTTCGGTAGCTGCGCTAGTTGCACGTGTGGGATAGCAAGCCATTGCATCTATCACTCAGTTTACTAGATATAAAAGAACCACGTGAAATATTTGTTCACTATTTAGATATTTTTCCAATGTATAAACATGTCCTCGTGGACGTGTTTGTTTGCCATCAGGTTAATGTACACCTGTGCTTATTAAGCATTTAGAAAGCTAACGCAACAGCCAGTTTTTATCATGCGCTCGCCAGCTAACTCGTTTCACTAAAAGGCAAAGGTCTCCTTGGGGCCTAACGTAGAAACTATTCAAATATTAAGAAGTATAACTAGCTAGTTGGCTAGTCATTATTTCCCTGACCTGATCTCGTTGTAGTTTGGAATGTGTTGGTTGATGTTTCGAAATGAAATTCGTTAGCAAGTTGCTGGTGGTGAGAAATTATTTTCTCAGTTCTCAGCTATATTTCTGCACAATGAATGATGTGCTATGTATACATTTATATGGACTTTTATGTGGACTGGTAACGATAGCCTATTCATTGATACAAATGTCCCCCAGTCAAATTGCCACAATATGGCTAACTGGGGTTGTGGCATAACACCCACATTTCATAATCTGTGATATGTTACAGTATTTCCCCTGGTGGGGACAGAGACAACATTTTACAGTTGTAAAGCTAGTTTCCTGCAATGCTACACATTTTGTCATGGGTTATGCCATGTTCTTATTCTATCTGAGTGACTCAAACATAACCAAATCAATTGGGGCCCCATGCCTTCAAATTCTGGGGAATTTTAGATTCTCCTTGATGATCTAGTTTTGATTTTGGCGATTGTTAGTGCTCAAAGATGATTTAATAAAACACAATAAAACACAATCTTTTCTACATTATATCTGGTTTTAGTCATTTACGTTTACACTGAAAACGTTTTACCATCCCCATTTTATTTTCTGAAAGTATACAGTACCAGTCAAAAGTTTGGACACACCTACTCATTCATGGGTTTGATTTTATTTGTACTATTTTCTACATTGTAGAATAATAGTGAAGGCATCAAACCTATGAAATAACACATATGGAATCATGTAGTAACCAAAAAAGTGTTAAACAAATCAAAATATATGGCACCACAACAAACCTGCCAAGAGGCTGCCCAGCAAAACTCATGGGCCAGGCAAGGAGGGCATTAATCAGTGGCAACAAAGAGACCAAAGATAACCCTGAAGGATCTGCAAAGCTCCACAGCGGAGATTGGAGTATCTGTTTATAGGACCACTTTAAGCTGTACACTCCACGGAGCTGGGCTTTAAGGAAGAGTGGCCAGAAAAAAGCCATTGCTTAAAGAAAAATATAAGCAAACACGTTTGGTGTTCGCCAAAAGGCATGTGGGAGACTCCACAAACGAGAACACCATGTATGGTGATGGCAGCATCATGCTGTGGGGATGTTTTTCATCTACAAGGACTGGGAAACAATACAAGGAAATTATTGAGGGAAACCTGTTTTAGTCTTCCAGAGATTATAGACTGGAACGGCGGTTCACCTTCCAGCAGGACAATGGACAACCCTAAGCATACTGCTAAAGCAACACTTGAGTGGTTTAAGGGAAAACATTTAAATATCTTGGAATGGCCTAATTGAAGCCCATACCACAATCCAATTGAGAATCTGTGGTATGACTTAAAGATTGCTGTACACCAGCTGAACCCATCCAACTTGAGGCAGCTGGAGCAGTTTTGCCTTGGAAGAATGGGCAAAAATCCAAGTGGCTCGATGTGCCAATCTTATAGAGACATACCCCAAAGAGACTTGCAGCTGTAATTGCTGCAAAAGGTGCAAAAAGTATTGACTTTGAGGGGGTGAATAGTTACGCACACGCAAGTTTTCTGTTTTTTTTGTCTTATTTCTTGTTTGTTTCAAAATACAAAAATATTTTGTATCTTCACAGTGGTAGGCATATTGTGTAAATCAAATGATACAACCCCCCCCCAATTTTTTTTATTTTAATTCAAGGTTGTAAGGGGATAAATCATTTCGCAAACTACTGCTAATCACCAGTAAAGTACCATCACACCCACCATGCTTCACGGTGGGAACCACACAAGCGGAGATCATCCGTTCACCTACTCTGCGCCTCACAAAGACACAGCGGTTGGAACCAAAAATATGTTTCTTGGCCCAAGCAAGTCTCTTCTTATTGGTGTCCTTTAATCAAATCAAACTTTATTTGTCACATGCGCTGGAACCACAGGTGTAGACCTTGGGGGTGGCCCGTCAGGAAGTCCAGGATCCAGTTGCAGAGGGAGGTGTTTAGTCCCAGAGTCCTTAGTTTAGTGATGAGCTTTGTGTGCACTATGGTGTTGAACGCTGAGCTGTAATCAGTCAATAGCATTCTCACGTTCCTTTTGTCCAGGTGGGAAAGGGCAGTGTGGATTGAGATTGCTTCATCTGTGTATCTGTTGGGGAGGTATGTGAATTGGAGTGGCTCTAGGGTGTCCGGGAGGATGTTGTTGATGTGAGCCATGACCAGCCTTTCAAAGCACTTCATGGCTACCGACGTGAGTGCTACTGGGCGGTAACCACGTAGGCAGGTTACCTTTGCTTCCTTGGGCACAGGGACTATGGTCGTCTGCTTGAAACATGTAGGTATTAAAAACTCGGTCAGGAGGTAAGGGGGGAACAAAATGGCGCCGTAGAGAGAACACGGTGTTTCAGCGAGCTCTCGTGGCATTCGTAAATTTATATTCTTACATTAATCTCCTAGCTTGAAAAAGTGGTAGAATTGGCTAAATAAGTTACCATATAATGAGTCTTGACGACTATTTCGCAAAAATCTCCGACAACATGCCCAATAGAACTACTAAGAAGTCGACCAAAACCACCACCCCTGTGGATGTGCACGAGGAGCTAGCTAACGTTAGCAAAGCTAACACCATTGCGGACCCAGGCACAATGGACCTGATAATTCAAAAGATGACTGATAACATTACTAAAGTGATCGATGCTAAGATAAGAACGGTCTTGGAAGCAATAGCAAGCCATTCAGCTGAAATACAGAGCGTTGTGGAACGTGTTGTTGAGGCGGAAGGAAGAATTGCTGCAGTGGAAACTTCAACTACATCTATGGACGCTAAGATAAAAGCACTTGAGAAACAGGTGCGCGAAATGGCGGAGCACATTGACGACTTGGATAATCGAGGACGCAGATGCAATATTCGTGTTGTGGGACTCCCGGAAAATTCTGAAGGGACACGTTCAGTAAAATTCTTTGAGGAATGGATCCCTGGCTACCTACAAATGGACACTAAGGCTGGTCGTGTGAAGCTGGACAGAGCCCATCGCTCTCAAGCACCGATACCGGGCCCCAATCAGCGCCCACGGCCGGTGGTTATAAAGTTCCACAACTTCACCGACAAGCAGCGCGTCATGGATGCGGCTAGAAACATCGGTTCTGTTGGTAGTCAACATAAAAGTCCAAAGGTCTCATTCTTCAAGGATTACTCCACAGCGGTTGTACGAAGACGCAAAGCGTTTGATGAGGCGAAGGCTCGACTCAGGAGAATGAAGATGGACTACGCACTGTTGTACCCGGCCACATTGAAGATTATGGTCAACGGATCACCTAAAAAGCTCTACACACCTGAAGAGGCTGCTACGTTTATTGACTCTCTCGGGTAAATAACTCTAAGCTGCACCTCCACAGCATTGAATAACTTTGCTTATTTTTGGTTGAATCTGATCATGAAACAGTGGTGTGAGTCCTCACGTACTCCGGCTCAGTAATATTCGTATCTTTATTATTTTTCTTGCTAAAGTAATAGCCGCTATAGCTCAGGTTGAGATATGTGCGAATCCATATTGGTGCCCAGGCTTGGTTTTAGGTGGAAGAGCCTCAATCTTCTTCTATTGATTTTATTTTCCATATATATAAAGGATGAGGCTATTGAGCGGCAATGCGGACTTAAGAGTCTACATTGGAGAGTTGAAATCCCCTGTATGTTAGCTAGTGGGAAAACCCCCTTTTGGATTTTTACATGTTTAATTTTTGGGTTCAGTATAGTTCGAGTTCAGGGTTCATATTTTTTGTTTATGCTCGGTGAGATGGAGGAGAGTTCAACACATGGAAAAAGGTACCACCCCACTTTTACAGTAGGATCCAGTCTGAATATTGAATGGTCAAGATGCAATGGCAGATAACAGACTGCGTGTATGCACGTGGAACATTAGAGGGAGCCATAACCCCATTAAGAGGAAGAAAGTATTGTCTTTTTTGAAAAAAGAAAATATTGATATTGCCCTGTTACAAGAAACCCATTTGGATGATAAGGAGCACCTGAAATTACAACAAGGAGGATTTGGTCAAGTGTTTTTCTCATCATTTACATCCAGAAGTAGAGGTGTAGCAATTCTGGTGAAAAAGAACTTACCACTTAAGGTCTTGAATTGTGTGAAAGATAAATTTGGTCGCTTTGTTATAATTAATGGTACTTTACAAGGGCAGAACATTTCCATAATGAATATTTACTTCCCCCCTGCTCACCCCCCTGATTTCCTCACTAAAGCATTTCTAGACTTTTCAGAATTAAACTCAGACACTGCAGTGGTTGGAGGAGATTTTAACTGCTTGTTGAACCCCCTTATTGATAAGTCTCCCAGCGGTATAGCTTCACTCTCTCCTCAAGCTAAGTCACTTAAAGTTATTTGTGATGATCTGGGGTATGCGGATGTCTGGAGAGCTTTCCATCCCTCCAACAGAGAGTTCACTTTTTTTCTCTGCACCTAATGGATGTCAGACTAGAATAGACTATTTTTTTATGCCCAGGACGTCTTTGCAGTCTGTTTTATCTGCTAGGATAGGAAGCATAGTCATATCTGATCATGCTGAGGTGATCCTGGACATAAAACTCAACGGGGCATTCAATCGGTCAAGACATTGGAGGTTGAACACAACCATTCTTAAAGACCATACATTCACATCATATTTTATAACAGAGTTTAAAGCATTTTTCTCTATTAACTCTCAATCAACAGATAACCCCTCGCTCCTTTGGGAGACCTGTAAAGCGTATGCCAGGGGTCTGATTATGTCATACACAGCTACTAAGAGACGGAAAAAGCGGGAAAAGCAAAAAATGTTAGAGGGTGAATTAGGAACTAAAGAGAAGGACTACATTAAAACGCCCACTCCTGCCCTATTAAAGGAAATATCAGTCATTAGATCAACGTTAGACTCTCTCCTAACACAGGACGCTGAAAAGAAAATGAGATTTGTCAGGCAAAAGCTATATGAACATGGCGATAAGCCAGGAAAGTACTTGGCATACCTAGCTAAAAGAGGGGTTGACTCTCAGTCAATTGCTACTATTACTGATTCTGATGGTAATCATTTATATGAAAATAAATTGATAAGTGACTCATTTAAGAAATTTTATACAAACCTTTATGCCTCAGAACTGCCAAAGGATGCACCCAAATTAATGGAGAACTTCTTTGGTAAGATTGAGCTCCCTACTATCTCAGAAGAACAGAGGTCCCTCCTCAATGCCCCTATTACCAAGGAAGAGATAATGTTCGCAATTAAGAATCTGCAAAATGGTAAGGCCCCAGGACCAGATGGGTTTTGTAGTGAGTTCTATAAAGAGTTCCATGGCCTGATCCTTGAGCCATTGCGTGATATGTTTAACCACTCATTTTCAAATGACCAACTCAAATGACCAACTCCCTCAAACACTTATTCTCAAAAAGGGAAAATGTCCAGAGTCTTGTTCCTCGTACAAACCAATTTCCCTTCTGAATGTGGATAGAAAATTGCTTTCTAAAATTCTAGCCACAAGATTAGAGGACTCATTGCCACTAATTGTGAAAGGAGACCAAACTGGCTTCATTAGGGGCCGTAAGTCATGCAACAACGTCAGGCGGCTTCTTAATGTAATTCAAGCCTACCAACAAAGTGCTGTGGATGGTCTTGTGCTCTCCCTAGATGCTGAGAAAGCATTTGATCGTGTGGAGTGGTCTTACCTATTATTTGCTCTAAATAAATTTGGTCTGGGGGACAACTTTATAAAATGGGTGAAAGTTTTATATGATGATCCTCAGGCTGCTGTTCTTACTAATGGGCTACGGTCAAATAGCTTCCCTATACACAGAGGTACCAGACAGGGCTGTCCTTTATCCCCCCTCCTCTTTGCACTCGTTATGGAACCACTGGCCGAGGCCATCAGGGTAACGCCTGCTATACAGGGGCTGCTCATTGGTGATGTTCACCATAAAATAAGCTTGTATGCTGATGATGTCCTGATATTCATCTCTAGTCCCGAGACTTCAATTACACCTCTTATTAATATTATTGAATTATTCAGCGGATTCTCAAGCTACAAGATTAACCTTACTAAGTCAGAGGCTATGCCACTTGGTAGCCTGCATTCTGTACCTAATACTTCTCCCCCCTTCCCTTTTAAATGGTCTCCCTCAGGTTTCATGTATCTGGGTATATTTGTATCTCCTAAATTCCAGCTAATGTACAAAGCCAATTTTGTTCCTTTGTTTGATACAATAAGACAGGATCTGGAGCGCTGGAACTCTCTCCCCATTTCTTGGTTGGGTAGAATATCCCTCTTGAAAATGAACGTTTTACCTAGACTACTTTTGTCATGCAGGTGAATGAGGACCCAAAAGCGACTTGGCGAAAACAGAGTCTTTAATCCAGTAAAGTAATTCTACAAACATAAGACATAATTCCACTCGTAATGACGAGAACAGACTGGAGACTCGATCAAGAACTGCAGGTTGCCTCGGGAAGGCACTTGAACCTAGCAGACTCAGACACCTGCTCTCCACGCAGCATCTGAGGGAAACACGACACGACAGGGCGATACACAGACACAGCACGGTGAACAATAGACAAGGATCCGACAAGGACAGAAGTGGAAAACAAGGGGAGAAATAGGGACTCTAATCAGAAGACAAAATAGGGAACAGGTGTAAAAAGACTAAATGAGTGAGTTAGGAGAATGAGGAACAGCTGGGAGCAGGAACGGAACGATAGAGAGAGGAGAGAGAGGGAGGGGGAGAGAGAGGGATAGAAAAAGGGAAAGAACCTAATAAGACCAGCAGGGGGAAACGAACAGAAGGGAAAGCATAATGACAAGACAATATATGACAAAACATGACAGTACCCCCCCACTCACCGAGCGCCTCCTGGCGCACTCGAGGAGGAATCCTGGCGGCAACGGAGGAAATCATCAATGAGTGAACGGTCCAGCACGTCCCGAGACGGAACCCAACTCCTCTCCTCAGGACCGTAACCCTCCCAATCCACTAAGTATTGGTGACCCCGTCCCCGAGAACGCATGTCCATGATCCTACGTACCTTGTAA
Organism: Oncorhynchus gorbuscha; assembly: GCF_021184085.1. Taxonomy (NCBI): domain Eukaryota; kingdom Metazoa; phylum Chordata; class Actinopteri; order Salmoniformes; family Salmonidae; genus Oncorhynchus; species Oncorhynchus gorbuscha. The sequence goes on along the minus strand of NC_060189.1, from coordinate 38,293,258 downwards.
ATAGGTGCGCTCGACAAGGACGGGAGGGGGAGGGAAGACGAACGGGGGTGCGAAGAAAGGGCTTGACACAGGAGACATGGAAGACAGGATGGACGCGACGAAGATGTCGCGGAAGAAGCAGTCGCACAGCGACAGGATTGACGACCTGGGAGACACGGAACGGACCAATGAACCGCGGAGTCAACTTACGAGAAGCTGTCGTAAGAGGAAGGTTGCGAGTGGAAAGCCACACTCTCTGGCCGCAACAATACCTAGGACTCTTAATCCTGCGTTTATTGGCGGCTCTCACAGTCTGTGCCCTGTAACGGCAAAGTGCAGACCTCACCCTCCTCCAGGTGCGCTCACAACGTTGGACAAACGCTTGAGCGGAGGGAACGCTGGACTCGGCAAGCTGGGATGAGAACAGAGGAGGCTGGTAACCCAGACTACTCTGAAACGGAGATAACCCGGTAGCAGACGAAGGAAGCGAGTTGTGAGCGTATTCTGCCCAGGGGAGCTGTTCTGCCCAAGACGCAGGGTTTCTGAAAGAAAGGCTGCGTAGTATGCGACCAATCGTCTGATTGGCCCTCTCTGCTTGACCGTTAGACTGGGGATGAAACCCGGAAGAGAGACTGACGGACGCACCAATCAAACGACAGAACTCCCTCCAAAACTGTGACGTGAATTGCGGGCCTCTGTCTGAAACGGCGTCTAACGGGAGGCCATGAATTCTGAACACATTCTCGATGATGATTTGTGCCGTCTCCTTAGCGGAAGGAAGTTTAGCGAGGGGAATGAAATGTGCCGCCTTAGAGAACCTATCGACAACCGTAAGAATCACAGTCTTCCCCGCAGACAAAGGCAGACCGGTAATGAAGTCTAGGGCGATGTGAGACCATGGTCGAGAAGGAATGGGGAGCGGTCTGAGACGACCGGCAGGAGGAGAGTTACCCGACTTAGTCTGCGCGCAGTCCGAACAAGCAGCCACGAAACGGCGCGTGTCACGCTCCTGAGTCGGCCACCAAAAGCGCTGGCGAATAGACGCAAGAGTGCCTCGAACACCGGGATGACCAGCTAACTTGGCAGAGTGAGCCCACTGAAGAACAGCCAGACGAGTGGAAACAGGAACGAAAAGGAGGTTACTAGGACAAGCGCGTGGCGACGCAGTGTGCGTGAGTGCTTGCTTAACCTGTCTTTCAATTCCCCAGACTGTCAACCCGACAACACGCCCATAAGGAAGAATCCCCTCGGGATCAGTAGAAGCCACAGAAGAACTAAACAGATGGGATAAGGCATCAGGCTTGGTGTTTTTGCTACCCGGACGGTAAGAAATCACAAACTCGAAACGAGCGAAAAACAACGCCCAACGAGCTTGACGGGCATTAAGTCGTTTGGCAGAACGGATGTACTCAAGGTTCTTATGGTCTGTCCAAACGACAAAAGGAACGGTCGCCCCCTCCAACCACTGTCGCCATTCGCCTAGGGCTAAGCGGATGGCGAGCAGTTCGCGGTTACCCACATCATAGTTGCGTTCAGATGGCGACAGGCGATGAGAAAAATAAGCGCAAGGATGAACCTTATCGTCAGACTGGAAGCGCTGGGATAGAATGGCTCCCACGCCTACCTCTGAAGCGTCAACCTCGACAATGAATTGTCTAGTGACGTCAGGAGTAACGAGGATAGGAGCGGACGTAAAACGTTCTTTTAGAAGATCAAAAGCTCCCTGGGCGGAACCGGACCACTTAAAACACGTCTTGACAGAAGTAAGAGCTGTGAGAGGGGCAGCAACTTGACCGAAATTACGAATGAAACGCCGATAGAAATTAGCGAAACCTAAAAAGCGCTGCAACTCGACACGTGACCTTGGAACGGGCCAATCACTGACAGCTTGGACCTTAGCGGAATCCATCTGAATGCCTTCAGCGGAAATAACGGAACCGAGAAAAGTAACGGAGGAGACATGAAAAGAGCACTTCTCAGCCTTCACGTAGAGACAATTCTCTAAAAGGCGCTGTAGAACACGTCGAACGTGCTGAACATGAATCTCGAGTGACGGTGAAAAAATCAGGATATCGTCAAGATAGACAAAAACAAAGATGTTCAGCATGTCTCTCAGAACATCATTAACTAATGCCTGAAAAACAGCTGGCGCATTGGCGAGACCAAACGGCAGAACCCGGTACTCAAAATGCCCTAACGGAGTGTTAAACGCCGTTTTCCACTCGTCCCCCTCTCTGATGCGCACGAGATGGTAAGCGTTACGAAGGTCCAACTTAGTAAAGCACCTGGCTCCCTGCAGAATCTCGAAGGCTGATGACATAAGGGGAAGCGGATAACGATTCTTAACCGTTATGTCATTCAGCCCTCGATAATCCACGCAGGGGCGCAGAGTACCGTCCTTTTTCTTAACAAAAAGAACCCCGCCCCGGCCGGAGAGGAAGAAGGCACTATGGTACCGGCGTCAAGAGACACAGATAAATAATCCTCGAGAGCCTTACGTTCGGGAGCCGACAGAGAGTATAGTCTACCCCGAGGGGGAGTGGTCCCCGGAAGGAGATCAATACTACAATCATACGACCGGTGAGGAGGAAGGGAGTTGGCTCGGGACCGACTGAAGACCGTGCGCAGATCATGATATTCCTCCGGCACTCCTGTCAAATCGCCAGGTTCCTCCTGAGAAGTGGGGACAGAAGAAATGGGAGGGATGGCAGACATTAAACACTTCACATGACAAGAAACGTTCCAGGATAGGATAGAATTACTAGACCAATTAATAGAAGGATTATGACATACTAGCCAGGGATGACCCAAAACAACAGGTGTAAAAGGTGAACGAAAAATCAAAAAAGAAATAGTCTCACTGTGGTTACCAGATACTGTGAGAGTTAAAGGTAGTGTCTCAAATCTGATACTGGGAAGCTGACTACCATCTAAGGCAAACATGGGCGTAGGCTTGTCTAACTGTCTGAAAGGAATGTCATGTTTCCGAGCCCATGCTTCGTCCATGAAACAACCCTCAGCCCCCGAGTCAATCAAGGCACTGCATGTAGCACCCGAACCGGTCCAGCGTAGATGGACCGACATAGTAGTACAGGATCTAGATGAAGAGACCTGAGTAGTAGCGCTCACCAGTAGCCCTCCGCTTACTGATGAGCTCTGGCCTTTTACTGGACATGAATTGACAAAATGTCCATCAAATCCGCAATAGAGGCACAGGCGGTTGGTGATCCTCCGTTCCCTCTCCTTAGTCGAGATGCGAATACCTCCCAGCTGCATGGGCTCAGTCTCTGAGCCAGAGGAGGGAGATGGTTGCGATGCGGAGCAGGGAAACACCGTTGACGCGAGCTCTCTTCCACGAGCTTGGTGACGAAGATCTACCCGTCGTTCTATGCGGATGGCGAGAGCAATCAAAGAGTCCACACTGGAGGGAACCTCCCGAGAGAGAATCTCATCTTTGACCACTGCGTGGAGTCCCTCCAGAAAACGAGCGAGCAGCGCCGGCTCGTTCCAGTCACTAGAGGCAGCAAGAGTGCGAAACTCTATAGAGTAATCCGTTATGGATCGATCACCTTGGCATAGGGAAGCCAGGGCCCTAGAAGCCTCCCTACCAAAAACTGAACGGTCAAAAACCCGAATCATCTCCTCTTTAAAGTTCTGGTAATTGTTTGAACAATCAGCCCTTGCCTCCCAGATAGCTGTGCCCCACTCTCGAGCCCGGCCAGTAAGGAGTGAAATGACGTAAGCAACCCGAGCTCTCTCGCTAGAGTATGTGTTGGGTTGGAGAGAGAACACAATATCACACTGGGTGAGAAAGGAGCGGCACTCCGTGGGCTGCCCGGAGTAGCAAGGTGGGTTATTAACCCTAGGTTCCGGAGGCTCGGCAGGCCAGGAAGTAACAGGTGGCACGAGACGAAGACTCTGGAACTGTCCAGAGAGGTCGGAAACCTGAGCGGACAGGTTCTCCACGGCATGGCGAGCAGCAGACAATTCCTGCTCGTGTCTGCCGAGCATGGCTCCTTGGATCTCGACGGCAGTGTTACGAACGTCTGTAGTCGCTGGGTCCATTCTTTGGTCGGATCCTTCTGTCATGCAGGTGAATGAGGACCCAAAAGCGACTTGGCGAAAACAGAGTCTTTAATCCAGTAAAGTAATTCTACAAACATAAGACATAATTCCACTCGTAATGACGAGAACAGACTGGAGACTCGATCAAGAACTGCAGGTTGCCTCGGGAAGGCACTTGAACCTAGCAGACTCAGACACCTGCTCTCCACGCAGCATCTGAGGGAAACACGACACGACAGGGCGATACACAGACACAGCACGGTGAACAATAGACAAGGATCCGACAAGGACAGAAGTGGAAAACAAGGGGAGAAATAGGGACTCTAATCAGAAGACAAAATAGGGAACAGGTGTAAAAAGACTAAATGAGTGAGTTAGGAGAATGAGGAACAGCTGGGAGCAGGAACGGAACGATAGAGAGAGGAGAGAGAGGGAGGGGGAGAGAGAGGGATAGAAAAAGGGAACGAACCTAATAAGACCAGCAGGGGGAAACGAACAGAAGGGAAAGCATAATGACAAGACAATATATGACAAAACATGACAACTTTACCCAATCCAAATGATCCCAGTATTACTCTCCAATAAGGTAATAAAGGATGTAAATGGATGGCTAAGTTCCTTTATATGGAGTAAGTGCAAGCCAAGACTTAAGATGGCAATATTGCAGTTGCCAAGTTCTATGGGCGGCTTGGACCTGCCCAATATCAAGTTCTATCAATGGTGTGCCCACCTTTGTTATATTTCTGACTGGATCACAAATGATGACTCCTCTATTTGGTTAGACATTGAGACTTCTCTTTCAAAATACCCCTTACAGGATCTTTTATTTTTCAGAAGTTTCAAGTCTGTAGAAGAACACTGCAATAATCCAGTTACACTTAACACACTCAAAGTATGGAGGTCAGTTCAACGCTTCCTGGGAAGGTCCAAACTAACCTCTGCTCTTACCCCAATTCTTAACAACCCAGATTTCAGCCCAGGATTGCTGGATGCTGGCTTTAACTTATGGCTTAATAAGGGCATACGCAGGCTAAACGACTTATTTGCTGATAAGATTTTGTTGTCATTTGAGCAGATGGTCGAGAAATATCGACTCCCAAAGCAGGACTTTTTCCGCTTCCTACAAGTAAGACATTATATTCTGGAGAGCACCACCTTAATTGGTAACCCTGATGTGTCTGTCATTGAAAGAATGCTTTTTTCCCACAAAGGAAGATGTCTGTAAGTCTGTTTTATGATACTTTAAGGTCCTTTTCTGCTGTCAACACACAGAGGGTGAAACAAGTGTGGGAGAAAGAATTGTCTGTTACTATTGACGAAGAGATGTGGGAGGACATTTGGAGATATGCAAAAACAATATCTATATGTAACCGTACTAGAGCAATCCAATTAAGAATAGTACACAGATTGCATATATCCCCAAATCGCAGACATGCTTTTAGCCCCACTTCCTCTTCCCCTCAGTGTCTTAAATGCAAAACTGATACAGGCACCCTAACACATTGTTTATGGTCATGTACCAAAATACAAAGATACTGGTCTGGTGTCCTGCAAGAAATTGAAAAGATCCTAGGGGTTGATCTAGAATTGGACCCAGTTTCTTTACTATTAGGTCTCCCTAGTAGGCATGTTACTTCTGTCTGTAAAAGGAGGCTTTACAACATCCTTACCTTCGCAGCGAGGAAAAACATCCTTTTACAGTGGATTAGTGATAAGGTTCCTTCTATTAAAGACTGGCATAAGATACTATTTGAATGGGTGCCTCTGGAATATCTGACATGTACATTGCATTCTAAAACAGACCAGTTCTACAAAGTATGGGAACCTTATCTAAATTATCTAGAACCTGAGGTATCAACTATTATGCTGCAAGGATTCTCTTAGAATGGCGGGGATCTATGTATTTCAGAACTACACTGTACGTTCCATGTGTGGAACCTAACCTCTTGGTTTAAAGTGACATGCTGGTAAACTGATTTTAGGTTGCCTGGCCACTAGATATGGGTAGCGTTTTTATTTTTGTTCTGTGTGCTTTGTCTCTGTTGTATCTCTTAATATGGGTGAAAATTGTGAAATTTCAATAAAAATACTGTTACTGGGTGAGCATTTTCTTCTTTGCTTGTGGCCTTATAGTGTCTGTTGAGAGTGGTCTTAGTGCCAGCTTCATTCTGTGGTGGTTAATAGATTTATTTTAAGTAATCGTAGGTCATCTATTTAACTTTCCAATGATTGCACTTTAGCAAGAAGAACGGATGGTAGTGGGAGTTCACTTGCTCGCCTACAGATTCTCAGAAGGCAGCCCGATCTGCGGGCCCTTTTCCTGCGTCTAGTTCTTCAAGCAAATTACGAGGATCTGGGCCTGTACCAGTGAAAGCAGTATATCCTTCTCGTCGGACTCGTTAAAGGAAAAAGTTTCTTCCAGTCCGCGGTGAGTAATCGCTGTTCTGAAGCCCAGAAGTTATTTTCGGTTATAAGAGATGGTTGCAGCACCATTATGTAAAAAAAAATAAGTTAAACAATATGCAAGAAAATGAACAAAATAGAACAATTGGTTGGGAGAATGTAAAACATCAGCCATGTTCTTCGGCGCCATCTTCTATAGCAGTGGTTTCTTTGCAGCAATTAGACTATGAAGGCCTGATTCACGGAGTCTCCTCTAAACAGTTGATGTTGAGATGTGTCTGTTACTTGAACTCTGTGAAGCTTGTATTTGGGCTGCAATCTGAGGTTCAGTTAACTCTAATAAACGTATCCTCTGCAGCAGAGGTAACTCTGGGTCTTCCTTTCCTGTTGCGGTCCTCATGAGAGCCAGTGTCATCATAGCTCTTGATAGTTTTTGCGACTGCACTTGAAGAAACTTTCAAAGTTCTTTATATGTTCCGGATTAACTGGCCCTCTTGTCTTAATGTAATGATGGACTGTTGTTTCTCTTTGCTTATATGAGCTGTTCTTGCCATAGTATGGACTTGGTCTTTTACCAAACAGAATTTTTACCAAATTCTGTATACCAACCTTATCACACCACAACTGATTGGCTCAAACACATTAAGGAAAGAAAAACACACCTGTTAATTGAAATGCATTCCAGGTGACTACCTCATGAAGCTGGTTGAGAGAATGCCAAGAGTGTGCAAAGCTCTCAAGGCAAAGGGTGGCTACTTTGAAGAATCTCAAATATATAATATATTTTGATTTGTTTAGCACTATTTTGGATACTACATGATTCCATATGTGTTATTTCATAGTTATGATGTCTTCACTATTATTCTACAATGTAGAAAATAGTAAAAATAAAGAAAAACCCTTGAATAGAGTAGGTGTCCAAAATTTTGACTGGTACTGTATATTTTTTACTCATATTTTTAGAGTGGCGGAAACAATTCAGCAGCAGCAGCAGCCCGCCTCTGCTAAATTAATATATGGGAAACACTGGGTTATGTGGTAAAGTTAATTTGCCTATCTCAATTTAACTAGTTTATTCCATCTTTTTTACACACACACCATATACCCAGCCCTGCTCAGTTTCATTATTAGCCAATTTTTCTGAATGTGTATTTTATGTGCATAGGTTTTGAAGTGGAGAGGGTTGTAAAACCATTTTGCCTACATGTGTTTAGCAAATGTTTCTTCACACAAAATTGTTCTGTCACTTCCCCCAAATGTGAGTGGCAGCAGAGTTAACAGGAATAAATGATTGATGTAGCCTACTTTTAATGACCCGTTCCAAATGGCCCCCTATTGTCTATGTAGTGCACTATGTAAGGGAATAGGGTACCATTTCAGACACTCACACACTGTCCAACCCCCACACCCCCTTTCTTTCTGGGTCACAGTAGTCAGCCGAGGGTGACTCAAGGCTTGTTCTAGAGGGTCCCTAAGGGCTTGTTCTAGAGGGTCCCTAAGGGCTTGTTCTAGGTTAGATGAATGAAGCCCCATTTTAACCTGTTAGTTGATTGCATCCCCACTCCTCAGGTTGTTGGTCTACGGAACACAGCGCTCACGTCCTAAATTGCACCCTATTCACTATATATAGTGCACTACTTTTGACCAGAGCCTTAGGCACAGCCTTTCTGGGCTGTTGACATGCATTCTGCTTGTTGTGAGGAACTGCAGTATAGGGAATGCATTTTTTCAGTGATTGCTATATCATTACTGCCTACCAGACCAGTCAGACTGTTGCGCTCTTCCCCAGACAGATCTTTGACTTGGAAAGAGCAATGAGAACAGGGGAAAGTTGAGGCATGTCAGGAGCATGCATTTAATTTGAGGCACGGCCTAGATGTACATAATCTGTTGGATTTGTTTTATTTATATATGCGTGTATTGTGCTCTTTCTCTTCATGGAGTCAGAGACTGCATCCCACCCCATACGTTCCTTATATAGTGTACTTTTGACCTTTGCACATATATAGGTTGGTTGTTTAGCAACACGCGCGTGCGTGCAAACATGGGACAAAACAGATGAGGTTGACAACATGTAAACTATATATTGTCTCCAATGTTTATTGAACACATACATTTGCACAATGACCACTTGTCTCTCAAATACATCATTACAGTTGTTGGTTAGCTAGCGAATCTTAGCCATATTAGCATTGACATGAAATCAGTCAAAACGGGATAAAACAAGCTGATACAAGCCACTTACGATTCCCCACGTGGTAGTTTCTTGTCATTCTTCCTAGCATTGCAGAATCACAACAACAGGCTGACTTCTGTCCCATGGAAGCGTGCACATTGTTTTCGTGACGTTGTCAGCCAACTCATCTATAGGCTTTGATCGAAAGTAGTGCACTATATAGGGAATAGTGTGTCATTCGGAACGTGGACAGAGAACGATAGAGCCAACAGCTTTTAACCAGCAGCAAATGTGAGCGCTCTATAAAAACGAGGGCTTGTGCTGGCTAAACTGAAATGACTTCTGGGATTGGTTGCAGCTGTGTTCTACAGCAGTGGTCAGGGCAGGCGTGTGTTCTTGATTTTAGGGTGGCAAAAATGTGTTGAAAAGCCAGTTGTCATCCAGAAATTAGACCCCCCCACCCTAACCAGGTGCGCTCCCTTCTCCACTCCACTCCACACCAGCCCTCTCTCATTCCCTCCAAGCAAGATGTCTGTGTTGTCATTTATTTTCCCTCTGTCTGTGATTGCGGTTTAGGAAGGAAGAATCATCAGCTCCACAAGCACTGTCATTAAAGCCTTTCAACTGTGTAGAGGTAAAATTGTTTTTTTTACCATTAGCCTAACGTGTTATAGCTAGCATGGTTGGCCAGAATCTAGGACACCAGTTTTATTTGCTTCGGTGTAATAGGCCTATTCATGGATTTGATGTCGGGGGTTGTGTATTGCTCTGTACTGCTCCTCTAGTTAAGATGTGGGGGAGTATGATGAGCTGATTGATGAGCGTTGATCATGAAGCCCAGAGTAAGTGCAGCTTGATCCATCACAGAGTCTATGACCCTACCTGTAAGTATATACTTGTGTGAATAATAATATCATGTTTTTTATTGATCTTGTCAATAATATTAGTAGTGATTGTATTATTAGTAACATCCAGCCTGCATGATGCCTGTTTTTTTGTGAACCAGTAAGTTGTAGAGGAAGAGAATGAGGAAATGAGATAAAGATAAAGTGGACGAGTGGAAGACTGCACCCCCAGCATCCCCCAGTACTGAAGCAACATGTCAGGACTCCAGCTGGTCACCCCCGCCTCCAATCCCATGGGGCTTTTCTTTGGTCTCCCGTGGCAACAGGAGGCCATCCACGACAACATCTACACGCCTAGGAAATATCAGGTGAGGAAGGAGGAATTCCAATTGACAATGGAGCTCAACTGACGTGTTTAAACTGACACTTGACTATGCACTAGGAAAAAGATTGCAGTGCGTTGTACGTAGACATTGGTATCACTTTCCCCATTGATCTAATATCTGATAATGACTATAGACTAACCTATGGAATAAAGATGGATACCCGCACGCAAATTAAATGTTTTTTGTGCAACAATTCGACTGGCCTGACAGAAGGGCTAACTCAAAGTGACACAACGACTAGGTCCCAGTTTAACATCGCTCACCGTATGACCACAGTACATGGTCGCCATCACACTCAGGCCAGGTCCATCTCCAGTGAGACTCATGCGCAGGTGTACTAATAACAGAGTGATAGCACTGTAATAACAGAAATATAGGGATACTTAAAACATGAATTTAACAATCTCCCACTTTTCTTTAAAGACAAATAAAACGTCAACAAAGTAATTAAATGTCCCAAGTATTATTTAAGTTCCTCATCACAAATGAGTGGGTGACAACGTTTTTATTTGTGTTATTCCATTACTGAGTGCCTTTAGGAGCACAAGACCGGATGCTACCTTTTCAGTCAGATAGTCAGCAAGCTTATCCTTTTGTGGCCGACCAGGAAAACAGCTTTGAGGTGGGGAATCACAGTTGTAGCAGAAGTCTGTGAGCCACCCCAGATGAAGTCGTTAACATGACAGGCAAGTACTCCAGTCACATTGCAGTCTTGATCAAGCCAATAGAAGACTGCATGATTTACTTGTGACATTTTTCTACCTGTACTCAGCATTGTTGCCTTGACTTTGTTGTACCAGTAGAGTGATGCACCTGCTAGGCCATAAACATACTTTTTTAGTTTCCACAGTGTTCCTTTGCTCTTAGCTTCAGGCGGAAGTCGGTTGTGAATGTCCCTTGACAGCTCTGTTTCCTGCAAAAATGCAGATTTGATGTCTATGGAATGAAGTTTCCATTTTTTCTGGCAGATCTGAGTGACTCTGAGGCACATGTCTGTGAGTCTTTTGAGAGTTCTTTAGCAGCCAGCTCCTCAAAAGGGTACACACCCACCTTATTGAGACACATTTTTGGTCAATGTCTATGACTTCCTCAAACACTAATTTTTTCCTCCAATTACTGGGCTCATCTAGTTTAGCTGAGTCAAATGACATGTCCTTTGTTTCAAGTACGTCATTCTGTTCTTCTCGATTTTCTATTGGTTCAATTCTGAGATTTTCTACAAGTGACAGGTCAGCTGACCCTGTTGTACCAGGAAGTGTAGCTGGTACTGCAAGTTGTACCAGTTCTGGTGTTTTCCTTTGGCTTTTCCTGTTCGTCCAATGACTGTTGCTGTGTGTCTGATACTACTTTCTCTGTCCATGTAAATGTCCAGTTTTCAGATTGGAACAACCATGTTGTCTAACACGTGGCTGTTGTTGAAAGTTTTTCTCATTTGAACCCTCAACAGTATTACCTGTGTCATGGTTGAAGCTCCATTTTATGTGTCAGTTTCAGTGCCCTGACAATGGTGCCTCAGTGCCTCACAAATATCACTACACCATCTTGGCCAATGACTACTCCCGGTCCTTTCCATCCTTGACAGTCAACTCGTTTGTAGTACACTTTGTTTCCAGTCTCTTACTTGTCATTTGTGGGTCGAAGCTGTTTACGCAGAACCCTGCAAATTCTCTCTGAACACTCAGCTTCAGTGAACGCTTTTCTCGCTGCATGTAGTGCTGAAAGGTGCTGTCCCACCCATGCCCTCACACTGGGACTAGTGCTGGTGACTTGTCAACCAGTATAGAGGGAAGATTAGGGTTCTGACCCAACACTAGTTGCTATGGGCTGTAACTATAAACATTGTGCATTGAGTTTTTTGCCATCAAAGCCCAATCTAGGGCTGTTTTCTAATCACATCTATTATCATGCTTCAATTTCAGCATGATCTCTGTGTTTGATTATGTCTCTCCAGATGTCCATTGCTTCATGGACTGCATGCAGCAGTTCGCTTCAGTTCCATTTTAATTTCTCAGCCAGTTCTCTTATTTCATTATTATTGAATTCTCCTCCATTGTCATTGTACAATTTCTTAGGCGGGCCATGCATACTTATCCAGGAATTAATGAAGTGCTTGACGATTTCACTGGGTTTCAATGTTTCCAGCACTGAAGTGTGTGAAGTGGTCGATATGTGAAGGTACCACACACTTGGTCCTAACTCATGTAGATCAACAGCCACTGTTTCATTACTTGGAAGCCAGTACTTGGAAGCCAGTGGCAAACCAATAGTTGGTCTGGGCTTAGGTTTCCTGTATTTCTGGCATGTCTCACAACTGTTAACTATCTGCGGTAGAAAGGAAATGCTCTCATCATCATTATTCCCAGAACTGCTGAGTAATTTCTGAAGTCTGTCAACTGTTGCATGTCCAAACTGTTTGTGAAGTTGTAGCAATACTTTGTGTTTGTCCTCTGTGGTCATACTCTCTTGACTGTCAGAATCTCCATGCGCTCTGTGTCCGTCAGAATCAAATATTTACATGGACTCTGTGTGATGTTTTTGTCTAAAATGTTTACACAATAGTGGCCTAAGGTAGTAGGTTCAAGGGTCACTGGTTGTTTAAACATCACTGCCTTGTCATTTTCTATGTCTAGTACAGCCCCTGTCTTCTTGAGGGAAGCTTTGCTTAATAGTAAGGGGATATCTGTAGGGACCACCTATTTTTCAATGTGACACTTAGTCTGACCTATTTTTGCTGGCACCTTGACCCTCTCGGTAGAATGGGCGACTCTCCCATCTCCAAATTTGAAAGTTATGTTGCTTGGTGTGTCAATCATATTTAGTTCACTGACATAACTATCAAGCTGTAGCTCAGTTGGTAGAGCATGGTGTTTGTAACGCCAGGGTAGTGGGTTCGATCCCCGGGACCACCCATACGTAGAATGTATGCACACATGACTGTAAGTCGCTTTGGATAAAAGCGTCTGCTAAATGGCATATATTAAGCCATTTTGCACTACACACTGTGCGTGTTCATGCAGTAACAATCACAGCAGATCCTAAGGATTCAACTACACAGATCTCAGAAGCAGACTTGTATGAAACAGTGCAATGTTACACTGCTCCATCTGTGTTTACATTTTCCTCTGTTAGTTTAACCTATTCATTTTTATGAGGACAGTCTTTAATCCCATGCTAAGTGCTTTGCCAAATAGCACATTTTGAACTCCTTCCATTCCTGTCCAGTGGATTTGTGATGGGCAAAGGTGCCCTCGTCTGGTTGTCTTGAGAACGTGACTTGTTGGCGCCTTTTCTCTGCTGCTCAGTGTAATATGCTGCGTCACTCACTTGCATTCCATCTGTTATTGGCGCGACAGACGTCTTTTCACCAAAAATATTTGTGACTTCATTGACGCTAAAGTCAGCTCAGTATAAGCAGTCAAATCCAACTGTTTCTCCCTACCATCCAGACAGGCAGTATCTAGCAACTTGAAAGCTAACACGGCATCTGAGAGAACCAATTCGTCCTTGCACATCCTATTGTACCTCTGTTTAAATCAATTATGTAGTTTTTCATTGCAACCAAATCTCTCTGGTAACACTGTCAAGGTTTGTATATGCCTCGTAGGCACAGTCTTTCTCTTCTTTAAGAAACACAGAATCCAGTACTCTGATCAAAGTTCTCATACCGTCATCCTTGTTCAAATCCTCGAGGGATATTTCCAGTGCTGTATCTCTCGCTCTTCCCTCGAGCGATAATACCGCAAGTGTTTGCTTTTTCTCGTCCAGATTAGTAACCCATGTTCAGATTCCAAGTTCATTTTTCCAACTATCATATGACCTCTTCTCGTCAGTGGCACAATGTAGTTATTAGCCATCTTCTGCTACCAGTGTTAACTCAAAATGGCACAACAACTAGGTTCCGGTTTAAAATTGTCCACCGTATTACAACAGTACATAGTCGCCATCACACTCAGGCCTGGTCCATCTCCAGTGACATTACTGTGCAGGCACACTAATAATAGCACTGTAATAACAGAAGCAACCGTAACTTAGCAGGAAGACCTTCGGGTCTAATTGTTGTTAAATAAACTGTGGGAACATTCGTCAGTGTGTGGTTATCTATCTTTATTTTTTTGTATTTTTTTTGTAACCAGTTATTGAATGTGCTTGCACAACAGTTGAATCTAGTGACTGTAACCTTCTCTTCCCTGCCAGGTTGAACTTCTTGAAGCAGCTCTTGACCACAATACTATTGTCTGTTTAAATACTGGTCCAGGGAAGACCTTTATTGCAGTACTCTTAACTAAAGAGCTTTCCCACCAAATCCGGGGAGACTTCGCCAAACATGCGAAGAGGACAGTTACAAAGAAATCCACTATTCGATGCATCCAAAAGTTTCACACTTCTCCCAAAGGTATGATTGAGACCATGAGATTTCTCTGTTTTCCCCTCTTTTCTTGAATGATAAATAAAACATTGTCTGTGATTCAGCAAGCAGCTAGTGTTAGGACCCACTCTGATCTCCAGGTTGGAGAATACACCAGCTTGAAGAAGACCTCCTCATGGTCTGGGGAAAAGTGGAGCCAAGAAATGATCGAAAATCAGGTGGGGTTCAATGAACACAGATCTGGAAAATACCAATTGCTAGCAATTTTGTCATATAATTACAATTGCCAGAATAATGTACCAATTGTTACTTTCATGATAAATACCATTGGTAACAGCATTACTAAAGTTTTCCCCTCTCAATTTCAACAACCACTGAATTCCCGGTGTCGTTTCCATGAGGACTGGAAAGTTATCATTCTGTGGATGGACCCAATCAATGTCACGACACTGTAATCTATTATTCAAGGCAATATGCCATCCCTCCATCCTACCCTCCACTCATTCTCTCCATCATTTCTGTTCTTCTAGGTGCTCGTTATGACTTGCCATATCTTCCTGCATGTGCTGAAGAATGGAGTGTTGCCACTATCGAAACTCAACCTGGTGGTGTTTGATGAGTGTCACCTGGCAATCACAGACCATACCTACCGGGAGATAATGAAGGTACAATTACAGTCTACTCTACATAGTTATGCATTCAAGCTTCCTTCCCTGTATGGCGGGAGCCAAAGCATTATGGAGATTGGAGTTTAGTCATTATATTATTCACCATTGGAAATTAGGAAAAGTGTTGTCAGTCAGCCTTCCTTATTGAGCCCCGTTGCAGGCTGTTCAATGTTTTAGCATTTTCTGTCCTTGTATCTGTTTCTGCTATGTTAGTTTCACACAGTTTCAGTTATGTTAGGTCTGTCTCTATCTCTGTTTCAGCTATGCAAAGGCTATCTCTATCTCTGTTTCAGATATGTGAGGTCTGTCTATCTCTGTTTCAGCTATGTGAGAGCTGTCTCTACTGTATCTTTGTTTTAATTTATGTGTAGGCTCTCAATCTCTGTTTCATTAATATGAGGGTTCTCTCCTCTGTTTCAGTAATGTGTGATCTGTCTCTCACAATCTATGTTTCAGCTTGCATCCTGGGCCTCACAGCATCCATTCTGAATGTTAAATGTGACCCGTCTGAACTGGAGCAGAAGATCCAGAACCTGGTGTCATGTTTTGTCTTAGATTGTCTTGTCATTTTGCTTTTCCCTCTGTTCGTTTTCCCCCTGCTGGTCTTTTTAGGTTCGTTCCCCTTTTTCTCTCTCTCTTCCTCTCTCTCTTCTCTCTATCGTTCCGTTCCTGCTCCCAGCTGTTCCTATTCCCCTAATCAATCATTTAGTCTTCCCACACCTGTTCCCTATCTTTTTCCCTGATTAGAGTCCCTATTTCTCCCCTTGTTTTCCGTTTCTGCCCTGTCAGATCCTTGTCTATTGTTCACCGTGCTGTGTCTGTGTATCGCCCTGTCGTGTCGTGTTTCCCTCAGATGCTGCGTAGTGAGCAGGTGTCTGAGTCTGCTACGTTCAAGTGCCTTCCCGAGGCAACCTGCAGTTCTTGATCGAGTCTCCAGTCTGTTCTCGTCATTACGAGTGGAATTATGCCTTATGATTGTAGATTTACTTTACTGGATTAAAGACTCTGTTTTCGCCAAGTCGCTTTTGGGTCCTCATTCACCTGCATAACACCTGGAGCAGATCTTAACCAGAAGGGGACTAGGGTTCCAATTTTGGAACCCCCCCCCCCCACACGTTCAGCTGGAAGGTGGCACATGGAACGCAAAAATATTCCTAAAAATATTTAACCTCCACACATTAACAAGTCCAATGGCTCAAATGAAAGATAACCACCTTGTTTATCTACCCAGCAAGTCAGATTTCTAAAATGTTTTACGGCGAAAACATAGCACATATTTATGTCAAATCACCACCGAAGACACAGCTAATTTGCATAGCCAAGTTGAAGAAAATATGCAATCAACAAACGCAGAATTAAAAGAAAAATAATGCACTAACCTTTTGAAATCTTCATCAGATGACAGTAATATAACATGTTACACAGTACATTTATGTTTTTTTCAATAATATGCTATATATATCCATAAACCTCTGTTTACAATGATGCATCGTTCAAAAAATGCTACTCAAATGTCCTGAGAAATGACGATAGCTCCGGCAGATAACGTCAGCTAACAAGGAATACACATCATAAACTTTGACTAAATATGCATATTCTACATATATATAGTTAGATACACTTCTTCTGAATCGCTGTGTTACATTTATTTTTAACGTTACAGGTTTCGTTCACTAGGCTATACTATGAGTCGGCGCTCAAAAAGTAGCATTATGGCTCCTCTATCTTGGAGTCCACATAAACCCAAATTTACCACATAAATATTCCCTTACCTTTGCTGTTCTTCCATCAGAAGACCTGGAAGGAATTATACTTACCAAAAACAGCGTTTAGTTTTGCAGTCTGTTTCTTTCGGTTCTCAAACACGACACATTTCGGTTGAAATGTAGCCAAAAGTCAAGTGGATGCGCACCAAAACGTTGAACTTACATATTATATGTCGATTAAACTTGTCAAACTAACTTCATAATCAAGCTTTAACATGTTATAAAGGTGTACAGCAATCGTGAGGACGAACAGAAATGCATGCATTGTATAATCGATCTTGGAAAAAAGACAGGACCGGAGCAGAGCGCGCATAAAAGTGACCTGTTTTTTTGCGTGACCGAAAGGTTTCGGCCCGCCAAAACTCTCGTGAGCGCGCGATTCTCACAATGAGAAGCCCCATTGAAAGCTGAGATCGTGCTGAAGACAGAGAGAATGTTCCCAGACCTGTAAGTGCTTGGGAAGGGTGGGGACGATGACGTCAAAGTTGGGCCAACTTTTCTGATGACAAGAGAGAGTTTGGGAGAATGACTGCCCTGAGAGTTCTGCTTTACATACAGACATAATTTAAACGGTTTTAGAATCTTTAGAGTGTTTTCTATTCAATAATGTTTTTTATTTGCATATATTAGCAACTTTTGACAAAAAAAATTATGTTTACTATGGGCACGCAATTACTCCAGCGGGGGCAGTAGACAGCCCTATCCCCAAGAGTTAAGGAGCAATGCAGAGACCGCTATTGACCTTGTAGTCCTTGACAGGTATTGTAATAATACACACCATGGTGTAATGTTGTTCGTCTGTTGTTTGTAGAGAGTCAGACCGAAATGCAGCGTGTAGGTTACTCATGACTTTTAATGAAGAAAATAGCGGTACATGAAATAACTGAAAATACGAAAACAACAAACGAGTGAAACTAATACAGCCTATCTGGTGACTAACACAGAGACAGGTACAATCACCCACGAAATACAACGCGCACTCAGGCTGCCTAAATACGGTTCCCAATCCGAGACAACGAGAATCAGCTGACTCCAATTAGGAATCACCTCAGGCAGCCAAGCCTAACTAGACACACCCATACTAATACACACTCCCAATTAATACAAACCCCAATACGAAATACAACATATAAACCCATGTCACACCCTGGCCTACCCAAACATATAACAAAAACACAAGATACAATGACCAAGGCGTGACAGAACCCCCCCCTAAGGTGCGGACTCCGGAACGCACCTCAAGAGCACAGGGAGGGTCCGGGTGGGCGTCTGTCCATGGTGGCGGTTCTGGCTCGGGACGTGGACCCCACTCCATAAATGTCCTAGTTCCTCCCCTTCGCATCCTAGGATAATCCACCTTCTCCGCCGACCATGGCCTAATAGTCCTCACCCTGATCACCACATAACTGAGGGGCAGCTCGGGACCGAGGGGCAGTTCGGGACCGAGGGGCAGCTCGGGACAGAGGGGCAGCTCGGGACAGAGGGGCAGCTCGGGACAGAGGGGCAGCTCGGGACAGAGGGGCAACTCGGGATAGAGGGGCAACTCGGGATAGAGGGGCAACTCAGGACAGCGGGGCAACTCGGGACAGAGGGGCAGGCCGGGACAGAGGGGAAGCTCGGTACTGAGAGGAAGCTCAGTACTGAGAGGAAGCTCAGTACTGAGAGGAAGCTCGGTACTGAGAGGAAGCTCAGGCAGGTAGTAGGCTCCGGTAAATCCTGGCTGGCTGGTGGACCTGGATGATTAAGGTTGTCTGGCCGATCTAGAAGATCTTGGCAGACTGGCACTTCTGGCGGATCCTGGCAGACTGGCACTTCTGGTGGATCCTGGCAGACTGGTGACGCTGGGCCGACTGGCGGCGCTGGGCAGACAGGAGACTCCGGCAGCGCAGGAGAGGAGAAAGGCTCTGGCTGCGCTGAACAGGTGGGAGACTCCAACAGTGCAGGAGAGGAGAAAAGCTCTGTCTGCGCTGAACAGGCGAGGCGCACTGGACGCACTGGGCCGACTGGGAGCACTGGCGGCGCTGGGCAGACAGGAGACTCCGGAAGCGCCAGGAGAGGAGAAAGGCTCTGGCTGCGCTAAACAGGCTGGAGATTCTGATAGCACAGGAGGGGAGAAAAGCACTGGCTGTGCTGAACAGGCATAACTATTCTCCCTTTTAGCCCCCCCAATAATTTTTTTGGGGTGACTTTCCGGTTTCCAACCGCGTCGCAGTGCTGCCTCCTCATACTCGCGCCTCTCCGCTTTAGCTACTTCAATTTCCTCCTTGGAATGGCGATATTCTCCCGGCTGCGCCCAGGGTCCTTTTCCGTCTAATATCATCTCCCAAGACCAGAAGTCCTCATATTGCTGCTCCTCACAATTAACAGGGAGAGTAGGCTCAGGTCTGACTCCTGACTCTGCCACTCTCTCTCTGCGCTTTCCCCTGTTACCTACGGTTTTCGCTCTGTATAGCCGTGCTTTCCTTTTCGATTCCATCCGTGTATAGCCCTCTTTGCATTGCTGTAGGGAATCCCAGGCGGGCTCCTGCACTCGCTCTGGGTCGGCCGCCCACCTGTCGATTTCTTCCCACGTAGTATACTCCTTGCTTCTGTTGTCCATAACGTCCACCTTAAGATCCTGCCAGTTCACACGCTGCTCGGTCTGTGAATGGTGGTGGGCGATTCTGTAATGTTGTTCGTCTGTTGTTTGTAGAGAGTCAGACCGAAATGCAGCGTGTAGGTTACTCATGACTTTTAATGAAGAAAATAGCGGTACATGAAATAACTGAAAATACGAAAACAACAAACGAGTGAAACTAATACAGCCTATCTGGTGACTAACACAGAGACAGGTACAATCACCCACGAAATACAACGCGCACTCAGGCTGCCTAAATACGGTTCCCAATCCGAGACAACGAGAATCAGCTGACTCCAATTAGGAATCGCCTCAGGCAGCCAAGCCTAACTAGACACACCCCTACTAATACACACTCCCAATTAATACAAACCCCAATACGAAATACAACATATAAACCCATGTCACACCCCGGCCTACCCAAACATATAACAAAAACACAAGATACAATGACCAAGGCGTGACACATGGCCCATATTTATTAACTTCTTGATGCACCCATCCCGTTAGTGGGACCATTTTCGTCAACATCCGCTGAATTGCAGAGCGCCAAATTCAAATTAAATTACTAAAAATATAAAATTTTCATGAAATACGCAATAAATGTTCCTTTTGTTCCATAAAGATTATTTTTATATCCAAAATACCTCCATTTGGTTGGCGCGTTATGTTCAGAAATCCACAGGCTCGAGCGGTCACAACCGGGCAGACGAAAATTCCAAATAGTATCCGTAAAGTTCGTAGAAACATGTCAAACTTTTTTAATAATCAATCCTCAGGTTTTTAAAATATATAATCGATAATATTTCAAACAGACAGTACCTTCTTCAATAAGAGAGAGAGAAAATGTCTGCTCCAAGCTGTTGTGCATGCAAAACTCTGCTGGCACCCAGCCATACAATGACGCGATGTGATATTTCTCGCTCATTTTTCAGAATAAAAGCCTGAAACTATGTCTAAAGACTGTTCACAACATGTGGAAGCTATAGGAAAAGGAATCTGGTTGATATCCCTTTAAATGGAGCGAAGGCAGGCAATGGAACAGAGAGCTTTCAGTAAAAACAGCAATTCCGGGTTGGATTTTCCTCAGGTTTTCGCCTGCAATATCAGTTCTGTTGTACTCACAGACAATATTTTGACAGTTTTGGAAACGTTAGAGTGTTTTCTGACAATTAAATGCATATTCTAGATTCTGGGCCTGAGAAATAGGCAGTTTCATTAGGGTATGTTTTTCATCCAAACATCAAAATACTGCCCCCTACACTCAACAGGTTAAGCAACTCCTAGTAGGAGTGCTTATCTAGGAGCAGGTCCCCAACTGTCCACAATCGTATTATTTAGGATCGAAAAGGGAAAACAACTGTGTGTGTCTCAGATATGCTTCCCAGCCCAGAGAATTGGTGCTGGACTGTGGACCCTACCTGGACAAGAGTGGCCTCTCTGAGTGTCTGCTGAGCGAACTGTGCCTCGAGAGGACAGAGACCCCACCTTCATAACCAAACAGGTCTGACCTTATATCCATATCCAAGTTTGTATCCCAAATGGCACCATATTCCCTATATTTGTGCACTACTTTTATTCAGAGCCCTACAGCCTAGCCTATACATCTGAGAATTGTAATTGTCTGCTTTGTCTTTAATGTCACTTGTCTGCTTTGCTGCACAAGTTGTCGTTGTTAAAGAGAATGTGTTCTCAGTTACTTACCTGGTTAAATAAAGGCTAAATAAAGAAATGTCTCCCTGCTCTTCCCCAGGTGCTGAGGAACTGCCGGGCAGTGCTGCTGGTGCTGGGGCTGTGGTGTGCCGACAAGGTGGCTGGTATCATGGTGAGGGAGCTACAGAAGTACATCAAAAACGAACAGGAAGTGATCAACAGGAAGTTCCTGCTCTTCACTGACAACATCCTGAGAACAATTTATTTATATAGCCCTTACGACAGGAACAGTTGTCACCAAGTGCTTTACGGAACTCAACTAAATACGAAACACAACATGCACACATGGGATAGTTAGCTAAATACAGTTGAAGTCGAAAGTTTTACATACACTTAGGTTGGAGTCATTAAAACTCGCTTTTCAACCACTCCACAAATTTATTGTTAACAAACTATAGTTTTGGCAAGTCGGTTAGGACATCTACTTTGTGCATGACACAAGTAATTTTTCCAACAATTGTTTACAGACAGGTTATTTCACTGTATCACAATTCCAGTGGGTCAGAAGTTTACATACACTAAGTTGACTGTGCCTTAAATCATTTTGGAAAATTCCAGACAATGATGTCATGGCTTTAGAATTTTCTGATTGGCTAATTGACGTCATTTGAGTAAATTGGAGGTGTACATGTGGAGGTATATCAAGGCCTAGTACCTCTTTGCTTGACATGTGAAAATCAAAAGAAAGACCTCAGCCAAGTCTGGTTCATCCTTGGGAGCAATTTCCAAATGCCTGAAGGTACCACGTTCATCTGTATAAACAATAGTACTTAAGTATAAACACCATGGGACCATGCAGCCGTCATACCACTCAGGAAGGAGACTCCTAGAGAGGAATGTACTTTGGTGCAAAAAGTGCAAATCAATTCCAGAACAACAGCAAAGGACCTTGTGAAGATGCCGGAGGAAACAGGTACAAAAGTATCTATATCCACAGTAAAATGAGTCCTATATCGACATAACCTGAAAGGCCGCTCAGCAAGGAAGAAGCCAATGCTCCAAAACAGCCATCAAAAAGCCAGATTACGGTTTGCAACTGCACATGGGGACAAAGATTGTACTTTTTGGAGAAATGTCCTCTCGTCTGATGAAACAAAAATAGAACTGTTTGGCCATAATGACCATCGTTATGTTTGGAGGAAAAAGGGGGAGGCTTGCAAGCCGAAGAACACCATCCCAACCGTGAAGCACGGGGGTGGCAGCATCATGTTGTGGGGGTGCTTTGCTGCAGGAGGGACTGGTGCACTTCAGAAAATAGATGGCATCATGAGGCATAAAAATTATGTGGATGCATTGAAGCAACATCTCAAGACTTCAGTCAGGACGTTAAAGCTTGGACGCAAATGTGTCTTCCAAATGGACAATGACCCAAGGCATACTTCCAAAGTACAAAATACTGTCAAAATGGCTTAAGGACAACAAAGTCAAGATATGGCGTGGAGTGGCCATCACAAAGCCCTGACCTCAATCCCATAAAACATATTTGGGCAGAACTGAAAAAGCGTGTGCGAGCAAGGAGGCCTACAAACCTGGCTCAGTTACACCAGCTCTGTCAGGAGGAATGGGCCAATATTCACCCAACTTATGGTGGGAAGCTACCCGAAATGTTTGACTCAAGTATAACAATTTAAAAGCAATGCTACCAAATCCTAATTGGGTGTATGTAAACTTTTGACCCACTGGGAATGTGATGAAAGAAATACAAGCTGAAATAAATAATTCTCTACTATTATTCTGACATTTCACATTCTTAAAATAAGGTGCTGATCCTGACTGACCTAAAACAGGGAATTTTTACTAGGATTAAATGTCAGGAATTGTAAAAAACTGAGTTGAAATATTTTTGTCTAAGGTGTATGTAAACTTCTCACTTCAACTGTATATAGGGAATAGGGTACCATTTGGGACTCACCCTAAGTTATCTTCCTGTGTTTGCTGATTCTGGTTTCACCATAATCCACTCAATTATGTTCAATTGATTGATTGGTGTGTCTGTTTGGAGAACACTGGTTTTCAGAGCCTGTCCACAAGGGCCATCCTTGAATGATATGTGAGGTCATTGGTGAATGCTGCTTAATTGTAAAAGTAATCCTTTCACGTAAATCAAGTTTTGATGTCAAGGGGATTTTGATGTGTACGTTTGAGAAAAGGAAAATGGGAACCCTGATGAGAAATGTTTTTCTACTATTATTGTGACAACCCTAATACTGACGACTGTAGATCTTCTCTTGATCTCACCAGATTCTGGGGAATAAGTGTTCCAAGGCAGCAGGGGTCGGTGAGTTTGAGGTGGAACAGGAGCTGGATGATGACAACATCCTGCCTCCCTACGTGCTCCGCTCTGAGGACGGAGGGCCCCATGTCACCATCAACACGGCCATCGGACACATCAACAGGTAAGAGGAAATGGGGACTGCTTTGCTTCCTTGAAAAATCTAAAAAGAGTTCTAAAAAGGGCGCTTTGTGGCAACAAGATTAAATACACAATGAGAGCAAAATAAGTTGTCTCAAAATACTATAATTATAAGCAGGCGTTGTTGCTAAATTGGATTTGAAGATTACATTTTTGTTGGTTCTTGTTTTCATTTTGCTGTTGGTGGTCTGGCGTGCTAATGTCCCTCTCCCCCATGGCTGCCCCAGATACTGTGCCCGTCTTCCCAGTGACCCGTTTACCCACCTGGCACCCAAGTGTAAGACCAAGGAGCTTCAGGATGGGCACTACAAGTCAACCCTCTACCTGCCCATCAACTCACCTCTACGGGTGCCGTCGCTGTGAGTCTGCAGGCTTTCGTCATTGTTTGGATTTATAGGTTTGCATTCCAAATGGCACCCTATTCCCTATATATTCCATCTCTGATCAAATGTAGTGTATTATACAGGGAAAAAGGTGCCTTTTGAGACACATAATTATACAGTGCTTCCAGGTGCTCAAAGGGCTGTAGTAGGCTACATAGTAAGCAGGAAATTCACCTCATCCACCAGCATTGTTTAGCACCCACTGTTTCTATTTGGGACATCAAGATTCCCCTAATGGTGTGTATAATGGATGTCTTTGAGACAAATGCACACTTTGTTTTGTCACTGCAGGGGCCAACAATGAACTGTGCAAGACTGGCAGAGAAAGCAGTAGCACTGCTTTGTTGTGAAAAGCTTCACAAAAAAGGTAAATAAAATGCAGCTATTTGATTGGTAGAATATTATTCTTGTAGTGCTCACTGCTAGCCTGGGTACCAGTCTGTTTAGCTAACATTCTACTACTTGTACTCTGTGTCATTATGCCAAAGATTATGCCATGTTTAGGATGACCGGAGTGGAATGATAGCTAAACAGACTGGTACCTAGACTAGCTCACTGCAGCTAGTCCCAGATTGTATCTCTCCCTCCCTCCCCATCTCTCTTTCTGTCTTCCTCCGTCAAATCTCCCTCTCTCTTCAAGCTTGTGGGGAATGTAATTGAATTTGATGGGGTGGGGGGTTCTCTGTGTGGTGGGAGAAGAGGGGAACCTGGTATTAACTGCTTTGACATATTTAACTTCATTTTGCCAAAGGGAAATAGTAGATAAATCTCTCTCTCCCTCCCTCTCCCATGTGAGTTAGATGACCACTTGATGCCTGTGGGGAAGGAGACAGTGAAGTACGAGGAGGAGCTGGATCTCCATGACGAGGAGGAGACCAGTGTTCCAGGCAGGCCAGGATCCACCAAGAGGAGGCAGTGCTACCCTAAAGCTGTGAGTACTCATCACTGATGCATCCCAAATGGAACCCTATTCTCAATACACTGAACACCTTCCTAATATTGAGTTGTACCCCTTTTTGCCCTCAGAACAGCCTTAATTCATCGGGCATGGACTCTACAAGGTGTCAAATGTGTTCCACAGGGATGCTGGCACATGTTGACTCCAGTGCGTCCCACAGTTGTGTCAAGTTGGCTGGATGTCCTTTGGGTGGTGAACCATTCTGTATCACAACCGGCCGTGATTGGGAGCCCCATAGTACGGTGCACAATTGGCCGAGCGTCGTCCGGGTTTGGCCTTGCAAAAGTATTCATCCCCCTTGGCATTTTCCTATTTTGTTGCATTACAACCTGTAATTTAAATAGATTTTTATTTGGATTTCATGTAATGGACATACATAAAATAGTCCAACTTGGTGAAGTGAAATGAAAAAAAGTGTGTTTAATGTTTAAAACAATTTTAAAAATTTCAAAACTGAAAAGTGGTGCATGCAGATCTATTCACCCCCTTTGCTATGAAGCCCCTAAATAAGATCTGGTGCAACCAATTACCTTCAGAAGTCACATAATTAGTTAAATATATAGACCTGTTCTGAAAGGCCCCAGAGTCTGCAACACCATTAGGCAAGGGGCACCACCAAGCAAGTGCCACCACCAAGACCAAGGAGCTCTCCAAACAAGTCAGGGACAAAGTTGTGGAGAAGTACAGATCAGGGTTGGGTTATAAAAAAATATCAGAAACTTTGAACATCCCACGGAGCACCATTAAATCCATTATTAAAAAATGGAAAGAATATGGCACCACAACAAACCTGCCAAGAGAGGGCCGACCCACCAAAACTCACGGACCAGGCAAGGAGGGGATTAATCAGAGAGGCAACAAAGATAACCCTGAAGGAGCTGCAAAGCTCCACAACGGAGATTGGAGTATCTGTCCATATGACCACTTTAAGCTGTACACTCCACGGAGCTGGGCTTTACGGAAGAGTGTCCAGAAAGAAATAAGCAAACACATTTAGTGTTCGCCAAAAGGCAAGTGGGAGAGTCACCAAACATATGTAAGAAGGTACTCTGGTCAGATGAGACCAAAATGTTGCTTTTTGGCCATAAAGGAAAACACTGTCTGGTGCAAACCCAACACCTCTCCTCGCCCCGAGAACAACATCCCATGGTGGTGGCAGCATCATGCTGTGGGGATGTTTTTCATCGACAAGGACTGGGAAACTGGTCAGAATTGAAGGAATGATGGATGGCGCTAAATACAAGAAAATTCTTGAGGGAAACCTGTTTCAGTCTTCCAGAGATTTGAGACTGGGACAGAGGTTCACCTTCCAGCAGGACAATGACTCTAAGCATACTGCTAAAGCAACACTCGAGTGGTTTAAGGGGAAACATTTAAATATCTTGGAATGGCCTAATTGAAGCCCATACCACAATCCAATTGAGAATCTGTGGTATGACTTAAAGATTGTTGAACACCAGCGGAACCCATCCAACTTGAAGCAGCTGGAGCAGTTTTGCCTTGAAGAATGGGCAAAAATCCCAGTGGCTCGATGTGCCAATCTTATAGAGACATACCCCGAGAGACTTGCAGCTGTAATTGCTGCAAAAGGTGGCTCGTATTGACTTTTGAGGGGATGAATAGTTATCGAGCTCCAGAAGGCAGGGTTCACCCTAAGTGCTATCCAGCTGGACCTGATCACCAGATTACACCATCTTCTCTCACATCCTCCGCCTGGAGAAACCTGCTTTGGAGTTCAAACCCACGCAGGCCGACTCAGCCTACTACGTTCTACCTCTCAATGTTGGTGAGTTAGTCTGCTGTGCTACCGCTCAATGTTGGTGACATGTACACTCAGCCTACTGTTAGATACACACAGTCTGCCTCTCAGTGTTGGTGAGTGAGAGCCCAATGTTGCGCACGTACTGTAGGCCTTACTCCATTAGTAAGCCTATGGGTGGGTACCAAATGGCACTCTATTCCCTTTTATAGTGCACTCATTTTGAGCAGGCCACATAGGGATGGGTACTGTGTCAAATAGAGGTGGGCAGTATACACATTTTTATACTCTGATTAACGGTATTACCAGTAGTGCACACAAGGGGCGAAATGTATTTTAAAATGTGAAAAAAGCCCATAAAACGTAATTTGCCAGAATGCTAACAAAATTCTAGCAAGTTCTAAGGAATCCCCATAGCAGATGCTAGGTAAGTGCTCTCTAGCGAATGTAAATACTTCTGAGACAGACAGCTCAGCTCATAAAGTTACGCAAGTATCTCAAAATGCAGTTTGCAGCACACACAAAAGAAATCTTAGACAGGAGGGATCTTAATCCGGGAGGGAATTGTCTCTGCTGCTGCAAGAAGCTTGATCACACAAGCTAACGTTAACCACTTGGCTAATGTTAGCAAGTTAGCAAAACACATCTGGAGAGAATTTATTTGCCACATCTTAGATAGCTACCTTAATAATTATATGATCTATAGCTGGCAAACATTATTATTGAAATTCATAGAAGTGCAACTTGATCACCTCACTTAAGTTACGCCGCAGGAGTGATTCATCTCTCGATGCTCCCATTTTGCTCATTGTGATCCTAAACAAACAAAGGTGACTGTCTCAAGCAGCTGTTTTGGGAAATTATTACTGGTAAGGTTCATAATGAAAGATAATCTAATAGACAAAATTATTAATGCGATCTGCTTTATATATTAGCTAGTGCACAAGTTGACTGCAGGTATTTACAGTTGAAGTCGGGAGTTTACATATACCTTAGACAAATACATTTAAACTCAGTATTTCACAATTCCTGACATTTAATCCTAGTAAAAATTCCCTGTTTTAGGTCAGTTAGGATGTGAAATGTCAAGAGTAAAAGTAGAGAGAATGATTTATTTCAGCTTTTATTTTTTTCATCACATTTCCATTGGGTCAAGTTTACATACACTCAATTAGTATTTGGTAGCATTGCCTTGAAATTGTTTAACTTGGGACAAACATTTCGGGTAGCCTTCCATAATTTTGGCCCATTCCTCCTGACAGAGCTGGTGTAACTGATTTAGGTTTGTAGACTCCTTGCTCGCACAAGCTTTTTCAGTTCTGCCCACAAATTTTCTATGGGATTGAGGTCAGGGCTGTGTGATGGCACCTTGACTTTGGTCCTTAAGCCATTTTGCCACAACTTTGGAAGTATGCTTGGGGTCATTTTCCATTTGGAAGACCCATTCACAACCCATTCACAACCAAGCTTTAACTTCCTGACGGACGTCTTGAGATGTTGCTTCAATATATCCACATAATTTGTATCATGATGCCATCTATTTTGTGAAGTGCACCAGTTCCTCCTGCAGCAAAGCACCCCCACAACATGATGCTGGCACCCCCGTGCTTCACGGTTGGGATGGTATTCTTCGGCTTGTAAGATGTTCTTCGGCCCATTTTTCCTCCAAACATAATGATGGTCATTATGGCCAAACAGTTCTATTTTGGTTTCATCAGAGGACATTTCTCCAAAAAGTATGATCTTTGTCCCCATGTGCAGTTGCAAACCGTAGTCAATTTTTTTGATGGCGGTTTTGGAGCAGTGGATTCTTCCTTGTTGAGTTGCCTTTCAGGTTATGTTGATATAGGACTCGGTTTACTGTGGATATAGATACTTTGTAACTGTTTCCTCCAGCGTCTTCACAAGGTCCTTTGCTGTTATTTTGGGATTGATTTGCACTTTTTGCACCAAAGTACGTTCACCTCTAGGAGACAGAACGCGTCTCCTTCCTGAGCGGTATGACGGCTCCATGGTCCCATGGTGTTTATACTTGCGTACTGTCGTGTCTTTACTATCATTAAATTGAAGACTTATAGTTTTTATCAAATATTCTCTGTAATTAGTATTACGCGATCAACTGATAAATCAACTTACTGTAATTAACTAGGAAGTCGGGCAAAAAGGAAAAATATTCAGATTACAAGGTTATAATTTCCTAATATAACCATTCAGATATTTTCATATCGGATCCATAGTGTTCTGATTAATTAATTAATTATTTTACCTCACTTTTGTGTCATTCCAAACGTTGTAAATTGTTGGATATCTGCATGAACCCAGTCTTCACTATGAGTCATCCATACATCAATTGTCTTAAATCATTTATGTATTACTAACTAAGTAATTCACAGAAATGCACAAACAAACAAACAAGGTAAATGTGGTTACAAGAAATGATATGGGGAATGTGCCCTAGTGGGCTAAACTGGCATTGCGGCTTGTTAGACAAAAGGGGAAGTGGGGGTCAACTGAGATGAGACACTACAAAGTTGATAATGATAACATTTGAAATGCTAATCCTTTGCACATGAACGCTCACTCATTCGGGAACAATTGTAATCAATATATATATTTACGCTCAATTTGTCGTCGGGATCTTTGTTGAAAAGTTTGTTTCTGTTGGAGGGTTTTGTCCCCCCTCTCTCTCTCTCTCTCTCTCTCTCTCTCTCTCTCTCTCTCTCTCTCTCTCTCTCTCTCTCTCTCTCGGTTAGAGGGGATAGTTCAGAGGGACATTCATTCGTTTGTTATGGAATGGATGTTTTGGCGGTTGTTGTTCTTCTCGTTCAATGATACCGAATTCCTAGCTGCAGACTAGTAATTAATATCAAAGCCTTGTTCTTATTCTGTCGGTATCGATAGTCTAAGAGTTTAACCACGTGGTATGGTTAAAAGATTCAGCAATGGTCTACAACCTTCGTCCTCTCCTAATGGAGAAAAACATGGTCTGGTGATAATTTCTCAAAGTTGGGTTTTATTCGGAATTGCAGAAAAGGGCTGTCCCAGGATGCCTGTGTCATGTTTTGTCATTGATTATCATGCCTTGTCCCTGTTCTTCTCCTTCTATTCGTTTCCCTCTGCTGGTCTTATTAGGTTCTTTCCCTCTTTCTATCCCTCTCTCTCCCCCTCCCTCTCTCACTCTCCCGCTCTCTCTTCTCTCTATCGTTCCGTTCCTGCTCCCAGCTGTTCCTATTCCCCTAATCAATCATTTAGTCTTCCCACACCTGTTCCCGATCCTTTTCCCTGATTAGAGTCCCTATTTCTCTCCTTGTTATTCGTTTCTGCCCTGTCGGTTCCTTGTCTAGAATTCACCGTGCTGTGCTTGTGTATCGCCCTGTCGTGTCGTGTTTTCCTCAGATGCTGCGTGGTGAGCAGGTGTCTGAGTCTGTTTGGTTCAAGTGCCTTCCCGAGGCAACCTGCTGTTCACCTGCTGTTCAAGATCGAGTCTCCAGTTTGTCCTCGTCATTTCGAGTGAAAGTTGTGTTTTTTTGATTGTATTTACTTTACTGGATTAAAGACTCTGTTTTCGCCAAGTCGCTTTTGGGTCCTCTTTCACCTGCATGACAGCCTGACCCTAACTGGGCTCAGGGGCGGTCCTCTGATTTAGTTAACTCCAATTCCCTTTTTGAGTTTTCCTTCATTAAACAGTCCAAAATCACATTGTACAATTGTATAAACAGTATGATACTCACTCATTCATCTTATACAACAATTAGATGTAAACCTCATATCTGAGGCTGTTATATAAACAGCGTTATGGTAATGTGGCCACACCGTCTCCCATGAGCTTCCCCAAGTTGTAACAAACGGACCAGTTCGTAGCTGGATTCTTCACCGATCTTTTATACTTTCTCCGGAACATGAAATGTGTTCGTACCTCAAGTTCTGTGAGGTGGAAGAAATTCCTTTGTTCTCTATGAAAATTTACTCTGCCTCTTATACTGTGTGGCCATGTGGCAGGGTCTTCTCCTCAGGAATTTACGACCTCTCTCTGACCACAGTAGCTTAGTTGAAGGAGGGAAGGGGGAGGTAGGGAGAGGGGGTGGGGCTTGCTATACCCAAAGAGGGCAACATCATGACAGTACTATTGTTTGTACAGATGAACATGGTACCTTCAGGCATTTGGAAATGGCTCCTAAGGATGAACCAGACTTATGGATGTCTACAATTTTTTTTCTGAGGTCTTGGCTGATTTCTTTATATTTTCCCATGATGTCAAGCAAAGAGGCACGGAGTTTGAAGGTAGGCCTTGAAATACATCCACAGGTAAACCTCAAATAGACTCAAATGATGTCAATTAGCCCATCAGAAGCTTCTAAAGCCATGACATAATTTTCTGAAATATTCCATGTCAATTTAGTATATTTAATCTTCTGACCCACTGGAATTGTGATACAGTGAATTATAAGTGAAATAATCTGTCTATAAACAATTGTTGGAAAAAGTACTTGTGTCATGCACAAAGTAGATGTCCTAACAGACTTGCCACAACTATAGTTTGTTAACAAGAAACTTGTGTAGTGGTTGAAAAACGAGTTTAAATGACTCCAACATAAGTGTATGTAAACTTCTGACTTTTATAAAAAAGCAGTATTGTAAAATCATACTGAGGGTGTTACGAAATACCTTGGGATATGCTGTAAATACGGTATACCACCCAACCCTAGTGTCAAATCAGTGAATTTCCAATGTCTGAAAGTATTCATTCACCATGTAAATTTCCATTGTTTACATTTTCTCTTCTCCCAGTTGAGGATTCCATCACTCTAGATTTGGACTTTAAATTAATGGAGGACATAGAGAAGTCTGAGGCTCGTACTGGCATTCCTACCACCCTGTACACCAAGCAGAACCCCTTCACCTTCAAACTGGAAGACTACCAAGACGATGTCATCATTCCACGGTACGCTGCTTGCTTCGCTACATACCCCTCCCTGACTGAGGAGCCAAATAGCTCCCTATATACAGTGCACTTCTTTTGACCAGGGTCCATAGGGAAGAGACTTGATTTAAACAGCATACAATTCATTTGATATGAGCCATAAGATTATACACTGAACAAAAATATCAACGCAACATGTAAAGTGTTGGTCCCATGTTTCATGAGCTGAAATAAAAGATCCCAGAAATGTTCCATACGCACAAAAAACTTTTCTCGTTCAACCAGATATTAGGAATGTGTTCTTCATGTTTTTTTTACACTCATCTTCACTGTTCCATTTATGCCAACCCTTGACCTCTAATCCCTGTCTCTCGCTCTCTCTCTCTCAGGTATCTTTGACCAGCCTCACCGTTTCTACGTGGCTGACGTTTACACAGACCTCACACCACTTAGCAAGTTCCCATCACCGGAGTATGAGACTTTTGCTGAGTACTACAAAACCAAGTACAACCTGGACCTATCCAATGTAAACCAGCCACTATTGGATGTCGACCACACCTCCTCACGGTGAGAGAGAGGACAGGTGGAAGGAGGGAGAGAGAGGAAAATGTATCCTATTCAACTCTCCATCATCATAAGGATGCCCTTATGAGGTCTCTCAGTCCTCCATGGATGGTGGGGGGGAGCACCATCAAAATAAAAAGATATGGGAAGAACACTTTATCTGTACCTTTACACCCATGAAGGTTACTGTATCTGAACTACTGTGTAACTCATCCAGTTCTGACCTCTGCCTGCAGACTGAACCTGTTAACCCCTCGCCACCAGAACCAGAAGGGGAAAGCACTGCCCCTCAGCAGTGCAGAGAAGAGGAAGGCCAAGTGGGAGAGTCTACAGAACAAACAGGTAATCAAGTCTACATACAAAGCCATGGATCCACCTTCTACCATATTTAGAGATGAACCAATGGCTGAAGACTAACTCTGAAACAGGGTTCCCCAACTGGCGGTCTGTGGGCCGAATTTGGCCCGCTGGTGATTGTATTTGTCCCCCCATGTTTTCTGAGCAAATAAACATTTGTTTTCTCGTTTTTTAATTGTTGGAAGTAAAAGACTGTAAAAACATTAGCAAATCAGCTGCAAGTGAGTAACATTTTGGAAATCTGTTCTAAGTATTCCCACGCATAATATATGATTGTATACAAATGTATGCAAGGTTTCAAATGATTATGTTTTTGCCAAAAAATATATCCGGAGGAGATGGCTGCCGTTTTATGGGCTCCTAACCAATTGTGCTAATTGTGTGTATTTTTTTGCGTTATTTGTAACTTATTTTGTACATAATGTTTCTGCCACTGTCTTTTATGATGTCAGGACAGTGATTATTCACCTTGTACTGGACAAAGATTTTTCTTTAACGACGCAAAGGATTTACTTCAGACACCGGACAATGCCCAAATCCCATTCGCATGAAGAAGAGACAGAGATATCGGGGACTTACAGTACCAGTCAAAATTTTGGACACATCTACTCATTCAAGGGTTTTGCTTTATTTTTGCTATTTTCCACATTGTAGAACAATAGTGAAGAATAACACATATGGAATAACACATATGGAATCATGTAGTAACCAAAAAAGTTTGTTAAACAAATCAAAATACATTTAATATTTTTATTCAAAGTAGCCACCCTTTGCCACATCTTTGCACACTCTTGGCATTCTCTCAACCAGCTTCACCTGGAATGCTTTTCCAACCGTCTTGAATGAGTTCCCACATATGCTGAGCACTTGTTGGCTGCTTTTCCTTCACTCTGCGGTCCAACTCATCCCAAACTATCTCAATTGGGTTGAAGTTGGGTGATTGTGGAGGCCACGTCATCTGATTCAGCACTCCATCACATTCCTTCTTGGTCAAATAGCCCTTACACAGCCTGGAGATGTGTTGGGTCATTGTCCTGTTGAAAAACAAATGATAGTCTACTAAGCGCACACCAGATGGGATGGCGTATCTCTGCAGCATACTGTGGTAGCCATGCTGGTTAAGTGTGCATTGAATTCTAAATAAATCCCAGACAGTGTCACCAGCAAAGCACCATCACACCTCCTCCTCCATGCTTCACGGTGGGAACCACACATGTGTAGATCTTCCGTTCACCTACTCTGCGTCTTACAAAAACACATTTGGACTCATCAGACCAAAGGACCGATTTCCACTGGTCTAATGTCCATTGCTTGGGTTTTTTGCCCCAAGCAATTCAATCCCTATACCAGTCTGCTGTTCCCACATGCTTCAAGAGGGCCACCATTGTTCCTGTTCCCAAGAAAGCTAAGGTAACTGAGCTAAACGACTACCGCCCCGTAGCACTCGCTTCCGTCATCATGAAGTGCTTTGAGAGACTAGTCAAGGACCATATCACCTCCACCCTACCTGACACCCTAGACCCACTCCAATTTGCTTACCGCCCAAATAGGTCCACAGACGATGCAATCTCAACCACACTGCACACTGCCCTAACCCACCTGGACAAGAGGAATACCTATGTGAGAATGCTGTTCATCGACTACAGCTCGGCATTCAACACCATAGTACCCTCCAAGCTCGTCATCAAGCTCGAGACCCTGGGACCCCGCCCTGTGCAACTGGGTACTGGACTTCCTGACGGGCCGCCCCCAGGTGGTGAGGGTAGGCAACAACATCTCCTCCCCGCTGATCCTCAACACAGGGGCCCCACAAGGGTGCGTTCTGAGCCCTCTCCTGTACTCCCTGTTCACCCACGACTGCGTGGCCACGCACGCCTCCAACTCAATCATCAAGTTTGTGGACGACACAACAGTGGTAGGCTTGATTACCAACAACGACGAGACGGCCTACAGGGAGGAGGTGAGGGCCCTCGGAGTGTGGTGTCAGGAAAATAACCTCACACTCAACGTCAACAAAACTAAGGAGATGATTGTGGACTTCAGGAAACAGCAGAGGGAACACCCCCCTATCCACATCGATGGAACAGTAGTGGAGAGGGTAGCAAGTTTTAAGTTCCTCGGCATACACATCACAGACAAACTGAATTGGTCCACTCACACTGACAGCGTCGTGAAGAAGGCGCAGCAGCGCCTCTTCAACCTCAGGAGGCTGAAGAAATTTGGCTTGTCACCAAAAGCACTCACAAATTTCTACAGATGCACAATCGAGAGCATCCTGGCGGGCTGTATCACCGCCTGGTACGGCAACTGCTCCGCCCTCAACCGTAAGGCTCTCCAGAGGGTAGTGAGGTCTGCACAACGCATCACCGGGGGCAAACTACCTGCCCTCCAGGACACCTACACCACCCGATGTTACAGGAAGGCCATAAAGATCATTAAGGACATCAACCACCCGAACCACTGCCTGTTCCCCCCGCTATCATCCAGAAGGCGAGGTCAGTACAGGTGCATCAAAGCTGGGACCGAGAGACTGAAAAACAGCTTCTATCTCAAGGCCATCAGACTGTTAAACAGCCACCACTAACATTGAGTGGCTGCTGCCAACACACTGTCATTGACACTGACCCAACTCCAGCCACTTTAATAATGGGAAATGATGTAAATTTATCACTAGCCACTTTAAACAATGCTACCTTTTATAATGTTACTTACCCTACATTATTCATCTCATATGCATATGTATATACTGTACTCTACATCATCGACTGCATCCTTATGTAATACATGTATCACTAGCCACTTTAACTATGCCACCTTGTTTACTTTGTCTACATACTCATCTCATATGTATATACTGTACTCGATACCATCTACTGTATGCTGCTCTGTACCATCACTCATTCATATATCCTTATGTACATATTCCTTATCCCCTTACACTGTGTATAAGACAGTAGTTTTGGAATTTTTAGTTAGATTACTTGTTGGTTATCACTGCATTGTCGGAACTAGAAGCACAAGCATTTCGCTACACTCGCATTAACATCTGCTAACCATGTGTATGTGACAAATAAAAATTTGATTTGATTTGATTTCTTATTATTGGTGTCCTTTAGTAGTGATTACTTTGCAGCAGTTCGACCATGAAGGCCTGATTCGCGCAGGCTCCTCTGAACATTTGATGTTGAGATGTGTCTGTTACTTGAACTCTGAAGTATTTATTTGGGCTGCAATTTCTGAGGCTAACTCTAATGAATGTATCTTCTGCAGCAGAGGTAACACTGGGTCTTCTTTCCTGTGTTTTTGCCATTATATGGGCTTGGTCTTTTACCAACTAGGGCTATCTTCTGTATACCACTCCTACCTTGTCACAACACAACTGATTGGCTCAAATTCATTAAGGAAATAAATTCCACAAATTACCTTTTAACAAGGCACACCTGTTAATTGAAATGCATTCCAGGTGACTACCTCATGAAGGTGGTTGAGAGAATGCCAAGAGTGTGGAAAGCTATCATCAATGCAATGGGTGGCTACTTTGAAGAAACTCAAATATAAAATATATTTTTATTTGTTTAACACGTTTTTGGTTATTACATGATTCCACGTGTTATTTCATAGTTTTGATCTCTTCACTATTATTCTACAATGTAGAAAATAGTCAAAATAAAGAAAAATCCTTGAATGAGTAGGTGTGTCCAAACTTTTGACTGGTACTGTGGGCGAGTGGGTAATCCGCCTCTTCCATCAGTCCTATTAGCCAATGTGCACTCATTGGATAATACAATTAATGAGCTCCAATCAAGACTAACCTACGAACGGGACGTTCAAAAACTGTAATATCTTTATGTTTCACCGAGTTGTGGCTGAATGACGACATGGATAACTTCAAGCTGGTTTGGTTTTCTGTGCATCGGCAAGATAGAACAGCTGCCTCCGGTAGTAAGACAAGGGGTTGCGGGTTGTGTCTATTTGTAAATAACAGCTGGTGCAGGAAATCTAAAATTAAGGAAGTCTCAAGGTTTTGAATCGCCTCATGTAAAATATTTCAAAAGCTGCATACTACACTATTTACCAAGAGAGTTTTCATCTATATTTTTTGTAGCTATTTACCACCACAAACCTTTGCTAAGACCGCACTCAACGAGCTGTATAAAGCCATAAGGAAACAAGAAAATGCTCATCCAGAGGCGGCGCTCCTAGTGGCCGGGGACTTTAATGCAGGGAAACTTAAACCCAAATGCTTATAAGAAATCCCGCCATGCCCTTCGACGAACCATCAAACTGGCGAAGCGTCAATACAGGACTAAAATTGAATCGTACTACACTGACTCTGACGCTCGTCGGATTTTGTAAACTATTACGGACTACAAAGGGAAGCACAGCCACAAGCTGCACAGTGACACAAGCCTACCAGAAAAGCTAAATTACTTCTATGCTCACTTCAAGGCAAGCAACACTGAAGCATGCATGAAAGCACCAGCTGTTCTGACGACTGTGTGTTCACGCTCTCCGTAGCCGATGTCAACAAGAACTTTGAAACAAGTCTACATTCACAAGGCCGCAGGGCTAGATGATTACCAGGACGTGTACTCTGAGTATGCGCTGACCAACTTGCAAGTGTCTTCACTAATATTTTCAACCTGTCCCTGACTGAGTCTGTAGTACCAACATTTTTCAAGCAGACTACCATAGTCCCTGTGCCCAAGAACACCAAGGTAACCTGCCTAAATGAGTACCGACCCATAGCACTCACTTCGGTAGCCATGAAGTGCTTTGAAAGGCTGGTCATGGCTCACACCAACACCATTATCCCAGAAACCCTGGACCTACTCCAATTTGCATACCGCCCCAACAGATCCACAGATGACGCAATCTCTATTGTACTCCACACTGCCCTTTCCCACCTGGACAAAAGGAACACCTACGTGAGAATGCTATTTATTGACTACAGCTCAGCATTCAAAACCATAGTGCCCTCAAAGCTTATCACTAAGGACCTTGTGACTAAACACCTCCCTCTGCAACTGGATCCTGGACTTCTTGACAGGCAGCCCCCAGGAGGTAAGGGTCGGTAACAACACATCTGCCAGGCTGATCCTCAACACGGGGGGCCCCTCAGGGGTGCGTGCTCAATCCCCTCCTGTACTCCCTGTTCACCCACGACTGCATGGCCAAGCACGACTCCAACACCATCATTAAGTTTTCCACCTACACAGCAGTGGTAGGCCTTATCACCGACAACGATGAGACAGCTTATAGTGAGGAGGTCAGAGAGCTGGCAGTGTGGTGCCAGGATAACAACCTCTCCCTCAACATGATCAAGACAAAGGAGATGATCATGGACTTACAGGAAAAGGAGGGCCGTGCATGTCCCCATTCTAATCGACGGGGCTGTAGTTGAGCAGGTTGAGAGCTTCAAGTTCCTTGTTGTCCATATCACCAACAAACTATCATGATCCAAACACACCAAGACAGTTGTGAGAGGTCACAACAACACGTGCCCAATTCCCCCTCAAGAGCCTGAACAGATTTGGCATGTGTCCTCAGATCTTCAAAGTTCTACAGCTGCACCATCGAGAGCATCCAGGCAGAAGGTAGTATATATGGCCCAGTACATCACTGGGGTCACACTTCCTGCCATCCAGGACCTCTATACCAGGCGGTGTCAGTTGAAGGCCCTAAAAATTGCCAAAGACTCCAGCCATCCTAGTCATAAACTGTTCTCTCTGCTACCGCACGGCAAGCAGTACCGGAGCGGCAAGTCCAGGTCCAAAAGGCTTCTTAACAGCTTCTACCCCCAAGCCATAATTCTCCTGAACAGCTAATCAAATGGCTACCCAGACTATTTGCATTGACCCCACCCATACCCCCAACCCCATTTTACACTGCTGCTACTCTGTTTATTATCTATGGATAGTCACTTTACCTCTACGTACATGTACATAATACCTTAATTATCTCGACTAACCGGTGCCCCCGCACATTGACTATGTACCGGTACCCCCTTTATATAGCTTCACCACTGTTATTGTATTGTTGCTCTTTAATTATTATTTTTTCTTGTTTCGTTTCTTTTTTATTGTATTACATTTTTTCTTTAAACAGCATTGTTGGTTAAGTGCTTGTAAGTAAGCATTTCACTGTTGTATTCGGCGTATGTGACAAATAATATTTGATTTGATCCCTGGTCTAGAATCTAGATTAGAGTATTTTGGAGAACCATCTTCTGCTACTTCTAGAAAGATGCTTCCTCCCCTCCACAACTTGGTCCCAGAGCTGTGTGCCATCCACCTCATCCCAGTATCTACTTTATTTCTGGCCCTAGCCTACAAACATCTGGAAGGATGTAGAATTTTCTTTCTCTTTTTCCTGCCCTTCCAGATCGTGGTCCCAGAGCTGTGTGCCATCCACCCCATCCCAGCCTCTCTGTGGCGGAAGGCTGTGTGTCTCCCCAGCATACTGTACCGCCTCCACTGCCTCCTCACAGCTGAGGAGCTGAGGGCCCAGACAGCCAGAGATGCTGGAGTTGGAGCCCAGACCCTGCCCCCTGACTTCAGGTACATCTGATACATTTTGCTTTGATGACATTTTGAAAAACTATCCCTTTTAATAATTGATTTAATGACTGGCTGTTTAATGACAGCCAGTCATTTACTCTCCAACACTAAACACTGCCCCTACATCTCACTCTGTCTTTATAGGTATCCAATCCTGGACTTTGGATGGAAGAAGTCCATCGACAGCAAGTCTTTCATCTCTCCGCGTGATGAGGAAGAGTATGATGATGAGGAGGAGGAGGAAGAGGATAACGGTGATGAGAACTGTAAACATCACGACCAGACTGCAGCCCCTGACCCTGCTGTTGCTCAGCAACCCTGTAGTGACTGTCATGTCTCCTCCCAGCCTGAGAGGGGTGATGCCAGCAAACACCCAGAAACTGACAGGCCAGAGGAGGAGGAGCCCCAGAAGCCAGATTCTGCCTCCTGCACCAATACCCTCACTAATGGCACTGCTGCCGTCGCCAAAGACGACAGTGACTACGGCGACCACACACACCTTCATGACGGACGTGATAACTCCCGTTTCCTCCCGGCTGACCCTGGTTCGCCACTGGAGAGTGAAGAAGTATCAATAACAATGACAACACAAACCACTACCTCAGTTCTTCCTGTGCAGCTCTCTCCAAGCACAGAGAACCAGAATCTAACCCCAACTCGGCCCTGGACCCAGTCTCAGCTTCAGCACCCTCTTCCCCGAACCCAGCCTCAGCCCTGGACCCAGCCTCGACCCCCACAGCCTAGCGATGAATGTAAACCAGGGGGGACCACAGAGCTCCGTGAGGGCAATGGACACCACGTGAATCAAGCTACCTCAGACTCCTGCAGCCCAGCAACAGTGACGTGGCCCAAAGGCACCGCTCCCACCACAACCACAGCACTTTACCTGACTACTCAAAGACCCAGGAGACCAGTTCCACAGGGGGACACACACCTGGCCCCTGCCCCAAGACCCTGGGCCCCAACCCGGGGCTTATCCTTCAGGTAGGGATGGATTCAACACAAGTTTTTCAGAGTCAGTTCTTTGGTCAATTAATTGATTACCTAATTGAAGTTTTGATTGTTTTAACTAATGAGTATGTCCAGCAATTCAAAATATCAGTTAAATGTGTTTTCGATGTTCGATTCCCACATTTTTGAATCAATTTGGATGCTCTGAATAGACTAACTGATTAATGTAACTGATCCCCTACCTTCAGGCCCTGAACAAAAAATGTATTACTTCAAAAAATGAAAAAAGCAAGCACTCACTTTTAAGTTTCTATTGAATCCTTTTTTTTCTTTTTCTTAAAAAAAAAACATTTCTGCAGGCCCTGACCCTATCCAACGCCAGCGATGGCTTCAGTCTGGAGATGCTGGGAGACTCGTTCTTGAAGCACACCATCACCACTTACCTGTTCTGTACTTACGAGGGACGACTCTCCTACATGAGGAGCAAGAAGGTGAGTCTGGCAGCAGGTTAGGGGGAATGGAGTTTGCCCTGCATCCCAAATGGCACCCTTTACAGTGCACTACTTTTGACCATGGCTCGCATATCGTCAAAAGTGGTGCAAGCAGGAATAGGGAATAGGGTTGAATGTCTGAATGGAATGTTTGTCAATGGAATGCTTTGTGTTTGCCTATTTGCTGTAAGAGAGTTTGTTTTTTAGTTATTGACACATATGCCCATAATTTTGTCATGTTTCATGTATTTCAAGAAATGTGAAATGGTGTGAATTATTTTCTGTCTTAACAGGTGAGCAACTGTAACTTGTATCATCTGGGGAAGAAGAAAGGTCTTCCAAGCAGGATGGTAGTGTCCATATTTGATCCGCCGGTCAACTGGCTGCCCCCTGGTTGATCCGCCGGTCAACCAGGACGAGAGCAGCGAAGACGAATGGGATGAGGTACGTGATGCTCTGTTATTCATGAGACCACCAGAGGGCAGGCTTTCACCTTACTGGTATACTTCAACTGATAGTGTTTCCTCCATATGATACCGAAGGAGATTGTCAATAAATGCACATAGGTAAGCTTGATAAAGAGTACATGAATGATCTCTTGTTATAGTAGCTTTCTCTCTCTTAGTGAACATATAGACATTCTTATACATTATCCAAATGAATGCTAAATATAAAATGAAATAAATGTAGCATGAATTAGTATGACAGCAGGGTAGTAAACGGTACAGGGTGACAAGGGGTTGTAAGGGAAACTTGGGTATAGCTGGATACTCTTCCTGGGCTGTTCGGGAGTTGTGTGTGTCTGAGGTATATGAGGTCAACCCCAGTGTTGAATTTTGTTAGGCTGGCAAGACTGCGAGAGAGAAAGTGGAGAGTGTATGCGTAACACTGTGTGGTGTGTGTGCATAATGTGCTCGGGGCAATGTAATTTTCATTGTCAAGGCCTGGCTGTATTCTGACAAAATTAGATGTCAGTGCCATTAGCATTTAATTAATATGCATTAGAGAATTTCCCACACGGTCAACTTTATGGGTTATTAATTATTATTAATGTAACACTCAGGACGCAGCTTGTCAGATATCGAATTGCATTAGGCCTATGAGTCTATTGAGTTGGATAGGCCTGCCTCCCCTCTCACATTCAAAGCACTCTTAGCTGACCTAATGCTGTGGTGAGAGTGAAACTCTGAGACTATAATCTGTGTAAATCCCACTGTGGGGCTTGACCACGGCTTCAGGAGTCAACTACAGGCCTGGAGGCACCACTGGATTAAAGAGACGTTGGGTAATAAGACATTAATACAATCCACATAGTAATCCATCCACTTTTTCTGTCTCCCATTCTCGCTATTATTCTACCCTCTTCCTTTCGTTGTTTCCCTCTCGCCATCCTCGCACTTACTCCCTTATCTTTCTTTCAGACCAAAAAGGACCCCCTGGACAACGGTAGTGCTGGAAAGGAGTTCTGTGAGGATGAGGCGCAGCTCGAGGAGGAGTTTCTGGAGGAGGATGAAGATCTGATGTCTAAAGAAGTCAACATCGAGGACGACCTGGAGTACTTCCAGGTAGGGAGGAGTTCAGCACAAGGCATCTGTCCCAAATGGCACCCTATTCCCTATATAGTGCACTACTTTTGACCAGGGCCCATATGGCTCTGGTCAAAGAAGTGCACTACTATAGGGAATAGGGTGCCATTTGGGACATAGTTACGTTTTTCAGAATTGATTAGGCAAGGTGATAATGGTTAGTGGTGATTAATCAAAGTTAAAAAACATTTTTTTTACTAATACATAAAACAAAATGTATTTATATAGCCCTTCGTAAATCAGCTGATATCTCAAAGTGCTGTACAGAAACCCAGCCTAAAACCCCAAACAGCAAGCAATGCAGGTGTAGAAGCACGGTGGCTAGGAATAACTCCCTAGAAAGGCCAAAACCTAGGAAGAAACCTAGAGAGGAACCAGGCTATGTGGGGTGGCCAGTCCTCTTCTGGCTGCGCCGGGTGGAGATTATAACAGAACATGGCCAAGATGTTCAAATGTTCATAAATGACCAGCATGGTCGAATAATAATAAGGCAGAACAGTTGAAACTGGAGCAGCAGCACAGTCAGGTGGACTGGGGACAGCAAGGAGTCATCATGTCAGGTAGTCCTGGGGCACGGTCCTAGGGCTCAGGTCCTCCGAGAGAGAGAAAGAGAGAATTAGAGAGAGCATATGTGGGGTGGCCAGTCCTCTTCTGGCTGTGCTGGGTGGAGATTATAACAGAACATGGCCAAGATGTTCAAATGTTCATAAATGACCAGCATGGTCGAATAATAGTAAAGCAGAACAGTTGAAACTGGAGCAGCAGCATGGCCAGGTGGACTGGGGACAGCATGGAGTCATCATGTCAGGTAGTCCTGGGGCATGGTCCTAGGGCTCAGGTCCTCCGAGAGAGAGAGAAAGAAAGAAGGAGAGAATTCGAGAACGCACACTTAGATTCACACAGGACACCGAATAGGACAGGAGAAGTACTCCAGATATAACAAACTGACCCTAGCCCCCCGACACAAACTACTGCAGCATAAATACTGGAGGCTGAGACAGGAGGGGTCAGGAGACACTGTGGCCCCATCCGAGGACACCCCCGGACAGGGCCAAACAGGAAGGATATAACCCCACCCACTTTGCCAAAGCACAGCCCCCACCCCACTAGAAAATCTTAAGTTCTCTTGGCCAAATATAGTAAGAGGTATGAATGCATACTAGACACATGCTTACTTATCTATTACCGGGGGAAAAACTGAATCAAAACACAATCTAGTTTATTTAAAATAATTTGTCTGTCCAGCTATGGAAAACACCACTTACATTTATTTTAATAAAAATAATAATAATAAAAAATGTATACAGATGCCCCCCATCACAAATGTATTCATTGCTCTAACCCATCCCTACTACCAGGAGCACATTAAGTTAATCGACAGCATGCTCATGGGCTCCGGTGCCTTCGGCAAGAAGATCTCCCTCAGGACCTTCCCCGCTGTCCTCGCCACCCCGGCCCCTGGCCCCAGCCCCTCCGCCCGCTCCTCCTCCCCTGCAGCCAAGCCCAGCTTCGGGGTGTGGAAACCCTCCAAGAAACCTGGCCCGGTCCCCACCCCCGACTACCCCTCGGAGTCTGGTGGTGGTGGCTCAGCAGATGAGTTTGACTACAGGTGAGTCCCCCACCCCCATACTATGTAAAGTGGAACCTGAGAACCTAGGTGGAAAAGCGCTATATTAATACAATCTATTATGAAGTAATTAAGCCGTGTCTGAACCAGAATGGCCCATAGGGCAGGAGCCGATTTCCTGTTTCTGTAGCTTGAGGCAGCTTTGATGTACAAGTAAACCCCCTGGACACGATGCTAGTCTATCGCAGGGCTAGGTGGATAAGTGCTATATAAATCCATAAAATTGTTATGCATTATTATTAGCTCGTGGGACGCCATGTG
Source organism: Oncorhynchus gorbuscha (assembly GCF_021184085.1). NCBI lineage: Eukaryota > Metazoa > Chordata > Actinopteri > Salmoniformes > Salmonidae > Oncorhynchus > Oncorhynchus gorbuscha. Next base: position 38,249,443 of record NC_060189.1, on the reverse strand, counting down.
TTACTTGGACCCCAGCAAGGCGGGGGAGGAGGATGATTTTGTGGTGGGTTTCTGGAATCCGTCTGAGGAGAACTGTGGGGTGGAGCTGGCAAAACAGTCCATCTCCTACGACCTGCACACGGAGCAGTGCATCGCTGACAAGAGCATCGCTGACTGTGTAGAGGCACTGCTGGGCTGCTACCTCACCAGCTGTGGGGTGATGGCTGCTCAGATGTTCCTCTGCTCCCTGGGACTCAAGGTATATACACCACATACACCACTGCTCCAGAGTCCAATGGTGGCGAGCTTTACACCACTCTAGCCGATGCTTGGCATTGCACATGGTGATCTTATGCTTGTGTGCAGCTGCTTGGCCATGGAAACCAATTTCATGAAGCTCCCGACTAACAGTTATTTTGCTGACATTGCTTCCAGAGGCAGTTTGGAACTTGGTAGTGATTTGAAGGGGTGTCCACATACTTTTGTTTATGTAGTGGACTTATGTGTGTATATACAGTGCCTTGCGAAAGTATTCGGCCCCCTTATACTTTGCGACCTTTTGCCACATTTCAGGTTTCAAACATAAATATATAAAACTGTATTTTTTTGTGAAGAATCAACAACAAGTGGGACACAATCATAAAGTGGAACGACATTTATTGGATATTTCAAACTTTTTTAACAAATCAAAAACTGAAAAATTGGGCGTGCAAAATTATTCAGCCCCCTTAAGTTAATACTTTGTAGCGCCACCTTTTGCTGCGATTACAGCTGTAAGTCGCTTGGGGTATGTCTCTATCAGTTTTGCACATCGAGAGACTGAAATTTTTTCCCATTCCTCCTTGCAAAACAGGTCGAGCTCAGTGAGGTTGGATGGAGAGCATTTGTGAACAGCAGTTTTCAGTTCTTTCCACAGATTCTCGATTGGATTCAGGTCTGGACTTTGACTTGGCCATTCTAACACCTGGATATGTTTATTTTTGAACCATTCCATTGTAGATTTTGCTTTCTGTTTTGGATCATTGTCTTGTTGGAAGACAAATCTCCGTCCCAGTCTCAGGTCTTTTGCAGACTCCATCAGGTTTTCTTCCAGAATGGTCCTGTATTTGGCTCCATCCATCTTCCCATCAATTTTAACCATCATCCCTGTCCCTGCTGAAGAAAAGCAGGCCCAAACTATGATGCTGCCACCACCATGTTTGACAGTGGGGATGGTGTGTTCAGGGTGTTGCTTTTACGCCAAACATAACGTTTTGCATTGTTGCCAAAAAGTTCAATTTTGGTTTCATCTGACCAGAGCACCTTCTTCCACATGTTTGGTGTGTCTCACAGGTGGCTTGTGGCAAACTTTAAACGACACTTTTTATGGATATCTTTAAGAAATGGCTTTCTTCTTGCCACTCTTCCATAAAGGCCAGATTTGTGCAATATACGACTGATTGTTGTCCTATGGACAGAGTCTCCCACCTCAGCTGTAGATCTCTGCAGTTCATCCAGAGTGATCATGGGCCTCTTGGCTGCATCTCTGATCAGTCTTCTCCTTGTATGAGCTGAAAGTTTAGAAGGACGGCCAGTTCTTGGTAGATTTGCAGTGGGCTGATACTCCTTCCATTTCAATATTATCACTTGCACAGTGCTCCTTGGGATGTTTAAAGCTTGGGAAATATTTTTGTATCCAAATTTGGCTTTAAACTTCTTCACAACAGTATCTCAGACCTGCCTGATGCTGTCTGCGCTTTTAACGGACCTCTGAGACTATCACAGCGCAGGTGCATTTATACGGAGACTTGATTACACACAGGTGGATTGTATTTATCATCATTAGTCATTTAGGTCAACATTGGATCATTCAGAGATCCTCACTGAACTTCTGGAGAGAGTTTGCTGCACTGAAAGTAAAGGGGCTGAATAATTTTGCACGCCCAATTTTGCAGTTTTTGGTTTGTTAAAAAAGTTTGAAATATCCAATAAATGTCGTTCCACATCATGATTGTGTCCCACTTGTTGTTGATTCTTCACAAAAATATACAGTTTTATATCTTTATGTTTGAAGCCTGAAATGTGGAAAAAGGTCGAAGTTCAAGGGGGCCGAATACTTTCGCAAGGCACTGTATTTTGGTTTCATCTGACCATATGACATTCTCCCAATCTTCTTCTTAAAAAGCTACAAAACATTGTAACATCATTATTTCATAACGTGTTTAATGTAAAAAATATATATATATTGAAATCGAAAACCGTGATAATTTTTAAATGATTGTGATTTTATATTTCAATAACAATGTCAACGGATCAAAACAGGTATTACCAGTGGAGAGGAAGTTCTTCCACTGCAATTCAAATACTTTTGGGCAGCTGATGCAAGCACACCATTTTTCTTATGGAAAATTACCCTTTGTAGTTCAATAATAAAATCTTTCTCTATCAATATATCAAGCAGGTGTTACCGGTGGAGAGTCGGACTCTGAGGGAGGAGGGCGGAGTCACATGACGTCCAATATGGCTGGCGATCCTGCCCCGCTGCATGTTCGACCATCCGGACGCAGACGCACCCTCAACCACCCCATCTCCGGCTTTGAGAACTTTGAAAGGAAAATCAGCTATACCTTCCAGAACAAGGCCTACCTGCTGCAGGCGTTCACACACGCCTCCTACCATTATAATACCATTACAGGTTAGAAATATCACAATATTAGTAGTAGTACCACAGCAACCCAATTGCAATACCATCATACCTGAGGGGCTGTGATATCACAACAATACCATTAGCTGAACCATTGTAAAGAAGCAGGAAAAACCCTTTAAATAGTTGATTGCTGCTTGCCTTTAGTATGTCTGCTCAGTGATAAGCTTATTTTGTGTCGGCTTAATATCACTTCTTCCTGCTCTCTTTCTCGTCCCCGCTCTCTCTCTGTCCCAGATTGTTACCAGCGGCTGGAGTTTCTTGGCGATGCAATTTTAGACTACCTCATAACGAATAACCTTTATGAAGAACCTCGCCAACACTCTCCCGGCGTGCTCACAGACCTGCACTCAGCACTCGTCAACAATACCATCTTCGCCTCCCTGGCCGTCCAGTACGACTACCACAAGTACTTCAAGGCTGTGTTGCCCGAGCTGTTCCACGTCATCGACGACTTTGTGCAATTCCAGCTGGAGAAGAAGGAGATGCAAGGCATGGACTCTGAGGTGTGTTTACGGTTAGATGGTCCATCTCCGGGATTTTGAAGTTGGATTATATCTCAAATGGCACCCTATTCCCTATATAGAGCCCATTAGGGCTCTGGTCAAAAGTGGTGCACTATATAGGGAATAGGGTGCCATTTCAGATGCAGCTTTTGTGAAGAAGTTGTTTGTTGTGGTGTATTTATTGGTGCTTTCTGGATGAGAAACAAAAGTTGCATGTGTTTGTTTGTCATAGTGCAATGTACATCTGTTGTATTTCTCTTGTTCTACTGTTCGGAATGTCCGCCCATTCCCAATTTTCCCAGCACACCCCAGTGTATATGTTGACCGAGAACTTTTTGCAGGGACAAAATGATAGCGTTTGGCCTTGTTGATAATTACTAACATTTAAATGTGTTTTGTGGGACATAATCATGTTTTTTCTGCCCTTAATGCTAATTATTAACAGCCCTAAACATGGGCTGTCAGTTCTTTATGAATCTGTTTTATATTTTGTTGAGTTTTGAGTATTGGAAAGAGAGTTGGATTGGAGAGCGAGCAGTTGGATTTAATTTATTTTGAAATGCCTATCTTGGCAGTGAATCTGGTCTCGTTTGAGCAGTGCTGGTTTTATGCCTAAGGGACAACATTGGATACAGTAAGAGGAAAAACAAATTCAGGAACATTGGTAAATATTTCTCCTTAATAAGCACAACTGGACGACGGGGTCTCCAGAGTGTGCAAGGGTACAGCAGACTACATTTTTGGGATTTAATACAGTAACAACTTGAATACAGTTCAATACCTGTATCACTTGTATTCAATACTTCTAATAAACTATTGACGCTTGCCGATTATACATTTTCAAACTTCTATCGATGTAGGCCTATACGTAAAATGAGGTGTGTAATAGATATTTTTCTCAGATGACATTTTCAAAGGAAAATGCTAAATTCACTCTATAGCTAACGTTGACTTTTTTCTACGCGCATTTGTTACTGGATGGATAGGATATGAAATAGGGGACAGTGCTCAGTCAGAGTTATTAGAAAGAGGCTACACTACAGCACAGACAATCATTTTTTTCCTTTAATCCACTCGAGACAAAATCTTTCTTTTTTTCACCCTAATAAAAACAACTTGTACTTCATCTCTGTTATTCCACCCTTTCTTTCAGCTGCGGCGGTCAGAGGAAGACGAGGCGAAAGAGGAGGACATTGAGGTCCCCAAGGCAATGGGAGACATCTTTGAGTCGCTCGCCGGAGCAATTTACATGGATAGCAGGATGTCACTGGAGACTGTGTGGCAAGTGTATTATCCAATGATGAGGCCACTTATAGGTAAGGAGGAGAGAAACGGAGAGAGGGAAACTTCGACCACGTTTTAGATTTCCTCTTTTCTGATTGTTTGATAGTTCATGCAGGGAGGCTTTTAGTTCCACTGATTTGCAAAATGTAAAAGTTCTCATATTTGTCTGTCCCAGTGATACATCATATTGAGGAGGTAAAAAGATGAGGGTTCGTGTTATAACACTTTTCTTTTCCCTTGCAGAGAAATTCTCAGCTAATGTCCCTCGCTCTCTGGTGCGGGAGCTGTTGGAGATGGAGCCAGAGACTGCCAAGTTCAGGTAATTTGATGGTTTTAGCTTACATACTTGATTGCAATTAATGTAATCTTTCCCATTATTTTCTATCCCCTCACCCTCATATAGATCCTAAAATTACAAATGCATTGTTTTATACAATATGTTACCATATTTAATCAGTTTCTAGAATGAAAGTTTTTCTGGTTGTGTTGCTAGGAGGCCATTGTCCCTCTAGTGTCCTTTATGTAATTCTTTGCCCTCTCCTTCAGCCCTGCAGAGAGGACGTACGACGGGAAGGTCCGTGTGATGGTGGACGTCGTAGGCAAGGGCAAGTTTAAAGGCGTGGGCCGCAGCTACCGGATCGCCAAGTCTGCCGCAGCGTGCCAGGCTCTGCGCATCCTCAAAGCCAACCAACCTCAGGTCCCGAAAAACTGAGTGTCACACGCTAACTAGCTAGCTACTGACACTAGCAACTGACACTAGCTACCTACAACTGTTACTAGCCGGTAGCCACTGATGCTAGCTACTTACGCTAACCAGTAGTTGCCGGTGCTCGCGATTGATGCTAGTTACCAATACAGTGGAGGACATTGAGCCCTGTATCTCCAGCGCACAAAAGCGCAGCCAGGGAACGTTCTGTAGAGACCTGGGGAAGTCCCAACACAACAAGAGAGCTGATCTGGTCGTAACGGATTTTACGTTGGATGTTTTTTTTGCGCAAACACAATCTTTACTTTCCTTCTCTGCTTTGTGTAAATCACAAGAGTGCTTTATTAACATATAGCATAGTGTTAAAAAGAAGAAGGAAAAGGTCATGTGTCGCTATGTTTATTTTTATTTTTATGTTTGCTTTGTGTCAGTGAGATATGAGGCTTATGCTTATTATGAGTAGTTTTAGATGGTTCAAATCAAACGTGTAAATCAAAAACCGCTAAACTCCTCAGTCTGTGCACTAGTGCCAGTTTTAAAGTGTTTTTTAAAACGCAGAGGCCAGACCACCGACGAAATAGACCATTGGGACCCAACTCTGTCTGAACTCTCTTGAAATGGTATTCTTAGGATGCGTCTCAAATGGCACCCTTTCCCCTATATATGACCCTATGGGCCCTGGTCAAAAGTAGTGCACTATATAGGAAATAGGGTACCATTAGGAATGCAGTTTCAGTCATTATTGCACTTATTCCATTACTCTCTGTTGTGTTTAGAATTGTGTGGTCGGATGGACATAAATACTATACGTAACAATATCTATAAATCTACGATGAAATATAAATATTATTTGCCTTACATACTAAGACCCTTCCTCGTATCCTGAAAAAAAATGATAGAAAGTCAACATACCCAGTTACTGTAATTTAAAAATAGATTTTAAACAGCATTTAAGGATGCATGTTAGTGTAGCTTATGTATTAATAACCATGGCAAGTAGATGGCTTATATAAACATTATACATCTATCAATATATCTAAAGTGAAAGAAATTATATGTTTACTATGACATAAGTTGGAACTTTGGTTTCAAGTATGTCTTTTGATACTAAGATTGATAATGTTCCTTTTGATGGTCATTTTTTTAGCATTTAGTTCTGTCTCTCTATTGGCTGAGTTGTTTAGCGTTTGAAAATATTATGAAAAAGAACACATATCAGGTAAAAGGTAATATGCTGCAGATTTTGTATGAATTGGATACTTCTGTAAGGCACAGAGCACCTTTTAAGTAGTCTTTAGGACACACAGACAACGTTGTTCTTCAACAGAATTGCGGTTCACACATCCCTTCACGTACCAAAGCTTATGCAGATGTGGCGCTACAGGGTTGCACATGTGAGTTCCTAGGGATATGGATACCAGCCTTTTTGTTGTATTAGTTCAAACACATTGTGACTACATAGCTTCGTAGACTAAATGCTTTTATTTTCTCTCAAAAATGTCATTAGGCCCTCTTCACTTGAATACCTCAGTTGACTGCATGCAAAAAAAAAAAATGCTGCCATTATTTTTTTTTCTCTTCATTTTAAGCTTGAATTTTTCATCCTTTTTGCACTGTACCTACAATACCTCTTTATTTGACCTTTGAAATCTGTTAGTTGGGTTGATTGACCTGTTTTAGCAGCCGTCAAGCTGTCGAGGTTTTGCTTCGTTGTTGTCATTGTTTTTCCCATCTCTTCTCTTTTGATTTAATGCTTGAAGATTTGGTGGGGTTAAACCAGAGGGTATTCTCATTCTGCACATACATAGGCCTAAAGTAATGTGTTTAGTCTCTGTTGAGCATCAATCCTCTTCAAATGACAAAGAAATTCATTAGCAATGATCCGAGGAGTGTTCCCATCTGTACTGTAGCTTGTTGAGGTATGCCGATTGCACTCTCTCACCTTGTGTGCCCAGCCAAGTCTTACTGTAGGTTGAAGACTCTTAAGATTCTAGATTTTCAGATCCTAAGATTCTAGATTCTAAGATAATTTCTCACTCTACTCTCAACTCACTTGAAAATGGCATTCCTCACTGCTGTTTCATTCCTTAAATGGTTACACCTGTGTTGTCCTAAAACAGTGGGTGTGCAACAAATGTAATTAAGCTCTTTCAAATGATTAACTTAGTAGTGCCCAAAGTGAATGAATGAATTAGGAGGTTTGTGGTGCATTTTATGGTGTTGTATTTCATATATCATGTATGCTTTCGACGCTTTCTGTCAGTATGGCAATAAAATCCTACCGTAGGTATACTACCTCAGAAGACACTGCACTCTGATCATTGCCAGTCACAATGCCTTGTTTAAATATATATATCAATACAAATGAACTGTTTTTTCTGGACACAACTGCAATTTGACAAATATCTATTGCAGGGACATATATACTGTAGCCTTTTTACTGTGATATATGTACATTGAAAAATGAAATCTATCTATATACATATAGACATGTATATACTCACGTAATTCTTTGCAAAGAGGCAACATTCCCACAGAGTTACTTGTATCTATTTGATGATGTATATTTTTGACAGCCGAATAGCGCAAACTAAAACAGTGCCTTTCGACTTATAGTATCCTGACTAATCAAGTGAATTCTGCAACTCTTGCCTCTCGAAGGCAACCTTGCCTACAGTAGCTGCAACGAGCCTAGTACTGTTTGTTCATAGTGGCTATGTGTGTATGCATGCAATACTATTACTTAACCTGGTGCCATACAATGGAATTTGGTTTCTGAACTTTGGAATACCCGTGTAAATATGCTACATTTATACATTATTGATAACAGCATTTAAAAGTTGCGTGTGTATGTGACTAGAAGGAAGGCTTAACTAAACTACACTGGTGTATAATATATTATAATTTTATTATATATATTAATATTTTGACAGTTTGTTTTATAACATATAATTTGACATCAGATGCCATTGTATAGAGTGCAATCTGGATTTACGCTTTCAAGCAGCAGTTGTGTGACCCCGTTAAGCATTCGTTAAGTAGTGAAATTTGGTCTAAAGTGTACATTGGTTCCAAGAAGGGGGACTTCATCATAATAAGCATCAAGTATCGGACTGGAGATTGGAGCTTCAGGCACTACCAGGCACACTGTCTCTCTCCAACACTCAGTCAGTCTAAAGAACTGCAGCTAATGTAACATTCATCTATATAAGTTTTGGTTCTGTGTTCCGGAATTTCAATGCGTGCGTGCACACACACAAATGTTTTATTTGGGGGCCATGACTTTAAAATAATATGACATCACTCACATGGTGCCACACCCATTGTCTTTTTTTCACTGATGAATATGCACAATTAAGAAATTATCATTCAAGCCAGATGTTGCAGCAATAATCAATTTCCAACCTGAGTGTTGTATTAGTAAAGGTGTTTGATGGGAGTGTAGTTATAAGGTAGTCCTCAATCGTTTGCAGACTGACAACTGATAATTGTTTTTTGTTTGCTTTTTGTACATGTAGCACAATTTAGCATTGCACTTTGGGCGCCATACTTTACCTCGTGTCAGAGAAAGAGTCAACGTGTTTTTATGATGCTGCCGTTATGTGAAGAGGAGGAACTACTTGTGGTTTAGACTTTACTGCTGTTTTGATTGCTGGTATTTTGCAATTGTATTTAAAGGATCAAACAGAGATATGACTGCCAATGTGTACATGGCACCTCTGCCCAGAGTGTCAGCAGATAAGCTTTTGTTGTTCACCTATAACTGTTTTATCTCTGATTTGCTTTGTTTAAATACTCCAGGCCACAAGGTGACAGTAGCTAGTTTGGCTTGTGCCTGCTGTAGCTAATGTAAGCTAACGCGCAAGCTGCGCTAATGTTGCTTGCTCGCTGGAATTTGTAGTAAGCCCATGTTCATACTAAACAGATGGCCACAACTAGATAACTAGCAACATTATATTTGAATCACACTGGATATGTTTTTGAAGCATCTTACTAGATCGTTAGCTTGGTTAAGCATTTAGTGCATTGTGCTGCACTTACCACCCCATTCGTTTCATATGAAATGTGTGTGACTGCCAAGCTCAGTTAGCAAGTTAACAATAGCAAGCTAACAATAGCAAGCTAACAATAGCAAGCTAACAATAGCAAGCTAACGATCAGGTGCACATTATCAAACTGAACCTAAAAAAAAAAAATTCAAGCACAAAACTCCTTAGCTAGGTGAAGAAGATGTAAAGACTTGCTCTAGAATTTTATTTATTTATATTTATTTATTAGTTTCAACAACTGTGACGAAAGAGGTGGATTACATCAGAAAAATCCCCTATTTTTTCTGTACAAATAACTTCCGTCAGTTCCTCCACGTGGGGGTAGTACTCTCTGATTGACTCGAGGGTCAAGTTGTCGGCCACTGACGAGCATTGTGGTTCTACAAGTAAAAACGACAGATTTGTCTGTACCAGGTCGGGCACAGTAGGGGCGTCTTTTGTTCTAGCAAGAGAGGGAACAGCCTCCTACGGCACTAGTGCCTATCGGCAATCAGATTTCTCTGTGTGTCTGTACCATAAGAAGCAATGGAGGGGAAAGATACGATGTGCCTACAGCAGGATACCATCTGATGAATACACTAGTAAAGAATTAAAAGATCTCTGCGATAGGACGGGGGCTAAAATGTATGTGTTGTGTATGCATCGATGTCCTGCATTCAATGTTATTCTTTGATTATTGAATTGTAAAGCAACCCACAAACTGCCATGTCCTCCTATAGGCATGACTTTAATTATGTTTAGTCAACTATTTCCCCCCTTTGAGTTAACTAGTTCCACATGAGTAGTGCAAGTCCAGTAGAATGATGCCTCCCCCCCCTTTATTTTGTGTATTGTACTATTATGATTTCAATCAACAACAAGCTTTTCCCAGACCCTATACATTTGTAAACAAGCTCTTCTACATTGGACATGGAGTAAAATAATTGAATAATCAGATGCGCTCTTTACAGCAGCAAGTTGCTCTAGCGGATGGGGAGTCTTGACAGAGAGTGACTTTTGGGAATGAACTTGTGAGAATGTAATTGTCACCAAACAGCGGAACACCAGCAGAATATAACAGAATGGAATGGAACAGATTTGACGATGTATTGATTTCAGTATGAGGAAATATGGGCCATCACAACTTGCAGCGGAATTTTAAGGGACATTGGAAATAATACCAATTTCTCACTCATATCTACAATAAAGATGGTCGTTCATTCTGGTATATCACTCTGGGTATGTTATTATGAGTTTCCCCTGCTTTTATTGTGCCGCTTTCAATGTTTGGTGTGCAATTTCATATACTTGAGTTTAGTATTCTTCTGTGATTTCATGTGCCAGATTTCCAAAGAGGAGAATTGAAATCAAATAGTCATCTAGTTTCACCCATAAACACTTGGGAGGAGACATGTCCAGGCCGAGATGACCAAGAGTGACCTCAACATTCCCCGAACTGATTAATATGCAGGACATTTGTCTACGGCCTATGTTCCTTTATAGGAGCCACGGGCTTGGGTCAGTTTCACGATTATGATTACAAACTACACTCTATGAAATCTATGTTTACCTTCTAGTACAGCGGTCAGTCCAGTATTTAATAGTAAGGCTTACTGTGTGTCTAAGTGGGGTTACCGTGTTGCTGTGTGTGTAAGTGGGTTTCGCTGTGCGTGTGTGTTAGTGGGCGCTGGTGGTGACCTCAGTACTCCGGCCCAGCTTTGTGAACCGCACTACCCACCCTTTATGGCCACTGAGAGGCTTCAGTCGAGCCCTTCTCTCAAACCACCCACCCTACCCCCCTCTCCCATTTTATCACATCAAGGCCTATGGAATAGATGGTATTAAGTATATGTTTGTCTGAGTGTACTTTTACACTCTCTCCGGGCTCTTTACGGGGTTGTGTGTTCAGTTTTTGTGCTTACACATGGCCCTGATTGCCAAGCTGAAGGAAGAAATAGCGGTTTATCCTGCTTGTTGGGGAGAGAAATGACCTCATGTACTCTCAGCTGTACAAGCATCTCACCAGGCATTTTGATAAAAATGTTTTATTGCACCACCACAGCATAGTCCAAGAAACACATCTTACGTTTACTCTCAGAATTGTCTCTATTATTTTTAACTGCGTGGTTAAAGCTTTGGAGTTACTCTCTCTCCACAATTAATAATTTTGGTTTAACATCAGATCAAATCAAGAGTTTAAGGGTTGCCCTAAGAATATGGTTATTGACGAGACAGATCTCCCATTTCTGAGGCATAATATTGTACGTATGCTTCTAAGCCACCATTTCCTGTGTCTATCCCATTGAGGGTCCTTTATTTGAGGCAAGATGCAATAATGCCGGACAGAATCCAGACCTCATTCACCTAACCTTGATGATCTGTGTTTACAGCAGATTAAAGAGAAAAAAACGGGATTTCAAATAACTAAGCGTTCAACCTGCAAAAAAATGCATTTACCAATCTCTGATTGCCCCTTTTAATAGGCTTTTTATCCTGTCCGCCCTCTAACCTGCCGGCCCTCCTCTATCTTTCCATCTCTTTCCGACTGTCTGTATGATACACGACCTGCTTGATGTGCTGATGTCTGAGACCGGTTAAGGGTCCAGGCACCTGAGGTGCCTGATGCTATTTATGACTGACTATGACCTTGGAGGGGAAGGGAAGCAAGGGGCCACAGGGGTTGTGTCCCAAATGACACCCTATTCCCTATTAAGTGTACTACCATAAGGCTACGGTCAGAAGTAGTGCACTGTAATAGGGAATATAGAGAATAGGGAAAAGGGTGCCATTTGCGACACAAACACTGATCTACATTAGTCTGAACGGTAGAGGGAAATAAATGATAATATTCCTCTTTTAGAGTGCACAGGGAGGCTCATCAGATATGTTTTGGGGTCCTGGAGCACAGCTTTTTGTTCTCTTTATATGGCTAACGTCCATACTTGTCCTTTTTGGAGTGTATACAGTGCCTTCAGAAAGTATTCACACCCCTTGACTTTCTCCACATTTTGTTGTGCTACAGCCTGAATTTTAAAATTGGCCTGCTCACAATACCCCAAAATGTCAAGTGTTTTTTGAATTCTTTACAAATTAGAAGCTGACATGTCTTGAGTCAATAAGTGTTCAACCCCTTTGTTATGGAAAGCCTAAAGTTCAGGAGCACTAATGTACTTAACAAGGCACATAATAAGTTGCATGGACTCACTCTGTGTGCAATAATAGTGTTTAACATGTTTTTTAATGAGTACCTCATCTCTGTACACCACACATGCAATTTTCTGTGAAGTTCCTCAGTCGAGCAGTAAATTTCAAACACAGATTCAACCACAATGACCAGATTTTCCAATGCATCGCAAAGAAGGGCACGTACAGTCGAAGTTGTAAGTTTACATACACCTTAGCCAAATACATTAAAACACTTTTTTTCACAATTCCTGAAATTTAATCCTAGTAAAAACTCCCTGTTTTAGTTCAGGTAGGATCACCACTTTATTTTAAGAATGTGAAATGTCAGAATGATGGTAGAGAGAATTATTTATTTCAGCTTTCATTTCTTTCATCACATTCCCAGTGGGTCAGAGGTTTACATATACACTCAATTAGTATTTGGAAGCATTGCCTTTAAATTGTTTAACTTGGGTCAAACGTTTCGGGTAGCCTTCCACAAGCTCCCCACAATAAGTTGGGTGAATTTTGGCCCGATCCACCTGACAGAGCTGGTGTAACTGAGTCAGGTTTGTAGGCCTCTTTGCTCGCACACGCTTTTTCAGTTCTCCCCACAAATTTTCTATGGGGATTGAGGTCAGGGCTTTGTGATGGCCACTCCAATACCTTGACTTTGTTGTCCCTAAGCCATTTTGCCACAATTTTGGAAGTATGGTTATTGTCCATTTGCGACCAAGCTTTAACTTCCTGACTGATGTCTTAAGAAGTTGCTTCAATATATCCACATAATTTTCATTCCTCATGAAGCCATCTATTTTGTGAAGTGCACCAGTCCCTCCTGCAGCAAAGCACCCCCACAACATGATTCTGCCACCCCCGTCCTTCACGGTTGGGATGGTGTTCTTTGGCTTGCAAGCCTCCCCATTTTTCCTCCAAACGTAACGATGGTCATTATGGTCAAACAGTTCTATTTTTGTTTCATCAGACCAGAGGACATTTCTCCAAAAAGTTCGATCTTTGTCCCCATGTGCTGTTGCAAACCGTAGTCTAGCTTTTTTTTATGGCAGTTTTGGAGCAGCGGCTTCTTCCTTGCTGAGCGGCCTTTCAGGTTACATCGATATAGGACTCGTTTTACTGTGGATATAGATACTTTTGTACCTGTTTCCTCCAACATCTTCACAGGGTAATTTTCTGTTGTTCTGGGATTGATTTGCACGTTTCACACCTAAGTACGTTCATCTCTAGGAGACAGAATGCGTCTCCTTCCTGAGTGGTATGATGGCTGCCTTGTCCCATCGTGTTTATACCTGCGTACTATTGATTGTACAGATGAACCAGACTTGTGGAGGTCTACAATTTTTGGGGGCTGATTTCTTTTGATTTTCCCATTATGTCAAGCAACGAGTGTTATGCAGGTGAATGAGGACCCAAAAGCGACTTGGCGAAAACAGAGTCTTTAATCCAGTAAAGTAAATCTACAATCATAAAGCATAATTCCACTCGTAATGACGAGAACCGACTGGAGACTCGATCATGAACTGCAGGTTGCCTTGGGAAGGCACTTGAACGTAGCAGACTCAGACACCTGCTCACCACGCAGCATCTGAGGGAAACACGACACGACAGGGCGATACACAGACACAGCACGGTGAACAATAGACAAGGATCCGACAGGGCAGAAACGGAAAACAAGGGGAGAAATAGGGACTCTAATCAGGGGAAAAGATAGGGAACAGGTGTGGGAAGACTAAATGATTGATTAGGGGAATAGGAACAGCTGGGAGCAGGAACGGAACGATAGAGAGAAGAGAGAGAGGAAGGGAGAGAGAAAAAGGGGAACGAACCTAAAAAGACCAGCAGGGGGAAAACGAACAGAAGGAAAAGCAAAATGACAAGACAATCTAAGACAAAACATGACAACGAGGCAGTGAGTTTGAAGGTAGGCCTTGAAATACATCAACAGGTACACCTCCAATTGACTCAAATGATGTCAATTACCCTATCAGAAGCTTCTAAAGCCATGACATAATTTTCTGGAATTTTCCAAGCTGTTTAAAGGCACAGTCAACTTAGTGGATGTAAACTTCTGACCCATTGGAATTGTGATACACTGAGTTATAGGTGAAATAATCTGTCTGTAAACAATTGATGGGAAAATTACTTGTGTCATGCACAAAGTAGATGTCCTAACCGACTTGCCAAAACTATAGTTTGTTAATAAACAAGAAATGTGTGTAGTGGATGAAAAACGAGTTTTAATGACTCCAACCTAAGTGTATGTAAAACTTCTGACTTCAACTGTATTGGTAGATAGGTAAAAATAAAAAAAGCAGACATTGAATATCCATTTGAGCATAGTGAAATGATTACTTACACTTTGTATGGTGTATCAATACACCTAGTCACTGCAAAGATACAGGCGTCCTTCCTAACTCCGTTGCCAGTCAGGAAGAAAAACACGCAGGGATTTCACCATGAAGCCAATGGTGACATCAAAACAGTTACAGAGTTTAATGTCTGTGAGAGGAGAAAACTAAGGATGTATCAACAACATTGTAGTTACTCCACAATACTGACCTAAATGACAGAGTGAAAAGAAGGAAGCCTGTACAGAGAAATATTACATAACATGCATCCTGTTTGCAATAGGGCACTAAAGTCAATCTGCAAGAAACGTGGCAAAGAAGTGAATACAAAGCGTTTATTTAGCGCTTTATATTTTCAAGCATGGTGGTGGCTGCGTCATGTTATGGGTATGCTTGTCATTTGCAAGGACTAGGGAGTTTTTTTGGATAAAAAGAAACAGAATAGAGCTAGGGAAAACATAGGCAAAATCCTAGAGGAAAACCTGGTTCAGTCTGCTTTCTAACAGATATTGGTAGACAAATTCACCTTTCAGCAGGACAATAACCTAACACACAAGCCTAATATACACAGGAGTTGCTTACCAAGATGACATTAAATGTTCCTGAGTGGCATAGTTACAGTTTCACCTTAAATCAGATGGAAAATCTATAGCTTTCTAGCATTGATCAACAACTAAACTCTCAGAGCTTGAAGTATAAAATAAATATAAAAAAATGCAAATATTGTACAATCCAGGTGTGCAAATCCTTACCCAGAAAGATGCACAGCTATAATCGCTGCCAAAGTTGATTCTAACGTATGGACTCAGGGGTGTGAATACTTATGTAAATTAGATATTTCTATATTTAATTTGATACATTTGCAAAGATTTTTTTTTAAATGTGGGTGAGAATGTATTTTATTTGATCCATTTTGAATTTAGACTTTATCACAACAAAATGTGGGGTCAAGGGGTATGAATACTTTCTGAAGGCACTGTATATAGTTTTTTTTTGTGTCATAAGTTGTGTCCCAAAAGGCACCTCATTCCCAATATAGTGCACTACTTTTGACCTTTTGACCTACTGGCCAAAAGTAGTAAGTACGCTAAATGGGGAATTAGTGTGTCATTCAGGATGCACAATAGACTTCATTTTTATATGGAATGCAAATTCTAGAAGGCCCTGTGCTGTTATCTACTCTGTGGTCATATTCGATGGCAGTGTGATTTGTTGAAGGGGCTGAGTGTGGGAATGAGAGGGTTATAGTGACTTATTACCTGTGTTGACAATGTGCAGGCTCGCGCCGCGTCATCTGACCCATTTATACTGCACGCTGTAAAAACAAAGAGATGACGAATAAATATGCAGAGGGGGGAGGAGGAGTGCATTGTTTCTCCATTCACTTCTTTGCCAAAAGCTTGCTCTGACCTCTGCAACGTGGGTCCCTTGATAGTGCTAAACTGTCTGTCACTCAGCAAACGCGCTTGCACAACTTGCCCTCCTGACCCCGGCATCTTGTTTTTCTCTTCTCCTTAAAGGCTGGGGTTGTGCTGCGACAACCCAAATTGAGCGTAGAAGGCATTCTGAATGTCAGAACCCCTCCAACACAAACACACACACATGAATACACACACACACGAACACTGTACACAGATACATTGAATAGATACAAACACAGACATGTCAGCCTTGCTCATTATTCTGTCTTCATTCCCCTATCTTTTGTGGATAGGGTAAACAGTAAATTGTAGTCTGACAATTACAATACACAGTCCAGCGAAAGGTTATTAATGCCTAGGCTTACTGATGGCCCTTCAGCTGTACAGCGAGTCTGGCCTTCCTCACTGCTAACCACATCCAGACCTGTATGTTTCTCTCTCCGAGTGTGTGTGTCTGCGCGTTTGTGTGTTTGCGTGCAGATGTGTGTGCGTGTGTGTGTGTGTGTAAATATGTGTGTGTGTGCTGTGTACACACAGTCCAGGGGGCAGGCAGAGATCAGCCGATCAACAGTGCTGTCAACCCACCATCTGTCCATGATTGGATCATTGATAAACTATACCATCTCAGCCTGTCAATCAGCGACACATACATGTATGTCTCTGTTTGTTGTCCTATAATAGCAGTATTATCATTTGACAACCTCATGTTGAGTTACACATGAGATTGGAGGACAGATCAGCAACATCAAACTTTGCTGTTATAACCTCCAACTGGAACTATGAGACACGCTATATTAGAGTAATTGTTGTGTTTGTGCACATAATGTGTATTTCAAAAGTAAATAACTGGAGGAGACATTTTTTTGAACAGCATCATTATGTGTTGTCTTCTGTTGCTAGAATGAAAAATATATATATGAGATGTCATTAGCAGGGCTTCAGGGGAAGCTATGTATCTGGGGGAAGAGGCTTTTCCTACAGAATTTGAAGCCAGCAAATAAAATCGACCTACTTACTACAGTGTGTCCCAAATGGCACCCTATTCCATATAGTGCACTACTTTTGACTAGGGGCCTAATGGAGTGCTTGTGTGATTTAAGCAGCTTCGTTGTGGCTGTGGATGACTGTGTCACTGTAAGGGAGGGAGGGAAGGAGGTTTGTGAATGTACCGTCTGCATCTGAATGGGAGGTCCCATAGGGGATTAGCTCCATTGGCCACAGTGATAATGGGGCGTTAGAACTAACAGTCACTTAGCCCTGCATGCTGCCTCGCCACTGTAAGGTCCCATTAGGAAGTGACTTGTTAGCAGCATAATACTGACTGGTGCTGCTGTGGGCTTTTGGCTTTGTATTTCACAGGCCAGGGTGGAGGGATGGATGGGTTGCTTTATGGAAATCACACTCCTCTCATATGCATGGCAAGATGAGGGTTTTTAAAGTATGTGTGTGGATGGGTAGACGGGGTGTTTGTGTGTGTGTGCACTTTTGTGTGTGTGTTTGTGAGGATCTTTACACTTGGTGTTAAAAGATACTAGGTGTTGCAGTGTGTGTCTAGTTTTAAATGAGTAGGTGGAGACCGGGGTGAATAACAGATTAGATTAAACTGGGACTAGGTTAGCACTTTATTTGCCCATGTCATTCAGTCGACATTCATACCAGTTATAGACTGGCGATATTGTCTATATGAATGCAGCTGCCACTGTATTGCCGCCATTGGACACCGTTGACTTTATTACAGGCGATGGGTTCAGTACACATCACTGCATTCTGCATCAGAAAGTAGGCTGGCCCTTTTTTAAGGCAATTCAAGGACCTTTTTGAGGATCTTTTTACTGAAGAATGTGTTTGTTTTCTATGATTGTGTTTTGCTTTTCATGGATTGATTTGTATATTGATGTGTGTGTATATATAGGTGTTTACCGGGCTCATCTGTGAAAGAGACCTTGGTCTCAGCAGGACAAAAAAAAGTAAGCATGTTGTCAATCAAGTAATTTTCCGACAATTGTTTACAGACAGATTATTTAACTTATAATTCACTGTATCACAATTCCAGTGGGTCAGAAGTTTACATACACTAAGTTGACTGTGCCTTTAAACAGCTTGGAAAATTCCAGAAAATGATGTCATGACTTTAGAAGCTTCTGATAGGCTAATTGACATCATTTGAGTCAATTGGAGATATACCTGTGGATGTATTTCAAGGCCTACCTTCAAACTCGGTGCCTCTTTGCTTGACATCATGGGAAAATCAAAAGAAATCAGCCAAGACCTCAGAAAAATAATTTTAGACCTCCACAAGTCTGGTTCATCCTTAGGAGCAATTTCCAAACGCCTGAAGGTACCACGGTCATCTGTACAAACAATAGTATGCAAGTATAAACACCATTGGAACACGAAGCCGTTATACCGGTCAGGAAGGAGACGCGTTCTTTCTCCTAGAGATGAACGTAGTTTGGTGCGAAAAGTACAAATCAATCCCAGAACAACAGCAAAGGACCTCGTGAAGATGCTGGAGGAAACAGGTACAAAAGTATGTATAGCCACAGTAAAATGAGTCCTACATCTACATAACCTGAAACCATAACCATAACCTGCCGCTTATCAAGGAAGAAGCCACTGCTCCAAAACTGACATTTAAAAAAGCTAGACTACAGTTTGCAACTGCACATGGAGACAAAGATCATACTTTTTGGAGAAATGTCCTCTGGTCTGATGAAACCAAAATAGAACTGTTTGGCCATAATGACCATTGTTATGTTTGGAGGAAAAAGGGGGAGGCTTGCAAGCTGAAGAACACCATCCCAACCGTGAAGCATGGAGGTGGCAGCATCATGTTTTGGGGGTGCTTTGCTGCAGGAGGTACTTGTGCACTTCACAAAATAGATGGCATCATGAGAATGAAAATTATGTGGATATATTGAAGCAACTTCTCAAGACATCAGTCAGGCAGAAAAAGCTTGGTCGCAAACGGTTCTTCCAAATGGAAAATGACCCCAAGCATATTTCCAAAGTTGTGGCAAATGGCTTAAGGACAACAAAGTTAAGGTATTGGAGTGGCCATCACAAAACCCTGACCTCAATCCTATATAAATTTTGTGGGCAGAACTGAAAAAGCGTGTGCAAGCAAGGAGGCCTACAAACCTGACTCAGTTACCCAGCTCTGTCACCCAACTTAATGTGGGATGCTTGTGGAAGGCTACCCGAAAAGTTTTTGTGGGGATTTTTACTTGGATTAAATGTCAGGAATTGAAAAATGACTTTATAAATACATTTCATTGATAGTGATGGCTATTTAACAGTCAGACCCAGGTTCAGACCCAAGATCCCAAGCTTAATAATGAGCTTGGAGGGTACTATGGTGTTGAAGGCTGAGCTATACAGTGGGGCAAAAAATTATTTAGTCAGCCACCAATTGTGCAAGTTCTCCCACTTAAAAAGACGAGAGAGGCCTGTAATTTTCATTATAGGTACACTTCAACTATGACAGACAAAATGAGAAAAAAAAATCCAGAAAATCACATTGTAGAATTTTTTATGAATTTATTTGCAAATTATGGTGGAAAATAAGTATTTGGTTAATAACAAAAGTTTATCTCAATACTTTGTTATATACCCTTTGTTGGCAATGACAGAGGTCAAACGTTTTCTGTAAGTCTTCACAAGGTTTTCATACACTGTTGCTGGTATTTTGGCCCATTCCTCCATGCAGATCTCCTCTAGAACAGTGATGTTTATGAACAGCATTCTTACATAGGTATTCCTCTTGTCCAGATGGTATAGGGCAATCGCTATGGCGATTGTGGATCTTTTGGGGCGGTATGCAAATTGAAGTGGGCAAGTATGGTGGAGGTGATATGATCCTTAACTAGCATCTTAAAGCACTTCATGATGACAGAAGTGAGTGCTTCGAGGCTATATTCATTTAGTTCAGTTACCTTTGCTTTCTTGGGTACAGGAACAATGGTGGACATCTTGAAGCAAGCGGGGACAGCAGACTGGGATAGGAATATGTCCGTAAACACTCCAACCAGCTGTTCTGGGCATGCTCTGAGGACGCGGTTAGGGATGCTGTCTGGGCCAGCAGCCTTGTGAGGGTTAACACGCTTAAATGTATTACTCACGTTGGCCACGGAGAATGAGAGCCCACAGTCCTTGGGAGCGGGCTGCGTCGGTGGCATTGTGTTATCCTCAAAGCGGGCGAAGAAGGTGTTTAGCTTGTCCTGGAGCAAGACATTGGTGTCCGCGACATGGCTTGTTTTCCCTTTGTAATCTGTGATTGTCTGTAGACCTTGCCACACACGTCTCGTGTTTGAGCTATTGAATTGCGACTCCACTTTGTCTCTGTACTGATGATTTTCCTGTTTGATTGCCTCACGGAGGAAATAACTACACTGATTTTATTCAACCATATTCCCAGTCCCCTTGCTGTGGCTAAATGCAGTGGTTCGCGCTTTCTGTTTTGCGCAAATGCTGCCACCTATCCACGGTTTTTGGTTTGGGTAGGTTTTAATAGTCACCGTGGGAACAACGTCCCCTATACACTCCCTGATGAACTCTCAGTTACCGTGTCTGTGTATAAATCAATGTTATTCTCAGAGGCAACTCGGAACATATCACAGTACTCATGATTAAAACATTATTGGTCAGACCAGCGTTGAATAGACATTAGCACGGTTACTTCCTGTTTGAGTTTCTGCCTAAAGGGAGGGAGATGCAGAATAGAGTCATGATCTGATTTGCTGAACGGAGGGTGGGGGAGGACCTTGTAGCCCCTCGGAAGGGAGAGTAACAATGGTCAAGAGTTTTTGAAGCGCGAGTATTACAGGCAATGTGTTGATAGAACCTCCGTAGCATTCTACTCAAATTTGCTCTGTTAAAAAATACCCAGCTACAATGGATGTGGCCTCAGGATATGTGATTTCCAGTTTGCACAAAGTCCAGTGTAGTTCCTTGAGGATAATATACACGGCTGTGACTATAACCAAAGATAATTTGCTTGGGAGATGATACGGTCGGCATTTGATTATAGGGTATTCTAGGTCGGGTGAACAAAAGGACTTGAGTTCCTGTACGTTATCACAATCACACCACGAGTAGTTAATCATGAAACATATACCACCGCCTTTTTTCTTCCTAGAGAGTTCTTTATTCCTGTCTGCGCGATGTACTGAGAACCCAGCTGGCTGTATGGAAGGGGACAGTATGTGATTCCGTGAAACAGAGTATGTTATACACCCACCGTTACACACCCTTGATAAAGATGAACAAAAAAATGTATAAAGTAAATAATACAAACACTGAGCTTTATGCTCCCAAAAATGTTAACATTATATTATTTTATACTAATACAATTTATCAGAGAGAAACATTTTCTTTACCAAGTAATTTAAAAAGATCTAAAAAAGGACAACAGGACAACAAGATCTAAAAAAGGACAAAAGGACAAGATCTAAAAGAGGACAACAGCACTTAACCTTTTTCTATAATGTTTTATGAGATTAGGCAACACATTGCAAGGGATCTTGGACCATTTGTCTATACAGAATCCCTCCAGATCCTTGATATTCTGCTGTCTGTGTTCATGGACTGCCCTCAATTCAAACCACAGGTTTTCAATGGGGTTCAAGTCCGGAGACTGAGATGGCCATTGCAAAATGTTGATTTCGTGGTCAATTAACAATTTCTTTGTTGATCTTGATGTGTGCTTGAGGTCATCGTCTTGGTGGAAGATCCACTTGCGATCAAGTTTTTACCTTTTGATCCATCTTCCTCTGTGTGCGTGGGGACAAGATACACGTGCATCCTCTACCAGGCATGTTTACCACTGTTCCAGTAGTTTTAAACGTCTTTATTGTTGCCCTAATAGTGGTGTTTTTTTTGTACCCATTGCCTGATTTATGAAAGTCAACAACCATTTGTCTCTTCATTTGTGAGTTCTTTGCATAGTGATGGATAACAAAGGGATTTTACATGCGAGTTACCTCAATTTTATACCACAGTGAACCAGGAATCCATGGAAAGCCACAGTACAGTTCCAGTACAATGAGATTAACTCTCAAAAAATTTCATGTTAATGGCTCGTTCCACCTATTCAGTGCCTTTTGAGAAGTGTAATTCGATAAAATTTTGACTTCACCTCATTTTAACATTCTGTCATAAAGAGAACATGTTCAACTTAATAAATAACACGTTCTGCCATCTCAAGAAGTTCAATAAAAAAATACTAAAGTAACAGGGTTGACCATAACAGGGTTGACAATTTCATTTTAAATAAGCCAGAAATGGAAGCTTGTTGTGTGCAACAGGGAGAGAGGCAACTGAATGCAAGCTTCACAAAACATTTCATTAATAAAACATGTATAGCCTGTCTATCTGTGGATAACAGGGTTGATTGTGTTACGCTCGACCCACTCAGTTTTCCATCCAAATATTGCCAAAAAGATTAAAACCACCTCACCTGCATTTACACTTTGATTTTACTTTTAGATGTGCAATGTTTATCTTGCAAAAAAAGTTTAAGGAATATATTTTTTAAAATACTTAAATTCACATAACTGGGTTGACCATAGAATGAGAGACAGACCAGTCACATTAAATAAATAATAATCTTGAAAATAACTAGGGCTTTATAATTTTAGGATTAAGTGTGTTGAATCCTTCCTAGAAGTGACAGAGGTTTGACGAAGGGACATGTCAAAAAGCTTCATTTTTTGCATTTTAGCAAACCTTTATTCATATAAAAAATCTGATTTATTGAATTCTCCATGTGGTTTATTTTAAAAGACACATTTTCTACATAAAATATCAAAGGGATGTAAAATACACTCATTTCATTGAATGACCCAAATGCAGATTATTATTTTTGAAATGTTATTTATAAGAATATTTGGGGGTGTGTAACAGCGTTCGTTGAAAGAAGAGAGTCGGACCGAAATGCAGCGTGTTGGTTACTCATGACTTTAATGAATGAA
Organism: Oncorhynchus gorbuscha; assembly: GCF_021184085.1. Lineage (NCBI taxonomy): Eukaryota > Metazoa > Chordata > Actinopteri > Salmoniformes > Salmonidae > Oncorhynchus > Oncorhynchus gorbuscha. The sequence continues at coordinate 38,226,334 of NC_060189.1, read as the reverse complement.
AATGCGGTACATGAAATAACTGAAACTAAATACAAAAACAACAGAACGGAACGTGAAACTAATTACAGCCTATCTGGTGACTACAACACAGAGACAGGTACAATCACCCACGAATACAAAGCGAAACTATGGCTCCCTAAATACGGTTCCCAATCAGAGACAACGATAAGCACCTGACTCTGATTGAGAATCGCCTCAGGCAGCCAAGCCTAACAACACCCCTAATCAGCCGCGATCCCAAATAATACAAACCCCAATACGAAAACAACATATAAACCCATGTCACACCCTGGCCTACTCAAACATATAACAAAAACACAAAATACAATGACCAAGGCGTGACAGGGTGCCAATAATTTTAACACCTGTCTTTTAGAGTTTTTTTCTTCTTGTTAAACAACATCTCTTTCTGAAATAATATAATTTCCCATTTATTTCCCAATAAAACGCGGCATTTGTATTTTTTTTTTGCTAATAGTTATCAATGGTGCCAATAGTTTTGGAGGTGACCGTAACATGCATTGTAATTTAATCAAAATCCCTCTTTCGTTGCTCTTTATTATTTTCTTCATTTTTTTTTTTTTTATCTTGACGGGCTGCATTGGTGCTGTGGTCCAGATCCCATTGATTGGATCAACAGAGGTTGCTAGAAATCCACCAAACGGTGCATTAGATTATTATATTATTATTATTATTATATTATTATACTACTGTATATTATATTCCTATTATATTCCTGACTTCACCTTTCCTTATTCTTTTAATCTACCTATGTACTTCCCTACAGTAATAATAATCAACATGTTAGTGAGGAAAAGAAAACTCTAAGAAATGAGAATCAACAATATAACAGAAGCCTTGCTTATAGTGTTACTGTAGCTAATAAATGAGAGAATGAGGTTTCTGACTGTGTTTAGGAGATAATCAACATAATGTAGACAGTCTGTGAGTGAGGCCTCGGCTGCTAGTGATTTGTTTAGTATCACAGTTGGTTTGTTTTCGAAGGACCCAACACCCCCCACCTCTCTCCCCCGCTTCCCCCTGGTCCCTCCCTTCCTTCCACATCATCTGTCTCATTCCATCTCTGATGAAGCACAAATGCAATCTGGGAAATATTGAAATGAGGTTTTGGACACAAAGGGCATTTTGAACAGCATGAGAGAAGGATGAAGTGAGACATGGAGACGAAGATGGAGAGAGGGGTACAAAATAATTAAAAAACAATTTTAGCCCCTGGTTGCCATATTTCCATTTGCAATAAGTGTTTTTAGTCGACCTGAGTCGAGCAGAACGTCAACTGCCCCCACCGTACGACCCCCAATGACTGGTCTGTAATGAAGGTGTTTAGGTACGCAGACTCCCTCATTTGACTATAATGAAAAATATGTCATCGGACTGGGAAACTCAATCATGTACGGTTTAAATATGATATGAGCTGGCTGGTGAATAACACAGTGGTGTAAAACTATGAAATTGGTTTGGCTGATGGAGATGTAGATTTGCATGCATATTCACATTCACGTGTGTGTGTGTGTGTGTGTGTGTGTGTGCACGTGTTTTGAACCGTGCAATCCCTCCAGACCTAATATCTTACTATGTATGCTCAACTATGAGGCTTCACCTAACAATTGGGTACTATGAATGGTTTGTAACGTGTCTGTGTGTGTGCAGGGGATATGAACAGTTTAAAACCAGAGTGCAGATGTTTTAATGGTTGTAGTCTGATCCTTTGTGACACTGAACAGCCCCACAGTTGAAAATCCAATGTCGGAAAATCTAACTGACTGCACAGAAGGGTTAGATTATCTATAGAGATGCAATGGTATGAACAGAGCTGAACAATTTAACCTTTATTTAAACCAGCAAGTCCCATTGAGATTAACATTGTCTTTCCAGAAGGAGACTCACGAAAGGAAAGGAGTTTTCCCCTTGAAGATCTTTCCCAGGGTATCCTTCCATGTCCTCTATGTGAACTTACATCCCTTCTCTCTCATAGTGTCCAGTGCTAAGAGAATACATACACACACAAACACAGAGAGTTAACTACCAACCTCTCCCTGTGTCTCTGACTGTCACTGGAATGGGTCAGCATCTAATGCCTAACATCAACTCTCTGTGGTTAAAAGTGGTTCGTTCACAAGACATCTCGGATGGATCCCGAATGGCATCCTATTCCCTACTTTTGACTACTCCATGGGAATCTGGTCAAAAGTAGTGCATTGGGTGCCGTTTGGAAAACAGCCCAAGTCTCTGTGGTTAAGAGTGGTTCACAACACATCTCCTTTCATGTGAAGGTAATTGGCGCTGTATGTTGAACCCTTGGAGCCTAACCAGAAACAATAGATTTGTTCAGAAGTGATGCTGAGCAGCCACGCCTGTCTCTTTCGGTGAGAGCCGCGTCGCTGGGGAGCCCTGTCCAGTGTTACCTCTCAGTGACTGCCAGGTTGAAATGTGTGTGCGCGTGTGTGCGTGAGAGAGATCGAGAGAGAGAGATTGACAGGTCCACCCAGTACACATGCACTCTCTTTTTCTCCCTCTCTCTCACATACATTTTGCTGCAGACATATTTGTTTCTGTGGCAGTCATACATTTTTACACACAAACGTATGTATTTCTTGAAAACACAGGGCCAACTGACCTTATGTTTCCATTATAATTATTAGGCATTAGCAATATTATCTTGATTCTGCGTGGTATTTTACAGCCACAGTATCATCACCAGGCATGCATTAGAACAGAAGTGAAATCAAATGCTACACCACATTGATTTAAGTGTCTGTTTGAATTGAGGGCTGATAACTTGAAGTTTTGTCTGCGTATCATGTGAGGGGCAGTATGCTCAACTTCTAGCTCCTGGAAACTCTAGAATATTCGGGAATATCTAGAACCTTGAGAGATGTATGGAAGGGAAGCAGTTGCCTTTGAGTTTCCAGTCTTCATCCTCCATGCAGTTCTGAAGCCAATCCATGCAAGGATGGAATGAAACAATATGGCCCTGCCTTGACTGTCTACTCTGTCTGTTATTTGACTTTGACTGAATCTGGCAATTCATCATTTGGGAGAGTGATCAGTCAGTCTGGATGGTTCTGCCCAGGCTTTCTGGGTTGCGTTCCCAATGACACCCTACTCCCTGCACGGGGCACTACTTTTGACCAGGGCTCTTATTGCTCTGGTCAAAAGTAGTGAACTGTGTAGGCAATAGGTTGCCATTTGGGATGCAGACAGGGCTTCAGTGACATCGATACCACAGAGATAAGCCACAACATCTCCTCCTTGGCCTAGCAGAGGGAGAAAACCACAGATGTCTATGTATAGTTGTTGTGATTGGTAATGCAACACAGCTGTGACCATGAAATCAGGACTTAGCGTAATTAGTTACTTTGAAGCAGAGATTTAATACCAAAATCTTCTACAAAATACCAGGGATCTGGTGCTACTTGATGATAATCTGATATCCAAGCCTCCTCTCTATGTATTTTTCTTTTTAACAACCATGCATTTTAGTGGGAAGAGAGAGAGAGCCAACCTGGGATAGATTTAGGAGTGTCTGTTTGCTGGCCAGACACAGATACACACTGAAGTGCCTCTCACTGGGGAGTCTAACATGACACATACATTATTTGAAAGAAAAATAATCCTGTGTATAAAATTACAGTATTATTAGAGTCAAATTTTCCCTACTGTAGAGAGTTCCATGTTGGCCTATACACACTGAAGTACTGGATTGATTTGCTGTGGGTGGGTGCAGTTGTTGCGTGAGGGCTTTGACTGTTGCTATGCAGGTAATATCATCACTCAGGGTAGGAATTTGTTCCATTATTGCTGCTCATTTGATGAACCAAGGTAGAGTGTACAACTCCAACCATATTGAATGGGTATAGCAAACAGTTATTCCAATAATCCTAACTATACAGATTTTTGGAGGGTTGAAAAGTGCTTGGAATGCTGGGATGTGAATTTGAAAGAGGGTACTGAACACTTCTTCAAAATCAACTGTGAGAATGGTGGTGGTGCAACATGACCAGAAAAACAGAAAAACACAATACCAATTTGATGCACTTTCCCCAAAACCTTTAGTTGTTTTGATAAATATAATGTGTTTCAACCCTCAGTGCTCACACCAAGTTTGAGTTTTCAAACAGCTGGCCTTGACTGGTCTCCTTTTCGTTGTTGTTGTTTTCCACTCCCCACTTTTAAAAATGCAGGATATCAAGATTAATTGTTTCAGACAAAATAATCCCTCTAAAACTCCCAATTGGTTGTTTATACAATACTCCTAAACGGCATCAAATCTTATTTGGCCGACCCCAGCTCTCCAACAACAATGTAAGGTGAGATGATCAGGCACAAACAGGCAAAATCAGACCCATTTTCAGCAAATTCACTCACCCCTCTCCACTCAGGGCTCAAGGGCTCCCCTCTCCACTCACGACTTCAATTGTTTAATACCTGTTTGGAGCGGCCAAGGGATGGGGTGGGGTGCACGGCTCAGGCAGGCCTTAATGAAGTGCTTTCAGATGGAATTACTTTGCAGCCCTGAAACTCCATGGCTCCCCTACAACACACCTCCTGCCCGCCTGCACTCCATGGCTCCCCTACAACACACCTCCTGCCCGCCTGCACTCCATGGCTTTGTCCCAAATGGTGCCCTATTCTCTTTATAATGCACTAGTTTTAGCCAGGGCCCATACCTTTCCTTCCTTGACTTGGAAACCGTCTCATCCATTTAGCTGTATGTTATGGTACAGTGTTGTCCTGTGGTGTTTTAACTTAATGAAGCTGTGATATATTTATGACTGGCCCAATCCCTGGCTAATCCCACCCCTGATAATAGCTGCCGCGCGTTAAGCTCACGTTAAGAAATCCATGAGGCCCTTACTCTGTGTATATTTCTGAGTAACCTAATTTGCACTTGCTGTATGTAATGTACCCTTCTAAATGGGAGGGAGGATAGAGGAGGTGTGGGAGGTAGCTCTCTCAGGGTCAGCGTTGGGGTGCAGTGTTGGTGGGGGGGTCTCTGCATTTGAGAAGTGGGTCCTATGTTTGCCTCATTAAATTGGCACCTTGAGGGTTAGGGTGCAGAGGGGCAGGGGTAGGGGGGGCAGGGGTAAATGGAGGGTTACCTGAGGTAGTAACGAGGTGTTGCTGGAGCCGTGTTTTAGAGTTGAATTACATCAGAGCTCTTGAGAGCCATCATAAACACGAATGAAACCAAATTGGTCTCCAAACCGATGAACTAGAGGAAAACAATAACTCTTAAAGCCTTATGAAACGACATAAATACTTGAATTTCTTACCCCCGTTTTAATGTCCCATTGGCAGAGATAAGGGACATTTCATTATTTTTATGCCAATCAAACAATAAAGTTGTTTTGCAGTTTTTCTTCGTATTCTCAACTGGTAATTCAGCTTCAGTAACCTCTGCTCTCCTTTAGTGTGTATAAAACACCTCTGTTTCTGAGCTGGCGACTTAAGAGGAGTGACGCTTTAAAAGGCCTACTTTAAGAGGGAGTGGGGGGGGGTGGGAGGTAGAGCAGGAGACTTCTTGGCAAAGGTGAACTTTTCACACCTGGGCTGTCACTAGCGATGGAGGGAACATGAGAGAGAGAGTGTGAGAGAAGGGGGCCCATACTGTGTCTTTGTTGGGAGTCCTGAGGCCTGAGACTCTGCAGAGTCTGCTCTTTGGATTGTTGATGCCAGCTCAGGCACACTGTTTATTTTCACCGTTTCACGCAAGAATTTTAATTTATTTCTTCATCCTTTCATTTTTTTTCTGGGAGACTTTGACTGTTGTTTAAGGATACCTGCTTCTTCCCCCTGTGTATAGCCCTGGGCCAATTACGTTGTCAGGGAGCTGGAGTTTAAACATCTGTAGCTAGATGCTGAGCTGAGCTGAAGCAGAGTGATTTAGCTCCATCTTGAAATATCTTCACTTTGAGAGAGTTGTGTGTGTATGGCTCTGTGTCAAAGAGCGGCGTAGTCTCTCATCGTGACAGGCCTCTCATCATGACAGGACATGAAGAGATAGGGGAAAAGTTGTGTTGCAGTCTGGCCAGATTGATGGTTCAGATTTTTGTTGTTATTATTGAATCTATCATTTTTTTTTAAATATTTGTTTTTACCTTGTTAATAAATTAAGGCCATATAAACATTTTGTTTATATGTGTGTGTTTTTTCGTTAAATCGACTAAAGTTTTTAATTATACTAAATGAAATGTTCTTCTCCTCTTGTATTGTTAGCTAAGTCTTTAGTGCACTAAGAGCATCAAAAGAAAAGTACCCATCTCAAATTCAATGGCAAATAACAACATTCATATGTTTTTTTTTTAAACATCTTCTTTCTTTTACACTTGGTTCTCAAAATCAAAACAGAAAAAAGCTTCTAAAGATCAAACTAATTCTATTTGCTTTTATCTTAAAAACCTCCTTCTCTGGAAACGTTCCACCCAGGATTGTAGGGCCTATTTTCCCAGCTAAGGCTGTGGGGGCTGTGTGAGGATTAGGATTGTGATCTGAGAAATACCTCTCTATTACCATTTTACACAGTGACAATTTTAGGGGCTATGCCTTTTGGAGTATGCCTTTGTTTTTAGCTGTGGGCCTTCCTATAAGACCTGAGTCAGCCAAACGCACATGGGTAGTGTCAGCCATAACACGCTGTGACAGGGGCATTTAGTGGTTGTAATTCAAATCTAATTCGGAACATCTTAACCCTGAAGTCTGTCAGGGCTCTGAAAACGAATGCCGTTGCTGGAACACTCATGGTCCCAATCAGGTCCTCCGCAATGGCAGCACGGAAACGCGTCAACAATTTCATTTACAGTACACCGGCAGTCCGGGAGAGTGAGACCGAGTGAACCGAGAGAGTAAACTGAGTGAACGGCGTCCAGCCAAAGCACCGTGCCGTTCCATAAGGGAGAACGTGCATTGGGCTTGTAATTGGTCTGACGCTGTTTAAAGTCACAAAGTAACGTAAAGTAAATAAGTGGAAATCTGCTTCACATTTTGCCCTTGCCACCATGATTACCTTTAATAGAGGATTCCCTCGTAGCCTTGTCCTTGGCTGAGTCACCTTTTTGAACAGCTTTCCAATATAAATAACATCACCTACAACTGTGGGTAGGATATGCATGCTGAGGGAATAGAAAACACGCAGAGAACAGTTCAACAAAGAGCCAAAGGAAATCATTGACTTTTTCCCCAAATGGTACCCTATTCCTTATGTAGTGTAATACTTTTGACCAGGGCCCTGGTCTAAAGTAGTGCACTGTTTAGTGCACTACTTATATTGGTCATGGATGACAGCAGAGTTAAAACCTTAAACAGCTAGATTCTTATAATCCTTTGAACTGCACACCATTTACTTAATGTCTTTGCCCCAGAGATGTACTTTCCTTCTGAATATGATCAGCCTATGAACATCTGTGTGTTTATAAGTGGGTATTGGGGCAGTGTTCAATTTCATGAATATATCCATGCATGATGCAACACTGATAATTCTGTCTTTTATATTCCGGAGAGAAATCTCACCCCACTTTGCCTCAAAAGTAGCGCCTCTTTATTCAGACATATCAATTTCATGACAAATGTGAGGTCCTTTTGAAGTGGTCAAAAAAACTAACTGTCAGAGGTCACATTTTGGAAGACAAACAAGTCACCGTTATATATATATATATATATATATATATATATATATATATATATAAACGGTGACTTGTTTGTCTTCCAAAATGTGACCTCTGACAGTTAGTATATATATATATCTTTTTCTACCATGGCATATTCGTGCCCAAAGATATTTGGATATTCTGAATATTTATCCACTCTGCCCCTAAACAATACTGTATTGTCTAGCTAATATATATATATATATATATATTTTTTTTTTTATTAATAATTTTAAAAAAGAGGAAGAGCATTATGTCTCATTTGTTGACCTACTCAGACTTCTCGGCTAATCACAACATAAGCAATACGAACCACCATGCATCAGATATTTTTCTTCCTGTGAAACTACACTTTCCTTTTCAATTACGTCTGTCTGACAGCTAGCATAATAGCAGTTGTGCTTGGTGCCAATAATATCCTTCATGTCTGACTGGACAAATCATGTACCAGAGGACTATGTGTAATTGTCTTTACAGTGAAAACAGTAAGCAGGGATTCAAAGCCAGGGGAAGCCAGCTGTCCAACTGCATCCATTTAAAGTTGAGCGTATTTTCATTACTCCCATAATATAACACTTCGGTTAAGTGACACATGATTGATGATGGGGAGCGGAGTGGCTTTTCTAACCCTTTAAGTGCTCCAAAAACAAATTAAAGCTTTCATCATAGTAACATGTCTATTACAAGATGTGCTAATAGCCCCTCGTTGTATGAAATTATTTGTGTGTCTAAATAATTTGGAAAAATTTAACTATTAATCATTCTGGAGAGAGGCTGACAAAAGATCGTGCGTTAGGGCTGTCGGAACGTGCAGAGGCCCATTCACAATACACTTAGAGGTGTTTATAGCTTATTCTGTGAAATGGTCATAATTGCTTAATTGCAGTTCTGCTAGCTGGTGGTTCTAGTGTTCTAGGGGAAAAGTTATCCTGGACTTTGGTTTCATCCGAATTATCGAAAGTAAAACCAAATGTTCACTTTAGAGGTTTTAGTTAGTAATTATAAAATTAGAAACTTAAAAAAAATCTGGCACATCAGTGGCAAGCATTTAATTAATTGTTATTAAAACATTTTAAACAAGGGGCATTCATTTTCCCATTCATACTTATAAAAAAAAGTAAACAATTCTTCTAAGCCGACTGTAATTCAATATGTGTTTTATGAAGCTCAAATGTTCCATCTTTGGTACATGCTTTATACAGGCAACTCAGTATTATTATAAGTGAGGTTTTCACTGGTGCACATAGCATGTCCAGTCAAAAAGCAGACCCGACTTGTGTTAAAACAGGGGGGGGGGGGAGTTCACACATGGAGCTAAGTGAAGGTGTCAGTACACCGTGCTGTAGAAACTATCTAAGTCATTCATGGGTAGAGATAGCTCCCTCCATGCCCGGCCCACCTCCCGCCTGCCCAACTTACTCTTTGTTATTAAGCAGGTTCAACCAAAATACAAAGGGATACTGTGTTTTTTCTATGAGTAATGCATTAACCTGCTGGGAAAAGTTCATGTTAAAAGTATGGGCTCAGACAGCACAAGATTTATGGCGATGGCTGCAGAAATTATGCTTCTTTCCCCCCCAAAAGCCACTTTAATTATGTAATTACAGCCAGCTGCTTTTCATTTGCAGTTGTCCTTAATTAGGGACAGGGGTCTGCAGTTCAAGTGCTTGGACTTTGCTTTGTGATAAGTATGAGATTTGGGGGGCTTCAGCCTAGGCAGGCAGGGCACAGTTAGGATGATTAGCCAAATCCACAGCAAAACTCATTTGTTATTCAAGCTTTACCCAGGAGCCTCACACTAGCCTCCCACTGGGTCTAGAGAAAGAAAAGAAAGAACTCGGAGCTAGCACCATTTCCTCCCTAGTGATCCCCTTATCTCCCCTTCCTCATCAGCAGCAATTGTCCTCAAATAAGAAGCAGCGATATGTGTTTGCTATCCCTATAAGGGCCAAATGCAGAGTAAACACATAGGGAGCAGGGGCCACAGCACCTGATAATCTTAATTAATCTTCCCATCTCAGGTTATGAAGAATTCCTTCACCAGAACAGCAGGGGGACCGAGAGGAGGAGGGATGGATGGAGAGAAAGGGGGATGAAGGGAGGGCCCCTGAATGTGGATCTGTGTTTCCCTAATTGTTAGATTGATATTCAAGTCAAGGGTGCGGTGCTCTCTAAAACCCAGCTGCAGACATATTAGGAAATGTCATTTAGGGGTAACAGCGTCTGCATGTCTGGGCCGAGGCCGTTCTGTACTGTCACAACAGAGGATGTTTGCAAAGCAAAGCCTCCAAATCAATCAGAATAACTAATATCTTCCACCATTCCTGATAAATTCCTGGCTCGTGTCTATGTACTGCTACGAAGCCCTACGGGAGTTGTAACATTGAACACACTGTAGATATAAGTCACTAGACTGAGAAGGTCAGGGGTCAGGACATGCATTACTTGTATATGAGGCTGTCTCAGTCAGTACTCTGTATATTCAGGGCCTAGTAATTTGGTTTGTCTGTAATGTTTCTCAGGGATTGTGAGCAGCAGAAATGTGTGCATGCATCATGTCAGTCGACAGCGATTATGAATCCAGAGCTGTTTCGGTCTGGTAGAGACAGTCAAAACATCTGGAGAAAGAAAGTTGCTATTTAGATGAGAAATTAAAGGGGCCACAAAATATTTCTTCATAATGAATAGCTGTCTTTTTTTTCCTGTTGTTAAATAAATAGGAATTATGTAAAACTATCACAGTTTGCTCTTAGATTCATCTGGATGTGGTACATTTTTTGTACTTGTTTTATGGATTGTACACAGATACTAAATGTGTTCCAAATGGCACCCTATTCCCTATAGGGCTCTGGTCAAAAGTAGTGCACTACATAGGGAATAGGGTGCCATTTGTGGCGTGGGGGCGTACATATTGCATCTGCTTCGGAAGGGGATTTAATAAGCGGCCAATCTGTGATCCGATGAAATATGATAACGGTTGAATAATCCAAACAACATGAGAAATGTATTCAACGATTAGCTGTGTTGTCTTCACTAAGCCACTCATGGGTTTCATCCCAAATGGCACTCAATTCCCTATTTAGTGCACTACTTTTTACAAAGCCCCATGGGTTATTGGGATGCACTCTCATTAATTTGTTTGGCAAGCTTCCAAGATCATTTTCCAAGAAAGAAATCAGGAAAAATGCGTTTGTTTATAATAAGTGTTTGTATTTCATTTGTACTATGCAAACCATAATCTGTTATCTTTACATGAATAGCTTCTCAGTGTTGTGGGTAGAGACCAACAGTCATTACAATGACATACTGATGGTTGCATTCACATGTTTTGGGATCCTCTAAATAAAATGTATATGGTTTTGATATCGAGGGTTATTCTTGACTTGAGTAATAGCATGTTTGGACACAAAAAAAAAAAAAGGTTTGCAGAAAAACACAGAAAGACTAAATAGAGACGAAGAGGAAAACATCTTTGGATATGTCCCAAAGTGCACCCTATTCCCTATTTACTGCTTTCCTTTTGACCCCAGAGCCCAATGGTCAAAGGTAGTGCACTAAATAGAGAATAGGGTGCACTTTGGGTCATAGACTTTAACACGCAGCCATCAGACGTCCGTAAACGGTGCCAACTGCAAACAAAATGACTTGCAGTGGAGCTAAGTGCTGCCATTTCTCTCTTCCCCTCAGCCAGCCAGGCGAGCTGTAATACACCTGACACTGAGTGAAGACATGTCCACTGTGCATCCCGCTGCTTCCTTGATGTGTCGCAGATGTGAATAAGAGAATGCTTTCTTTCTTCCCCCTCGAGACCGGCATCCTAGCCACTTTAACAACTAGGGGCTGCTGCATTTAAAAGTGGAAACTTCTAGAATTCTTGGAGACATGAGCGACTGAGTCTTCCCACCCATGCTCTTCTGTTGGCATGTGTGTGTTTCTGCACTCATGTGCATGCATGTGTGTGTATTTGCTTGTGTATATGTTAGCATGTGTGTGTGTGTAGGTGTGTGTTGGTATGTACACTACCGTTCAAAAGTTTCTTAGAAATGTCCTTGTTTTTGAAAGAAAAGCTATTTTTTTGTTCATTAAAATAACATCAAATTGATCAGAAATACAGTGTAGACATTGTTAATGTTGTAAATTACTATTGTAGCTGGAAATGGCAGAATTTTAATGGAATATCTACATAGGCGTACAGAGGCCCATTATCAGCAACCATCACATCACTCCTGTGTTCCAATGGCACGTTGTGTTAACGAATCCAAGTTTATAATTTTAAACCCCTTTGCAGTTATGTTAGCACAGCTGAAAACTGTTGTTCAGATTAAAGAAGCAATAAAACTGGCCTCCTTTAGACTAGTTGAATATCTGGAGCATCATCATTTGAGGGTTCGATTACAGGCTCAAAATGGCCAGAAACAAATAACTTTTTCTGAAACTCATTTGAATTTTTTAAATTGAATTTTACTCCTTTTTCTCCCCAATTTCGTGGTATCCAATTGTTTAGTAGCTACTATCTTGTCTCATCGCTACAACTCCCTTACGGGCTCGGGAGAGACGAAGTTTGAAAGTCACGCGTCCTCCGATACACAACCCAACCAAGCCACACTGCTTCTTAACACAGTGCCATCCAACCCCGAAGCCAGCCGCACCAATGTGTCGGAGGAAACACTGTGCACCTGGCAACCTTGGTTAGTGCGCACTGCGCCCAGCCCGCCACAGGAGTTGCTGGTGCGCGATGAGACAAGGATTTCACTACCGGCTAAACCCTCCCTAAACCGGAGGACGCTAGGCCAATTGTGCGTCACCCCACGGACCTCCCGGTCGCGGCCGGTTACGACAGAGCCTGTGCGCGAACCCAGAGTCTCTGGTGGCACAGCTGGCGCTGCAGTACAGCACCCTTAACCACTGCAAGGCCTTTTTTCTGAAACTTTTTCTTCTGAAACTCGTCGGTCTACTTTTGTTCTGAGAGATGAAAGCTATTTCATGTGAGAAATTGCCAAGAAACTGAAGATCTCGTACAGGGTTGTGTACTACTCCCTTCACAGAACAGCGCAAACTGTCTCTAACCAGAATAGAAAGAGGAGTGGGAGGCCCCGGTGCACGACTGAGCAAGAGGACAAGTACATTAGAGTGTCTAGTTTGTGAAACAGATGCCTCACAAGTCCTCAACTGGCAGCTTCATTAAATAGTGCCTGCAAACACCAGTCTCAACGTCAAAAGTGAAGAGGCGACTCCAGGATGCTGGCCTTCTAGGCAGAGTTCCTCTGTCCAGTGTGTGTGTGTTTTTTTTTTGCCCATCTTAATAATTTATTTTTATTGGCCAGTTTTCTTTGCAACTCTGCCTAGAAGGCAAGCATCCCGGAGTCACCTCTTCACTGTTGACATTGAGACTGGTGTTTTGCGGGTAGGTGGGTAAACGCTGATCGCCATTCACAGTGAAAAACGCTCTCTGTATTTTCAATCGGCATGGCCGATTAATTAGGAACCATTTCCAGTTTTCATAACAATGGCTAATTGGCCTTTTTGGACGCCGAATATATTGCAATCCATGAGGAAACTGCGTGGCAGGCTGACCACCTATGATGCGAGTGCAGCGTCAAAAGGACCTAGTGGCTGCAAGGAGCCAAGGTAATGTGCTAGCTAGCATTAAACGTATCTTTTAAAAAACAATCAATCTTCACATAATCACTAGTTAACCTCTTGCGATGAGCAATCCCGTATCCGGGAGGGTAATTATAGCCTCAAGCTCATTACCATAACGCAACGTTAACTATTCATGAAAATTACAAATGAAATTAAATAAATATATTGGCTCACAAGCTTAGCCTTTTGTTAACAACACTGTCATTTCAGATTTTCAAAATATGCTTTTCAACCATAGCTACACAAGCATTTGTGTAAGAGTATTGATAGCTAGCATAGCATTAAGCCTAGCATTCAGCAGGCAACATTTGCACAAAAACAAGAAAAGCATTCAAATAAAATCATTTACCTTTGAAGAACTTCGGATGTTTTCAATGAGGAGACTCTCAGTTAGATAGCAAATGTTCAGTTTTTCCAAAAATATTATTTGTGTAGGAGAAATTGCTGCGTTTTGTTCATCATGTTTGGCTAAGAAAAAAAACTGAAAATTCAGTCATTACAACGCCAAACTTTTTTCCAAATTAACTCCATAATATCGACAGAAACATGGCAAATCAATCCTCAAGGTGTTTTTCACATATCTATTCGATGATAAATCATTCGTGGCAGTTTCGTTTCTCCTCTGAACCACATGGAAAAATGCATGCAGCTGGAGATTACGCAATAATTTCGACGGAGGACACCAAGCAGACCCCTGGTAAATGTAGTCTCTTATGGTCAATCTTCCAATGATAGGCCTACAAATATGTCACAATGCTGCAGACACCTTGGGGAAACGACAGAAAGTGTAGGCTCATTCCTTGCGCATTCACAGCCATATAACGAGACATTGGAACACAGCGCCTCCAAAATCTGGGGTATTTCCTGTTTGAAATTTCATCTTGGTTTCGCCTGTAGCATCTGTTCTGTGGCACTCACAGATAATATCTTTGCAGTTTTGGAAACATCAGAGTGTTTCCTTTCCAAAGCTGTCAATTATATGCATAGTCGAGCATCTTTTCGTGACAAAATATCTTGTTTAAAACGGGTTTTTCATCCAAAAATGAAATACTGCCCCCAGAGTTTCAAGAGGTTAACTACACATGGTTGATGATAATTACTAGGTATACTAGCTTGTCCTGCTTTGCATATAATCATTATGTCCCCGGAGTGTGCAATGCTGTCATCAAGGCAAAGCATGGCTACTTTGAAGAATCTAAAATCTAAAATATATTTTGATTTGTTTTAACACTTTTTTGGTTACTACATGATTCCATATGTGTTATTTCATAGTTTTGATGTCTTCACTATTATTCTACAGTGTAGAAAATAGTAAAAATAAAGAAAAACCCTTGAATGAGAATGTGTCCAAACTTTAGACTGCTACTGTATATTTTTTTCTAATATATATTCCTTTGTTATTTTCCCCTAAACCGGCTTCTACTTCCAGCTTATACATACTATATACATTTAATGGACACAGTATATTTGACAATAGTTAGCTTTTGAATGCTTTTAGTCACATCCTTCAGCTCTACTCAACCCCTCCCATCTGACTCTGAACACCATCCAGTTTGATTTATTTTTGCCATATAATTTTCAACTGAGCCATGATGTTTCACAAAAGTTCGGAACCTTTTCTATTCTCAAAGATTCTACTGATTGCAAATTAAAGATAAACATTTTTGTTAAGAGTATTATTATATTATTGACTATTACTCTTAAATCACCCAGCAGCGTTATTTGCAGAGTTAGCTCCAGGTAAATGTTGCAATTCTTCAGCCAAAAAAAATACATTTGAAGAGTACCAAAACAAATGATCTAATGATTCTGCCTCTTTGCAGCATAATCTGCAGAACTGGGATGGTTGTATCCCCCATATAGTGCATTCAGAAAGTATTCAGACCACTTCACTTTTTCCACATTTTGTTACGTTTAAGCCTTATTCTAAAATGAATTAAATAAAACAAATATTCATCAATCGACACACAATACCCCATAATGACAAAGCAAAAAATGTTTTTTTTTTAAATGTCAAATGTATAAAAATTGTAAAACAGAAATACCTTATTTACATAAGCATTCAGACCCTTTGCTATGAGACTCGACATTGAGCTCATATGCATCCTGTTTCCATTGATCATCCTTGATGTTTTTACAACTTGATTGTAACTTGATTTTACAACTTGATCCACCTGTGGTAAATTCAATTGATTGGATATGATTTGAAAAGGCACACACCTGTCAATATAAGGTACTGCAGTTGACAGTGCATGTCAGAGCAAAATCCAAGCCATGAGGTTGAAGGAATTGTCCATAGAGCTTCGGGACAGGATTGTGTTGAGCCACAGATCTTGGAAAGGGTACCAAAACATTTATGCATTATTGAAGGTCCCCAGGAACACAGTGGCCTCCATCATTCTTAAATGGAAGAAGTTTGGAACCACCAATACTCTTCCTAGAGCTGGCCGCCCGGCCAGACTGAGTAATCGGGGGAGAAGGGCCTTGGTCAGAGAGGTGTTCAAGAACCATCACTCTGACAGAGCTCTAGAGTTCATCTGTCGAGATGGGAGAACCTTCCAGAAGGACAACCATCTCTGCAGCACTCCACCAATCAGGCCTTTAAGGTAGAGTGGCCAGACAGAAGCCAATCCTCAGTAAAAGGCATATGGCAGCCTGCTTGGAGTTTGCCAAAAGGTACCTAAAGGACTATTTGTCATCCTTAACGTAGGAGACACTGCTAGCTAGCCGACAGCTAGCCAACAGCTAGCCAACGTCTACCGAATAGACTCACAACCCGGTCGCATTCACAGGTAGTATCACATTTTCATTTCATTTCATTACAGTACAACGGTTTGATTTGTTTGATCGTAGCTAGCTACATAGCCAGCTACATAGCCGTCTTTGTATCAAAGATAATTGTGTAGTCTAGAGCGATTTTCTAGGTTAGCTAGCCAGCTATTGTCGTTCTTTTAACGCAACGTAACGTAAACAACACTACTAGCTATCCAGCTAGCCCCCGAATAGCAGCACTGCAGAAACTATTACACTCAACGGAACGACTTGATTAGTGTAGTGTCAACAACGCACCCACTGCCAGCTAGCCTACTTCAGCAGTACTGTATCATTTTAATCATTTTAGTCAATAAGATCCTTGCTAAAGCTTAACTTTCTGAACATTCGAGACGTGTAGTCCACTTGTCATTCCAATCTCCTTTGCATTAGCATAGCCTCTTCTGTAGCCTGTCAACTATGTGTCTGTCTATCCCTGTTCTCTCCTCTCTGCACAGACCATACAAACGCTCCACACCGCGTGGCCGCGGTCACCCTAATCTGGTGGTCCCAGCGCGCACGACCCACGTGGAGTTCCAGGTCTCCGGTAGCCTCTGGAACTGCCGATCTGCGGTCAACAAGGCAGAGTTCATCTCAGCCTATGCCTCCCTCCAGTCCTTCGACTTCTTGGCACTGACGGAAACATGGATCACCACAGACAACACTGCTACTCCTACTGCTCTCTCTTCGTCCGCCCACGTGTTCTCGCACACCCCGAGAGCTTCTGGTCAGCGGGGTGGTGGCACCGGGATCCTCATCTCTCCCAAGTGGTCATTCTCTCTTTCTCCCCTTACCCATCTGTCTATCGCCTCCTTTGAATTCCATGCTGTCACAGTTACCAGCCCTTTCAAGCTTAACATCCTTATCATTTATCGCCCTCCAGGTTCCCTCGGAGAGTTCATCAATGAGCTTGATGCCTTGATAAGCTCCTTTCCTGAGGACGGCTCACCTCTCACAGTTCTGGGCGACTTTAACCTCCCCACGTCTACCTTTGACTCATTCCTCTCTGCCTCCTTCTTTCCACTCCTCTCCTCTTTTGACCTCACCCTCTCACCTTCCCCCCCTACTCACAAGGCAGGCAATACACTCGACCTCATCTTTACTAGATGCTGTTCTTCCACTAACCTCATTGCATCTCCCCTCCAAGTCTCCGACCACTACCTTGTATCCTTTTCCCTCTCGCTCTCATCCAACACCTCCCACACTGCCCCTACTCGGATGGTATCGCGCCGTCCCAACCTTCGCTCTCTCTCCCCTGCTACTCTCTCCTCTTCCATCCTATCATCTCTTCCCTCTGCTCAAACCTTCTCCAACCTATCTCCTGATTCTGCATCCTCAACCCTCCTCTCCTCCCTCTCTGCATCCTTTGACTCTCTATGTCCCCTATCCTCCAGGCCGGCTCGGTCCTCCCCTCCCGCTCCGTGGCTCGATGACTCATTGCGAGCTCACAGAACAGGGCTCCGGGCAGCCGAGCGGAAATGGAGGAAAACTCGCCTCCCTGCGGACCTGGCATCCTTTCACTCCCTCCTCTCTACATTTTCCTCCTCTGTCTCTGCTGCTAAAGCCACTTTCTACCACGCTAAATTCCAAGCATCTGCCTCTAACCCTAGGAAGCTCTTTGCCACCTTCTCCTCCCTCCTGAATCCTCCCCCCCTCCTCCCTCTCTGCAGATGACTTCGTCAACCATTTTGAAAAGAAGGTCGACGACATCCGATCCTCGTTTGCTAAGTCAAACGACACCACTGGTTCTGCTCACACTGCCCTACCCTGTGCTCTGACCTCTTTCTCCCCTCTCTCTCCAGATGAAATCTCGCGTCTTGTGACGGCCGGCCGCCCAACAACCTGCCCGCTTGACCCTATCCCCTCCTCTCTTCTCCAGACCATTTCCGGAGACCTTCTCCCTTACCTCACCTCGCTCATCAACTCATCCCTGACCGCTGGCTACGTCCCTTCCGTCTTCAAGAGAGCGAGAGTTGCACCCCTTCTGAAAAAACCTACACTCGATCCCTCCGATGTCAACAATTACAGACCAGTATCCCTTCTTTCTTTTCTCTCCAAAACTCTTGAACGTGCCGTCCTTGGCCAGCTCTCCCGCTATCTCTCTCTGAATGACCTTCTTGATCCAAATCAGTCAGGTTTCAAGACTAGTCATTCAACTGAGACTGCTCTCCTCTGTATCACGGAGGCGCTCCGCACTGCTAAAGCTAACTCTCTCTCCTCTGCTCTCATCCTTCTAGATCTATCGGCTGCCTTCGATACTGTGAACCATCAGATCCTCCTCTCCACCCTCTCCGAGTTGGGCATCTCCGGCGCGGCCCACGCTTGGATTGCGTCCTACCTGACAGGTCGCTCCTACCAGGTGGTGTGGCGAGAATCTGTCTCCTCACCACGCGCTCTCACCACTGGTGTCTCCCAGGGTTCTGTTCTAGGCCCTCTCCTATTCTCGCTATACACCAAGTCACTTGGCTCTGTTATAACCTCACATGGTCTCTCCTATCATTGCTATGCAGACGACACACAATTAATCTTCTCCTTTCCCCCTTCTGATGACCAGGTGGCGAATCGCATCTCTGCATGTCTGGCAGACATATCAGTGTGGATGACGGATCACCACCTCAAGCTGAACCTCGGCAAGACGGAGCTGCTCTTCCTCCCGGGGAAGGACTGCCCGTTCCATGATCTCGCCATCACGGTTGACAACTCCATTGTGTCCTCCTCCCAGAGCGCTAAGAACCTTGGCGTGATCCTGGACAACACCCTGTCGTTCTCAACCAACATCAAGGCGGTGGCCCGTTCCTGTAGGTTCATGCTCTACAACATCAGCAGAGTACGACCCTGCCTCACACAGGAAGCGGCGCAGGTCCTAATCCAGGCACTTGTCATCTCCCGTCTGGATTACTGCAACTCGCTGTTGGCTGGGCTCCCTGCCTGTGCCATTAAACCCCTTCAACTCATCCAGAACGCCGCAGCCCGTCTGGTGTTCAACCTTCCCAAGTTCTCTCACGTCACCCCGCTCCTCCGTTCTCTCCACTGGCTTCCAGTTGAAGCTCGCATCCGCTACAAGACCATGGTGCTTGCCTACAGAGCTGTGAGGGGAACGGCACCTCAGTACCTCCAGGCTCTGATCAGGCCCTACACCCAAACAAGGGCACTGCGTTCATCCACCTCTGGCCTGCTCGCCTCCCTACCACTGAGGAAGTACAGCTCCCGCTCAGCATAGGGAATCGGGTGGCATTTGGTACATATTCTATCTATTGTTGTTTGGTGAACCTGATCTTTTCATATTCCATTCATCCAGTTCAATGTAACATTGATAGGTTTAGGCTACTACATGATACTCAAATTTTTCCTATACCCATCATGATGTTGCTACAACCTAGCATATGAATGAAAGATTACAATGTAGGTGCACACAGGTTGAGAGGAAATGTTGTGGTGATGTAGCTGATCTGTGTAATCATTAGTCAAACAGATGCAAACGAGAGTTTCTATTGGACAAATTCAGATATGTTTATCCCTGTTTTGTTCCATTTCCTTTTCGTTTAAGAAATGTTTTTCAACAGAATCGGTGGAATGAATACACCCCTGGTCATGCATAAAAAGTGTATTCTCCTGCGCCTGACTTTCCTGCCACCTATACACATGTTTGTGACACTAGCTGGCCTCTGGCTACACCGTAGTGTGACCCTACAGAGTGCTGTTAAGGCTACTGTAGACCTTCATTGCAAAACAGTGTGTTTTAATAAATTATTTGGTGACGTGAATATATTTGGTATAGTTTAAACTAAAAAGGACAACTTTGTAAATGTTTTACAATTTTCATTTTTATGAAATTCACTGAGGAATATAGTCCTCCCCTTCCTCCTCTGAGGAGCCTCCACTGGTGTATGAATACAGACATGTGTGTGCTGTGTGTGAGAGTGTGCAGTCTGAATCAGACCTAATAATGTACTGTTGCCTTATACGGTAGCCTACACTGAAACGAGACAACTTGTGTGATATTTTAGTGTTAACATATAAGACATTCAATGCAGTCACTCAGGCAGACCCAAGGCTGTAGTATTTTTAGTAAAGACGTCTCCCTACCAGCTCCATTAGCCAAGTCATCGTTGGATCCCTCTCAGTAAAAATAGTTTGCAAAGTCATCCACACACATCCCTCCATCCAGGGCCGGCTCTAGCCATTTGGGGGCCCTAGGCGAGATTTGGGGGGGTGAAGAGAGAAATGGCGAAGAGAGAAATGTATGTTTTAAATTTAATTCCTTGCAATTCTGCACATTTTACCATTGGGTGTAGAGAAAATGTTGCAGTTTTGAGGCAAGTTATCCGAAGTTCTACACATTTTGCCATGAGGGCGGGAAGAATATTTCATGCAATTCTACACATTTTGCCATGACTTGTGCCATGTTAATGACATCAGAGTGAGAGTGACTAACACAATTAATGGGGGCCTCCTGGAGGTTAGGGCCCCTGGGCACGTGCCCTGCGTGCTCGGTCGGTATTCGGCCATGATTACAGTTTAGATAACTGGCTAGACTAACTTACCAATCAAAAAATTGTTAGATGCCCAGGGGCCCTAAGCGACTGTTTATGTCGCTTATGCCTGGAGCCGGCACTGCCTCCATCCCTTCACTCCCCTCCACATGCTGAATTATGCTTGCCTTTCTCTGCTCTCACTCACATGAAAAGTATCATTGTTGGAAATTAATGTTTAAAAAAGCAAGAAAAAAAGAGAACAAGAAAGAGAGAATGTATAGGGAGGAACCAGATCTTGATTTCTACAAAATCCAGGCCCCAGAGCTGAACGTTGGAGTTGGGAGAAATACCCTTGATACTTAATTTTATGAGGTTTTGAAGTCCCTCACCGTAATAGTAATATATAATACCTGCCTCAGTCGTCTGCAGTGGAGCCGCGGCCATGACCCAGGCAATTACAGACAGGCATCAGCAGAGCCTCCCTTTAAGTCGGGTCCTGTCTGAATTCTCCTGACAGAGCATATTACTCTGCTGTCAGCCCAGAGCGACCACGGGTTTGGGGCCAAAGCCTATAACTTGCTAATGCTTGGCTCTTTTGGAAACTACAGAACCTTATAAATCTAATCTTTAGAAACACCTCACCTTTAAAATTGTGGTGTGTCACTTCACACACACATACAGTACTGAGTGCCGACGTCCATTTAGTGTGGAGTCTGGGTTATGTCCCAAATGGCACCCTATGGGCCCGGGTCAAAAGTAGTGCACTATTTAGGGAATAGGATGACATTGTGGGCGCAGGCAGGATTATGGCTGGAGGGATAAGCCAGGGGTGTCAGCGTTGGAAATCTGACAGATGTTTTTCAGTTTGTTTGTACTGTAGGTATGTTTCTCGTTTACTTTTCAGTTTGTTAATTCAGCTAACACACTCATAAAGCCAGGATTTTTTTAACCAAGAA
The DNA here is from genome assembly GCF_021184085.1 of Oncorhynchus gorbuscha. NCBI lineage: Eukaryota > Metazoa > Chordata > Actinopteri > Salmoniformes > Salmonidae > Oncorhynchus > Oncorhynchus gorbuscha. The sequence continues at coordinate 38,204,782 of NC_060189.1, read as the reverse complement.
AGGTGTTTGCCAAGTTAGATGGTTTTAGTATTTGGCTTGGACTGTATATGAGTAGCTGGTTAGATCCTTTACATGTAATGCATACCAAATGGCACCCTATTCCCTATAAAGTGCACTTCTTTTGACCAGAGAACTATATGCCCTGGCATTGACTTATTTTCTTATGGAAATTCTTATTTTCAGATCAGGGGTCAGGGGCCATTCTGAAAACCCACATTGGGCTGTCTCTGTGTGGTCAGTAGGCCTTAAATTTCAATCTCCGCTCACCCACCCAATAGCCCAGAGAAGACTGATCACACAGCCTATTCATTCTGACAGTAAATGTATGATCCCTTTTTTTCAACCATAATTGTTGATTTAGCTAGTCTTTCTCCTTGTTCATCTTCTGGTCTGTTGCACTCCCAATCTCCTGTTCTTCGGTCACCCCGTCCACTCAGGAACTCATAAAGGTTTTACTGGGTTCAACAGTTGTTTATTGGCCTTAGCTGCCAGACTCTATATACTTTTATGGCATAGTCAGTGTCTTCCTTCTCTCCCTAGAGCAGGTTCTTTACTTCAGAAGATGAATGTGTAGTAGGGTAAAGTCTCTGTGTGCGTCCCAAATGTCACACTGGGAGTAGTGCACTATATAGGAAATAGGGTGCCATTTTGGGACACTCCCTAAAGTCCGTTTGCTTTAGGTTATGTAACAGCTAAGGACATCACACTGTCTTTACTCAACCCCTGACCTTTCCTGGTGCACTGTAATCACCCAGTGGACTATAATAAAGTGACCTTATACAGGGGACCTCGTGTGTGTGTCTTCTGTTGTGTGCCTCTGTCTAAGAGTTCATGTTTTAATAACTTAGTTATTTTTACAAAAGTATTGTAAAATACAGTTTTTACTGCTTCAAGTACAGTGTAAAAATGAGCAATTACACTTATTGTTACGTATTGTTTTTACAAGATAATTATAATCATATAGCAATTAGAACAATGTTACCAGAGATCGAGCTGAGATAACTACATTTTGTATTTTTTATCTACGTATTGTAAAATAATCTACCCGGATAAATAATTATAAAATACAAATATAATGTGTAAATTCATTTCATCTTTTTCATTCCTTTATTATCCACACATGTACTTGTTTTCTTCATTCATTTTATCACATTCAGTATTTTGATTATCTATGTATTATCCTTGCACCCTGTGAATTACATCACACAATCCTATGTTCCCCTAAGCCCAGTGACAGGGCCCAGGGCAGACAGACAGCCTGGAGTAATGACCTGTGAGTGCTGGGTCCTGCTTTATTACTCTGTGGCCCACAGTAAACCAGTTTGACTTTGGGTGTCTGTCAGAGGACGACTGTGTTTACACATGACTCAAACAAGTGGTTCTGCTCCCTGAGTGAGTGTTCCGGGCCAGCCCAGTGACACTACCAAGATCATCACCTACACACTACTGTGCTGAGTAGGTTAGGGTCTGCATCTCAAATCACACCCTATTCCCTATATAGTGCACTACTTTTGACCAGGGTGCATTGGAATGCCCACTACTTTTTGTGTCCCAAATGACACCCTATTCCCAATATAGTGCACTACTTTTCACCTTAGCCAAATACATTTAAACTCCGTTTTTTCACAATTCCTGACATTTAATCCTAGTAAAAATTCGCTGTCTTAGGTCAGTTAGATCACCACTTTATTTTAAGAATGTGAAATGTCAGAATAATAGTAGAGAGAATGATTTATTTCAGCTTTTATTTCTTTCATCACATTCCCAGTGGGTCAGAAGTTAACATATACTCAATTAGTATTTGGTATCATTGCCTTTACATTATTTAACTTGGGTCAAATGTTTCTGGTAGCCTTCTACAAGCTTCCTACAATAAGTTGGGTAAATATTGGTCCATTCCTCCTGACAGAGCTGGTGTAACTTTGTCAGTTTGTAGGCTTCCTTGCTCGCACAAGCTTTTTCAGTTCTGCCCACACATTCTCTATAGGATGAGGTCAGGGCTTTGTGATGGCCACTCCAATACCTTGACTTTGTTGTCCTTAAGCCATTTTGCCACAACTTTGGAAGTGTGCTTGGGGTCATTGTCCATTTGGAAGACCCATTTGCGACCAAGTTTTAACCTTTAACCTTTAACCTCATGCTGCCATCTATTTTGTGAAGTGCGCCAGTCCCTCCTGCAGCAAAGCACCCCCACAACATGATACTGCCACCCCTGTGTTTCACGGCTGGGGTGGTGTTCTTCAGCTTGCAAGCCTCCCCATTTTTCCTCCAAACACAATGATGGTCATTATGGGCAAACAGTTCTGTTTTTGTTTCATCAGACCAGAGGACATTTCTCCAAAAAGTACAATCTTTGTCCCCATGTGCAGTTGCAAACCGTAGTCTGGCTATTTTATGGCTGTTTTGGAGCAGTGGCTTCTTCCTTGCTGAGCGGCCTTTCAGGTTATGTCGATATACTGTAGGACTTGTTTTACTGTGGATATAGATACTTTTGTACCTGTTTCCTCCAGCATCTTCACAAGGTCCTTTGCTGTTGTTCTGGGATTGATTTGCACTTTTCGCACCAAAATGCATTCATCTCTAGGAGACAGAGCACATCTCCTTCCTGACCGGTATGATGGCTGCGTGGTCCCATGGTGTTTATACTTGCGTACTATTGTTTGTACAGATGAACATGGTAACTTCAGGCGTTTGGAAATTGCTCCCAAGGATGAACCAGTCTTGTAGAGGTCTACAAGGTTTTTTCTGAGATCTTGGCTGATTTCTTTTGATCCATGATGTCAAGCAAAGAGGCACTGAGTTTGAAGGTAGGCCTTGAAATACATCCACAGGTACACCTCCAATCCAGTTATGTCAATTAGCCTATCAGAAGCTTCTAAAGCCATGACATAATTTTCTGGAATTTTCCAAGCTGTTTAAAAGGCACAGTCAACTTAGTGGATGTAAACTTCTGACCCACTGGAATTGTGATACAGAGAATTATAAGTGAAATAATCTATCTGTAAACAATTGTTGGAAAAATCACTTGTGTCATGCACAAAGTAAATGTCCTCACCAACTTGCCAAAGCTATAGTTTGCTTACAAGAAATTTGTGGAGTGGTTGAAAAACTAGTTTAAATGACTCCAACCTAAGTGTATGTAAACTTCCAACTTCAACTGTACCTTTTCAATATACCAAGACTAAGGGCTAATGCTAAATAGCAGGTTTGAAGTGCTGATGATTACTTGGGTCTATTGGAAAGGAATGTCGACTATGCCAATACCACAAGTCTCGTCCTCCACCCTCTTAATGCACTGCCGACCCCACCCTACCCTAAAAAATTATTCAAGTTCTCCATTCTAAGCCTCCTCCCATCCCCATCATTCTGATTTGTAAGTAAATAATGGCTGTCAGTATAGTAGCAACCCTGATTAAAGTTCAGGGGTTTAATAGATCATTTTAAATAACCCCAAATTACTCCCCTCTCCCCAGCCGATCAACCTGGACCTCTGCCCTTGGTGCATGGCAGTTTTCAACTGACGCAGGCCGAGCCAAGTCCAGGCTCACGGTTCCTGCCTATTCCCAGAGGATGGTGCGCTGCGGGCCTACACCAACATTCTCAGCTGTACTTAATCTGCTCTGAGACAAGCTGGCTATGAGAAAATGCAAAGGGAAAAAAGGGAAAAGGCGCACTCACACACACACACACAGCGGAGGGAGACATGGAAAATCCTGGACAGTTGGTGTGCTTTGTTCACTTGGTCAGTGGAGCTGGAGCGTGTCCAAAGAACGGGGGCCCCAGGTTCCCCTGGCGATAGGAGTCTGTTCCAATGAATCGTGTTTAACCATTCTAATCACACTTTAGCACATTAATCCTACTTTCAATCCAAAACACATCTGAGATGACCGGCATGTGGGTCCGGGATCTTGTTGTTTATTTTTTATTTTTTATTGCCACCGTACATCAGATGAAACCCAGAGACTGTGCTCGGGCCCCCAGTTTAGCCTGCACTCTCACTGAACTTGGACTTCATAAAACACAGTCCACCCGTTACACTTTCCCCCCCTACTACTCTCGCTCCGCTGTGTTTATCGCAAGAAGCCGATGCGTTGACTCAATAAAAAGTCCCAGTAGAATCTTTAAAATTGCCTCCAATTAAGAGGCAGACAAAATTCAGGTTTACGATAAAGACGGGTCCACTTTTGATTTTCCTTCTCCTTATGATGTTTCACTATTGCATATCATATGGATATCTCTTCCAGTGTCACAGTATATTATCAGTTTGACATCCTAAGTCACCAAGACAGCTTCAGTCTGAGAGCTCAATTCATCTGTTCCTGGAGTATTCCCTGAGGCAGGCTGTGATATCAGTGTTGTCATAAAGGTCTTGGAATCCATTTGAACTGTATCTACCATTTAACTACACATTGTCCCTGGGGGAAGAGTTATCAAGGAAAGAGGAAGGTCTCCGGAGTCCAGAAAACGAATGTCTCCCGTTTCTTGGAGAGTTGTGTGTTGGCTGGAGTGAAGTGTCAAGCTCCCCCCAAGGCTTCTCTTGGAAAACTCTTGAAAAATTACAGATCTAACCTCTAGGAGCTCTTAAAGTTTTACAGTCAGCAGTAGTATAAATGGTGCTGGTGTATTGTTAATAAAGCCCTGCAAAGCAAACAAAGCGTCCAAAACGCCAGTTTTAACTACCACTTTACAAAAATTCAACAGTCACATTTAAACGGAGCTATTATACAGTTAGTCTACTTCTCAATTCCAGAAGAATAAAAAAAAGGACATTTAAGAAGCAGATTTAGTTTCAAAAGATGTAAAACTGTAAGGAGAGTGATATTTTGAATTCGGAAAACAAACAAAAGAACGACTCATAACGAAAACAAACCCTCTGGAAGCTGAGTAAGCCCAATGACGTCCCTGCTCAGCGTGAGTAGAGGGTATGGCCTTCTAATGATGTAATGGGAGGGATTTGGAGAAGCAAACCTGGCTGCCACTCACTTTTTAACCTTGAGCTAGCCCCTGGAACTCTTTACGCACCCATCACCATGGTCAGGCAGGATTTCTTTAATTAATCATGCGTTCATTAGCGTGGAAAACTTTAGCAGTTAGCTATGGCTATTAGGCGTATGAAAACAGGGGTGCGTGCTGGTGTCACAGGGAGAGACAGGGGCTGGTGAATGGGTTGGCACTTAGCATAATGGTGAATAAACACACATTAATCCCTCCCTGCGTAAATGGGAAGATGGCCGAAGGGCTGAGGGTGGAGCTCTTTGCATAATCTCTGTTAGCTAGATCTAGCCCACCCTTCAGTCAGTCCCACTGTGGACCAACATGAACCCACACCACTTGAACTCTGAAATGCAGGTCCCGGGCTGGCGACTTACTATTTATCTGGTGTTATGTAGCTGTCAAAGGCTCTGTCACTGTACAGTAGATATCAGAGAGAGAGGCCAACTCTTTTCCTCCTTTTTTCTGTCCTTTCTTTCTCACATGAGTCCTACTGAATATTCTCTCTGGCACAGCTGTGAACTCCTTGCATATATTGAAAATAGAGCCTTATTTCCTATAGCCCTGATCAAATGTAGTGCACTATAAAGGGGGCCATATAGGGTGCCCTTTGGGACGTAGCCCTCTAGTTTCCCCCGGCCCGACTATAGTGATGAGAACGGGCCGGGCCAGGAGCTGAACTGAGTTTCTCTCTTCTCTTCTCTCTGGGAGGGCGCCAGGGCGTGTGGTTGGGGAAGGCAATAGAGCCTCGTCTCCACTTGAGCTTTGACTTATTATAGGATACCAAACAGGGGACCTTGTCTGTCTGGAATTAAACATTTTCCAGCTGCTAGATGGTGCGGTCAGCCAGTCACAAACACAGAAGCTCTTTGGTAATGCTACCAGGATTACCTCTCTGATGTATACTAAATTGCACATCGTATTGAAATGTGTCCAAATATAAACAGATCTGATTACCTTTGTTTTGTCTTTCAAGGGTAGTTGGGAATCACTTTTGGGACTATACTGGGAAAGCTATACTTTATGAGTTGTTTTTAACTGAGACCAATACACACATATATTAAATACCCTAAATGGATCAAGGGATTTTTATGCACTTGTTTACAATTGGTTTTTGCTATTGTAGATCAAACAGAATAATTGAGGTCTTGTGTATATTTTACTGAAATATAACTGCCCACTGGGCACACCACGTCATTTCAACATGGAAAATTGGGTAATATTTGGTTGAGACGTTGATTAATAAGATTACAACCTGTATTCACCCACTCAAAAAGATAGTCAAAAGTTAGTTGAATTTCGCACTTTTCATCCAACCACATTCCTATGGAAAAACTATGTCGGATTTTTGGTTTAGTTGTCAACCAATTGTCTTTCACCGCTCTTTCAACCATATAAAAGCACACTAAAGTTCAAATGGTTCAAACAATGTCAGATATTTGGTTTATTTATACAATAGATTAATGAACTACTGCAGTTGAGCAAATTACCTGATTGCAGTTGAGATTACATTGAAAGTGCATGGTGCATGTGATCAATGTCTTTCGAGATTCTGTGCAGATTATTACAGCAATTGTGAAGCTTTCCACAGACCTGCAATGACCTGTGCATGCTGTCTTGAACATGCACAATTTATATGGTTACATAAGAATAAATGTATAGTTACAATTACCTCAACATGTGGTCATGGATGTGTTACTCGTTAGTTTGTACGATAGAGTAAATAGCCTAAAGTGAAGTATATTACAACAGTAATATTGAATTGAAAACGCAACCAAATATCAACATTTAAAGGACATGTATTTACTGCTTGGATAGATGCATCTGAGCCACTGGCTTATTCACATTTGGTCACTTTTATTTTTGGTTGAGTTGGAGACATGAATCCAACATATAATTTATTAACTTATTGACAAGTTAATATGCTATTTATTGTATTTCAAAAGTGATATTGAATTGTGTTTTATTGTCAATGCAACCAAATATCAACATTTAATTTATAAGAATAGGACTAAATCAAATCGAACTTTAAATGCACTTTAAATACATTTGGATTTGATTTAGTCCTATTCTTTAACTTAGGTTTTTGGTTGAGATGGAGACGTGAATCCAAAATATCAATTATTAATTTGATTGGTAGGCAAACTGTAAATAAAGCCAGACTAAGTCAGTGGCAGAGATGGAACTATCCAAGCAGAAGATAAATATCCTTCAAATTTTGATATTTAGTTGCATTGACAACAATGCAACACCCCCCCCCCCCAAGATGGTGTAGCAGTCAGACATATTTGTCCTCGTCTTGTCGTGTCTCATGTATATATCTTTTTATATATTTTTTCTTCGCATATATTCTTAACCTCAACTTCAACGTACTCTCATACTATCCGCCTCACCCAATGTAGTATGGATCTGCTATTTTCTTTACTTTTGAACCAGAACCCCCAACAGAAGCTATCCAGCTAACTAGCTACTAGCAAGTAGTCAGTCAGCTCATCCCCATGCTAGCGGTCATCAGCTAACCTTTAGCCCGTACAACTCTTGCCAGTATGCACAGCGTGATGCAAACCAGAGCAAATCCATCTTATTTTTCTCCATATCTCCGGATTCCTACTGCAAGCTCTGAACCTTCTCACCTGGATCAAAGCTAGTTGCTATCCAAGTGGCCACTCCTTGGTAACGTCTCTGTCCCGAAGCAAGAACCAATTAGCCTGGAGCTAGCCTTTGCTATGCCCATCTCCCGGCTAGCCGAAGAGGTCCATCAGCCACTCCTTGATGGCCACAATACCTATTTTGCCAATTGGCCTGGACCCCTTTTACTGCCGACACGGAGCCCCCCGATCCGTCACGACTGGACTATCGATGTAATCTGCCCAAGGGTGTTTTCAACTGGCTCCTATGTCTCGATGTCACCTGAATGCCCATCATCAGTTGTGTATACTATAGACCATCTTCTGCCCCCAGCTGTGCCCTGGACACCATATGTGAATTGATTGCCCCCCCCCATCTATCTTCAGAGCTTGTGCTGTTAGGTGACCTAAACTGGGACATGCTTAACACCCCAGCCATCCTACAATCTAAGCTTGATGCCCTCAATCTCACACAAATTATCAATGAACCTACCAGGTACAACCCCAAATCCGTAAACACAGGCACCCTCATAGTTATCATCCTAAAATACACATTACATTACATTTAAGTCATTTAGCAGACGCTCTTATCCAGAGCGACTTACAAATTGGTGCATTCACCTTATGACATCCAGTGGAACAGCCACTTTACAATAGTGCTTCTAAATCTTTTAAGGGGGGGGGGGGTGAAAAGGATTACTTTATCCTATCCTAGGTATTCCTTAAAGAGGTGGGGTTTCAGGTGTCTCCGGAAGGTGGTGATTGACTCTGCTGTCCTGGCGTCGTGAGGGAGTTTGTTCCACCATTGGGGAGCCAGAGCAGCGAACAGTTTTGACTGGGCTGAGCGGGAACTGTACTTCCTCAGTGGTAGGGAGGCGAGCAGGCCAGAGGTGGATGAACGCAGTGCCCTTATTTGGGTGTAGGGCCTGATCAGAGCCTGGAGGTACTGAGGTGCCGTTCCCTTCACAGCTCCGTAGGCAAGCACCATGGTCTTGTAGCGGATGCGAGCTTCAACTGGAAGCCAGTGGAGAGAGCGGAGGAGCGGGGTGACGTGAGAGAACTTGGGAAGGTTGAACACTAGACGGGGTGCGGCGTTCTGGATGAGTTGTAGGGGTTTAATGGCACAGGCAGGGAGCCCAGCCAACAGCGAGTTGCAGTAATCCAGACGGGAGATGACAAGTGCCTGGATTAGGACCTGCGCCGCTTCCTGTGTGAGGCAGGGTCGTACTCTGCGGATGTTGTAGAGCATGAACCTACAGGAACGGGCCACCACCTTGAAGTTAGTTGAGAACGACAGGGTGTTGTCCAGGATCACGCCAAGGTTCTTAGCACTCTGGGAGGAGGACACAATGGAATTGTCAACCGTGATGGCGAGATCATGGAACGGGCAGTCCTTCCCCGGGAGGAAGAGCAGCTCCGTCTTGCCGAAGTTCAGCTTGAGGTGGTGATCCTTCATCCACACTGATATGTCTGCCAGACATGCAGAGATGCGATTCGCCACCTGGTCATCAGAAGGGGGAAAGGAGAAGATTAATTGTGTGTCGTCTGCATAGCAATGATAGGAGAGACCATGTGAGGTTATGACAGAGCCAAGTGACTTGGTGTATAGCGAGAATAGGAGAGGGCCTAGAACAGAGCCCTGGGGGACACCAGTGGTGAGAGCGCGTGGTGAGGAGACAGATTCTCGCCACGCCACCTGGTAGGAGCGACCTGTCAGGTAGGACGCAATCCAAGCGTGGGCCGCGCCGGAGATGCCCAACTCGGAGAGGGTGGAGAGGAGGATCTGATGGTTCACAGTATCGAAGGCAGCCGATAGGTCTAGAAGGATGAGAGCAGAGGAGAGAGAGTTAGCTTTAGCGGTGCGGAGCGCCTCCGTGATACAGAGAAGAGCAGTCTCAGTTGAATGACTAGTCTTGAAACCTGACTGATTTGGATCAAGAAGGTCATTCTGAGAGAGATAGCGGGAGAGCTGACCAAGGACGGCACGTTCAAGAGTTTTGGAGAGAAAAGAAAGAAGGGATACTGGTCTGTAGTTGTTGACATCGGAGGGATCGAGTGTAGGTTTTTTCAGAAGGGGTGCAACTCTCGCTCTCTTGAAGACGGAAGGGACCTAGCCAGCGGTCAGGGATAAGTTGATGAGCGAGGTGAGGTAAGGGAGAAGGTCTCCGGAAATGGTCTGGAGAAGAGAGGAGGGGATAGGGTCGAGCGGGCAGGTTGTTGGGTGGCCGGCCGTCACAAGACGCGAGATTTCATCTGGAGAGAGAGGGGAGAAAGAGGTCAGAGCACAGGGTAGATACACCTTTGCTGTCTTCAAACAGGATCTCAGTGATCACTGCCTCATTGCCTGTAAAGGGTCCACGGTCAAACGACCACCTCTCATCACTGTCAAACACTCCCTAAAACACTTCAGCGAGCAGGACTTTCTAATCAACCTGGCCCGGGTAATGATGGAATGATATTGACCTTATTCCGTCAGAAGAGGATGCCTGGTTATTCTTTAAAAGTGCTTTCCTCACCATCTTAAATAAGCATGCCCCATTCAAAAAATGTAGAACCAGGAACAGATATAGCCCTTGGTTCACTCCAGGCCTGACTGCTCTTGACCAGCACAAAAACATCCTGTGGCATATTGCATTAGCATTGAATAGCCCCGCGATATGCAACTTTTCAGGGAAGTTAGGAACCAATATACACAGGCAGTTAGGAAAGCAAGGGCTAGCTTTTTCAAACAGAAATTTGCATCCTGTAGCACAAACTCCAAAACGTTTTGGGACACTAAAGCCCACTGCACTGAGGCTAGGAAACACTGTCACCACCGATAAAGCCACGATAATTGAGAATTTCAATAAGCATTTTTCCACGGCTGGCCATGCTTTCCACCTGGCTACCCCTACCCCGGGCAAGAGCTCTGCACCCCCCACAGCAACTCGCCAAAGCCTTCCCCATTTCTCCTTCTCCCAAATCCAGTCAGCTGATGTTCTGAAAGAGCTGCAAAATCTGGACCCCTACAAATCAGCCGGGCTAGATAATAGCCACAGGGTTCAATTCTCGGGCTGACTCTTTTCACTGTATACATCAATGATGTCGCTCTGGCTGCTGGTGATTCTCTGATCCACCTCTACGCAGATGACACCATTCTATAAACTTCTGGCCCTTCTTTGGACACTGTGTTAACAAACCTCCAGATGAGCTTCAATGCCATACAACTCTCCTTCCGTGGCCTCCAACTGCTCTTAAATGCAAGTAAAACTAAATGCATGCCCTTCAACCGATCGCTGCCCACACCTGCCCACCCATCAAGCATCACTACTGTGGACGGTTAGAATATGTGGACATCTACAAATACCTAGGTGTCTGGTTAGACTGTAAACTCTCCTTCCAGACTAACATAAAGCATCTCCGATCCAAAATTTATTTTAGAATCAGCTTCCTATTTCGCAAAAAAGCATCCTTCAGTCACGCTGCCAAACATACGCTCGTAAAACTGACTATCCTGTCGATCCTTGACTTCGGTGATGTCACTTATATAATAGCCTCCAACACTCTACTTGGATGCAGTCTATCACAGTGCCATCTGTTTTGTCACCAAAGCCCCATATACTACCCACCACTGCGACCTGTATGCTCTTGTTGGCTGGCCCTCGCTTCATGTTCCTCGCCAAACCCCCTGGCTCCAGGTCATCTATAAGTCTTTGCTAGGTAAAGCCCCGCCTTGTCTCAGCTCAGTGGTCACCATAGCAGCACCCACCCGCAGCACGTGCTCCAGCAGGTATATTTCGCTGGTCACCCCCAAAGCCAATTTCTCATTTGGCCACCTTTCCTTCCAGTTCTCTGCTGCCAATGACTGGAACAAACTGCAAAAATCTCTGAAGCTGGAGACTCATATCTCCCTCACTAACTTTAAGCACCAGCTGTCAGAGCAGGTCACAGATCACTGCACCTGTACATAGCTCATCTGTAAATAGCCCATCCAACTACCTCATCCCCATACTGTTATTTGTTTTGCTCCTTTGCACCCCAGTATCTCTACTTGCACGTTCATCTTCTGCACATCTATCACTCCAGTGTTTAATTGCTATATTGTAATTATTTCACCACCATGGCCTATTTATTGCCTTTACCTCCCTTATCCTACCCTATTTGCACACACTGTACAGTATATAGACTTTTTCTATTGTATTATTGACTGTATGTTTTTTATTCCATGTGTAACTCTGTGTCGTTGTTTGTGTCGCACTGCTTCGCTTTATCTTGGCCAGGTCACAGTTGTAAATTAGAACTTGTTCTCAACTAGCCTACCTGGTTACATAAAGGTTAAATAAATACAAATAAAATATGCTACATAAGCCGAAATGGCATCATTGATGATGAGTGATAAAGTATGGTCACATTTAATTTGCTCTATTAAACCTTGCCTTTGGAATGACTTTGATAACAACAGTGAATCTATTTAGTTTTTAAGTGGAGATCTCTCAACAATCATTCTCACAATAGCACATTGGTAATAGCCAGTGAAAAAGATCATAGCTAAGCAGAACTGGAGTTGGTTAAAACCCTGGAGGGGAGACCAAAGGTAGCTGTAGATGAATTCTCCAGTAGCAGGTTCTGCCCAGCCTATAGTGTTTTTCTGATAGTGGATTTAACGTTGAAGATCTGAAGTTGTTTTAAAGGAACAAATTCAACATATTTTATACAAGGTTAGACTACAGTGTGCTGAAATTTGGTTACCATAGGAGATAACACTGTGGTTGAAATTTCACCCTCAAAACAACAGCTGATGTATTTGGTCAAATCCAATGTATTTTCCATATAGATTCTGCGTCACAATATGTTGACAAATTACTTTGAAACAATGTTGATTCAACCAGTTTGTGCCCAGTGGGTGCTTACTTCAGTGTCTGCACTTTCTCAATTCTCACCGAATGGAATTTGTGTAAAGTGAAAGTGTTTTTTCCCCCTCTCTGCCCTTAACCAACACAAAAACATCCTATGGCGTTCTGCATTAGCATCGAACAGCCCCCGTGATATGCAGCTGTTCAGGGAAGCTAGAAACCGTTATACACAGGCAGTTAGAAAAGCCAAGGCTAGCTTTTTCAAGCAGAGATTTGCTTCCTGCAACACTAACTCAAAAAAGTTCTGGGACACTGTAAAGTCCATGGAGAATAAGAACACCTCCTCCCAGCTGCCCACTGCACTGAAGATAGGAAATACTGTCACCACTGATAAATCCACCATAATTGAGAATTTCAATAAGCATTTTTCTACGGCTGGCCATGCTTTCCACCTGGCTACTCCTACCCCGGTCAACAGCACTGCAACCCCAACAGCAACTCGCCCAAGCCTTCCCCATTTCTCCTTCTCCCAAATCCATTCAGCTGATATTCTGAAAGAGCTGAAAAATCTGGACCCCTACAAATCAGCCGGGCTAGACAATCTGGACCCTTTCTTTCTAAAATTATCTGCCGAAATTGTTGCCACCCCTATTACTAGCCTGTTCAACCTCTCCTTCGTGTCGTCTGAGATTCCCAAAGATTGGAAAGCAGCTGCGGTCATCCCCCACTTCAAAGGGGGGGACACTCTTGACCCAAACTGCTACAGACCTATATCTATCCTACCATGCCTTTCTAAGGTCTTCGAAAGCCAAGTCAACAAACAGATTACCGACCATTTCGAATCTCACCATACCTTCTCTGCTATGCAATCTGGTTTCAGAGCTGGTCATGGGTGCACCTCAGCCACGCTCAAGGTCCTAAACGATATCTTATCCACCATCGATAAGAAACATTACTGTGCAGCCGTATTCATTGATCTGGCCAAGGCTTTCGACTCTGTCAACCACCACATCCTCATCGGCAGACTCGACAGCCTTGGTTTCTCAAATGATTGCCTCGCCTGGTTCACCAACTACTTCTCTGATAGAGTTCAGTGTGTCAAATCGGAGGGTCTGCTGTCTGGACCTCTGGCAGTCTCTATGGGGGTGCCACAGGGTTCAATTCTTGGACCGACTCTCTTCTCTGTATACATCAATGAGGTCGCTCTTGCTGCTGGTGAGTCCCTGATCCACCTCTACGCAGACGACACCATTCTGTATACTTCCAGCCCTTCTTTGGACACTGTGTTAACAACCCTCCAGGCAAGCTTCAATGCCATACAACTTTCCTTCCGTGGCCTCCAATTGCTCTTAAATACAAGTAAAACTAAATGCATGCTCTTCAACCGATCGCTACCTGCACCTACCCGCCTGTCCAACATCACTACTCTGGACGGCTCTGACTTAGAATACGTGGACAACTACAAATACTTAGGTGTCTGGTTAGACTGTAAACTCTCCTTCCAGACCCATATCAAACATCTCCAATCCAAAGTTAAATCTAGAATTGGCTTCCTATTTCGCAACAAAGCATCCTTCACTCATGCTGCCAAAACATACCCTTGTAAAACTGACCATCCTACCAATCCTCGACTTTGGCGATGTCATTTACAAAATAGCCTCCAATACCCTACTCAACAAATTGGATGCAGTCTATCACAGTGCAATCCGTTTTGTCACCAGAGCCCCATATACTACCCACCATTGCGACCTGTATGCTCTCGTTGGCTGGCCCTCGCTTCATACTCGTCGCCAAACCCACTGGCTCCATGTCATCTACAAGACCCTGCTAGGTAAAGTCCCCCCTTATCTCAGCTCGCTGGTCACCATAGCATCTCCCACCTGTAGCACACGCTCCAGCAGGTATATCTCTCTAGTCACCCCCAAAACCAATTCTTTCTTTGGCCGCCTCTCCTTCCAGTTCTCTGCTGCCAATGACTGGAACGAACTACAAAAATCTCTGAAACTGGAAACACTTATCTCCCTCACTAGCTTTAAGCACCAACTGTCAGAGCATTTTACAGATTACTGCACCTGTACATAGCCCACCTATAATTTAGCCCAAACAACTACCTCTTTCCCAACTGTATTTTATTTATTTATTTATTTTGCTCCTTTGGACCCCATTATTTTTATTTCTACTTTGCACATTTTTCCATTGCAAAACTACCATTCCAGTGTTTCACTTGCTATATTGTATTTACTTTGCCACCATGGCCTTTTTTGCCTTTACCCCCCTTCTCACCTAATTTGCTCACATTGTATATAGACTTGTTTATACTGTATTATTGACTGTATGTTTGTTTTACTCCATGTGTAACTCTGTGTCGTTGTATCTGTCGAACTGCTTTGCTTTATCTTGGCCAGGTCGCAATTGTAAATGAGAACTTGTTCTCAACTTGCCTACCTGGTTAAATAAAGGTGAAATAAAAAAATAAAAAATAAAAATAAAAGGGACAGTATGACAAAATCCATATTAACTTTAGACATGGACTCTTTGTCTCCTCTTTCTTCTTCTTCTTCTGCTTCTTATTCGAGAGAGAGAGAGAGAAAAAGAGAGAGAGAGAGAGAGAGAGAGAGAGAGAGAGAGAGAGAGAGAGAGAGAGAGAGAGAGAGAGAGAGAGAGAGAGAGAGAGAGAGAGAGAGAGAGAGAGAGAGAGAGAGAGAGAGAGAGATGTGTCCTATGGACTCGTGCCATGGCTTGGTTGTCGATGTGTTTGTAAGTAGGCCGCAAGTGTGCACAATCACTGGAAATTATACGCTTTTAGAGGGATTTTATATAAAGTAATAAGCCAGCCTGGGATATTTGGCAGCTCAAATCACAGAGAATTACACTCAAACACAGCTTTTGTCGGCCCCGTCGTATCGCATATTTTCTGACTGTTTGTAAGAAGTGTATGAATAGGGTCCTGGCAGGTTGCTGTAATTGGATAAATACAGGCATGGAGTGGGGCTCTGGCCTAGAGAGGGCACCACATGGTAGGTGGGATGGGCTCTGTCCCAGAGCCTCCACTGAACCTCTCCAGCTTGTAGCGTCACTGGAAACTTTAATCAAGACTCAAGAGCCCTAGGGGGAGGATACCAGAAACCCTGTCTGCACCACAAATGGTACCTATATTCCCTATAGGTCAAAAGCAGTGCACTATATAGGATGGGCCAGGACAGGCCAGGCCATAATCCATTATAGGCCCATTCTTTTCTCAACAACATCCCTCCTTCTGAATTTACATGTGAAAGAAAGACCCCTTTAGTCAACAACAGAGCTTGTCTCCCAAATGGCACCCTATAGGGCTCTGGTCAATAGTGCGGCACTATGTAGGGAATAGGGTGCCATTTGGGATGTGCTTAAAGTAGCAGAAGAGTTTAAATGATGTATCCTGTGTTTAGCGTGCAGGGGGAGGGACGGTATCGTCCGTCCTTCCCCCTGCACGTCCCTTCCCCTGTGACGAATTGCAGCCATCAGACACTCTGCCACGCAATCAGGTCTGAATTTCAAGTTAATTTACTCTGACATCTGACAGGGTTTCTTGGAGTACACAGAGATGGTAACAGATATGAAGGGATTATGATGATAGATTCAACTTTATCAGGCTGTAATGTGGCCCCGGTTGGATTGCACTGATGAGACCAACAAGGGAGTGAGTCTGCCTGTGTCCCAAATGGCACCTTTTTCCCTATGTAGTGTACTAATTTTGACCAAAGCTCTATGTGCACTTTATAGGGTGCCATTTGGGACATATAACCTGTAGTAACTTGAGGTCACTCTGTGCAGATGTGGTTTATGAAAGTTCAATCAGGAAGGCTTGTCTGAATGCTTGTTTAACTTAATCTAGTAAGCATAACATAATTCACTTCATTTCCTATTCTACGGGCATAGTGGGAATGGATACAAATGTATCATCATCAGCATGGCGTCTTGTTTCTTCTCCTCTTTCCTATTAGCCATGTGCAGAATAACATTCACCTATTTAGCTTCTAGCCTATAAGCACGGTACAATAATGCACATTCCTCGCGCTTGCTGTTTAACCTATGGGCTCACTCGTGCAATTATCACCTTCCTCTTTCTCAACCAATGGGCATAAATCTTGGGATGTATTTATATGTCAACTTACCCATGTTCTCATTCTTGTTTTTCAGCAAGTTTTCCAACGATGGTCATTGCCTTCCGTGTTTTTTAGTCATGTCAGAATCTGAAATCTCCTCTGAGGGAGAGGATATGTCCTATGTTCCAGTGATCGATCTACACGCACTCCCAGGCGATCCAGGTGATTCCTCCATGACTATAGGATTTCCCCATGAAGAAGTGAGAGAATTGCCATTAGGCAAGTGGGCCCATTTTCCAATGCTCAACTTCTGGAAATCCTGTCTGAAAAGGGCATTACAGTGGTTCCAGGCATGTCCAGCCATGAGCTTCTACAACTGGTTACTATTAATGTGCTTGGCTCATCTTTGCAACTCCCAAAAGGCGTCCCTTTCTCGGGAGAAGAGGTCGGTTCTCCCAGAGGGAGGAAAAGGCTCCAGAAATCGCTCTTGCTGCCGTGACCAATGACCCGGTGCTGCCGACTATCCACTCCTTTCTTGGCACAATGGGCTCTATTGATGCAACACTCCAAGTTCCTAAGGAGGCAGCTCCACTTCTGGTGTGGTTTCTAGCCTCACTGCACTGACCCAGTGGTAGTGGGGGGCTCCTGCAGCTAGTGCGAGGATGCCCTCCTGGGGGTCCCGGAGTCCTGGATGCCCTCTATAGGCTACACCAGCCTCGGCTATGCCAGCATCTTCCAATGAAAGTAGGCCCTACGTGTCCTCCGTAGCCATTGTAACTCCCTGCCTGAGGATCACGACCCTTCAAGGGAAAGACGTCAACCACGTTAGTCTCCTGCTGTTCTCCTCTGAGTGTGCCGGAGGGTCGTGGCCTGTGAAGATGTAACAGCTGTCTTTAAAACGTCTGATCCCAGGCTACAGTGTATCCTTTCCATCGCAGAGTCTGTGGTAAACATGTAGCATTTGCATGTTTCCCCCCAGGAGATGAGAGCTTGATAAATTACATCTCTAGGATTTGCGGCCGTTATTTGCCTTCATCCCACGTTTCTATATAATAACATTCACTTCAGCTATCAGATCTGGTTGGATTTATCGTAAATGCTCATTTTACGCATAGTCTCTCGAGGTTATTCATTGGGAACTCTCAACCGTATGGACTTTCTTTACTTTCAGGATTCATATTCATTATCATTAATATTTACTTTGGATGTTTGTTAAACAATATTTTGTCTTGTTTCTTCAACTTTCTTTTGCAGCGAGTGCACAGAGTTATGTCCAATTATAAACTGGGTGGTTTGAGCCCTGAATTCTGATTTGCTGAAAGCCATGGTATATCAGACCATATGCCACAGGTATGACAAAACATTTAGTTTTACTGCTCTAGTTATATTGATAACTGGTTTATAATAGCAATAAGGCTCCCCGGGGTTTTGTGATATATGGCCAATATACCACCTAAGGGCTGTATCCAGGCACTCCGCGTTGCGACATTGTCCCGCTGGAAACGAGTGTGAGCGTTCCAGGTCTCCTCAGCGGCTGAAACCACTCGTCAACCGCAGAGGCCTCGATCTGGCTCAGATGCCAAGGTGCCAGGGCCGGCTGATACCCCAGCATGCACTGGAAAGGAGTGAGGTTAGTGGAGGAGTGGCGGAGGGAATTCTGCATTGTGTCGTGCTAAAGAACAGCCCTTAGCCGGACGCATATAGGCTACTGGTAGTGAATCGCATGTATAATTCATGATTAGCCTATATTTATCTGCCAATATTCATCGTTACTCATTGTCACTTTATTCTTAAGTTCTGCATGCAAAAGAAAAATGGGGGTCTGCACCCCTGCATTGATAATCGAATTCTGAATAAAGCCACCAGTAAGTTCAGCTATCCTTTACCCCTCATCCCAACCATCATCGAACAAATGCACGGGGCGCAGTACTTCATGAAACTGGACTTGAGGAGCGCCTACAATCTGGTGCGCATTTGTGTAGGCGAAGAATGGAAAATGAGTATCTCGTGATGCCTTTTGGCCTGTCTAATGCTCCTTCGATCTTCCAGGCCTTTATTAACGAAGTGTTTCGGGACATGCTGGGACGGGGCGTAGTTGTTTACATAGACAACATGTTGGTCTATTCTGCTGACCATGCCCAGCATGTCTCACAAGACAGGTCTGTGCTGGGAAGACTGTTGGAGCATATATGTCAAACAAGAGAAGTGTTTGTTTTTCCAGCGGCCCGTGTCCTTTTTGGGCTACCTCATATCAACGGAGGGAGTGGAGATGGAGGAGCAGCGCATCAGCGCAGTCAGGCCCATCCCCAACTCTGTGAAAGCAGTCCAGCGATTCCTGGGGTTTGCCAACTATTTCGGAGGTTCATTCGGAGCTTCAGCGCGGTGGTCGCAACTCTTACCTCCCTGCTGAGAGGAAGTCCCCAGCGACTTCCTTCCTTCGTTGGATAGCGGAGAGGGCGTTCGAGACCCTGTAGGCACGCTTCACCACAGCTCCCTTGCTGGCACGTAGAGGTGGATTCCTCCAAAGTAGGACTCGGGACAGTACTGTCCCAGTGCACCGGAACCCCTCCAAAGGCGGAACCCCTCCTGAGCCTTTTACTCCAAGCAGCTGAGCCCCGCCCAAAGGAACTTCAACGTAGGGGACCGGGAACTCTTGGCGGTCAAGAAGGCTCTGAAGGCGTGGAAGAACTGGCTGGAGGGGTCCAAACACCCTTTCCTGGTGTGGACAGACCACCGCAACCCGGAGTATAGGTGGGCTATATTCTTTGCCAGGTTCCAATTCACACTTTCTTATAGGCCAGGCTCAAAGAACATGAAGGCGGATGCCCTGTCTCGCTTCTATGATGCAACGGAGAGGGAGGGAGGGAGACCCCATCATCCCTCCATCCTGTATCTTCGCTCCAGTGGTGTGGGATGTGGATGCAGACATACGGCAGGGCCTGCATACGGAACCCTGCCAACGAGGTGTGCTGGACCACCTCCTTACCTGGGCGCACACGGTGCCTGTGTCGGGTCATCCTGAGATAGGCCGTACCATTGCCTGCCTGACTGAGAAGTACTGGTGGCTACTGGTTTACTTTTCTTCCTGCTCCATCTGTGCCCAGTCTAAGTCACCCAGACACCTCCCTTATGGAAAGCTCCACAATTACCTTGGTCAATCAGGAAGTGGCAGGTTCCTGATGTGTTACTGTCAGGACCGGTCGGGGGAGTGGTATAGCCGTGGTATATTGGCCATATACCACAAACCCCTGAGATACCTTATTGAAACGGGTTACCAACGTAATTAGAACAGTAAAAATACATGTTTTGTCATACCCGTGGTATACGGTCTCATATACCACGGCTGTCAGCCAATCCGCATTCAGGGCTTCAACCACCCAGTTTATAATAGAATGTATGGAAGCCATATAACACTGGTGCATCATTCATGGTTGTGCCCTGCCTGGCTGTGAAAACTCCTGTCCACTGGTCCAGACAGCCCGATTGCTGCTGCGCTGTTCACAGTTATATGGTTGCATAAGAGTGGACTAGAACTAAGGTGAACCCAAGGTCAGCTTGTCCAACGACCTCGCCAGCAATCATGGATTGGTATTGTATTGGTATTTTATAATAATCAGACATGTTTCCAAAAGTCTGTAAGCACAGCCATTTATATTTCCCATTATAAAGTTGGTTTATATGAATTATAGTAGCCTATTTCACAAGTGGTGTTTTGCAATATCACTCATTTTATCAATTGATTTTTCAGTGATTAAAACAATGGAATATTTAATCCGTGCTTTATGAGCTCAGTGGACCTACTACTGTTTTTAACTCTCATCAAGCTTAAATATCCTACCCAACTAACAACGGCTGGTCCCAAAATCACCACCTTCTATTTGCAAATTAAGCCTACCCAGACATGGGTTGACCAAATTGGTTCCCTTACTGGTCATGTACAAGGTTCATTTGGCACCTGCGCATCCTTGGTTAGTACTCAGTTTTTCAATTTTACTCAAGTGCTCTTTCATGGTTGCTTATACATTTTCTATGGTCATGTGCTTTGACAATCTCACAATTTTAATATATGTTAGACAGTTGGCTCTGAACCACATTTTTAATATGGATGCTTCTGTCACACCTTGGTCATTGTATTTTGTGTTTTTGTTATATGTTTGGGTAGGCCAGGGTGTGACATGGGTTTATATGTTGTTTTTCGTATTGGGGTTTGTAGTATTTGGGATCGCGGCTGATTAGGGGTGTTGTATAGGCTTGGCTGCCTTAGGCGATTCTCAATCAGAGTCAGGTGATTCTCGTTGTTTCTGATTGGGAACCGTATTTAGGGAGCCATAGTTTCGCATTGTATTTTGTGGGTGATTGTTCCTGTCTCTGTGTAGTGTTCACCAGATAGGCTGTAATAGGTTTCACGTTCCGTTTTGTTGTTTTTGTATTTGTATCAGTTATTTAATGTACCGCGATTCTTTCATTAAAGTCATGAGTAACCAACACGCTGCATTTCGGTCCGACTCTCTTCCTTCAACAGACGAACGCCGTTACAGAATCACCCACCACAATCGGACCGAGCAGCGTGTTAACAGGCAGCAGCGAAGAGAGAACGTTATGGACAGCAGAGGCATGGAGTATACGACGTGGGAAGAAATCGACAGGTGGGCGGCAGACCCAGAGAGAGTGCAGGTGCCCGCCTGGGATTCAACTGCAGCAATGCGAGGAGGGCTATAGACGGAATGGAGTCGAAAAGGAAAACACGGCGACGCAGAGGGAAACCCGAAAGTCACCCCAAAAAATGTATTGGGGGGCTCAGGGAGAGTATGGCGGAGTCAGGAGATAGACCTGAGCCAACTCTCCTTGTTTATTGTGAGGAGCCAAGGAGGAGACCAGAACCAGAGCAGGTGTTAGAGGTGAGCGAAGCAGAGACTGTGAAGGAGTTAATGGGGAAAGTGGAGTGGAGAGTAATGAGGGAGTTGCTAGCTTGGTGCTATAGATACAATATTCGTCCGACCGATCGTGTCGGGGATTTGATAGCACCTGAGTTAGTGCTCTATACTCAACCTGAGGTGCGTGTTAGTCGGCTGGTGAAGTTGGTGCCAGCCTCACGCACCAGGCCTCCTGTGCACATCCCTAGCCTTGCACGTCCTGTGCCTACACTGCTATCAAGATCTCCAGTACGCCTTCACGGTCTAGCCCATCCTGTGCCACCTCCACACTCCAGTCCTCCGGTGGCAGCTCCCCGCACCAGGCTTCCTGTGCGTGTCCTCGATCCTGTAGCACCAGTTCCAGCACCACGCACCAGGCCTTCGTGTGCCTCGCCTGTTCAGCGCAGCCAGCGCTTTTCTCCTCTCCTGCGCTGTCGGAGTCTCCCGCCTGTTTAGCGCAGCCAGTGCCTTTCTCCTCTCCTGCGCTGCCGGAGTCTCCCGTCTGCCCAGCGCCGCCAGTGCTCCCAGTCTGCCCAGCGCCGCCAGTGCTCCCAGTCTGCCCAGCGCCGCCAGTGCTCTCAGTCTGCCAAGCGCCGCCAGTGCTCCCAGTCTGCCCAGCGTCGCCAGTCTGCCCAGCGTCGCCAGTCTGCCCAGCGCCGCCAGTCTGCCAGGATCCGCCAGGATCCGCCAGAAGTGCCAGTCAGCCAGGATCTGCCAGTCTGCAGAGAGCTGTCAGCCTGCATGGAGCAGTCAGAGCTGTCAGTCTGCATGAAGCAGCCAGAGCTGTCAGTCTGCATGAAGAAGCCAGAGCTATCAGTCTGTAAGAAGCAGCCAGAGCTGTCAGTCTGTATAGAGCAGCTAGATCCGCCAGTCAGCCATGATCTTCTAGACCTGCCAGACAACCAGTCTCTTCCAGATCTGCCAGACAACCAGTCTCTTCCAGATCTGCCAGACAACCAGTCTCTTCCAGATCTGCCAGACAACCAGTCTCTTCCAGATCTGCCAGACAACCATTATCTTCCAGCTATGCCAGTCAACCAGTCTCTTCCAGATCTGCCAGTCAACCAGTCTCTTCCAGATCTGCCAGTCAACCAGTCTCTTACAGATCTGCCAGTCAACCAGAATCTTCCAGATCTGCTAGTCAACCTGAATCTTCCAGTTCCGCCAGCCAGCCAGGATTTACCGGAGCCTACTACCTGCCTGAGCTTTATCTCAGTACTGGGCTGCCCCTCAGAGTCCCGGGCTGCTTCTGTCCTGAGCTGCTCCTCTGTCCCGAGCTGCTTCTCTGTCCCGAGCTGCCCCTCTGTCCCAAGCTGCCCCTCTGTCCCGAGCTGCCCCTCTGTCCCGAGCTGCCCCTCAGTCCCGAGCTGCCCCTCAGTCACGAGCTGCCCCTCAGTCCAGTGGGGATCTGGGTGAGGACTATTAGGCCATGGTCGGCGGAGAGGGTGGATTATCCCAGGACGCGAAGGGGAGGAACAAGAACATTAATGGAGTGGGGTCCACGTCCCGAGCCGGAGCCGCCACCATGGACAGACGCCCACCCGGACCCTCCCTTTGGTTTGAGGTGTTTCCGGGAGTCCGCACCTTAGGGGGGGGAGGTTCTGTCACGCCTTGGTCGTTGTATTTTGTGTTTTTGTTATATGTTTGGGTAGGCCAGGGTGTGACATGGGTTTATATGTTGTTTTTCGTATTGGGGTTTGTAGAATTTGGGATCGCGGCTGATTAGGGGTGTTGTATAGGCTTGGCTGCCTTAGGCGATTCTCAATCAGAGTCAGGTGATTCTCGTTGTCTCTGATTGGGAACCGTATTTAGGGAGCCATAGTTTTGCTTTGTATTTCGTGGGTGATTGTTCCTGTCTCTGTGTAGTGTTCACCAGATAGGCTGTAATAGGTTTCACGTTCCGTTTTGTTGTATTTGTATCAGTTATTTCATGTACCGCGATTCTTTCATTAAAGTCATGAGTAAACCAACACGCTGCATTTCGGTCCGACTCTCTTCCTTCAACAGATGAACGCCGTTACAGCTTCCCATTCCTGTTCTTCTGGTGGATTTTCAGGCCACGTAGTCTGCAGTTCATCGCCCTGACATTACAGATAAAGGGTAACTCTATAGTTTGCCTCAACTCATGGACCTAGCAATAGCATGTCGCACTAGGCGAATCACATTAATTCAGGCAACTTTTTGTCTCGTTGCTTTGTCTCGTGCCATCTTTGTCCATTCATATTTAAATCAGCCCGATTCTTCTTAATTGCCACACAACGATTTTAATCGGAATACTAAACTAACTGCTACTTCCTATTCTAAAGCATATGTTCGCAGCCCTCAGACTAGGTGGTATCTCTCCGCATTGATGTTTTCGCGAGGCTGTCTTACTGCTTCTCCATGGTTTCCTTCTAAAGGCGAGTTCACAACTCCTATTACTTTTATTCCTTCACTTGATTTAGGTTTTTCTGATCTGATCTTTTCACCCTAATCACTATAGCCCCACTCTTATTGGGTTCCTGGAGTACTGTCATAATAGCTCGCATTTACACTCAATTCTGTTTTACATTGTATACTTTATGCTAATAGATATTCACCTTCGACCCGCTCCTCGTTCTATTTTTGTCCCTCTTCAACCCGCATCCAAATTCCTTTTTCTCCTTTCTCAAGTAATATAAAGGTGTCATCTTTCACCGCAATGCCACTGGTCACTCGTTCAGAACTGTATCTGCAACCACGGCAGCGACACTGGGTATAATTCCTCTCACTCTCCAGCTACTAGGTCGCTTGTCATGCTCTGCCTTAGGCCCAGGCAATTGGCCATCCTCTCTGCTCCAATGGTCCTTTCACTTTTTTTTTACAGTCTAAAATAATTTACTTTCTGTTTATCTTGTTTATGAGATACAGACAAGTTGTTCTGCATCATACTGTATCTCATTGCTTTTTTGTTGTTTTAGTTTTAATATAATCTGTCCATATTTCATAACTTAACCTGTATATATTTTAAATACATATATAACAGTAGAAGGTACGCGTTTCAAACATAAATACTTACATTTGTTGGTCATTTGAAATAATAATTTAAATTATTAGATACAGACCATTTCTTACCCCTTTTTGATGGATGGGTAACTTCTATGAAGCTGGAAGTGTCTGGGAGCAGAGTCGGGTAGCCACTAAGGAGGTAGGAGGTGACTAGAGTACAGGCCAGGTTTGGTGGGTCGTTATAATGAGCCTCCATTTGAGTGGACCAGTCCTGTGTCATCAGGGATGGAAGTGTCTTGGGGTGGCTCTTCACTGGCAGACTCGAAGCTGTAATCACTCTCCTCGTCACTCTTGCTCTCTGGCGTGCTGTCAGACCGGCTGTAGGACTGGCTGTTGCCCTTGGGTTCGTGTTTCTCCTCTTCACAGCTCTCTCTTCCTCCCATCTCTGCTGCTCATCTTGTTCGGGGACGTTCTGTGGAATCTGGGGCTCTTCGGGCTCATCTGCTGGCTGTGTTGGTTGTTTGCACTTTAGGTTCTGCTCCCCTTCCACTGTTCTCTGTTGCTTTCACTCGTGCAGTCTCTGGACTTGTGGCCGAACTCACTGCATTTACAGCACTTGACAGTCTTGCAATCCTTCACCTGGTGGTCCATGGAATTACAGACATAACATCGGGTGGTCTGTCCTGGGTAGAATATTCTGCTGCTGTGTGGCCCCAGCATAATGTTGTTGATCTCTACAGCTTCACCTTCGGCTCCTTTCTTGGTCCAGAGCTTGTACCTCCTTAGGCCATACCATATCCCATTGTCTACTGGTTTCATGGCAGGCAGAAGAAGAGTGCAGTAGTGTTGCAGACACAGCTCTCTGTCATGGTCAGAAACTCTTCCTGTATTGAATTTAGGTGAGCGGACACCTAGGCCGATTGATTTGTGAGTTGCCCTTCGGGGCCCCGCTCCCATACCCTATCATTATGTATTTCTTTGTGACTAATTTGTATACAGGTAGACCAGAAAAGCCACATCCTGGATTGGTAGATGAGTGGTAACCCTGATTAGAAGCACCTGCTGCTCATCTGTAGCTCTTTACAAATGTTGTTTTGAATTAAAATACAATTATACCCACGCACTGAAGAGTGCTGTAAAACGGAAACGTCTGTGTATGCTATCCCCGACGCAGTGAAAATAATGAAAAACATTGAATAATGAAGTAAGCTTTATACAACGTATTTTTCAGTGTGAACCCATTACACCTCTTTGTTTGTCAGAAACGCTTCCTGTCCAGAAGTTGACCGTTATAGTCTTCTCATCCACGTTAAATGGGGAATCCACGTTAAATGGAGCAGACAGCATGGACATGGGACGAAATACTGGACGGCAATGGATCCTGGACATGGGAGGAGATACTGGCAGTAGAGGATTGCCTGCCATGGAGGCAAGTGGAGATAGGAAGCCCGAGAGGCAGCCCCAATAAAAAGGGTGAAAATAAACATCCAGCCAGGACGGGTTGTGTCAGCTCTACACTCCAGACCTCCAGTGCGCCTCCACAGTCCAGTAGGTCATGTGCCTGCTTTCTGCACTCGCCCTGAGGTGCGTGTCCCCAGCCCGGTACCATCAGTGCCAGCACCACGCACCAGGCTTCCTGTGCGTCTCCAGAGCCCAGTACGTCCTGTTCCTCCTCCCCGCACTCGCCCTGAGGTGCGTGTCCCCAGCCCGGGACCACCAGTGCCGGCACCACGCACCACGCACCAGGCCTACAGTGTGCCTCCAGGGTCCAGTACTCCCTGTTCCTGCTCCTCGCACTCGCCCTGAGGTGCGTGTACCCAGCCCAGTACCACCAGTGCCGGCACCACGCACCAGGCCTATAGTGCGCCTCAGCAGTCCGGTACGCCCTGTTCCTCCTCCCCACACTCGCCCTAGGGTGCGTGTCCCCAGCCTGGTACCACCAGTGCCAGCACCACGCACCAGGCCTATAGTGCGCCTCGGCAGTCCAGTATGCCCTGTTCCTCCTCCCCGCACTCGCCATGAGGTGCGTGTCCCTGGTACCACCAGTGCTGTAACCACAAACCAGGCTTCCAGTGTGCCTCGCCAGTCCAGAGCGTCCGGCGACAGTACCCAGTCCAGAGCGTCCGGCGACAGTACCCAGTCCAGAGCGTCCGGCGACAGTACCCAGTCCAGAGCGTCCGGCGACAGTACCCAGTCCAGAGCGTCCAGCGACAGTACCCAGTCCAGAGCGTCCGGCGACAGTACCCAGTCCAGAGCGTCCGGCGACAGTTCACAGACCGAACCTCCAACGACGGGCCACAGACCGGAACCTCCAACGACGGGCCACAGACCGGAACCTCCAACGACGGGCCACAGTCCGGAACCTCCCACGATGGGCCATAGACCGGAACCTCCCACGACGGGCCACAGTCCGGAACCTCCCACTACAGTCCCCAGCCCGGGGTCAGTGCCCTGCATTTGAGAGTTATGAGTTATGTACTCTTATCCCGCTGCGCCTTGGTCTCCTCCATACAACGAACGTGACACCAGCAGCCCCGCATAGGTCTACCTGCCATCACATCATCTGGCTCTGAGGATCTTCCCTCGGAGACGAGGCCTTTCTACAAACTATTTAATAAAATGTCATATTGCGTTCCATCTTTGTTGTTCATTCAGTTAGGCCTGTACTCAATCGAACTGCAGTTGTGATCCAGCTTTGGGTGGATTCTGAGGGGGAAATGGAGATTTGAGCTGGAAATTTCAACCTGAGCTGATTTTTACCACCCATTGATATTTTGGTAATAATAAATGTCTCTTAATCAGGCTATTTTGTTTTGAGACAGTCACCCTTAATTTCTCCTTTCCAGGTTTTGCAAAAAGAACAATGAAGCAATACGGAATCCCTAACTGTTATCCAGTATCATCACTTTAGTTTAAAGGGATCCATTGTTTGTAGTAGTTACTACTTGAATAGTATCTTATATAGTATAGACTCTCTTTCAGCACTCAATGTGTGCTCCATTTAGACTATTGCCCTGTTCCCGTACCTTCCCTACAAAATGTAACACTGTGAGATGATTTTAAGTATCCGATTTCATGATTATCAAATGGCAAACGAGTCATTTCTTCATTCTCAAAAGTCTTGACAAAACAAGGGCCTAATGCTTCAGGGAAACGCTTGTATAATTTATTCAAAACCAAAGAAAAGGTTCTGTGGCAAGGAATAATAACAGCCGCTGCAAAAGCAAAAAAATACAGTAACCAGGAACACATGTAATAAATGAGTACGAAACAAATAAAGCTTGATGGCAGGAGGTACCCGGTTTAATTTTCTATCTCCAATTCATCTTCTCTTTCTTTATCGATATAATCTAATATGATTCTAGCCAAGCATAATGGTCAAGCCAAGCATAATATTCACAATATAGAGAATTGCGTGTTTTGACAGACAACTGTATTCATGAGGTATACAGAGAATGAATGAATTGATTTGGAAGGTTTTTTATTTTATTCATTGCTGACAAGCTGTTATTAAATTCTTATGTTTGTGTAACGTGAGGCTGCCATGACATGAGATGAAAGCTCAAATGCATTTGAGTGTATGGTGGACAGCCGTTATGCAGCCATTACATGAAACCTCTGTATAATGGATAGAGTGTGTGTGATGTGCTGTGCTCATTTAATTTTCATTTGTCTGAGGGGGAAAAGGTTCTCTAGACATCCAAGAGGGAAGTTTTCTGTTGCTTCTTTTGACGTATGGATGTGTTAAAACAGCCTGCCGATGTAAAGACGTTTTCTTTGTCAGTTTTCTTCTTTTTTTTGGTTTCTGTCCAATATATTTTCTGCTCAATTACATTTTACATCATTTAGCAGACACTCTTATCCAGAGCGACTTACAGTAGGGAGTACATACATTATTGTACTTTTTTGTGTGCTGGTCCCCCGTGGGAAACAATCATACATTTATATCATACATGTATCATGTATATCATACATTTTTCTCAAACAAATCAAATATTCCTAACCAATTACCTAGCCAGCTTCTACTTGTTGTCTGTAAAAAAATATATTTGTATTCATAACATCGTACTAACATAGGCTACATTTTCCTCAAACAAATCAAATACTCCTATATCATTCCAGAACTTAGTGTCTTACGTTAGGAACAAACATTTATATCAATCAAGTTTTATACACAAAATATCAAACAAATTCCATCCAATTGATATGAATGAAACAGATAAATAAGAACAGAACAGACTGAACAAAAAGACAAACTAGAATGTTGTGTGGGCGAGCGGTTTGCTGATGTCAACGTTGTGAACAGAGTGCCCCATGGTGGTGGTTGGGTTATGGTATGGGCAGGCATAAGTCACAGACAATGAACACAATTGCATTTTATCGATGGCAATTTCAATGCACATAGATACTGTGACAAGATCCTGAGGCCCATTGTGAGGCCCAAGTTATCTGTGACCAACAGATGCGTATCTGTATTCTATATCATGCCAAATCCATAGATTAGGGCCTAATGAATGTATTTAAATTGACTGATTTCCTTTATATGAACTGTCACTCAGTAAAATCTTTGACATTTTTTCCATGTGGACCAGGAGATCTGGTGGACTGGACAGGTTTAATCAGCGAGGCTAGTCTGTCTGTCAGGTACTGGAAAACAAATGGGGGTGTTGTTCATAAGCATGCACATTTATGCCTGTGTCATAGAAACACATGCATTAGTGCCACCTTGGTTCACTGCAAGGTGAACCTTAACTTCCTGCATTCCCAGATCACATTCACCTCTTTGATTTAGTATTGTAATGGAGTCCACCATGTGGTGTCAAAACCATTTAGAGTTTGATGATGGTTTAGTTACCTTTTTGTTAGCTTGTTGGTTAATTTCATTACTCGGCCCTTCTGTGTATTTGGTATGAGATTTCACATGTGCAGGGTGGACAGCTGGAAGACATATTTATACCTAATATAAATATGGTATTGTCGGAACTAGAAGCACAAGCATTTCGCTACACTCGCATTAACATCTGCTAACCATGTGTATGTGACAAATACAATTTGATTTGATTTGTTTTTAATATCCTGTAAAAAAAGTGTATTAGTCTACCAATCAAGCAAAAAAGAGAAAACGGTTAGCTACATTTTAAAGGGGGAATATTGAATCTTCCAGTCCATAATAACCACACATATTCCCTTTCCCCTTCAAAATAATTCCAATAGTTCTTCAGGGTACAGTTGAAACCCCCAAACTGAGTGCGGTGTGGAGAAGATATCCAGATCTGTGACTCTGGGGTAAAGGAGGGGAGAACAGAGACCACCCGTTAAGATCAGATAAGAGGAGAGTGTGTGGCAAGCCTGGCCCGAATCAGCATGGCACTGGAAATTACACTGATGTTTTCAGTGGGCGAGAGGAGAGGGGGGAGAATATGACGCTCCCCTTCGCACTCCTCTCTCTCCCCACCATAACCACACTGTTCCCGGTAATAGATTTCAGCAGGTTTTTTGCTCTCCTTGGCACTTGTTTATTATTGTTCCAAATGACAGAGTGCAGAGACGGGGGAGTGGGGTGGGGGGGGGGCATTGAAAACAATCATTGTCAAACTCGAGTACGCCGACTGTCGCTTCGTCTGTAGAGGGAGTGGTGGTGCCTGGGGAGTGGTGGTGCAGCTCCAGGGATTTACTATGTCTTAAACGCCACATTTCCCAAAGCCGCCTGCCACCCGTCCGTTCAGCGTCTTCAGCCCTGTTGCCATGGCGCATGCTGAGTGCAGTTTTAAAGCATCTACCTTGGTTCAAACAAGCCGGGACAATAAGAGTAGGCTTGGTTATTTGTGACAGGCGGCGAGAAAGAGAGGCCTCATTCTCTTTCACTGACCACTTACATGTACTTTACACTGTGGTCACACCTTTAGGATCAGTTCTCCTCATCCATAATCTGCATGTTTACCATTATGAGTTGAACACCACTAACTGTCCCTGGACCTGTTGTTAGCTAAATGTGTTAATCTACACCTCTATACACCTTCACAGCAGGTCAATAAAGCCTTTCATCCTCTCAACACCCTTCTCCAGCTGCAAACCAATGGCCAAGACCGGTTTAGTGCATAAAATAAGTTTGTTCCCCAGCTCCTTCTATTGTCAGATGAATTACCCAGGCTCTTTATCCTTTTCTAATTGATAGTAGATTAGATTAGTGATTTGGAAACTCCATAGGGATTAGGTCCGTAGAGGGCCCTGGGGGTTTTACAGAGCTAAACTGGGTAGACAGGATTATCATTGGTCTCTATTGCTGCTTGGGTTTTCCTAACTAACTGTTGGCCCAAACTCAAGCGAAACTATTTGAACGCATGGACTAATAATATTAGGTCTACTGTTGTTTGTGCTATGTCTCTGTGGCGTATTAACTTATTATCTTTCAATACAGTTGGGTGTATTAGGTGTTAAACGTCAGCATCAAAAGTCTAAGTCTAATGTTAATAGTGATCTACTTGTCAAACAGTCTAACAATAGTGTAGGAAGAACATAATAAGCACTAACCCCCATGTTTGGAACCTAGTTTATAGGAATATGTCTCTTTTACTCAGAGCTAGCGTGTTAGTAACAAACTAATATAACTTGGACTCATTTATTTGTGGAATCGAAATGCAACCTAAAAATGCTGACTTTTAATTTTCAAAATAGCATCACTCCACTCTCTGCCATGAAGTACTAGATGAGGTCTCTTTAGCAAAATACTCTAAACATTATCCTCATGTCCCCCTGCTTAACCCTATAACCTGGCTGGGCCGAGTGGTTGAATTTCACTGCTGAATTTATAGAAATTAATCAGGATTGATAAGGGGATGTGTCATTCCTTCCTATCGGTGCAGAGGAAATTAAACCAAATTTGAGTTCAAAACTTTTTTCCCTCCAGAAATTGCTGCTTGAATCAGGGGGCTGCCAATTGTTATTTTCTCTCTGACAAGATACAGGCCAATTAGTCCCACAAATACCTCCCTGGTCCCTGATCCCCTAGCGGAAACACTGTAGAGTCCTGATCTGACTGGATATCTATTCCACTTCATAGAAATGGTCCCTGCTGCTGCGGCAGGTGCAGAGAAATCTTCAGCAGCTGACCCGCAGGGAGTAACAATACGGACCCAATTGGCACCCTATTCCCTAAATAGTCCTATGGGCTCTAATCAAAAGTCGTGCCCTATATAGAAAATAGGGTGCCATTTGGGATGCAATCATACTGTCTGTAGGAATATGTCAAGCCTGTACTGTAATATCTGATTCTGACCATTTGAGTGGAAAAGGGTGAGGCTTTTAGATCTAATCTTTACCTGTAGGAACGTTGGTACAGTTATACATAATGTTTACTGTGACTAATCTTAGTGTAAGTAGATATCGGATATTTGCATAACACGTGTCTCTTGATTTCTGATTTAAAAAGGTTGTCCCATCCTTACATGAAAAGACACTTCACGTGATCATAAAATAGGACTTTCTAATCTTCTTCCTTACTGAAAAAACACAAGTTCCCCATTACACTCTACATTAACCACCCGTGCACCACAGCATTATAAACATACGGCTATAACTAAAAATGCAGTTGTTCTTATTGAATTACCCAACTGGAGATAAAATCTAGAGCATTTTCGTGCCAATAACAACATACTGAGAGTGGTCTAATTTGATAGGTTCTACTATGGGTTGACTAAAGGTTTAAGGCATTACCATGCATTGTTTATTACGACAGTTATGCTTGCCATAATTGAATGTTCCGTTTATTTTAGGCATGAACTGACTTTATCAAGTAAATATGGTGAGCGAGTTCCATCCATTAGAAGGAAACAGTTGATTGATAAGATAATGGCAAACGTCCATACGCTAAACAAGAGTAAATGAGTACATATCCCCAGCACTGTAGTTTCTGATGCTTTTTCATGTCAAGAACAACATTTGTCTTACTGATCATTGACATCACATTGATTATTTAAATGATTTCAAAACAAACTGTGTAAGTCAATTTTACACACATTTCTTTCAGTGAAAGGCTTCGCCCTCTCTGAGTGTGGTTTTGAGAAAGAGGGGGAAATACGCAACTTGACTCCCTATAACTCGGGGGAGACCGAGGGGCTTAATATCGTATGACCTTGCAGTGCGCCAGAGGCCAAATCATTGACAGTTTAGAGCTATGGGGAATGTTAATATGTATTTCCAGGATTATTAAATTATGTATATGATCAACTTCCCTAAGAATGTACAGTAGGTTATTAGCGGGAGAGGGGTTTCTAAGCGAATCCATCCCTTAGCTCCACACTCCAGTTACGCCTAATGATGGTCATTATTACATAGCTTAACTGTAATACTGGATTGATTCTCAGGCTCCCGAATAACCCGTCTCGCTGGCACGCTGCAGCGCTGGACCCCGTGGCTCAACAAAAGGCATGTTGAGCCGAGCTTGTGTAGCATACACAGACCAGGCGTGTTGTGGCCCCAGAGCCTCTGAGAAGGGAAAGGAGAGGAGAGAGAAGGGGAGAGAAGAGGAGAGGAAAAAGGAGAGAAGAAGAGAGGAGAAAGGGAAGGGGAGAGAGAGAGAGGAGAAAGGAGAAAAGAGGAGAGAGAAGAGGGGAGGAGAAAGGAGAGAAGAAGAGAGGAGAAAGGAGGGGAGAGGAGAGGAGAGAAACGAGAAACGAGAGAAGAGGAGAGAAGAGGAGAGTAGAGGAGCAGAGAAAGAAGAGGAGAGAAGATGAGGAGAGGAGAGGAGAGGAGAGGAGAGGAGAGGAGAGGAGAGGAGAGGAGAGGAGAGGAGAGGAGAGGAGAGGAGAGGAGAGGAGAGGAGAGGAGAGGAGAGGAGAGGAGAGGAGAGGAGAGGAGAGGAGAGGAGAGAAAATGGGCAGAAGAAGAGGAGAGAAGAGGATTAAGGAAAGGAGAGGAGAGAAAAGGAGAAAGGAGGGAAGAGCGGTGCGAAGTGGAATGGAGTGGAGTGGCCGGCAGTAGCAGGCAGCAAGAGCCTCTGTGCTGTGGGTGTTTCAGAAGGGTTAATACTGCAAGGCCATATAAAGACCGGATTAAGGCCCAGGCTTACACAACCAGGAAGAAAATTGAATGTTTGTAAGAAAATATGTGGCTAATTCCATTCTGTCATCAGTGGATATTAAAGATTATTAGCTGGCACGTCAAATTATTTGTAAATCACAAAGGCTGCCCTGTTGAAATGAGCTTCTAATTTCCAGAGGCTAGAAGTGACTGAGGAGTTGAGTGGGGTATCGTCTTATAGAAAGAGCTCAAGGTTTTTACGAATTTGTATCCCTTTTCTGAAGAAAATAAAGAAATTAAACATGATTTGTTTCTTTCCTTCCTTTTAACTTGATTTCTTTATGACTTTTTAAAATGGAATTCTTGAAGATTTTACAGTGATATTATGTGACACACATACACACACTTTCTCTATTCTCCCAATGCCACCACTGGAGATGATAAACAAATAGTTAATTGTAAGGATCTTTGGCACCTGTACTGGATTAATGGAGACCACCACCAGTAGCAGACAGAGTTAAGCTGAAAGATTGAGTTACGAGAGCAGAGCAGAGGAGAAGGCTGACCAACCAACTCAGCCCAGGTGCTCAGCTCAGGGTAATACCCCCCAGATCACAACAATATGGTTCTGTTTTAGAACTCTCTCTGTCTTTACACTTTCTTTTCCTCCCTCTCCTCGTCCTGAGTCAGAGGACTTGGTGTAGTGCCACTACGGTACATGGGGCTGACCTGAGGGTGGCTGTTTCGGCCTGTTTGTCTGTACTTTCCGTCTATACTCTAGTCCAGGTCTGGTCTCACTAACTAGCCCTGACACAAGGAGACGAAGACAAAGGCTGGGCCCCAAATGCCCCCCTATTACCTCCTATCAACTGATTGGTGGAGGATTCATGTGCTGTATTTCCTCAGCTCTTCAAATCTTTCTCTGCTCTGTTACCCCCCCCCCCCTCTCTCTCTCTCTCTGTCTCTCTCTGTTTCTCTGCCTCTCTCTGTCTGTCTCTCTCTGTTTGTGCATGTGCGTGATACTTTGCCCCTCTGGGCTAATCAGTGTTTTGATGGGTGTCTTGCTAGTTGACACTGCGGTGAGCCCTCTAGCCCCCTCCTATGGCAGACAGACATGCCTCTTGTACATCTGTCTCTGTCACGGCCCATGGTTTTTAATAGACCAGACAAACTGAACCACAAGCAACTCTTCACACAATCACATCACCAAAGATGAAACTTGTCATAACTTCATATTACATTTAAAACAACACATACCCAACTGTATTACATATATTTATTCAAATGATTCAAATACGTATGAATAAAAAATGAAAACATAATTGCTCTCATTGAAATGATTGTGCAAGACATTTCCGAGTGGAAACGTAAAGGAATATCTGTGTTTAATTTTTTTTTTTTTTAGTTTTATGATCTCAATACATGCAAATGGCAATCAGATGTGGACATGTGAAAATCAAAGTGCCGCATGTATTTCAGTCTGACGTTAAGGTGGTGGGGTTAAAGTTCTAATATGCTATATTCAACCCATCCGTGTCATATCCGTTCGCTGCAGACTGTTTTGATAGAATAATTCTAGGTTCCATTATGATTCTGCCATGGTTTCTTGAACTGCTTTGAAATTCTTGCAATTCTAAAGCATGTTAAGTAGCACCTTTCTGCCCGGGCGGCCAGGCACAGCTGAAAGGAGAGGAGGTGGGGAGGGCAGCACATTGGTTTTCACCCCCCTGCTCCCTGCTGCAAAGTGTAGCCTAAATGCGTTTCTGATTCCTGACGTGACACATGGGTTACATCCCAAATGGCACCCTATTTAGTGCACTACCTTTGACCAGGACCCATATGGCTCTGGTCAAAATTAGTTCACTGTTTTGGGAGTAGAGTCCCATTTGGGATTCAACTATGGTCAAATGACAGGCGGGCAGGCAGGGCTCTAGCCTTGTGTGCTTTGCACTCCAGTCTTAGTGCTAGCATCACACCACATAGAGCTGTTTTTAATCACTAATTACCATGATTGGCTGCTGGATTCACACAATAATGAATGATTAATAACATCTGAAATAAAGAGCGGACCAATTCTGGCTCCTGACAGGCTCTTTGGGGAAATTTGATGTTAGTAGTGACTGAAACCGTTTAAGTCGAAAATGACTGCTGGACACAGGATGGAGCGGCTTTCGGCTCAATACATGTCTACACGGCCATTTTGAAGATGGACAGGCGGGAGGGACTCTCTCTTCGCAACGCCCTCGCTCTTTAATGTATATAGGCCTATAGGCCAACATGTTCATACAGGGCACTTTTGTACTCAGCATCCGAATTCCTCAATTTTCCACAAAATGGATGCTGCTCAGATGCCTCCATATATTACTGGATCGGTTGGAACATTGTATCAGATGGTTTGAAATCAGGGCAGCTCTTAGTATTATATTTATATTGCTATTCCAAACAATGAGAATGTCTGTAATTTACATTTTACAATCACTACTAGGGACTTATTTAACTTATACTAGATTACTATTAGTTATTTGGTGTCTGATTAATTGTGACATTCTCCTCACAAGCCTACAGATTGATACAATATTATATTAATTTGATACAGATCATTCAAAACAACAGAGCCTATTATGCTTTGTGAGGAGCATGTCACAATGAATCAGACACCAAATAACGAATAGTAATCTAGGGTAAGTTAAATCTGTATCAAATTAATATAAGGTTGTATCAATCTGTAGGCTTGTCAATTGAATGGAAATTGTATCGATAACGTGTCTTTTACAGTAGCCTGCAGGGATTTTACACTACAAGACATTGAGGTTATTACATTTGTGGCTTAGTTAAATTCCATGTGTGAGGAACATGCTTTTGGACCATAACTACATTTTGTAACAGGGGAACGTATGATGTTTGTGGCATATATTACATCTGTGCAGGCTGTGTTGCAGCACTTGTGGTTTGTTCAATGCCCAGCCGCTTTCGGGGTGTCCTTGAACTGTTGCTCGACTCTCACATACACATGGGTTTCATATGGTGTCATCGCCGGTGTCGTTGAACGCAGCCCTCTGTGATCCAACAAAAGGCACACTGTAACACTGTAAAGCGGGCACCCTGCACATGACAGCTCTGACATGTATAATAAATATGGATTTCTCCACGGCTGTATGTGAAATGATACATTTGATTTTAGAGAGGTATTTCTTAATCCTTTGCCCAGGCTGGCCTGTTGCTGTGGCCCTTGCATCCAAATACAGGACATAATCACACACACACACTATCTGGCGCTGCACACACTGTGTATGACTCTGTCTGTGTGTGTGTGTAAAAACCCTAATTGCTCCTGTAAGTCGCTCTGGATACGAGCGATAAATGACTAAAAATGCAATTGGAAATGTGTATGCATCTAGAACTCCACAGACACTCATCCACCCACACTCCACTGTGGACATACACAGGACACACTCCAACACACACAGTCAGACAGACACAGACACACTCCCCCTATTGGATCCACATCTGGGACAATAGACAGTCGTCTAAGTCATCTCCACACAATGAATCCAACCAGACCAGACCAGTTCACATTTAGTGTTGAGTCTGGCACCGCACACCTGGCTGTGTATGGCTCTGTGTATGTATGCGTCTAGCACTTTGCGCACACACACACACACACGCACGCACGCACGCACGCACACACACACACACACACACACACACACA
Source organism: Oncorhynchus gorbuscha (assembly GCF_021184085.1). Taxonomy (NCBI): domain Eukaryota; kingdom Metazoa; phylum Chordata; class Actinopteri; order Salmoniformes; family Salmonidae; genus Oncorhynchus; species Oncorhynchus gorbuscha. The sequence goes on along the minus strand of NC_060189.1, from coordinate 38,167,640 downwards.
CACACACACACACACACACACACACACACACACACACACACACACACACACACACACACACACACACACACACACACACACACACACAACACACACAGATTATCTGATTATCAGAGTCAATGTTGATGCATCAGTCCCACAGTGCTATGTGCTCTACCTGTTTATTTGACCAAAGTCTTGACTTAGAATATCAGGGCTTGGATTGTCAAGGAGTACTGGTAGGCCCATTCCAGGTGCCACTCAAACACTTCCAGGTGCATGTATGAATTTTCTTTTCCACTGTGTATTTCAGGATTGTTTTATATAGTGGTTCGGTGTAATACGTAGAATACTTTTTTTTAAACACTATTTTTTCACAACAATTTTTCTAATAGATGGTTGTCCATATACTGTGGTATGTCAACCAGCCACTATAGTGACACATGTCCTCTTAAAATGTTCTTAATACATGATTCATAGGCCTACTCAAATGCTGAGAGCCTCGCCTTTCTCTGCGTTTTATTTATCCCGGCTTGAATGTGGTTGCATTACAAAGTCCCTTTTTGATTTGCTGTATTTAAACAGGTTTTAGAGATCAGGCCCCTGATATATAAAGATACCGGCAAAGAGCGGCTCCCATTGTACATGCCTGTCTGTGCTGTCCACGGGGCCACCATTTACCGCCGTGATTGACGCCATCTATTCAGATAGTAAGTGGTGCCTTCATACCTCTTTCGCGGCTTTTCATTTCAAATGGCCGTTTCGTTTTAGCAATCCTTTTGACTCCCTCCTTTCACTGCCACTTGGAAGTTGAAATGTATAAAAAGAGAGAAAATAATAACGGCATATGTCCGTTTTTTTTCTTGCTTTGAATTACAGCGACTGCAAAGCAGAGCCTAAAGTGCAAGTGCCTTTTCATAACGCATAAAAGGCTGAAATGTTTACATATCAAAAGAATACAGGCCAATTTCTGTCAAAATGATACATGAAGTTAAGCAGTAGGCTAGGCCTACAAGCAATTCATTTCAACCCCTAGTCGTTGGAGAAAATTTCAAAGACCCATGATCTTTTTGCATTTTCTTTCACGTAAAATAAGTTAGGCGACATTTTAACGAGCCATTACAATGGCTGCAATACATAATTCACCATGTAGCCTAAAATTGCTTGAAAATGGGAAAATATTCATCCTACAAATGGAACCATCTTTGTCAATTATGTTGCATCTTATTTATACACATAGCCTACATGCAAGTTATTTATTCGACAAAACACTATACTTACCTCGGAATGACAGTCCGAAGCTCATACCGTTAACAGAAGATAATTAAGTGGGGTAATTTAACTTCCATTCCTCTGAGAACTTTGACGTCAACAAAATCTTTGACCCTACATGGAAATATAACGTTGCTTTTTAGATGTTTTGTTTTCCAGAATTGTTTTGTGATCATTTTTTTGGGTGGAACAAGGTTAGGCTAAGCTATTTGATCAATAACTGCTATTTTTTCGTATTGTTATCTTCCATAATCGTCTCGTTCACGTACAATAAAATATGAACGTGGTTGTAATTCGTCCCAAGTGTGATGCCTAAAATCATATGTCCATGAAGTATAGTAGTCTGCACATTTTAAGACTATGTTTCTTTCAACTCCAATCAACCTTAAACATAATTTGTGCGTGTACGTAACACAATTTGTGCAATAGCATTGACATCCGGTATCAATATATATATTGCAGATGTGTTCATCAATTACGCTAATTGATATGAGCAAATCAACATAAACGGCCTATGCCTGTTTTTGACCTGAAATGTAAATTATACTCATGTTTAGGGATTTGCATGTGTTTTGGTGTTTGTCTTTTGTAAAAATCTCATTAGTAGGCATATTGCTTAAACTGATTTATATGAATTCTTACACATTCTTCCATCAAATCTAATGAACAATACAATACATTAAACTTAATGAAATAAGAGGTGTATGTGATATTTAATTGAACCTAAATGATTGTATAATTTTTTCTCTACATAGGCGTAATTGTCTGTACAATGTTCATTATTATATTTATATTCCCGGTGAATCGTGTCCCCACCACTCCTAATTCCTAAATCTATTTTTTTTTAAATCCCTGATAGTTTGAATGCAATCAACATTCTCCTGAATGTAAAACCCACGTTTTATTACCGAAGTGGATAACCCAGGGACTCGGAATAGACGTTCCCAGCACCTCAGTCCATTCTCACTAAATTAAATATGCGCCCTGAAGTAACATTCGCCTCATTTCCACCGTTGCATTTCATTTGATTAGGCGTGTAATTGTAATAAGTTTTCTCTAACGCTGAGAATAGAAGCGATAATGGCCGTTATCTTATCACAGCTAGAGGAATATGTTCATGGAACGAGTAGTTAGCGGAGGTGTTTAAAGTTAATACGCACGATTTCCTACCCATCGAGATAGCCCCGCTGATGGAGAAAACAGAGATAATCTCCTCACGACCATCTCCCGTGGTGAGCTCTGTGATGGTCGTGTCAGACCGACTGTTTCCCAAATAACATGCAGCAACACAGACTGAGATCCGGAGCCTCATATGCAATGGAATATATTTGATTAAATGTTATAGGCCTATATTTTCATTTTTATTCATTATGTGTAGAATGGGAGGGAGGGGTCTATATTATGGTGTTATTTGGGGTGGGTATTTTGGGTTTTGGTGACAGAAAAGGTAGACCCTTGAGACGTGTAGATGTTGTCAAACTTGGGCCTGTTAACAAAATGAAAAAGATTATTAGAGTCACACACACACACACACACACACACACACACACACACACACACACACACACACACACACACACACACACACACACACACACACACACACACACACACACACACACACACACACACACACACACACACACACACACACACACACACACACACACACACACACACACACACACACACACACACACACAGTTTCACAAATCGATGTAGTCTAGATAAAACGTTACAGCTACATTGATTAGTAGCATATAGATAGATTTGACAAGAAGCAATATCTGATTCTTCAATAACGTTAATGATTTCACAGGGAATACGTTTACCAATCCCTTTGCTGACAATGAAATTAACCTGATTATCTTACCTTGTAGCCTACAATTAACCCTCACGGCTGACATAGCACTGAGTTGGGTGGTTTGTTTCAAAAGTCTGCAAATAGTACGGATTAGCTTAATTGAATTAATTCTCAATACACAGATCTGTGCCTTTCACACCGTTGTGAGGTAAACCTAAAATCAGCCAATCTCTGCTCTCGGTTTGTCATCCGCTCCTCCAGCACAGGCGCAACTGGTCGGTGACGTCAGCCGAGCATATAATCGGGCTGGAGTTCAAGTGGACCACGAAAATAAGTTAGTGAAGCCTCAGTCTGAACGCATCCACCGGAGTCGATCCAACGCGAGAGAAACACGCCAAAGTCAACAAACTCGATGTTATGACCCATATTTAGGAACTTTTTACGGACTTTCTCCTGACCTACACCGAATTTAGGACTTTTAAAAAGCAACGCATTTTATCTCCCTTTTCACGTATCGGTGATGCCCGCTGGTATGTTCAGTATCGACAGTATCCTGGCCGGGAGACCCACTTGCAAGGACTCGGTGCTCCTCCATCGGAATCCCCCAGTGGTGTTCTCTAACCTCACGGATTCCATCTACACTGCTACCGATTACAATGGACTCTACTCGCACGCAACTGGACCTTCTCCCCCGGGGATGCAGGCGGTGAACGGGACTAGAATAGGATATAATAACTATTATTACGGACAACTGCATTTGCAGGGCCCCAATGGCCCTGCGTGCTGCAGCGCTATCCCAACCCTCGGCTCGCAACAGTGCCCATGTATTCCAACAGGTAGGTTGCCCCTTTTAAAATGTAAAAACGCTGCATGTTCCTTTGGTGATGGACAATATAACGCTGTCTGTAATGACACTTAAAAGTTAAAACGTTATGTTTATAGGGGATGGTAGATATATTGTAGATTGGTTGGTGTGTCAACCTAAGAAATGCGCCCATTGCGCAACATTACAAAGACAGTAATTTTGGTGCCTATATAGCCTATCTAAGAAGCATATCTGTGGTATAGCCTGTTCTAATTCAGTTGAACTTTTACGAATGAACTGAAATAGTTTGAATGCTAAACTTTGTGTAGGTGGGAACATGGGATGAGTAGGCTATGTCATAGATGTGTAAAAAGTGTTGTTTTTGGGTTAGTGCTCAGTTGTTTTTTCGTTTGGTTAATTTGTGATTTTGTCTGTAGGCCCATTAGGTATGGTGTGAAATTAATTGCCTCATTTAGGATTTTTTCCCCTAATGTAATGTCATCTTTATTTATTTCTTCATGCAGGTTATGACAGCACGGGCTCCGTGCTTATCTCTCCCGTCCCGCACCAGATGATGTCCTATATGAACGTGGGCACCTTGTCTCGGACCGAGCTCCAGCTCTTGAACCAGCTCCACTGCCGACGTAAGCGGAGACACCGAACCATCTTCACCGACGAGCAGCTTGAGGCTCTGGAAAACCTTTTTCAGGAGACCAAGTACCCTGACGTCGGCACACGGGAACAGCTCGCGCGGAAAGTGCATCTACGTGAGGAGAAGGTCGAGGTGAGTGCATGCACGATGCAGTGTTGCTTGCGCTCCATCTCCCTATACACATTAGGCTGCGTTAATTTTCCGAATACCTGTGAATAATCTCTCCATTATTTAATAAAAACAATATGGGTATCAACACAGAACGTTCGTTGCACCTTGTAAAAAAAATTACGCTCATAGGCCTACGTGAAAGGACACATTATATCCAAGCGTTATACGCACATAGTAAAAGCAATCGATCACGTCTTTCTAGTGCCAGGAATATATTCGATTAAGCCCAAATTACCTTACAATTACTCTACAACACGGTCTAACAAATATTTCATACAAATTACAAATATTGTATCTTCTATTTTCGCATAGGTGTGGTTCAAAAACAGACGAGCGAAATGGAGAAGGCAGAAAAGGTCGTCCTCGGAAGAATCTGAAAACTCACAGAAATGGAACAAATCGACGAAAATACCCACAGAAAAAACCGAGGAAAGCAAAAGTGACGTGGATTCTGACAGCTGATGTTGGTCTAACACAAAACGAGAAAAGACCGTTGGTTGCATATATGCGCAAATCTTGCACATCCACACCAATACATACAAGATTTTGACTTTTTGTACATAGTGTAAATGTCATGTGGACTGAAGTAATGAAATGTGTTGCCATGATGTTGCACAGTTGTATAGTAAATATTACTTTTTATTATTGCTATGGGGGTAGGCTATTTATATTTATTTTAAAGTGTAATGTTATGCATACCATCTCGAAGATGTGGTGTGCAAGGAGCCTGGACCAATTTTCTGGCGTGTCTCAATACTTTGCGATCTGACATGACATCTCATATGGATATTACTAAATGTTATAAATCTGATATTGTTTGGTCTATTCATCATCACGATTTACTGCGAGGAATATTCTGAAACCACATCAAATGGGAGAATGTATTTTAGAGCTTACTAGACGGGGGCAACCTTTATAAGATACATGGACTGAGTATATTTGTCAACCAACAGGCGTGTTTTGGGGATTTTGACTGAAACGTTTTGTCTATATGTTGCAATTAACGACAATTACAGTAAGAATGAATATACATTAAATCATATCTGAATCATCTCTATTTCGTTTGTCTCTTTTCAATTAATGTATTTTTCTATTTATAATAATATTATCTAGTCATTTTGGAAATTAAAATGCTATAGATTTACATTAGGCTAAAGTTGGTTGTTTCCCAGATCAATTGAAAACAGACACACACGCAAAAGACACACTTTTTTGCGTAGAGATAATGCTTGCATAGTAGTGGGTTACTTGATGGAGAAGTCATAAATGGTACAGGTGATATGGAGCTTCTAGTCTTCTTATAACATTTACTAGAATGTGTCGTATTGGTAGAAAACACATTCAATTATTCTCGATCCATGCGCATAAATTAAACCTTGGATGTGGCAAAAATATACGCTGGGAAAATATATATTTTCGAATACTAAAACTGTTCACGAGATGTTTTTTTTTGTCCCAGTTTAATTAAATGTATCAAAAATCATGATCAAAAGCACAAATAATTTCGTTTACAACAGCAAAGATGAATCTATCACCAACATACTCAAAACAACAGGTGTTGTCGTTAGAAAAATGTAGGCCATATGTTTTTTTCGATGTCTTTTTCATGAATTTGACAAACCAACAGTTGTATTTTTAGCCTAATGATAACGTTAGTTATGTTTCAGTGAAATTCACCACCAGCTGATATATCGACATTTTCTGTCAATTCACAGGTGATCGAATAACTAACAATTTGGTCAGGAATGAATCCCCAAAACTACCAACCTAAATTCACCTCAGACGACATTAAAAATCCTACACAACTCACCAAAAGTAAATAATCAACCGTTTTAGACAAGATATTGACCCAAATGATGGGTCAGCTTCTCAAGTCATGTTTTCTCACACGGAATAAGGGAGATCCATTGTAATACACACCAGAGGTAACTCATAATACCAGTCATGTGAGAGGGCTGGTAATCAAATTCGATGGTGAATTATTTTGTAGAAAATAAAATAACGAATTAAACTTCAGCCCCACACCATGCTGGGAGTGTAAAAAATGCATGTACAAATCACGGATTGCCCCTTTAATTTGTAATTCAAAGCGATGTACATACCTGATTCAAACCGTTTTCCATATTGCATGTTAGTCAAAGCTTATCAGTATGTCTATGTCATACACAATGTATAACATTTATCTTAATTCCCCCATGTCTACACCAGCCCTAATATCTAACAGTGTCAACTAGTGTACATGGAAAGGCGTTCCATTGTTACGTTGTTATATGGTTTACTCACTTATATTTTACGATTTGGTGTATTACCAAATACCAATTATTTTCGGTGTATTACCATTGATGTTAGTCCTAATTGTGTTATATTATATCTATATATACCTAGCGTTGAAAAGTGGAGTGCTTATTTCCATAGGCCTACAATGAAATATAGGAAAACAGATCAGAAATGCATCCCCAATTTACATTTCAATACCATATTTAACAGCAATGCTAGGTAATGGAATTTTGAGTTAGAGATCTATATTTTTTTTAAACAACTCCACTAGACCTTTAAAATGGTTTACATTTGTATGATTTCTATGAGCTTATGCAGCAATATGGTAAAATGCTATGAGGAGCTGCTTCAAAGCTCACATTTTGGTATCTCTTTACCATAGCCCCCTAATGCTAAGACATTGTAATATTTGTCTTACAGCTACAAACGACATTATAATATCCGTCATAGGCAGTCATTATTGTTTTGTCCTTTCTGTACACTCTTACAGATGCTGTATCTTAACGTGATCATCCTGTTGTTGCAGGGATTTTCCTTCATGGCAGGAAATGCAAACTTTTTTCTAGTCTATTCAAGGTTTAATAAGACTTCTAAGGTATGTAAATTTCCACTTTCAAATTTCCGACTTGATTTTCCCTAACGAAAAATGTATCAACCCCTACAACAAAAAATGTAAACTCATTCTAATCCACATGATAATTCACATAAAAATTATAATTTCCTGTTGCTGCATTATTATTTTCCTGCTGTAGCAACTTGGTTCAAAATTAAGTTCCCACATATGTAGAAAAAAAAGTGCCATCTAGAACCTGTCCCCATAAGGGAACCCTTTAAATAACCCTTTTTGGTTCCAGGTAGGGCGTCGAGTTGTGCGTGCTGGTAGACGCAAATTATGTGTAGGCCTACGGCAGCCACGGCTGCATTTCGGATACGCTTGTATGTTGTAAGCTTGGCACATATCTTTCTTGTGTTATTATATAAAACAACGTTTGTTGATGTGTATGGCTACATTTCAGATACATAAGTGTACATTTGAACAGCAGTAGGACCAATCTATCTTGTTTTAATAGGGCTCAAAAGCTATTCTAGTTGTGACTTAAAATGCCCCCCCCCCCAGGCATGTCATCATAGAGCCGGGCCTGGGTAGAACCCTATTGGGCTCCATATAGAACCCTTTCCCCAGTGTTTTCTATATGAAACCCCAAAAAGTTCTACCTGAAACCAAAAAGGGGTATTCTTTCTAAGAGAGTTGATCACACTGTGTGTCCCACTCTACTCCTTACAAAACCCCCAGACCCATGCACGTTCACGCCACACAAATCAAATATATTATCCCCTGTCATTACCTCATGGAAATGACACCATATAAAATCATGATATATACACCGACAGACCCTCCACAATCCTCAATTTTACCCATGTGCTGGTTTGGCATAGCAGGTACTGATGTTGATTTATATTGAAATGCATTGATTTCTTATTAAAGGGGCAAGCTGGGATCTGATATGAGGGGTACTGTAAACGGGTTCCCATGCTGTGTGCCCTGCGTCTACACCAGGCTGTTTTGCATCTCAATTTGTAGATGAGGTATTTAATGGTAATAGAAGATACATAGACACAATATAGGAATATTATTTGGTCTAAAGATGACAGATATGGATTTTTTTTATCAGTGTAGATTGAAAGTACAGTATATATCAGTGTGCAGTGAAAGTACCTATCAAGGTTTGATACTGTCATTTAAAATCAGTGTCGATGGCAACTGGTACACATTATACTTCTCTGTATTTTGGAACAACAGTGTGATAGTAATAAATATGCAGGAATTGTATTGGAGAGTCGAGATTTTATTTTGCACCATCGTCTAATATGTGGAATCCTTTGAATGATTCGGAACACTTTTTAATCCCTAGATAGAAACATGGAAATTCCTAAAGTCTACATTATGTGAACATTTGATGAGTCCTTTGGGATAACTATAATCATTTAAGCAATGTGTGCAATAATGATTTAATCCTTATGATTTTATCTTGCTAATGATTGTCATTAGCTTCAGTATTTCACTGCTACATAATCTAAGACTATCATCAAATAACATCTCCTGCATTTACTCTACTAATCCCTAAACGAATCATTATGTTTTGAATCTAATTTTAATAATTCAATCTAGGGTATAATTATTCTAATCAAATTTCCAAGTGGTCAGTTTGATTTTCCAACCCACCAAACTTTCCAAGATAGGTACCAAAGAGATCCTATAATTCTGTTATATTTAAGTTATATTTAATTCTGTGATAGGTACTATCTGGTTGAGTATTTCCAGAGATAGATTTAATATGGGGAAAATAACTGCAGGACTCCTAAAGTGACAGTTTAAAACAGATTAGAGGAGGTCCAGAGCAGGTACTTAAAGATTTGTCCATACTATAGACCATGAAACACAACACATATTCCTAATGATCCCTTATACAGTATGTCCAGCTGTGATTTATAAAGTGTTGCAGCGCAGGGCGCCAGTGAAATATACAAAACACAGGGCCAGCCACAGTCATTAATCAATGCTTTTTTTCATGAGCAGTAATTTTCTATTTCACAAATTTAATGCAACTTTTTTCTCTCTGAAACGATATTTTTTTTGGGGACCTCTTTTATGCATCGTTCCCGGCACTTGCAAAAATAGAGGTGGAGTCCAAGAAAAATTAGGTATTGAGTTAACTCTCAGAGAAGATAAATCTTTGCTCCTTTGCAAGCGTTTAGAGAAAACCTCTCTCTTTATTTTCTATTTTTCCCTCAGAAGTGTCGCTATGTTTTGAAGTGAGAGCTAGGTTCTCTGGCTCTCGCGTCCAGCCATTCTGTGGACAAGTTTCTCTTACATAAGCCTTTCTCTCTCTCTCTACCCTGTGATGTTGAAAGCTGATGTATATACTCCCCGTATCATACTGTATCAGCCTCGAGGGCCCCAGCTCTAATGTTATTAGTACATGGGGTCTGGAGAGTCATAGTGCTGGGTGATTTGGCCTCTGGACTGACAGCTCTTGGGTGGATTCCCTGGTCGGTCTAAAGATATAGACAAGGGTGTTAGCCTGCTCTGTGGTCCACTTCCATAGACATACTGTAAAATGGCCTCATCATGGCAGGCAGGACCTCCGAATGAAAGTTAAGACAAATAATGCATATTTTTACAAATGTAAACTTTCTACTATATTATTACCATATTTCACTGGGATGACGTGTAGTTTGGTGTTTGTTAATGTTTTGTGCTGGACTCTCTCTCTCTCGCTCGCTCTCTGTCTCGCTCTCTGTCTCGCTCTCTCGCTCTCTCCCCCTCTCTCTCTCTGTCTCGCTCTCTCGCTCTCTGTCTCATTCTCTCGCTCTCTCCCCCTCTCTCGCTCTCTCCCCCTCTCTCGCTCTCTCCCCCTCTCTCGCTCTCTCCCCCTCTCTCTCTCTGTCTCGCTCTCTCGCTCTCGCTCTCTGTCTCATTCTCTCGCTGTCTCTTTCTCTCCCTCCCCCTCTCCCAGCCGGCTGAAAAGGCCTGTTCCTTTCAGAAACAGAACCACCTTTGCCTTAAGGCTAGATTAGGGCTGAGCGTACACACACACACACACACACACACACACACACACACACACACACACACACACACACACACACACACACACACACACACACACACACACACACACACACACACACACACACACACACACACACACACACACACACACACACACACACACACACACACACACATCCAATGCCACCATTGGAGATGATAAACAAACACTTACTTGTAAGGATCCTTTTATAGCTGAGTTTAGCGCCTGAAAGCTCTTAACTACTGTAATGTTCTCTCTGACCAGCCGTGTAATTACATTGCCTGTCACCACACACATCGCAGCACACCAGTCATCTACTGACTTCTATTAGTCAGCGGGCCCCCTGCTAAACCGCTAAGGACTTTTAAATCTGGGAGCCAGCAGGTCAAGCCTAACCAACCGCTGCCAGCGTTCACTTATCTCAAAGGTGAACGTGGTGCTCGTAAAGTTCGAGACAACTCCCCTCTGAGCCAACGAGGTTCAGGAATCAGGGGCTATTCTCTGGGTCTTAAAGACCTTAGAGAGAGAGGGAAAACGAGATAGAGAGGGGCAGAGAGAGAGAAAGAGAGAGTGAGTGAGAGAGAGAAAGAGAGAGATAGAGTGAGAGAGATAGAGAGTGAGAGAAAGAAAGAAAGAGAGAGAGCATAATGTTTTTGCTGTGGCCACCACACGCCAAACCAAACACACATGAGTAATATGGATGAGGTATACCTCTACCTAATGTGTGCTTTTCTGCCCCTATTCATGCTGAATGCTGGGTAATTGGGGTGTGTGGTGGGGCCCGGGCAGACAGGCAGGAGATGGGGAAGGGACTAGTATACACAGCTAGAGGCCGAGGGAGGGAGATGAGGAAGGTTTTAGTATACACAGCTAGGGGCCGAGGTCTGACCACTGATTACCACCGTGGGTTGAACTCAGCCACCCACAGGACCTGGGGAGCAAGGAGGCAAGGACGGATGAGGGAGGTGAAGAGGCGGGTGTGGATTTAGGGGGAGCGTGTGGGGAGTCAGAGGGGAGGGCATTGACTTGAGTGAGGACAAGGCAATGTGGGGTAAAAAGGGGGTTAGTGGGGTATGGTGGTGAGAGGGGGAGGGTGGTGCAGGGGAAAGAGAAGGAGAATTGGGAGATTAGAGGTATGTGCTGGGGTGAGTTGAGAGGATAAGAGGGGGATGAAAGAGGGGGTGGGGTGAATCCAGGCTCATGTTTAGAGGGTGCCGTATTTGTACATGCCCCTTTAACCTGTCATAGAGTGTTCACCCCAAGTTAAAACCCGTGTGTGTAGCTGGCACAGGACCAGCTACACACACACACACACACACACACACACACACACACACACACACACACACACACACACACACACACACACACACACACACACACACACACACACACACACACACACACACACACACACACACACACACACACACACACACACACACACACACACACACACACACACACACACAACATTATAGTGTAGTGTGGGGCCTGCAACATTATCCAGACATAGAACCATCAACTATCAACTCGACACAACCCACTACTATGTACGCACGCCTGTGTAGTGCTTAGGCCGGCATATTTATGTCACTATACAATGTAACCCTCCCCCCTCTCTCTCTCCCCTCCAGCGTCCCACCAACTGCCAGCTCCACTAAATGCCTGACAGTGGAATGGTTGTTTTTCATCTCACAACATCTCCCCTACACACCCGTCCCCTCCTCCCACCTCCCTCTCCCGTCCCTCTCTCCTCACGGTCGCTGAGTGAGCTAGGAGTAAATAAAACAACGTGTGGATTAATGATCAAGTGATTTGAGGGTCTGTGTTTTGTTCTTTCAGTGCAAATCACTCGCTATTTACTCAGATCATGAATCAAAATGATGCTCTGTATCAACAACAGAACTATGGTCCTGGGAAATTATGAGGGATAAATCACAAGTAAAACAGAATGACCTCTCTTCTCTCCATCCAACCACACATACGCACGCACTCATGCACACAAATGCACACACACACACACACACACACACACACACACACACACACACACACACACACACACACACACACGCACGCACGCACGCACGCACGCACGCACGCACGCACGCACGCACACACACACACACAGCCTAAATTTGAATTTTAACAAAATAAGGACATGACATTTAGTTTCCCTACCTTCAGGACATTCTGGTGACTTGTCAGGACATTCTGGTCCTATTAAGGCAGAAAACAGAAAACATGTACGCTATCTTGAAGGCATTCATGTTCATGGTGTCCTATTTTAGAGAATTGTCTCGCTACACACACACACACACACACACACACACACACACACGCACACACACACACACACACACACACACACACACACACACACACACACACACACACACACACACACACACACACACACACACACACACACACACACACACACACACACACACACACACACACACACACACACACACACACGCTGTCTGCTATCTGCTAATAGCCGCTCCTGGACTAAAACACAGTAGAACATAATAAACATGTCCACATCTGATTAATCTGTGTTTTTCCTCTAAAATACTATTAAGCCCATTTATATACTTAAAATTCAAACTAGCCCGTGGTTTGTATCAAATGCTGAGGGAACTGAAAACAAATGATTGCATAAACATTTTTTTCTACCGGACAGAAAGTAAGTCATGTAGTAAATGCTTTTTTTGGCTGGTAAGTTACATGGTGCACACAGGTCACATGTAAAAGATTTCTAAACTCAACGCTACCTTGAGCTTTGGAACATTGAAACACTAACTTTACATGGAGATGAATGCATATAATAAAACATTATAGCATGTACCTTGTATGTTAAAAGGCCACGTACTGTCATTTTCTATGTTTGATTTTCCAAGCCTCAATCATTTTGAGTGTGCATGTCAATTATGTCTGTTCATATGGACAGGAGGAAAAACAGTGTATCCTGCAAACATTTCCAAAATCCACAAACATAACATTTTTTATCTGACTTGACTCCCCTTAAAAAATAATGAATATGATCAAAAACATTTACTGTATATGATTAATAGCTCATCATCACATAATGACAAACATTCAATATATCCTATTTTTGGAGCGAGGAGCAGCATTTAACATTGCTACAATATATTTACAAAGGTATGTGGACACCCCTTCAAATGAGTGAATGCGTCTATTTCAGCCACACTCGTTACTGACAGCTGTATACAAACTGAGCACACAGCCATGCAATCTCAATAGACAAACATTGACCCTACTGAAGAGCTCAGTGACTTTTGTGATGACCCTCCCACTCCACAACTTAATTTGGAACTTATAGGCTGGTATTTTGGTCCCCGGTTTTATGGGGGGGGGGGGGTCATCAGCTACATGGGAAACACCTGGGCCCGGTGTCTCCCAGGATAAATACACCACTTCCCCATTCATGGAGGAGACTCTCTCTATGCAGACACCTTTGTAGATTTGGTTGTGTTTCTTGGTGGTTTTTGGTTGTTTGCTTTAGCATCTTTCAACACCCTGCATTATCACATTCATGCATGCAAAACACTCACGTACACTACTGATTACTGATTACACACACCATTGTATATTATACTTAGTTACTTATTTAATAAATGTATATTTTGTTACTCCTTATCTCCACGTTGTCTCCCTTTTGTTACGGCCTTTGAGTCGTGACACTTTCAATGTGTCCCCGTCATAGGATGTTTGTCAACAAGACTGTTTGTCAAATTTCTGCCCTACTAGAGCTGGCCTGGTCAACTGTAAGTGCTGTTAACAACGGCTAAGTGGTAGGCCAACACAAGCTCACAGAACGGGACTGCCAAGTGCTGAAGCGCAATATTTGGAATTAGTTTAATGCCCGTGATGTTTGAATGAGATGTTCGTCAAGCAGGTGTCCACATACGTTTGGTCATGTAGTGTATCTTTCAACTCATCCGTCATTGGTATCCCCAGGAGATGTAAATGCAGTGAGAGAGAGGTCGTCCAGTCCACCCAGGAACAGCTGTGGTGGGCTAGTACCGACATGCAGGGAGTAGACCCCAATTGACTGTTGCATTAGATTTGCCTGCCTCCCCTTGGTCTTGGGGTTTTACAAGTCTAACCTGGGCTATAAACAGTTAGTGACATGATGCATGATGTATGATGCAATATTGTAATATAGATGTTTTTGTATTTGTTTCCTCAGAGTTACTATACTTAGGGCCATAGTTTTTTCATGACCGTGTGGGGCCAGAACGGGGAAAACTCTCTGCAAATCTCGGCCATAGTTATAGATTATTACCATATAGTTACATGGTAAGGAAAAACTCATTGTCCTAAATATTCGATGCCAACATGGCTGCGTTTACACAGGTGGCCCAATTCAGATTTTTTTTCAATTAGATCAGCTCTACGAAAGATCTGATATGAAAAGATTTGATGTGATTGGTCAAAGACCAATTAGTGGAAAGAAATATCAAAATTGGTCTGCCTGTGTAAACGCAGCCTAAAACCACTAAGAATATCAAATCTTCTTTAGAAGAGCAATGGCCAGCGTCTCTGGTACTGTAACAGGAATTCTTAAGTATAGAAGGAACACTTATTTTAAGTCCCAAATGGCACCCTATTCCCATTATAGTGCACTAATTTTGAACAGAAGCCTTATGGACCCTGGTCAAAAAAAGTGCACTTACAATAGGGTGCCATTTTGGACGCAGTTGATTCACAGTGAATAGCTGTGTTGGAGCTGCCCCCGTGTGGGCCAGAGGTGTAACAACATGGACAAAGCCAATCACTGCTTTTTTCAATGAAGAAAAGTCACATTCTGACTTACTAACGAAACTGATAATTGATACACTTTAAATCAGTCAGATGATTATGTAGTTATTTACCATCAATTAATATAATTTTATTATAAACAAAGCTGTTGTTCTACAACAAAGTTAATTTATAAAAATCTGTTTTCAAAATGTACATAATAATTTTATGTGTTGATGCATAATAATATAACATATTTTTCAATTTCGGAGAAATCTCCTAAATCAAAACCATGCCGTCATCATACGTCTCAACCTCCAATCTAAATTGCTGAGACAGACAATTACTCTAAAAAACATCTCAAATAGCTGAGATAGCATTTACACAGCCTATGCCTCATATTGTGTCCCAAATGGCACCATATTCCCTATATAGTGCTCTATTGTTGACCAGGGCCCATAAAGTTCTGGTCAAAAGCAGTGCGCTACATAGGGAATATGATGCCATTACACACTGACATTCTCTTGATTCATATCCTGTCTAGTGATATCTACAGTATCTAATACCCCCTTTCCCTCTTTCCAATTCCTCATAGAACCAACATGGAAGCATCCCAAATGACACCCTATCCCCTATGTAGTGCACTTCTTTGACCTGGGCCCATATTTCACCAAATAGGGAAACGGATACCATTTGGGACACATCCCATGTATATGAAGTCAAAGCCACGGTAATCATAGCAGCAGCGTCTCTGTGAGTCTGTCTGTTAGAGAGTCGGTCTTGGCTGCAGCGAAAGCGAAAGCGGAGCAGCACATCACCTCACTGCAGTCATAACAGCCGTCAGCCAGGCCCAGTGATGGACAGCTAGTTTACAGGCCCTGTCAGGCATTAACAGATTTGATCCCTTTTGGAACAGGGTAGCGTTGGAGGGCTCGGGAACAGGAAGGGTTGGGAATGTCAGATGGGAACCCCGGAGAGGTTGAGAGTCCAGGGGAGATCAGGTGTATGTGTGTATGTGAGTCGAAGGGTCGAAGAAGAGATCAGTTGTGGGTGGCGGGAGGACCTCTCTGTGATTTGTGATTCATGGTCAGGGGAGGGTTCACACTTCCACATGTGCTGACATAGGGCCCTCCCTGTGTGGGTGTTCATGAGTTTTGCTTCATTACGTACACATGAAGTCAGATTTGACACACACACACACACACACACACACACACACACACACACACACACACACACACACACACACACACACACACACACACACACACACACACACACACACACACACACACACACACACACACACACAGAATATCATGAGCCGACAAACCTGTGTGATGTTTCCTGAACTATGAAATTCACATTAGACTTAAAGGGAGAAAACACTGAAGTGTAAATATTTGTGGATGTTTTCAGGCGAGTTGAATCAGAGGGTATTGAGGGTTCCGGGTATAGATGGACGAGAGGATAAGCGGAGGATGGAGGATGGAAGGAGAGAACGAAGAAGGGGTAGAAAGTGATATAGCTCCGGCGCCCGAACTCGTCTGATTACAGTCATTCCAGCTGACCTCAGAAAAGCCACAGTGTTGGCAGCCACCTTCAACTAATCTACCTTTGCTAAGTGAGTAATTGAATGTGAGAGCTTATGTATTTTTGTAATGAGCTGACAGCATATTTCCACTCGCTGCCCAAAAGGTTACCCTAATCAACATGGTCACGCTGTTTCTTTCCTCATGACAGCTCTGCGGGTAGGCATGACAAAACACGGAGCTACGCCGTGTCGCACCACACCACACTGCCTTCCCCAGCCTCCCTATGGACATGTCAGGAGTGAGAGGTTTGTCTGTTCTCATGCAAAATGGAGGGATGGAGGGGGTGGTCGAGCGGGTAGACGAGAGAATGCGACCTCTGCCGTTGAATTAACATCAGTTCTCGACCTTGGCCTGGAAGCGGAGTTGAAATAAATCCTCCCTGTCCCTCTGCATGATGGGTAACTTTCAAGACGATGGCACGGTGTGTGTGTAATGTGTGTCCCCCCTCCTTTCCCCTCCACTTCTCGTAGAGACAGTAATGCGAGAGGGTTGTTATTGCTTGTGGGATTACGCATGCTAAAACCCAAACATTTGCAGTCGAAAGGAAAAAAAGACCAAATGATATAAGAGGTGATCCTGTCTTTTGAATCTGTAACTTAACCTGATGGTCTATGTGGGAAATCAGCCCTGGCCCTGGGCCCTGCTTGGGTTAGGTCTTTCTACCCCTCTCTCTCTCTTCCTCTGGGCCGGCTCAGACCACAGAGGCCTCCCCTCTAGTTAAACACACGGCAGGGATACACACAGAACGGAGGCATCTGGGGGATCATTCTAGATTGCGTACGGAGGTGTTCCATTTAGAATGCCAAAACAATTTCATTGAGACGTTCTGAGGTTCTGTTTGGAACCTCTCTGAGGACCTCTACCCACAACACATTCCAGACATGTGACATGGTTGGGAGGCCGGGTGAACCCACGGTAACCTGTGTGGGGTCGTTGGATTGGTCAGGGCCCACGAGGACCTCTACTACTCACGCTCACACTCTGTTCATCACAGGTAAGCAGAAAAAAAACGTAACTGTAGATATGTAATCAAAGCTCCACCGCACCAGTACACTTTTCCCTGGGAAACGAAGCAATTATAATCACTCTGTTCTAGCTCTCCTCTCCACGCGTCCTTGCAGCAAATCGGCCTTGCACTCTGAAGATCACTCCCCGGCTCTTCGCTCCTTCTATGTTCTATCTGCAGAGCGTCAATCCATGCGTGAACGTTTGTAATATAATCAAAGTCTGTGTTATATTCTACAACCAATCAGGACCAATCAATCATGAGGAACAGGCAGTAAGGAGAGGAGGGCCATAACTAGCAGTGTGTGTTACTCATCAGTCTCAGGGCCTGCTCTGTTTGGATTGCTGTGTTTGGATAAACCAGATTGGTTTGCACTTAACCCTGTAATATATGCAAAACAATCCTCCTGATAATAGTGTGTAGCTTTGCCAGTCACCACTCTGGCAGCTGCTGTAAATGCCACCGCCCCAGAAAAATGGCCGGTAATAAATTATGACAAGAACCCTCCTTGTCCCTCCTGCATCACCATTTCTCACCCCTTCGTTCCCCTCCTTCCTCCTTCTCACCAAAGCTCACGCCCCTCTCTCCTCACCCCTCCTCCCCTCTCAACCCTCTCCTCCTCAATGCTCAACCCTCACACCCTCTTTTTTCCCCCTCACCCTAATCCCCCTCCCCCTCCTCCTCATCCCTCTTCACCCTCTCAGATCAATGGTCAGGAATTTAAATAAGGCACAGAGATTTAGCATGCCCATAGGACTCTGGTTCAAAATTAGTGCATGATATATGGGATAGGGTGCCATTTGGGACGCAGACAATGGTGGATTTACTGATCAGGGGTCAAGGTCAGGGGGTCAAGGTGTTGTTGGGGGTAAGCGAGCGGAGCTTGAGCCCTCATAAAGGACTATGTTAAATAAACACACAGCAGTAAGAGATTGTGTCCTAAATGACACCTTATTCCCTGCACTACTTTTAACCAGGGCCTCTTGTCAATAGTAGTGCACTTTATAGGGAATGGGGTGCCATTTGGGACACACAGGCTGCAGTGATTTACCCTGCGTCGAAAACTTACACACTAACCCACACTCAGGGCTCTGGAGCATGACAGACAGCCAGGAGAGTGAAAGAGAGAGACAGGGAGTGTGCGTAAGTTGTGATAATAATAATAATAATAATATATGCCATTTAGCAGACGCTTTTATCCAAAGCGACTTACAGTCATGTGTGATAAACAGCCTTTAGGTTAATGAACTCATACTAGACACACAAGAAATGACTTAACATTTGTCTTTGAGGATCTCTATAAGTGGGTCACTTCTAGGGCTTATGTAGGCTAGCTGACTGTTTTTGAGTGACATATCCACTGCTACAGTATCAACCCGTTTCTCAAACAAAGCCTATCATTACAAACAATCAAACAGCTGCATTGCAAATGAAAAGCCCTGTTGTGTTTGCCTGAGGACCATTGCTTTCTTTGCAGCATTTGAGAGCCTAATGTAATGTATTATCATAACCAAACATCAGATGGGATCTCCCCCATGTAATAAGTAGCTGTGTGGTTTTCATAGTTTCATAGTCCAGTGCCATGCAGTAATGTTGGCCTCCCCAGCAGTCTCCTGCCAGATTCTCTTCATGAAACTTAATAAGAGCTGTGTGTGTGTACACGCAGAGACTGGGGGCGCTATGCAAATGATGTCATAATCAAATCTGTCTGTTTCCAAGAGTTCAACAGCACCCTGAAGGTACCTCTGTCAATAGGCTCAAAGTGAATTTACAGTAATGCACGCAATTCTCACCAGCCAGGCTGTAATTAGGACCGCTAAGCTCTCTCTCTCTCTCTCTCTCTCTCTCTCTCTCTCTCTCTCTCTCTCTCTCTCTCTCTCTCTCTCTCTCTCTCTCTCTCTCTCTCTCTCTCTCTCTCTCTCTCTCTCTCTCAGGTGTCTACTGCTGTTTTGTGTGGCAGTGGTTTATGAGAAGTGGCAGCTGCATATGACTTTTTTTATCACTTTGGTGTAATTTTCACAAGTATGTGGTACATTTTCACAATTCATAATACAAAACTTAAAACAGATAATCAAAAAAAGGCAGTTGTTTCAAAAACTCTAAGCACATTTTCAATTGACTAAGTACAACACACAACATCATAGTCACTTTTTCACCAAACTTAATCAGTGTTTCATCTGGAAGTACATGTTTCACATCGCAATAAATGTTTTCATATAAAGTAATTAAAGTAACATGCATTTTTGTCTCCCACAGTACTATCATTGGAATGTGATACAAAACGAGGCAACGGTGTGCTTTAGGAACACGTGGACGCCTCCAAGCGTTGGATAATGAAAATGTGTCTGTAAAGTAGAAAAATAGAAAGTATGAGACACACTCAGATGTACTGCCATGATGATGACCACGATGATTTTACTTACAAGCTACTGTAAGGAAAAGAAATGGGATAGTCACAAGATCAGAGATGTACTGTGTGTAACAAATCAAAACAAAGTTTGTTGGTCGCGTACACAGATTAGCTGATGTTACAGCAGGTGCAGTGAAATGCTTGTGTTTCTATCTCTTACAGCGCAGTAACACAACATCAACACAATACAATACCAATGCGCAAATCATCCAGAAAGACCAAAACAAGAAAGAAATGCATCCCCTATACAGTAAACATTCATCCCAAAATGGAGGAGGGCACACTGCTTTACTTAAAATGTGGTTTGGCAATACAGTACTGTAGCACAGTAAATATATTCCATTTACATATCAGAAACTGTTATCCAATGTGACAACTGTCCACACGTTTTGGTATGTGACCCCAGTGGGAATCGAAACCCATGACTAGGGTGTGGCTAGTGCCATGCTCTTGTGAACCAAGCCACGTACAGGACCACTACAATGCACAAGTACAATACAATACATGAATACAATACAGGTGGCAGATGTGTGACTGCCATCCTCATGATGCCACCACCCTCCTTCAGGTCATGGATGAGGCATGCAATGATTTTCAATCCAGACCTATGTTCAGGCTTGGATTCCAGGTGCATGAACAGTGAGGATATTTACTATGATTTTGATGGGAACTATGGCCAAACGCTCAAGACAGGCTTAATGGGAACTAGTGCCATTGTTTCTTTCATTTTTTTGTTTTGATTATATTGTAAAATATGTTTCAAGTTTTATTATTTTAGTCGGATGTACGGGATACACACGGTGTACACCGTCCAACAAAATGCTTACTTGCAGGCTGCTTCTCGACAATGCAGCAACAACAAGAAATGATCAAATATACAAATACGAACATAAAGTCAATGGCTCAGTAGAACAGAATAAACATTTTAGCGTAAGTAATACAGGAAGGCACAATCTCTAGTCCAATGTTTACAGGTGTTTTGGGGAAGGGGGTATTGGGAGAGGTGTCTT
Source organism: Oncorhynchus gorbuscha (assembly GCF_021184085.1). Classification (NCBI taxonomy): domain Eukaryota; kingdom Metazoa; phylum Chordata; class Actinopteri; order Salmoniformes; family Salmonidae; genus Oncorhynchus; species Oncorhynchus gorbuscha. The sequence goes on along the minus strand of NC_060189.1, from coordinate 38,146,290 downwards.
CAATGATCACGCCATTGATCAGACATGGTATGGACACTTGACATTCAGTCAATTTTAACGGGTAGTGCAAGTGTGTTGCCTAACACCATGTATCCTAATGTACAGTACTGTAGCACATTCAAAGGGGAATTCTGAAACGAGTGTCTTCAAACGCGAGTCGGGCGTGGCTTCGTGACAACGATCGCAAGAGCAGCTGCTCACCAATTGGAAGGCTCCAACACAGTTCCACCAATGCCTGTGCGGGTGTTTGCTATCACCACTTGATCTGATTGAATCTAGGCCTAAACCAATGTACTCATTATGTTTTATATTTATCAGTAAACTTTTAATATTTTGGATCAATGGTTGGGTGGAAAGATGTCTACAAACAAAATGAATGCACAACAAAAGGTTTGGAATGTAAATACTGACTGTGTTACAAGTTACAATTGTTACTGGATCTTTGGTTCTGGCATTTAGGTCGCCACAGACTAGTACATGTCCCTGGGCCTGGAAATGATTGATTTCCCCCTCCAAGATGGAGAAGGTGTCTTCATTAAAGTATGGGGATTCTAGTCTCTCTCTCTCTCTCTCTCTCTCTCTCTCTCTCTCTCTCTCTCTCTCTCTCTCTCTCTCTCTCTCTCTCTCTCTCTCTCTCTCTCTCTCACTCTCTTTCTTTCTCTCAATTCAATTCAATTCAAGGGACTTTATTGGCATGGGAAATATATGTCAACATTGTCAATGCAAGTGAGGTAGTTAATATACAAAAGTGAAATAAACAATAAAATTTAATATTAAATATTACACTCACAGAAGTTCCAAAAGAATAAAGACATTACAAATGTCATATATATGTATATATACAGTGTTGTAACGATGTACAATGGTTAAAGTACAAAATCGAAAATAAATAAGCATAAATATGGGTTGTATTTACAATGGTGTTTGTTCTTCACTGGTTGACCTTTTCTTGTGGCAACAGGTCACAAATATTGCTGCTGTGATGGCACACTGGGGCATTTCACTCAGTAGATATGGGAGTTTATCAAAATTGGGTTTGTTTTCGAATTCTTTGTGGATCTGTGTAATCTGAGGGAAATATGTGTCTCTAATACATTGGGCAGGAGGTTAGGAAGTGCAGCTCAGTTTCCACCTCATTTTGTGGGCAGTGTGCACATAGCCTGTCTTCTCTTGAGAGCCAGGTCTGCCGACGGTAGCCTTTCTCAATAGCAAGGCTATGTTCACATAATCAAAGCTTTCCTTAAGTCAGTCACAGTTGTCAGGTATTCTGCCACGGTGTACTCTCTGTTTAGGGCCAAATAGCATTCTAGTTTTCTCTGTTTTTTGTATTTTTTTTCCAATGTGTTAAGTAATTATCTTTTTTTCTTATGATAATTGTTGTTGCTGTGCTGGGGCTCTGTGGGGTGTGTTTGTGTTTGTGAACAGAGCCCCAGGACCAGCTTGCTCTTCTCCAGGCTCATCTCCCTGTAGGTGATGGCTTTGTTATTGAAGGTTTGGGAATCGCTTCCTTTTAGGTGGTTGTAGAATTTAGCATGTCTTTTCTGGATTTTGATAATTAGAGGGTATCGGCCTAATTCTGCTCTGCATGCATTATTTGGTGTTATACGTTGTACACAGAGGATATTTTTGCAGAATTCTGTATGCAGAGTTTCAATTATTTTTTTTGTCTCATTTTGTGAATTCTTGATTGGTGAGCGGACCCCAGACCTCACAACCATAAAGGGTAATGGGTTCTATAAATTATTAAAGTATTTTTTGCCAGATCCTAATTGGTATGAATTTTATGTTCCTTTTGATGGCATAGAATGCCCTTCTTGCCTTGTCTCTCAGATCGTTCACAGCTTTGTGGAAGTTACCTGTGGCGCTGATGTTTAGGCCAAGGTATGTGTAGTTTTTTGTGTGCTCTAGGGCAGCGGTGTCTAGAGAGAATTTGCATTTGTGGTCCTGGTGACTGGACCTTTTTTGGAACACCATTATTTTGGTCTTACTGAGATTTAGGAAGTGCAGCTCAGTTTCCACCTCAATGTTTGGGCAGTGTGCACATACCCTGTATTCACTCAGTCTCTTGAGCGGTGCAGCTGTCTAAGGCACTGCAACTCTGTGCTAGATTGTGTCACTATAGACCCTGGTTCAATTCCCGGCTTCATGACAACTGACCATGATTGGGATTCCCTTAGGGTGGTGCATGATTGGTCCAGTGTTGTCTGGGCTAGGGGAGGCTGTCATTATAAATAAGAATTTGTTCTTAACTGACTTGCCTAGTTGAAAAATAAAAAATAAAAATAAAAAGCCAGGTCTGCCTATGGTGGCCTTTCTCAATAGCAAGGCTATCCTCACTGAGTTTGTACATAGTCACAGCTTTTCTTAATTTTGGGTTAGTCATACTGGTCAGGTATTCTGCCACTGTGTACTCTCTGTTTAGGCCCAAATAACATTCTCGTTTGCACTGTTATTTTAAATTAATGCTTTCCAATTTTGTTCGGTCTAAAATTGTTGCTGTCCTGGGGCTTTCCCCCCCCTCTCTCTCTCTCTCTCTCTCTCTCTCTCTCTCTCTCTCTCTCTCTCTCATTCTCTCTCTGATGCAAACTGTTAACAGTTACATCACATCCCCTCAGGCAGAATGTCAGCTGGAGTATGAAGCTCTATCTCTCCCCAGATTCACCTGCCACAGACAACATACTTCACTGTTTCAATTGTCAAAGAAATGTGACTGATGTCAACTGCACATTAGGAAGCAGAGAATAAAGATTCTTTGGAAATCCACAGGAGAGATTGGAGGATTCTGGTAACTTACATCTTGTTCACTCACATGCTCAGGGTGAAGAGAGAACACTCTCACACAGAAAGACTTTGTCAGTGTTGTCAATGTGTCAAGTTGTCAATGTGATGGCACTAGAAATGCCAAAAATGTGAAGGAAAAGTGCTGTTGCTAGCAGTAAGTAAGTAAGTAATGCATTAGAAACAGCTTACCTAGCCACCACCTCGCGGGGAAAACATTTTAGTAACCCCTACTCTTGACGGCAGAGAGAAACACACAAGCATACATAGATACATGTAAGGTTCTTCATTCTCATTGTATAACTAAATATTCTAAACAGCGATGTCATATATGTCATCAGCCCATCAAGCAACAATATTAGTCAATCTGTTTAACTACTTTCGTGTAACCCAAGAACTCTAGAGTTTGATCAATCTTATCCTCACCATGTTGTGGGGTTAACCCTCCCGTGGTCCTGGGGGTCGGGGTGACCCAGGTCCTGTGTGTGGAGGGCTCCCCTTTCTGCGCTCTGCGCTCGCGGGTCAGAGCGACCCAGGCCCTGTGTTTCCAGGGCTCTGCGCTCTGCATTCATGGGTCAGAGCGACCCTGCCAGCCACTGGCGAGGCGTGTGCCTTTGAACGTAGTAGAGAGTCTGTGAGTGTTAGAGTCGTGCTCTGCGCTCTGCACTCGTGGGTCAGAGCGACCCAGGCCCTGTGTTTCCAGGGCTCTGCGCTCTGCGCTCGTGGGTCAGAGCGACCCGGCCAGCCGCCGCACAGGTCCGGACGTGCTCTGGGCTCACCGCTCTGCGCTCGTGGGTCAGAGCGACCCAGGCCCTGTGTTTCCAGGGCTCTGCGCTCTGCGCTCGTGGGTCAGAGCGACCCAGGCCCTGTGTTTCCAGGGCTCACCGCTCTGCGCTCATGGGTCAGAGCGACCCAGGCCCTGTGTTTCCAGGGCTCACCGCTCTGCGCTCATGGGTCAGAGCGACCCTGCCAGCCGCTGCACAGGTCCGGACGTGCTCTGGGCTCACCGCTCTGCGCTCGTGGGTCAGAGCGACCCAGGCCCTGTGTTTCCAGGGCTCACCGCTCTGCGCTCATGGGTCAGAGCGACCCAGGCCCTGTGTTTCCAGGGCTCACCGCTCTGCGCTCATGGATCAGAGCGACCCGGCCAGCCGCTGCACAGGTCCGGACGTGCTCTGGGCTCACCGCTCTGCGCTCGTGGGTCAGAGCGACCCGGCCAGCCGCCGCACAGGTCCGGACGTGCCCCCCGCTGTGTGCTAGAGAGCAGCCGAGTTGCGCTCTGCGCTCGTGGGTCAGAGCGACCCGGCCAGCCGCCGCACAGGTCCGGGTACGTGATGCACTGGGGTGGTCTTTGGGACATAGAGTCCTTGTTGTGATAATCTCGTAGGTGGAGATAGTCTCACGTCTACCTTGGTTCCATATGCACCCGTTGCCTAGAACAGGGCCTCTCTTGTATTTCTCCATTCTGATTGGTATAGTGGTTCAGTTATAGTAGCTTATATGGGGTGCATATGGAGACCCCTCATTGACTTTTGCCGGGGGGTTGTTAAGGTCTGACCAAACAGTGCTGTGTATTCCACATCTGTCTGACCAACCCGACCACAGATGCACAAGTCAACCATGATGCTGCCTCAAGCTTGGTAATCCGACAATGGTTCCTTTGAGGACCCGATTAGGACAAGAACGTCCAGCCATTCATTTGCAATATAAGCACGATGATGCTCCTAGCTTGGTAATTGGAGGACCAGTCCTACAAAGACCTGTTCTATCTATCTTGCCTCACTGTCAAAGGGTGCTGTTATCCTGCAAGAATGGCCCAGCACTTATACCGGTCTCACCTACACGTCCAGATAAATGGAACCTTCTCACCACAGAATGGTATCCTGTCCATAGAGACACTGTTAGAGAACACATCCTTTGACAATGGACCAGGTTCCAAGGGTCTGACAAGATGTGCATTAGGAAATTCCTCGATTGCGCCGTAAGTCACACACTGTCACTGTGTTAAACGGACAAGGGTAAGGTAGTGAGCTTGTGTAACACATTGATTCTGTCTCCTTATCCCCCCCTCAAGGTTCAGAGACCCCAGTATAACAGAGTTCCGCTTGCATTCAGCCTGAGTGGATATATCGCCGTGAGAGATCTCACCGAGTCCCAGTTTGGGAGCATAGCATGTCCGGGTCTGTCTATTTACACAGAGGGTAAAATCAGTTTTGGTCGTGCACAAAGCAAGGCTTTGACTGCTTTGGAAATGGCAATACTGTTCTATTTTACTCCCCTCTCACTATGTACTGGGTGTCCAACGATGCATATATAAAGCACTCCGCATGATGTGATAACCGCTGAGTGCCACTCTCCACCCGGCGCTACGATCGACCGCTAAAGTCGCGACTAAGACCGCTACGGGATCCAGGCTGTGACTTGTACCCGTGCCACACACTTGTTAACCAGAGTTGAACAGGGCTCCAGATGACACAATGAATGATTGTGAACAGTTTCTGTTGCAGTTGTACATGAAATACATGATGATGTTACCAGATGCACTCTGTGTTTGTGAGTTTTATTGTACACACACACACACACACACACACACACACACACACACACACACACACACACACACACACACACACACACACACACACACACACACACACACACACACACACACACACACACACACACACACACACACACACACACACACACACACACACACACACACACACACACACACACACACACACACTTGTGTAGCATTTCATCATTGTATTATTGTTCATTTGCAGTGGATCATTTGCAATGGATACAGACACAATGGTACATTGACATGGTTATATTCTCAACAATATACAAGTGATACATACTAAAAGCAAACCCGCGCCACTATCCTGGCAACACGGATTGGGCTATTTGTTACATGCCGGGTGTCCGAGATCCACACCGGTCCCTTCATCCGTGGCGGCTACCGGTTGTCCTATATCCACACCTGCTCCTTCTGAGCTTGCCCCTTCCACACTTGGTCCTTCCATCATCTCGCTCATATCCCTCCCCATTCCATCTAGTCCACAGAGCGGCAGGTAGGTAGAGAGCAACACTCGGCACACCACATTCTTCATTGCGCACCAGATGTCTTCCATGTTTATAACCCCGTCCCTTGTTCAAGATGAGTATCATGTTCTTGGGACACCTAGGACCAGTCTCAATCCTAGTCTGATGCTGTAGAGTTTGATCGATCTCCGTGGTAAGGCAAACATCAAAGTTGTCCTGGGTTGGTTGTTTGACGTCGCCGGAGCAGTTTGACACCAGAGAAGACGTTCCCGGAGCTTTGTCAGCAGCAGCAGCAGCAGCAGCAGCAGCAGCAGCACCTACAGCACTTATAAATGACTTACTATACATACCATGTGAGCCCTATACATATAGGTGTGATAGATGCTGTGCCTATACGGGCACTCGTGTATATCCTGCAAAATGGCCATCATTCTTCTGTTGCCCTCCACAGAGATAGACGTATTGACTCTGCCGTAAGCTTGACATCATCACTTTGAAAGTCAATGTGAAAGGAGGGCCCGATGTTGCAAATTCGACCATACGGTTGAACATATCATCAGCTGCATCGGTCATATCGGCCGTATCCCTCGTCTCAGCCCGAAGCCAGGGGCTGCTTTCGTCAGTTAACATCAGGAAGCGATTGCTACCTTGGCATACCAGTGAAGGCTCCTGTGTGGGTTTGCCATTGAAGCCTGAGTTCGATGCCATTGCAGAAGCTACCGTTGAAAGAGTGTCTACACCACCACCACCACCACCACCACCACCACCACCACCACCACCACCACCACCACCACCACCACCACCACCACCACCACCACCACCACTAGCTTATATAGGAAACGTGATAGCCTAGAAGATGTGAGACACAACTATGATGTGAGGTTGGATTACCTGGCCAACCGATGGATGTTTCAGTACTAAGCCGAAGGGTGTTGTTGCTAGGTCTTCCCAGTCCGGCCGGCCGGCCGGCCCTACGTAGAGAGGATACTAATATTGTCAGCGGCAACACCCTCACACACACAAAGTGACCGGCTCCCCACCCGTGCCAAGTGCGCTCTTGCCCGCAGCTCAGCGGACCCGCTAGGCTCCACCGATCGGCCATGGCCGCGCGTTTTACGGCCGCGCAGGTTCTAGAACAGATCTTGTCCAGCGTGGACCAAGAAGACTACTCGGATTGCCAGGAGGAGGAGGACGAAGAGGTTTCGGAAGAGGAAGACGGCGAGGAATACAACCCCGAGAGCCGCGAGGTCGACGATGCCCCTCCTCCCTCTTCTGGGGAAGAGCAGCCCGAGGAAGAGGCGCCCGAGGACGAACACGAGGACGAGCACGAGGACCGCGGCGAGCAAGAGATCTCCTCGGCCCCGGACCGACGGGAGCCTCCGTTGCTGTCGAAAAACGGCAAAATCGAGTGGTCCCCCGTGGCCTACGGTCGCCACCGCGGGCCCCTGCCGATCTGCCACGCCGGGCCGGACCAGACTCCGGGCCCCACGGCCTATGCCGCGACACAGGCCCGCGACATTGCGTCCGCCTTCCACCTGTTTGTCACACCGGCGATAGAAAGGATAATTGTGGAAATGACGAACCTGCACAGGGCCAGAAAATACGGCGACAGCTGGCGACCCATGGACGCCACGGACCTGCGCGCCTACCTAGGGCTGCTGATCCTAGCGGGCGTCTACAGGTCCCGGGGCGAGGCCGCGGCAAGCCTGTGGGACGCCGAGAGCGGCAGGACCGTGTTCCGAGCCACCATGACGCTCAAGGTCTTTCACAGGTACTCGAGGCTGCTGCGATTCGACGACCGCCAGTCGAGAGCCGCCAGACTCGCCACGGACAAACTCGCAGCCATTACGGGAGGTCTGGGACCTGTGGGAGGCGCGGCTGCCGGCCCTCTACAACCTGGGGCCCGACGTGACGGTGGACGAGCAACTGGTCCCGTTCAGAGGTACTGTGCTTTTGCGCTTGTGCGTGTGCGTGCGCGCGTGCGCATGTGCTTACATGTCTACACAGAGCGTGTGTAACACAAAAGGTGGCCCTTGTCTACCCCGGTTGCACACAGTAACCACACAAATGTCTTGTCCCCTTTCCAACAAGGCCGCTGTCCCTTCCGTCAGTACATCCCCAGCAAGCCGGCCAAATACGGCATCAAGTCGTGGGTGGCCTGCGACGCCAAGTCCAGCTACGCTTGTGGAAGATGCAAGTGTACACCGGCAAGGCGGCCGGCACAGGCCCACGAGAAGAACCAGGGGATGCGCGTCGTCCTCGATCTGACAACGGGCCTGAGCGGACGCAACGTCACCTGCGACAACTTCTTCACCTCCTACGACCTGGGCCAGCGGCTCCTTGAGAGGAACCTCACCATGGTGGGCACGGTGAGAAAGAACAAGGCCGAGCTCCCGCCCGCGCTGCTCGAGTCCAGGGGCAGACAGGTCCTGTCCTCCAGGTTCGCCTTCACGCCCACCGCCACTCTGGTGTCCTACCTGGCAAAGAGAAACAAGAACGTGCTACTCTTGAGCACGCTGCACACAGAGGGCCACATCAGCCCCGCACCGAAGCGGCCTCAGCGCTTGTCAAAGTCCTACAGAGTGCTTACGGCGGCGCCTCCTGAGCAACAGCGCCAGGGCACGGCCGCTGCCCCGCTCGTTGCCCCGGCCCCGGCAAGTAAGAGGAAGAGGTGTCAGCTCTGCCCACCCAAGGAGGACTCCAAGACACACACGGTGTGCTGCAGGTGTAAGAAATACATCTGCAAAGGCTGTTCACACCGCTACTGTCACACTTGCGCACATTGGGCCTTTAGCCAGGACGGGACAGGGTGACCCGGAGGACACGGGGACTAGACACAGTACCAGGACAACGGGAGGGATAACAATACATAACGGCCATACCCAAAGGCACAATGCACACAACACAGGGAAGGTAGGGTAGAGGGTGAGGGGGAGGGGGGCGTTTTTAAAACCCATACCCAAAACCACACGGGGCCCAAGGGCACAACGGGGGGCAGACTGCTGGAAATCACACACACGGGTCTGCCCGTGAAATGTCCAGGATGTGAGTGTCAACCACAACTTCTCAGTTATTATCCAACACTTAATGTTCTAGCCAACGTACTAAAACAGGGAAGTACTTATTTGGGTTGTTTACAAGAGTTTACATTTATCAACACTCGGGAAACTATAACAAGTTATGGGTAACCCGTTCATCTTCCTTGCAACAATCCACTTGTCTCTATGTGTGCATCTGTACGAAAAGCACAGTGTAATCAGTGATGGACCTGTGCTTGAAGAAGGGTGTGGATGGGGGACCTGTGTTTGACGGAGAAAATGGGGTTGTGAACTCAGGCCCTGAGTTTGTGAGCGGAGGCCCTGTGTTTGATAGACTTTGACAGGATTACAAGGGAGATCTAGAGTGGCCCGCTCTAGATGGTTCGGATGACCACTCTATGCCTGACCTCATTGGGGTAGAGGAAGGTTATTGCTAATTTGTAGGCAATTTGACATCTGGAACGTTACTTACCGGGTGACATTGATGAAAACATACCAAGTGTATAAACTTGATGGTAAATGTCTGCCTATCAACGTGAACACTGGTGCCAGACTACATTCCCTGGGTCTCAGTGTACTGAAGACTTGAAGGTGTGAGGATGATGGACACGGCTTCGGTCTCACTGAATCTGACACTGCTTCGAGAAAGTATGGGGGAGATGTAATTACCAGTTGAAATGTTATATTGTATTAATTTGGTACTATGGTGATGTGGACCTCTTTTATCAATAAAGTACAGTGGTTACTCTTGACAGTTGCTTGTCTGAGCATACTTTATTTTTTAAACTTGCATTCAACAGCATTATAAACTATAACATGGCTACCCAAGCCCTCACAGTGAGCATGCATGGCAGCCATTATAGGATCCTGTGGCTTCTGTCAAGATCTGTGTGATTGATGAGGCTTTCCTTAGGCTCGCCCTATATCATGACTCAGTCAGCAAGCATGGCAGCCATTATAGGCTCCTGTGGCTCCTGTGGCTTCTGTCAAGCTCGGTGTGATTGATGACGCTTTCCTTAGGCCCGCCCTATTATGACTCAGTCAGCAAGCATGGCAGCCATTATAGGCTCCTGTGGCTTCTGTCAAGCTCTGTGTGATTGATGAAGCTTTCCTTAGACCCGCCCTATCATGACTCAGTCAGCAAGCATATGGCAGCCATTATAGTATCCTGTGGCTTGCGTCAAGCTCTGTGTGATTGATGACGCTTTTCCTTAGGCCCGCCCTATCATGACTGTCTGCAGAGCTGTGGGTCTCTCTGACAATAGGGGCCAAAGCGATATATTAATGACTATTACGGACGTCTCTCAGGAAGCACAACAGAGTGTATAATGGCACATGGGAAATCAGAGTACCAGAGTGCCTACTCTGTTTGTTTTCAGAGCCAGCCAAGAACAGGGAAGGATTAAATAGCCTCGACGTGTCCTCCTACAACGCCTTTGTCATATATGGCGAGAGGTCAAGCCTGACTGGATGCCTGGCAAGCAGAACAAGCGCAGGGTGTTCCTCGAGCAGCTGGGAAAGGCAGCATCTGCCCCGCACCGAAGCGGCCTCAGCGCTTGTCAAAGTCCTACAGAGTGCTTACGGCGGCGCCTCCTGAGCAACAGCGCCAGGGCACGGCCGCTGGATAATAGATTTGTGGTGAGATGTACCAGTCACAGTCAGATAGCCACACTGTGCTGGATACTACAGTCATGTTTGGATCATAGATTTGTTGTGGGGTGTACCAGTCACGGTTCAATTATCCAACCTGCGTTGAGTCTACTATGAGAGAAAGTTACATTAGCCAACCAATGGTAAGTGATGTCAATATAAGGCTGTCATGTAACAGCACAGGGAATGCACAGGTCACATCCACTTCACAACCTTGGAAAATTTGAGAGAAGTCTAACAGGCTCCCGGTCTACCCCATATACTACAGTGGGCTACGTGTCGTGTAAAGGCAGGTTCATGTGAAACACAAGACCCGTTTATGAGAGGTGATATTAATCAAACACCATGGAAAGGTGTAACCACAAAATACATCGTTACAGAACAGCCTCCTTGGTATTTGACATCTGATTACAAAGATAGCTTCACTTGTAAACAGACAGAAGGACTGTTTGATAAAGTGGTCGACCTGATGATGTGTAAGCAACAGGCCCTGTCGGAAAGGGAGAAGAGATACAAACCTAAAACCATACATAAGATTATCAGGAATATGGTGATCAAGGACGCTAATCACTATTACAACAACAACCTTCCCGGTCGTTCCTTCTTGCGCTGATGGACCTAGTTGACATTGAAAGTGGAACAGGCTTAGAGTCTATGGCAGATGTAGACAAGGCCGGTCTCAAGCACGTGATACTGGCATATGGTAACTACAGAAACTTCTATATACCGATACCAGTGACAAATTCATAAATGACGGATCTACCGGTGAGTCATATAGCAGTGACGAGGAGGAGGACGAGGACGCGTTCTGTGCTCAGGTGACAAACAGGGCCAAAGTGGCTAAGTGTAAAATCAAGAATGCTTATAAGCGCGGACATAGGTATAAGGTGGAGGAGTCACACTCAGAGTCTGAAAAGGATGCCCGCTCCCCAAAGCCTGGCTGCAGTGGTTTGAAAGAGGAAAGGAGCTGCTATAAGCGCGCACTGCTTTCCGACTCGGACACGGATTCTATGATGCCAGAGTACAAGCGTGTCAAACGCACAAAAGACAACCTCAGGTCCCACAAGAGAGGATCTAAACTGAACAGGAGTGACAAGGTGGTTAAAGATTACGGCTCTCCAGCTCTTAGGAAAGCAAGATAACTTGTGTGCTAAAAAAGAGACTGGACAAGTCTAACAAAAGGTGCAAAGCAAGTACAGACTGCTATAAGACCATACCAAGCCGCAATCGAGAATCCCACCAATACAAAAACAAACTGTCGGATACGGAGGACGACGACTACGAAGGGGAGTGAAATCGCTGGCAAGGTATAAAAATTGTTCCAAGCTACAAGTGACTCGCTCTCCGGTCATTGATACTGACTCAGAGCACAAAGATATATGCACGCTTAAGAAGAGGCAAACAGGCACACTTGTCAATAGGTCCGGAGAAAACCTGGACAACCCAGTAACCGAGAGGTCCCGGGTCCAGCAAGACGATTCCAAAAGCCAGCAAACCCAGCAAACTCTCCGGTGCTAAAAGTTCTACATGGGAGGTCTGATGTGTCACAATTCAAAGGACACGGATTATCTGTAGAGGCTGGGAAAAAGAGATCCAAGGTTACTGATCAAGCTGCTGCCTGGCCTGCTGACACCACTCAACAGGATTGTTCAGATCAGGAAGGAAACAAGGGAGTGGGGCCGTGACCACGGAGGACTAAAACAGAGAATCACCCTACCCATCCTGTTGAGCCTCTACATCCGCGGCCGAGCCAGAGGAAGATTCTGGTTCGGACTTTCATGGAGGAACAGCAAGGACAGGGTGTAGCCACCCTGTAATGGAGGCAGAATATTTCATTTCTATGTGATACTAGTTATGTCTTCCCGTATAATAAAGAAGCAGCCTGTACGTGGGCTCAGGGCCGATTATGTGATACGATATCTAGAGGGGCGGGCTAACAGCGTGTCTGTCTCACAGTTAGACGAACCGGCCACCTCATCAGCAGTGCTGTCAGCAACCTAATTCAACTGTGGCTTATAAAGCAGAGGAACGAAAGGTTGTTGTATAGGTATCTTGTAGGTATCTTGTGAGGAATAGGTATCTTGTGAGGAAATGATAACAAATGTGGTTAGTTTGATATGTAAGTTCAAGAAATGTGTGAATCTGTGTGATTGCCTTATAGCCAAAGTTATACCCAACCCTGTACCACATAATAAACTTGAGTTTAAACATGGCACATGTATCAGGATCTCTTTGCATCTGTCTCTAACTTCATGTAGTTGTTATACTACAATCATTGACAAATACGATGGTACCTTTATCGCAACTTTATTATTTCATGCAGGGAAATGTAAGGTACATGCTGTTAGGGAGTATCACATATGTACAGATCCTGCAGGTCGTGTCACAAGGGGTTCAACGATGCTCTTTATGGTACATGAGCATGTAAGCTACGCCATTGCATATAGCATAGATCCCGCTTCGTACGTCGACATCTTCCCATGAGCACACTCTGACACGTGAGAGTCGTCTGCAAGATACCAAATGTCATCTTCTCGCACATAAGCTGTGTAATGTCCACAGTAGTGAGAAACCACTGTGGGCTACAACAGCGTACAGCTTGTATACAGTATCTACCGTGGATTCAGGTTCTTTCATGACATATTTCAGGTCCAGTGTCTCAGGGAAAGCACACCTGGAGCCCGTCTTGACTATATCAGCTGTATCTCTGCCAATGTTCCTAACCCGTTCAAACCTCATACCGTGCTCGTGATTTCTATCTGTGTTCCTTGTGTGGCAGTGTGTACAATGGTAGTCACACGTTGTAAACGTGTTGTCAGTGTACATTTTGATATAGTCCTTGCAGCTCCGTGGGGAGATGAGCTCCTATCAACACGGTGATTGTGTTGGACTTAATTTGAGTGTGGACTGGACTGTGTTACTACAACTGAGGCAGCGCACACGGTCCTCGTTCTCAATGTCCCACAGAGAATGCTAGAGCGTTGATGATTACACTTGAAGACCACGTCTGAGTCCTCCTGAACTTCGAAAGGCGCTCCTCTGTACGATGTCATTGCGTCTACTAAGTAGACGGATCACACGGCGACGGGTTGCCTTTGGTCATATCGGAGATGAGACGCTTAAGTTAGGAGACGGGTGATCGTGATCATCGACCAGCAGAAGGAGGTCCCGTAGCTCACTTGTCCCATACAGCACTTGGACAGCATGGTGTACTGTGTAAAGGGAGATAGTGATCAGCGGAGACAGCAGGCTTTGGTAGAACAATTTCACAGAGTCCGATGTGGCACAGTGAACATGGGGTTAGGATATTTAGTTATAGTACTCGGTCACACTGAACGTAGTCACGCTCTGGAACATCTCTCGGATGTGTATTTGGGTTCTTAGACCCCTGCGGGCTCAGTAAGACCATGATTATTGTCATCTTGTAATAGTCGCTAGTGAACTCCTCCACAGGTCCCTGCCGCTTACGCTTTGTGAACATTATAACAGGGGCCCACTTGGAATCGGTCTGGGACACTAGGTCGTGTGTGAAACGGCTGGCGTTCTCGGTGAGTGACATCGACCGGTCCAGTTGATCTATCCTGGTAATCACAGAGAGCGCAGAGGCGTCCAGAGTCACCTTGGTCAACCCCTGCGTACAATCCAGTGTCGTCACTTCGAGCCTAGACGTTCGGAATATCTTTACTCTCATCCGTAGCACTATGTTCCTAACCAGTGTACTCAGCTTAGTAGCACCCAGGCCTTCCGATATCTGGTTGCCCCTGTAAGGATCAGGTTCTCCGTATCGCAGCAGTTTGCCCCTGCTTCTATTACGAGTGTCTTCTTCCTCGCCCACGTCTGTCATGTATAGTCTCTGAACGTGAAGTATCTACCAAGTAGATTTTTGTGGTGTGGACTTGTCCTTTCGCAGCTTTGTTAATCCTCTCAACCACTCGATCGACACAGTCAGCACCTGAGAGGCAGCCGTGCCTCTGCTCAGCTTGCAAAGCCATTGGCACAGTTTCGATTCGGGTAAGTACTTTGCCACCAGAGTAGTACAGAGACTGACCAAGCTCCTTACATTGGTCACCGAACATCGAGGACAATGGCTTGTTGAAGTTCCTCGATCATCACGGCTCCTTTACCGATCAGGACATATCTCCATTCGGTCATGTGCGTAGGCAACAACTGCATATCTAGGGCTGCTTTGAGCGTGAGAAACACTTGTAGCAGGAAGGCATGTGCCGAGTGAGGTGAGTCCGAGGTGGTCCAGTCCAACATATTGGAAGATGAACATAGCCCTGTTCCTAGAGCACTTACACAATCCATCTCTGGGACCAGCAAAACATAGCAGGGTTCATTCTGGTCATGATTTGTGACTGGATAACCACCCTGTCTTTGAAGCATGCAATCTCCTCTTCGTTGTTACTATTCCGAATGACCATGGGAACGCTAACCATCTCCCCTTCGATCATCTTGCCTCTTTACAATCACTCTACCCTGTATGTCATCACTGAACCCGGGGACTGTCTCTGCTGCCCGGGTGCTGCTGGGTGCTTTTGGCGCATCCTCGCCACTGGCGTCAACAATGTTCCCTTGCCAGTCGGCTGACAATGTGCTTGTACACACAAGCTTCAGTGTCACTGTTCGAGTGCCTAATAGTGGCAGGCGCACCAGCTACAGGGCTGCTCCAAGACAGTGGGTTAAAGAGCAGAGAAGTGCTCCACAGATGGCATTGCAGGTCTTGAGAGATATGTGGAAGAGAGCCGATACCTTGTATATTTACCCAGAGGTGATGTAGAATCTCTCCACCGCATGGAATGCTACTACAGCACTGCATAGCGAAACTCCTATACCCGAGAAGATATTATCCGATGCTGGCAAGTGCTCCAGATACTACATATATCTGTTGTTCCGTTACTGCATGACTTCAGATGGCCCAGCGACATACAGCCAGCAGGGTCTGGATGGGTATAACTGCCTGATCCGCAAGGCTCTGTGGGAACCCAAGACAAAAACATTTCCCCTAGGCGATATACCCAGGAGCTGGCTCGATGCTACAGTGTCTACAACCCTCCCCTCAGCTCCACCTAGCCCAGATGATAGCTTCACGAACGGCTTTCATCAGTACCTTCCCCAACAGCCACCTCATACGGTATCCCCCAGCAGCAGCAACATCTTCAGCCACAGCCACCGCGGCATGTTCGACAGTGTAATGGACCCTTTGACCGTACCAAACCTCTCCCTTTATAATGCACCACCAAACAGTTATATCCAGCTCTGACTGAGCAAAACGTTTGTGAACCGTCCCACGGCAAGCCCATTGCTGGTGTGGTTACCAAAGCCTAGATCAAGGAATCTGTCTATGAAAGGCTGTTATGACTCCAATGTTGACAGTGAGGAGGACTATAATTGAGTGGATGCAGAAGAACACATAACCATGTGCCCAAGTGCCTAGTAATGGTTGTCTAGGAAACAGTATGTAATCATTAGGGGCATATAGTCCACCTGTACATGGCAAGGAATGTAATAGTAAAGAATTTGGGCGGTTGGATGCCAATGTTCAATGTAATAATAAAACAGTCTACAGTATAATTCCCTGAGTTAAAATGTTCGGTGACACGGTCCTTGTGTTCAGGCTATTGGATCTTTAAGAACACTAACAGTGGTGCTGTCTACCTCAGTAAGACTTACAATCATCACAGATTGCAATGGCAGCAGCATATATAGGGGACCAGAGGAGATGGACCATACCAGTGAGGTTATGAAGGAGGTGAGACAGAACTCACTTATGGGGCCTGCCATTGGGGCCACAGTTGCCACCCAGCGCAATATGGCCATGGTATGTGGTGGTATGTGGTGACACGGTCCTTGCACTTGGAGACACTGACTGTTGTGGGGCGAGGAGAATAGTTAAAGATCTTCCTCTGTGCACCAAGTCGATCCCCTATTGACAGTCTCTTGATCTTGGATGATAGGGTGTCCAGGTCCACGGGTCCTGGTTTCCTTGGGTTTCTTCATCAACACCTTCCGTAGAGTATCGCACAGACTCCGATGTTGTTTAGCGAAATGTTCTCCGTAGTCGTCCATCAACTGTCTGTAAGGGATAGCTAGAAACCTATCCAGGGTCACATGCTTTAACTGTCACTGTGATGACATTGATCCCATTCCGTCAGATAAGGACTGTACAGCCATGACTTGTAGATGTGGCTGTTGTACAAGAGTCAGAGTCTAGGTTAACATGAGTACAATGGTAAATAGAAAGTGTGTCTTTTATTTCTAGCCGACTTTACCCACTTTGACCCTCGTGTTCCGGTTGAGACCTCAGCCGGAACACGAGCTTGACATTGGGTGCACGGGATATCCTGTCTTTACAACTGGAGGACACAGAGAACTGGCTGTATGAAGACGGAGAGGACCAAACTAAACAACAGTACATCGACAAACTGGCCGTGCTGAAGAAACTGGGCCAGCCTAGCCAGGAGAGGTACATGGAGTCTGAGGAAAGACCCAGAGCCTTCGATGACATGCCCGACACCAAAGTGATATCAGTTGACAACTGAATGGACGACTCTCCACAACATGAACCATGTTTCATTCTCTGTGATGTCCATATATGCAACCCATGTTTTCTTTTCGTAAAATAAACCGAATATCAGTCTTATGTACTAATAAGTTATTGTGTATGTTCATTGTGCACTACAAAATGTAAACCACATTCCGTTTGGTGATAATCAACAAAGAACTGTTAAAGGACATGTAAATTTGCTAAGATGCACATGTACCTCAAGGTAATGATCTGTGGATAACCCTACACACATCCAGAGATCGGACACCTTCCTCTTCAGGGTTAACAGCAAGGACGATTGGCTCAATATCTCCTTGCTATAAGGGGCTCCGTTGATGATTGTTTTTGGGTTGGCGCTGCTGATAATTCACAGGACCTGTAACAAACGGGCCTTGTCCCCTATTTTACACACCATGTTCGCGTGTACATTCGCTACATTATGATGCCGTGTATGTGCCCACAACGTGCTCCTGTGACAAGTTGAGCTACGATGGGAACTGCCGGTGCCATGTCGTGGAAGCTACAGAATCTTCTGTGATTCCTGTTGTGGAAATATGTCTCCGGTCCGCAAATATAAACGCTTGCCTTGCAACATGTACAACAACATCTGACACATACAACTGAGGTCTACTTCTTGTTTCCTACTCCATCCTCCACATCTGAATTTAGAACCAGAACAGATCGAGAAGGTCGTGTGAACACCGGGACCGGGCTAGAGTGAGACATTAGTTAAACTCCAGGAACACACTTCGACTGTGTACCCTATATAATACATTATCTACACACCCTTCCCATTCATTGTACGTCTGATGTCGTTTGTGTTTGGACAACCAATAAAGGACACTACTGGGAATCTCGAATGTGTTTGTTTATTAGCAGATGAAATGAATAACATCACATGTACATAATAGAATCACACCGCAATCAAAGGTAGTAGATACACAGCCAATATTAGGACTGTAGCCATGCTCCATATGCACAGCCCTATGTCCGAATGGTACACAGTAGTTATTAGAAAAGCTGGATATTACGCCAGACATGGCTGCTGCTCCTCGTGCCTCGGCAGACTGTCACCCGGGGCTCTGTACGGGCTCACAGCTTGGTTAGGTGTACTGTTCCACAGCAGCCCCTTCCCTTCTTCACATGAGCCTCAGAACCTGGTGTCAGAGGCGCAGGACACAGGTAGTTTGTAGGTCGCAATATGTTGTTAGTGTTCCATCATAAGGTAAAGGCGTGCTGTAATTGTAGTCTGTTCACTGTAAGACAGTAGACATTTACTACTACATAAATTGTTGACGTGAACATTATCCTTACACACAGAACACCAGCTTACACCCACACCCATATGGGTGGTCCTTCTGTAGCTCAGTTGGTAGAGCATGGCGCTTGTAACGCCAGGGTAGTGGGTTCGATCCCCGGGACCACCCATACGTAGAATGTATGCACACATGACTGTAAGTCGCTTTGGATAAAAGCGTCTGCTAAATGGCATATATTATTATTATTATTATTATTATTATTATATTATACCAGTAGAGGCTACACACCCAGAGGGCCCAGAGTCCCTAGAAACAGCAGTGTATAATAGCAGTGCAATGAACACGTCCATTACAGAGGTATTGCAGAGCGACCCTGGGTGGATAAATGTGCCCAAGTGCATTGATTTAACATTGGGCTGGATGTGAACATGACAGTTCTCTGTATACCACTTGGTTAACACTCATTTGTATGTGTCACCCCTAGAAACCCCACGTTGTCACCGTTATACTGACTGGTTCATCAAACAAGATATAATAACAGTACAATGTGAAGAACCTCAGAGAATATACGACCTGATGCTGCAACGTATGGGATTCCAACATAGCACTGTCATCGACTGCTGCTTTGTACAGCACTGAGTGACCACTAGATGATGCTATAGTCTATGCAAACACGATCCCCTACACCGAGAATGGTGGTCAGGACGCCAATGTGGACACATTCTACCACAACATGAAATACATCACACTGGAAACGAAGGGCAGAGTACTGAGACACAGACCATACACCATGCCTCTCCGCCGCTGGGTAGATAATACCACCACAGCCATCGACCAGTCGTAACAACATCATCTCAAGGGACACTCAGGACGATACTATACCACTTGCTTCTGTACTACGGTGATCAATGGGCAAAACTAAGCGCCGTTATCAAGTCAGACGGCCGATTTGTTACAAGTGTGGAGTGTGAGGATACCCAGATTGACCAAGATACAAAATTGAACCGGGTGAAAAAGTTGTGCTTATAGGTAGGTACATCATTGTACATAGGACTGTTGTAAGGATAAGCTTATCTGGTTACACTTGTGTTGTGTAACTTATGTGTCTATCCTTATATAGGTACCGATGAAGATGATGGGTCAGAGGACATGTGCCGCAACCCGTTTTAGCTGTCTCTGCTGCTTGGAGATATCAGACCGTGCTACCTTTCCTGTGGACACTTCATGGCTGATGGTGTCATTGTGTGCCCAGTGTGCAGAACAGAGGCAATGTTTACCAGACCCCTTATAATTAGCACCCCACTTCGTGTTTACATGTCCTGCATGTTGTAGTACCAAGACCTGGATTGGAGAGTGTGGACACGTAAACATGTAGATGCAGCACCAGCTGTGCCGAATGCTCTAAACCCATTACAAAACTGGACAAACTGTATGCCTTAGGGTAATTAAGACAACCAGAACGACTCTAAGGGGTAACATTTTTATTGTGCCATGATCCATTGCTAATGACAACATAGATGAGTCTGTTGAATAAGTCTAACATAATATCTAACAACATATGTCTATATACCACTGTCACAATAGAATGCTTTGTGTTATTGCATATATTACCTTATACGAATAAACTGTTGTATATTACATTTAATATCCTTTCAATAAACATCAACTGTTGTATATAAAACTGCTGCCACCACCTTGTTGCAAGCTGACAAAGGACTTTGTTGAACACAGTCAAACTATACATGGTCTTTTAGTACAATGTGACGAGTTTCAATGGTATCTACACTAGGTGGGGGGGGGGGGGGGTCTTTTGGGTTGGAACCCACTGGGACCTTGACATGCTCCATAGGACGTGTGACAAAAGGGATGCGTGTGTACCTGGAACGTCACTGCGTACGGTAGCTTTGCAAGGTTGTACATGTAAGACCCTTCACTTTTGACAGTAAGCAAGTAGTTCTTGTCTCAACCTGTTCTCTCTGTATACTATGATAGTATATAAACAACTTCTCCTGTGATCAACTCCATATACCTCGTATTCCTCCCCAGGTGGCCAACAGATAAAAAGCCCACATTTGAGCCTCTGAGAGAGTTCTGTCATCTGTGAGCAAATGGCAGGTGCTTTGGTTATGATGGGACAGGGCCTTGACTATCTCCTCAGAGACCTGTAACAGACTCAACAGAGTATCAATAGGTTTCTCACATCCTAAATTTATGATCATTTGTGTATCATCAGTGATTCTGCTATGTAGTCCGGAATCGGTCTCTTTCCAGGGGTATCATTCTCACCCAGTTGAATGTCTAAACATGTGAACCTTACTGTGGCTACTGATATGATCCTTGACCAAAGGGAGGTACCTATTCGGTTGTGTTATTATTTTGACAGTGAACCACATTGTTAGTTCGGTTCCCTTGTGACTCCATCTTCACTGGAAGATTAGCATCTTCTTGCTTCTCAGTTTTGACTGTGTATTCAGAGTTAGCGTCGTGGTTCACTTCACTCGTGCATTCCTGCTTCTTTACACACTGGGTGGTCCTCTGGGCTACTCTCCAATATGGCAATTGGATTGAATCTTCGTTTCACTGGAGATTTGATGGATCTTGGTCTTGTAGGACTAAACCCTCTCACATCCATGGCTCGATGTTCTGAACTCAGACGTTGTATGATGTCGTGTAGTATCTCTCCCTCTCATAGTCTTTGAACAGCTGACCGGTATCCGACCCAGTGTCCATAGCATCTTGATCACCGTGATCGTCATTATCGTCCTTAATTACCTGGATAACTGTTCCTTTAAGAATCTTTACGTAAATCCTTTCAACCGAGGCCGTTATCATATCTAGCACAGTTCTATGCTCACCATTGGCCATTATAACACCTAACAACTGATCCAGTGAACACAATTTCATCTTAGCAATTTGCAATTGATTGACCGTAGTGCCTAGTTCCGTGGTCAGCGTGTCCATGGTCTGAAGGAGCTCATTTTTGTTGTCCTTACACATGGCAATGGTGGCCGCAAGTTCTTTGATATGTGCTCCCTGATTATATATATATTGCTATCTAGCAGAGCCGTCTTTCATTATCTAGCTCTAGTTTATGCCTAATCTCCGTGTCTTGTCACCTTTTAGCTTTTTTTCATTCCGTGACAGGGTGTCCGTAACCTTTTGCAGAGTACATATCTGATCTTCACGGTCACACTGTTCATTTAGATGGACTCTCTGCATTTGCCTTGATTCTGGACTCTGTTGTGTCTACTTTCAAACTCCACTCGGACCTCTCCCTCTCCTGTTCACCTGTGATCCTGACTATGTAGGTCATCCGCTTTGCTCTGCGCCCCGCGGTACAACTATTTTAGTTCACTGATGCGATTGTTACTCTCCAGTGATGTCCTCTGCATATCGTCGTTGTACATGTCTGCCGCAGTTGCTCTTTGACAGATCACGCTGTAGTTTATCAATGGTTTCCCTGGCCGTGTTGCACTCGGATTGCAACAGGACATGTTCTTTTCTAGCTAAGGTCCAATGTCCTTTAAGAATCTTTACGTAAATCCTTTCAACCGAGGCTGCTTTATCATATCTAGCATTGTCGACTTTACCTGGGACAAGAAAGAGCCCATTGCACCTGAAGCGACTCAAAAAGAGCAATGTCAACAATGAGACGGCGGACGATATGTTGCCTGTGTCAGTGGACAATTGCTCGACCGCGGTCTGTATGCTCTTAGTGTCCGAGTTGTCTGCGCTATTGTCTGGTTGGCAACCCAGCTCTTCCATGACAAGTTTCAATGCACGGGTGCAATCTCCTTTTATAAAGGTCGCAATGTACTCCACAGCGCTAGGTCTGCGGCTTTGACGTGTTGCGCGCTTTGTATGACAGTAGTCTGTCCAAATGTGTCCCTTAGACTATTCCCCAGTCTACGGATGAAGAGATCGTAACATCAGCACAGCTCCATAGCCAAATCGAATGCTGTACACTCAAATAATTGAAACCACTCAGCCAGGTCTTGGAAATTATTCCCCAGTGCCTCTACTGCTATTAAGGTCTCATCTAGGGTGTTTAGTTGTGGGGATGTCAGGCTCTATGCTATATGTTGAAGGCTCCGCATTGATATCCAAAGGGAAGAGTTTTGATATGACATTGAAGAACAATGCATGAGAATCGCTTCCAAAGTCCGATTGAAGTGGAGTATCTACTGCGTTCATCGCCTCTGTGGTGTGATCCTGACCCAGAGAGGTCCCAGAACCTGTGTTTACGGACCCTTTACGGACCCTTTCGCCGTGCGTGTAGCACCCGAGTCTCTCGAGTCGTCTCCGTCGACAGTCCTTCTGCCATGACCACCAGCCTGGGTCGGAGTCCTCTTTGGGCTCTTTCCTTCTGCTCTTCGGCTCCTGTCTCGATCTGTCTTCTTTCTTGTTCTTCTCGTCCCGTGTACCTTGCCGATATTTGCATCGACCTGTATTTTCGTCGATGTTCTGATCTTTCCCCTCCCGTCGTCTGTTTCCTGTCCCCCCACCTTGATCCATCTTCCCACCACGATGCGATCTGGTTCGCTCTCCTTTCACACCCGGGGGTGTTTCGTGACTCGGGTTTAACGATGTCTTCTTCGACTTCTTTGGTCGACCTCTTTGGTCGACTTCTCGTTCTCTCCCTTGCACTTGTAGTGTTCCCAATGTTCCTCGCAGCTAGCTCTGTAGACCCTTCGGTGATTGAGACAATATCTCTGTTCTGCCCGTTCTGCCCGGCCTCGGTGTTCCGAGGGGTAAACGGGCTTGTTTATCTGATCCTGCCGCAATCGATCCATCTCTGTTATCTCGGAGATGGATCGCAGATGCCACCCAGGAGCAAATTGTCTATCTGCAACACAGCTGACACTCTCTTGGGCCTTGACTCACTCACACACCACGGGTGGTATATTCGATAAGCGTACCCGCAGCGTTGACACAACTCGTCCTTCTCTCGTTCACTCAGGAGTAGATTTTTGTCGACTCTCAACGCTTTTGACTGGTTGTCTAGCGCGAGAGACCAACGGTCCAGTGCTCCGCAACACAGGGCCGCGAGTACAACTGCCCAGTAGGGAGCCTGTATAGTGTCTTTGGTAGCACTTCCACCGCAACACCTAGTCACCTCTACACCCGGTGCCCGTCAGCCTTACGCTCAACCACCGAACTGCAGATGGACTGGCGATTAGGTCCGTGTGTTGGTTAACAGTTGCACGTGAGAGAGTGCCTAGGGTCGAGTCTAGCTGCCACAATACACAGGTACCCCAAAGCGCTTTGTGTGGATCGGGTATGGTGAGAATCTCACGGTCACTCGGACACCAGCCGTTCCAGGGTTAGCCTGCTCTGTTCGTGTAAGGCCTTGAACGCAAGCGGGGCCCCGAGTATGGACAAACGTCTCGCCTACCAATTCTGAGGCTAAACTATCAGGACTAACACTAAGGTGTTGTGCACGTGACGGTTCATATTGGCGTATAATTCTCGAGACGATAAGCTCGGGTTGATGTCCACAAACCATGTCCCCTGTGTAAGGGTGGTGTGTTCATCTTCACCCAGGCCAAGGGCGCTCTTGCTAACACGCTGATCCTTTTCACTTTGTGGCCCTTTGTGGCCCTTGGTATCGGTGTACGTGTTGGTAAAATGTTTGGTTGTAAAACAAGGCCGTAGCTGTCTCCCCCGGATAACTATATAGCGTGTACTAGGGATCATATGCGACCCTACGGCTATGCGGAACACACCGGGCTCCTTCAGACCTACAGATGTCGGTATTCGCTTCTCTATATCAGCAACCAGGTGTACTCTACACGACTTATAAGATGTACGTCGTCGAACCGTACGCACATATGACACGTACGGCTCCAGTCACCTCTCTGAAACGGTTCCATGGTCATATGCCCTGAGCTAGAGAGGCATGAGTGGGCACCGAGATGAGGAATAGCCAGGAGACAGGGTTGCGTGTACAACAAAGGTTTAATTTATTTCTGTGTTTTTACAAGCAACAACAACAATGATTACAAGACCGTGTATAGTATAACAATACCAAATGCTCACAGAGGGATAATGAACAGTCAGTCGTCATCAATTATAACTTTAGACGTTCTCACAGTCCCGTGTTCCAATATACCCTTTGCGCCCCACATTATTGTCTTGTGTCACGTTGTCTTGGACTGGAGCAGACATGCAGCTCAGATCATCCTCGACCACACAACAGTTGAGTCCCTCCTGTTCCCATTCCTCATCTGAATAAATCTTCCCCATCGTAACAACTCAGTTTCCCCAGTTCAAGGCAGCAGCTTACGAGTGGTATTACATTTGAAAGTCTCCAGATACTCGCTCATATCCTCAGAGTCCTCCAGTCCCATGAGGCTCTCGGCTGCGTCGATCTTTGAGTTATCACACTCTGATCCAATGCCAAGGTCTCCACTCTGCCTTTGCTCCCGGATGCCATTTTGGTGATATCTCTGTTACTACAGTCCCATAAATCTCTCGGATGGCCCCATCTTTTCTGTCCAGCCTATTTGTGATGCTTAAGTACAGGTAGAGATTTCTGTTACCCATGGCCGAGCCTTGCTGACCGGATCGGACTCTCCGCCACTCAGTGTCAAAGTGATTAGCTCCGTAATGTGTGCAGATTATATCTTTCAATCTTGCAAAGGGTATACAGTGTACCGCTCTAAACAGCGTCACGTCGGACTGGTGCACAATGCCCGATGCTGCTTCAGCCATACCTTTGTCCGTCTTGGAGGCTTGGGCGTTGTGAACAATGCCTGAGGCAGCTTCGGTCATAGCCTCCTAGGTCTTGGCGAGATCGCTAGTGTCTATTCGGTGGTGTCAGATAGGGTCCCGAAGTGCAGACCACACAGCGCGAGTAGAGCGTTTCCATATCCACTAGTAGTTCGGAAAAGATCGGCTGCTTTTGCATGTCTTACATCTGTTTCATCTCGGTAAAGGTACAAGTGTTGACTGTCTCCGTGCTGAGGGGTACGGTATCATGGGCGCAGCGCAGCACGATGACCCAAACCTCATCTGTTCGAAGTAAAATTCCACATCTATTTTTCTCGGGTTGCCTTTCACCTCGGACGAGTGGAAGGTCTGATTCTTCAGACATCTCGAGCACCTCAAGTCTCCATCCCGGTTAGGGGTGCGGGCGCTCGGTTGCCCGGGCATGAGGAGTATCTGCTTGTGGTTGTGGTCGACCCAGTTGATGTGGCAGTTGAGCACAGCGTAAAGCAGCATCTGAGACCCGTGAGGCAGTTCACTCAACTTGTGAAACTGTTCATTGTGGATGAGGTCCACTGCTTGACGCAGTTCGGGTAGACAGGCCGCTGCCATCTCCAGCGGCTGATCCGTGGTGTAGGCGACTGCTAGTTTGTAGTAACAGCTCAGGCCCCATTCGGAATTGAGTGTAAGCATAGAATGTCCGACGCCTTTCACAAACTGGAAGGCTCTTATGAGCTTAGCTGTCTGTCTCTGGGTCGTTCACCGGTCTGTGTGTAAAGGTTGATTGCTGCGCCGATTGGGCCGTTTAATCTTCCCATTATGGATATCCCTGTTATCAAAGGGCCCTGGTCCTGTTTGCTCATAGACATTGGACATGGCTCGGGTCCTGGTTTGAGGTTACGTTTCTTGCAGACCTTTTTTGAGTGCAAAGGGTATACAGCCTGGTATACAGCCTGGTAACCTCAGCTGCTTTGGGTCCTTTGCAAGGGTGCCACCTCTCTGACTCGTTATCTGTGCAGCAGCCTCATGTAGACTGGGCGGCAGATCGTCTGCTGATTCTCGGGTGTGCGGAGAGTGTATCCACCCAGGTAATCCCTCGCTTGGACACGAGAGCTGCCATGTTCAGAGAATCCTACTACAGTTTGACAAAGGGGCTGTGGCTGTAACGATGGTCTGGGGACGGGTGAGTTGGCCCTAGTTCTATGACACAGAGGCGTTTTGGATAAAGGGATTACCTTTGGTGGTTTTACGCTCTGGTCGGACATCAAGTCCTTTTGTGTGGAAACTTCTCAGCTGACTCCTTATTTAAAGCCAGATTTTCCTTTTGGTACCTATAAAAATCAGCCAGGAGAGCCAGTCTGATCATATCTTCATGGCCCTGCATCTGACACAACTCAAGACTGCACTCGACTCTTGTGATTCAATCAGGGCCAGAGACAATTCGTCCCACAGATCCAAACAGACTTAGAAGTCAACATCTTGACTAGTTTCGTCTGTAGTCGTGGTGTGGACCCACACTATCTCTCTGTTTAGAATGGCAAACTGTGTTAGGACACTCCAGGTAAGCCTGTAACAGGATGGATTTTGCATAGCTACGGGACCACACGATTCCGGCATATCAAACCCATTTGCGCCGGTGCTTCTCAAGTCTCCCGTGGTCTTGCATCTCCATTGTCCAAACGTCTTCCCCGACGAGGTGTTGAAAGTGCACGCAGAACACCTAGGGCACTTCTTGGCATTACAGAACATCCCTAAGATAAACGGGGAGTTCGAATCGACCCTGTTTCTGAGCCTGTGCAAATTGTTCACTCGGGACACGGTCCTCTCCCTGTACGGAGAACACCCTGACTGACGAGGCTCTACGTGACAAGGTTCTTAGTGTAGCCTCAGAAGACAAGGGTGGGGATGACTCCTACCCAAGTGTATTCGTCAACTTCCACAAAATCAAGGCAGGTCAGATTCTCTCGTTGCTGCGCAAGTTGCTGGACCTGTTTGACCTGGACGACCTTCGCGACAGCGATATAGTTACTCGCTATATTCGTGAGCAGCTGCATTGAGGATAAGGCCCTTGCCACCATAATGAGTGTTGCATCGGCCACTTTCCTGGAGGTGAATCATTGCGACCCCTTGTGTGCGGCCACGGTGGTGAAGCCCAATGTTCATTCCCTACTATGATCAGCAAGTGGGTAAAAAACACAGAAAAGGTGAGACCGAGGGAGTCAAGCAGGACGATCCCGAGGCAAGATTGAAATATTACAGGCTGGTCACGGGCTATGAACTGGACACTAAGGGGTCTGACGTGTCCAGCGGGATGGATTCGCTGGACCGATCACAGTGTACTGCAACGTATGCAGGGGTGCAAGATCGTAGAAAGGCAGAGCAAAACGTTTTGGTTCGTGGCTCCTCAGATGGGAGACAGGATGGCGATGGTTAAGAATTAGTGGCCTGAAACTGATGGGAGGACAGACAGGCAACAAGGCCCTGAAGATATGCTTCTACCTGATTTCGGATAACACAATGGCTTTACATGCAGTGCGCCGTATTTGGCACGATGGCCAACATGCTGCCCTGTCACGCAAACAGCGACTTCACTGAGACTGTAATGACCACCATCAAGGGTTCCATGACCACTTTCACAGAAGTGGTGCGTCACCAGAGCGCGAACCTGATGGCAGAGCTGAGTAAAATGCCAGACAGCTGCCTGTCCACCACTGGGGTAGGGTTTGCTGGGCAGGAGACAAGGCAACTCGCTCTACTTTGGAAAGAGTCTTCACTGGTCCAGAAGACAAGAGACCTCCTCCCAGCAGTCAAGTGAGGTTGGGGGTCTTCACTTCAGTGACTCTGGGGATGACGAACAACACCATGATGAAGAGTATGCTGACTATTGCCCTGAAAGCAGAGTCTAAGATCAATCCCAGTAGTAATTCTATGCTGTCTATGCCATATAAGCACGTGGGAGTTACCAAGGTGGCGACCGATGTTTTTTTTTACGGCCGATACCACCACAGATTTAACACGGGCGAATTCACAGAGGTGGCCTGTGTTAAACCCAGGTACAACAACCTCGTACACGAGGAGAAACTTACCAACAGCAGCAAGTATCAGCTAACCTTGTCCCATGGAGCCTTGCCAATGTGCACACTCACCCTGGCCATGACCGTAAGACAGACTGTGATGATGGCAATGGGGTTCCTCTGCACCGAGCTGGCCCGTGTTGTATGTAAATATGCCCCGAAGATGACCGAGGTTAACCTGTGCAAACATCTTATCACAATATGGGAAGTTCAGACACGAAAAAACGACGACGAGAGCACAAACGTGTTCGAAGCGTCCTATGGCACCTTGATAAAGCTGACCGGACCAGCTTTCGGCAACCCGGGTATGAACGGTGTCAACTACCACGATCTGGATTCTATGGAGTGGTTGCAAGCCGAAGACAACCGTCTCCCCGACTACATCCACAGGTCTCTGAACATGATATTATAGGGGACACAAAGAAAGAGGTCCGAAGGATCATGCAGGAGAAGAACATGTCATTACAACAGGGTTGTGTTTATGGGAGAGCTGGGGCCGATGAAATATGCCACTCTCTTTGCTTAACGATCCACGCGCCCATGGTGGTCATGTCCAGCATGAGGATGTTCTCGAACAACAACAACAACAACAACAACAGCTACGGCTCTGTCAAGCTCTGTAGGCAGGGTGTCTACTACCATGTGAAGGTGTTCAGCAATAGGTGTATCGATACAACACTGTACAGTTCCCAGGGAGGTAGAAACGTCAGCTGTGCCAGTGAGAACAAAAGTACGATCGATGAAATTGTGGAGAGGATCAAGAAACGGGTGTCCTGCGTGTTGCCCAGGATAGACGTAAACCGCATCAAGATGATGACGCCTGAGCTGAATGAAAAGGAGTTTGGCTTGCTAGTGTCAGCTGTTAAGAATAACAACTGGACAGGAGCCTTGCTCTTACTCCTCATCGGCGAAGCACCGAGAGCTGATCTCAGGCCCTAACGTTTGGTCCCCTAGAGCTCGAGCCTACGTTCACTTTGAGCAGCACAACCACGGAACGTTCGCATTTCTGAAACCCAACGGCCCGACGGTGGTTCAGTTACTGGGAAAGCTACTACCCGTGTACTGCAGGTTGTGCTTCTTGTCCGAGTGTCATGACCGAGCGAAGGCTGCGGCTCA
Source organism: Oncorhynchus gorbuscha (assembly GCF_021184085.1). Lineage (NCBI taxonomy): Eukaryota > Metazoa > Chordata > Actinopteri > Salmoniformes > Salmonidae > Oncorhynchus > Oncorhynchus gorbuscha. The sequence continues at coordinate 38,117,072 of NC_060189.1, read as the reverse complement.
GGCTTTTATTGGCCCGTCTGACAGTATCAAGGGACTTGAGGGGTGAGGTTGCTGAATTTGAAATCAGAGCCCTGGTCTACCTGATATAGATAGCCTGTCGGCGACACCTCCCTCGGAATGGGGGGAGGTCTGTCAGTCATCTGACGTGTCAGCTGAGACCAAGATCGCAGTCGAACTCCTCTGGTCTCTTTTGGTGCTAGTGTACGCTGGCAACCGCAAGATCCTGCTGTGTAATCTTGAACTGTTTTTCACCAGACCCCAAGATTCCCTGCATCTGTGTCCCAGCGAGCTTCGGGCAGCGCTATTTGTGCACGGTAAACATGAGCCATTCACTCGACAAGAGCTGTTGTACACAAGAAAGTGTCCCGTTCTTCCACACTGTGCATACCCCAGGTCTAAACGGTACATCTGTAGATCCAGAGTCACTGCTGTCAACCAACTTTACGAGTCTCGGATGTCCCGCATTTGCTGGCTGGGAGCCCTGTTGATCCTCGACATCGAGTGCAACAAGGGCACCCTTCACTGGCTTTACAAAGCCGAACCGCACAGACTGTAAATTCCACCCGATTCCAGGTCCCACTACAGCTACCTAGCCTGTCCAGAGAGAGCACGTGAAACGCTCAGGGCCGAGGGCTGCTGGTAGAGTTTGGACAACAACGTGCTCCTCCACGTGCTGCACGTAAACACGGTTGACAATCAGAAGTTCAACGCGACCGTAGTCTCCAAACATCTCAGAAGGTACGCTTCAGATACAGTCCAACACCACTAAGACCAAGCTGCTGAGCAGACTGAGGTTTGTGTCAGACAAGAAGAGGCTCTGCTCCCAACACGGCTATAAAAACACCCGCATAGAGTTCTTGTCCAACCCCAGCCGCTGCGCCAACTACACCTCGAACGCCAAGTACCTGCTTTTACAGCCCTACTTCAGAGGGGTGTTCGAGACCATAGCCTTATCCCAGGGAACCTGCATGGTGTCGACTAAACCGTTCACGGTTAGCAACGAGAACCTCACCTGCTACATATACGGATTGGCCAACCCTTTAACCGTGGTGATCCTCATGAAGAACACAAGGAAACATTTCCACACACCCTTCTTCTCCTCAGTCAACGTGGCTGGTGAGGAAACCAGACATCAGCTATTCTCATCCATGTCTATCAACTCGCAAAAAGTGAGGGACGTAAAAAGCCAAAGAACTCCCTAAGGCACTGGCTAAAGTGGCAACGCTGGTGAAGATACACATTCATCTCAACAGGCTGTGCTGCGAGCTGGCTCAGGAGCGGCGCGGCGCGGCATGTTGACATCGCAGGAGAAGATGTGTCTGGTGTACCTTACGGAGACATACTTCATAGAAGTGAGAGACCGCAGTCACCCCAAATACTGGCCTGGCTACAGAGAGAGTCCGTGAGAGGCGCATTTGTCGAACGGTACCGTAGCAATCTGACTTCGTTCCAGGATAAGGTTCTAACAAATTACCATCTGAAGAACCCTGAGTTTATTAACTTGGTCTCCTGGTTTCTAGACAATCCCAGCTCTCTGCATGACAAGATCATAGTCTCACACGAGGCATACCTGAGAGAAGAGGGTAAAGTGAACGCTAGAGTGGAGCTGATCACAGCAGTCGACGTTCACGTCAACCACCACCCCAACTGTCGCCGACCTTGCGGATTCCCCAGCTTGGAGGACATTGATTTTACAAACCTAGGATACAGTCAGCAGACAACTAGCTTTAACGAAATCCCTCTGTGCCTCAACAAAGTGACCATTAGCTAACATCAGGAAATCCATCGAGTCAACGATGGGAGGCCAAAGGCAATACTTAATAACAAAGGCCCTGTGAGAGGTATAGAGTAGAGGGGGCTCTCAGCCAGCAACGGCATCGATGGCAGGTGAGAACCCGACCATCGGCTACCGGGAGGCTCCCTCGGCTGCTTCTAGATCGTCCATTCTAAGGGTATCGCGTATAGTGAACACACACTTTGAATCACTACTGACAAGGGCGGAAGCCCCCACCAAGAGCAGGGCTGAGATCAACATACAGAGTCAGGTGAAGGAGCTGCGAGACCTAATGGGAACGTGTAGCAGGCGCCTCAAGACCATAGAGTCATATATATCGGAACTGCAGACACAGGACACTGGTGCCCAGAATAACTGCCCGTCGAGTCAGAGGCCGTCCTGACAGGAGAATGGCATTTTCTGTACATGGAAGACAACAGTCCTTTCGGCTACATGAAGTTGGTTCCAGAAACCGTCTCGGTCACTAGCGAAAACGGTCACCGTGAAGGATCTACCTTGGTGAAGCGAGCCGAATTCACCATCCCAGGTGCTGTGATGAGAGAGGCGAACGAGGCCCTGGTTCATGACGATTAATAATATAATAATAATAATAATATATGCAATTTAGCAGACGCTTTTATCCAAAGCGACTTACAGTCATGTGTGCATACATTCTACGATAACAACATTAGACATTAAACATTAGATTACACTCAAGCCGACCGCAGTGCCGAGTACGCACTGTGTCCCTGTTGTCAGATAACTTTCAAACATTCCGAATTCCTGAAGCACGCCTTGTTTGAGATAGCAGAGAGAGGTAACAGAGTGCCAGCCTGGCAATCCCTGGATAGATCAGAGTGGATAGTGGACCGAGGTGCTGGTTGGAGCAACCCTATTTACAGACCCCGAGGTTTACAGAGTACTTGCCAGATTGGACAAAGTTTTGCAGAGCTGACCCTCACTCACTTCCTACGACTTCTCTCGAGCGCTCGACAGCACATTTGACTTTCTGGCTTTTACAGTTGAGAACCTGAAACATGTTATCCTACTCGTGTCATCCTAGCGCTATCCTCCTCAACCTCCTATGCCTCAGCAGCAGTCGATCGTTCACGAGTCTGATGGTAGAATCTTGGAAACAATACTAGAAGACTTGGTGACCCTAGACTACCTGATTGGTGTTGCTTTGCTGGGCAGAGAGTATGTTTTTGTGCAGGCCCACAGAGAAACACAAAAGGTGCGCAGGGCTAACAATCGACCCTGTTCAGCAGATTAACATGTTCATCAAGGCGCTGCGAGACAGGGCCATAGCGATAGAGACATTGCTATACACACTCATTCCGTCAGCTAAAAAGTCTTTCTGGATACGTGTGTCACTAAGCAGACCTGACAGAGCTCAGCTTGGAACCTCTCTGGATGATATAAAGGGGAAGGTTGAGCTGTACCCGAAACATCGGTGGGTCACGATTACGATTGATGACCAGTCGCTCCAGCCCTGCGTCCTTTAACCCTCAGTCCCAGCTCCTCTTCTCTCCACACAACAGAAACGGAACGGAGCAATTGCTAAGAATGGTCAATGAAGGTCTAATGGGTCATCGTCAGGATGAGAGCGAAGACGACGATTAACGATGAGCACCTCTTGACTGGAGAGAGCAACAGGAAACATGTGGCGAGTGCAAGGTGGACAGGGTTCCACAAAAGCGCAAAGCATGTAAAGTAGAAGAGGACACGCCAAATAAGAAACGCAAAACGCCTGGTCGGTAGTTGTAAAGTGAGCCCAGGCTCTGAACCAGATGGGCGATGTCGATGCGAGAAAGACGTCAAACAAAGATGCAGTACAACACAGTTAGGACACACAACCTTTAATCGTGGCATGCAAACTAGAATTAAATCAAGACAATATCAACCGGTGAAAAGAGGAATGAACAACATGTACAATAGAACAATGAAATCCCATTTCCCTTACATCAATCCAAACAAAGTCACCCTGAACCAGAGCTCGGTCGCTCAATCTCATCCATGTCCTTCGTCTGTCCCTCAAGTGCACACGGAGCAAGTCTCCGTGGCTAGCGGTGTCACGCACTATATGTCTAATGTTGCAGCTGCCTCCCCTGATCACCCTGAGCAGAGCAGTCCTGATGAGTCTATGAGTCCTTGTGTCTCTGCTGCAGTGGAGCAGCGTTTCTGTGACCCCAATTCTGTCTCTGCAGCCATTTGAGCATCTTGCCGATTGTAAACCAAAACATCTCCTTTGCGATCTCAGCCGCTTGGAGCCTCAAAGGAACCCAGTTGCTCAGCTACGTGGGGCTGAGGAGCTAAGGAGTTGGCGCTGCTCGCTGATGTAGCAGACTTGCAACCCACTCATGCACTCGGTCGCAATATCCCCCTGGTCCTTTTCATCTTCACATTTAACATCGGAAGGCCTGAGACCCAGCTTGTTGGCCAATAGTAACCCATACGCGGTCGGGTGCAGCGAGTCCCGGGTGAGCATAATGTCGTTGACTGTGAGGGAAGAGTCTGGTTTTCTCCCTGATAAGCTGTCTGCGAATGTTACACCGGACGTGTTCAAGTGTCACCAGCATACAGTGGAGAACATGCACCGGTGACCCTGATTGTAAGCTCTCTCACTGTATCCCTGTTGTTGTACTGGATCGTATGTCTCCTGTTGAACTGGCTAAATCCGGACAGAGCGCTCCTCCAGAAAGTGGTCCACATGCTCAAGGTCTCTTCCAGGTGGGCCACGCTGACAGTAGAGGGGTAGTTGCAAACTAGTTTAACGTCTGACCCGAGCTCTGTGACGGGCTCTTTGGCTTCAATCTCATCGCCCTGGCTGATGGCGTGTTCCAGCTGCCTTGTAACGCTCTTAGCCATCTGCAGCAGCCGCGGTTCCTTGCAATTACTCTTGAGCCGTTCCAAGGCCATGCGAGGGTGCCTGGTCACTTCGCCCAGGAACTGTCTGATCAGCAGAACCTCTTTGCCTTCGGAGATCATCGAGGCCATCATTTTACTCAGGCTGTGCGAGACGCATGCGGACTTGTGCTCGGAAACCGTAGTGCCGACCCCGGATCTCAGAAACACATCTGGTAGCTCGGCCGTGTTGAGGCCAAACATATCAGGCTGCTGGTCGCTGGCCAGGAAGCGGGACAGGTTGTCAAGTAACGGTTTGCCAAATGAGTTGCCCGCTGCCGAGATCCCAGCACGCTGCTGCTCCCCACGCGATGAAAGCATCACGTCAGCCATGTGCGTCAAGGAGGACCGGTCTACGCTTGTGCTGGTGTATAAGTGTCTGGTGGAGGCCGTTGTCAGCCCCTGTATGATCTTGTGAAAGAGAGTAGCCCAGCTCTTCACCGTCGCGTGAGCGCTCTTGGCCAAAGAGGACAGATTGGAACCCCCTGACCAGCTGTGATGGAACCCCCCATTGAGATGTGCCTGTACAGGACCCCGTCCACTGTGGTCGTAACAAGGTCCGTCTCCATGTCGTAGAAGGCCAGGCAAGTGGAAGCCCTGCACTCGGGTATGACTGGGCACCGGCCGTGCTCGAAGGTCTTCATCACACCCCACAGGGCCACTGTTGCCATCTTTAGCTCTGTTTCCTTGATCGGATCTCGCTTGAGCGTGATGTCCCGTTGGACCCAATCTCTGATGATCTTACACACCACCGAGACCTGAGTCTCAGGGACCGAATAGCTCATCAGCAGTTTCAGAGTGTCAGCAAGGTGGTCGAGCGGCACGTCCAACACCGAAGGCAAAGCTCTCTTGTGAGCCTCTCGTTCCTGTACTGCTTCGGCAGCGGCATCGGGAGGGCTGAGACCGTCTCGTACAATCCTGAAGCAAGGTTCGTGCCGCTTGCGTCTAGCCTTGCCCATGTGCTCGCCTATGGCTAAGCCACCAGGTCTCCTCTGGTTCTCAATTCTCCTCCGTTTACGTCGGTCATAGCTATCGTCATCATCATCATCATCATCATCATCATCATAGACCTGTTGCCTGTACGTCTCCCCGTGGACTGCGGGGTTGTCAGAGACTAGGTTGGTTACGGTAGCTTTACCCGATAACCCCAGGCCGAGAGCTCTGAGTTTCTTCCAGGGCAAGAAGACGCAGGGCACAAAGCCCGCTAAATACAGTCCAGCGAATCATGTTCCTCAGGGTGCTCTTGATGTGTTCGCACAAGTGGTTTGAGGAGTAGTAGTTGATGAGGTACCGCACCAAGCAAGTGGAACTCTCGCTGTTGCTCCCCAATACGTTGTAAAGCAGCAGCTCCACGGAGAGAGCCGGGCTGAACGTGTTGACAATCTCCTCTATTGCTATGGCCAGCTGTGGATCCTCACTTACGTAAGCCCAGGAGTCGACGTCCCGATGGATAGGGATCCACCCGTAACGCTCGTAGTCGACATTGTCACACTGAACCCTTTCACGATGACTGAGCTCACGTTTTCTGAAGATGTCTAATACGTAGGCGCTCCCTCTGTCTTCCAGAGCGGCTTCGGCAAGCTCCTTCTCGCAACGGCAAAGACGCTCTCTGGACACGCTGGTAGTAGCTCTCGTCATCTCCCTGCACGGTCCAATCGGATAGCCCAAGGTGTCTGTAATATCAAGCGTTCGATGTCTGGTTAACGATAGCACCGTGCTTTCCCGTATACTTACAAAGTGCTCAGCTTATGAGCCGAGCCTCCAGCATGTTCTGGATGCTGTTCAGAGCCTTATGTTGTCTGTGTAGCAACAGGCAGACCCTGAGTAACCTAAACCGAGGTGGTGGATATTACCGCTACTACCAGGAAGACAGCGACGACGAGGACAGCGACCACGACGACAGTGATACCAAGGTCCAGGCCCGTGTGGTTAAGCTCTCCAATCTGAAACGCAAAGCCATCGACGTGACCACAGATGTGATTGTTGCGGAAAACCTTCTAAGGCGACACGGTGACGATTCGAGTTTACTAATGTACCACGACAAGTGTTCCAAAGAGATATATAGAGCTCTCGGTAAGCTCCCTGTAACGTCACACAGAGCTCTGGTTTAAGAGTCCTTACAAGAAGCTTCGCAGGGGCGTGTGGGACACTCAAGACATTGTCTAACCAACAAAATAAACATCTTATCAATGGACTGTGTCTGTCTCAGATGTTGCTATTGACACCAACTCTATCTCTATTATAGCAAGTACACAGCCAGGTCGCCTGTTAGTCCGTATAATTTAATTAAATCGACTAGAGTCCCAGGAGGTTGCCTGCATCATGAGTGTGGTAACCATGGACCCGAGTAGCTACACGCTGAAACCACTGGAGACAGTTGTGCGTTTGGTGAAAGCCCCAAACTTTCTGGCCTCTCCGAACAGCACATTCGCTGAGTACATGACGGATAACATAATCAGAGCCTCGGCCACCAACAGTTCCATCTCGGCCGACGCCACTGTCCTGATATCGCAGGCTCACATGGGAGTTACGCTTTTCAGACAACAGAGAGACACGAGTCGCCTACTCGCTGGCTTTGTGTACAAGATGCTGGTGCCGGATGAAGTGGTTCCCAAAGGTACGAGGTTCTGCAGGCGCTACAGGATCACGGACCAGCGCGAGGCTCAGCAAGGCACCTATGACACAATCAGCAACGGAGTGCAGACTAGGGAGTACATCCAAGTGTTCCAACATAGGTCACGATGCAATTCGGAATCCTCCTGAGCGTTACAGTGCCTTCGGTGGCCATGGATCTGATCAGAAGAGAGTTGGACAGGGTCAGCACTTCCTGGGAGCTAACTAGGACTATTGAGGTGCTCAGATATTGTTCAGCTCAACCCACCTTGACAGACAGAATCGTACAAAGGACAAAGAGCTCTAGTCGAGCTGAGAAATTGGACTCTGTATTGGTGATGGCTGAACTCATGTGCGGTATGATCAACATACAGGCCGACTCTTTTGTTTGCGCCCTAGAAAACGCTCGGAGGATACTGGGGAGCGATAAGCCCGAAGTCATGATTGTGGGTGACACGCTGTTCCGCGTCATCTCCCAGAGAAGCTCCAATGGCATAATATCGTCTCAGATCGTCAGCGAGGACACCAAACTCACCCCGGAGTTCTCTGTGTACACCATGGCCAACGAGACCGGTAGAGCCGGGGCAGGCTACGAGTTCACCATGAAACAGGTCACCCAGCACGCTCTCGGTGACAAGGACCTACCCTTCACCAACGAATCGTGCTTCCAGGACAGGTCAATCGACATGAAGGTAAACTACATTAGAGTCGGAGGAGGCCCCAATGATAAGATCCCCATCGTGCAGGTGGACGGAGTGCAGATGGAACACGGTAGCAACAGAGACACGTCCACTGAACACAAGGCCTTCTGTAACTCCGAAGGATTCAAATGGGAGTACTTCACGGTCGGCTGCATGGCGCCAGCTCTGAATCAGATCAACCCGTCACATGTCCTCTCTACCACAGAATCGGACGACATCAACTACAAGCAGCTTGCTCAGCGATCACCCTGCGCCTCATACCTCCACCAGTATGACGGAGCGGTGGCCTGTGTCACTCTCCGTAGCCTACACCCCGTGGGTAACCCGCAAGAGCTGTTCAGTGAAACACGTCGTACGAGACTGCAGAATGATGTCAACTCCTTGATGAGAGCCGACCCCAACGCCATTTCTGTAGAACAACTGGCCAGTCTCGGGTACAGTAGAGACTGGTACAGTAAGATAGAAAACCCAGCGTCTATACTTGAGTTCGACGCCCGCAACATGGTGGTACCTCGTCCCCCTGACAATTGTGACAGGGACCACGTCATGCCCGAGCGCTGGGGTGTTAGACCTCGCGTGGCTCTGTTCAACTCGTCGTCCATGAACAGCATCGAAAACGAAATTGCTCAGATAGGCAGCGAGTTACTCACTCACTTCGGCGATACAGAGCATGCCAGACATGTGCGAGATAACTTGCTATTCCTTGAACGGGCGCTCCACCACGGACAAGGTTTTAGAGTCAATGATTGTCTTGAGAAGGGCTATCCTGGAAGGAGGAAACGTTACCCATTTCCAAAATGCAGACTGGACCAAGGGAAGAGTTTTCTGGTCTTGGTTAACCGATCCGATCTGCGCAGTGTACACACGGAATGTCCTCACTGACAAGGAGACCCAATCGACCATTACCATGCAGGAACGTACCATGTTGTTACAAATAGAGGGGCTGATGACCAGCCTAAGCGCACTGTTTAAGGGTATAATCGGGAGCAGACGCAACTCTGTGATAGCCTCCATGCCTATGTTTACCAATACCACTGGCGTCACGGAATATGGCTACCCACCTACCTTCACCTTAGATGAGGTGGACTATTGTAATCTCATGTACTGGATCATCCTCCCAGTCCTAGGCGCTAGAGTGTACCGCTTTGGGGATATTGGCAACCTTGCTGAATCTGTCCATGTCCCTATCCTATACAGAGAGCACGACCTCAATCTAACCAATGAGTTGAACCTGCCAAACGAGAGAGCTCTCACCGTGATGCGTTTGAATGGGCGCCTTCTCCAAGGTAGCACTGCAGGGCTGGGTTGACGTCAGTGAACATTTTGAGCCTACCGCGTTGACACACAAGCGGTGTACCGATACCGGATTTAGCGATACGTCCCTCGTCACGTACATGTGGGCCATCAGACTGCAAAAGCTTGCGGGTATCAGCAACACCTTGGCCAAGGTGTTGATGGGGATGCATTACAGTACCCTGTTGACTCACAATGTTATATGCGATCACTACGACACCAAGTACTACTCGGGCATATGTCCTACCTTCTGTTCAGAGGTGTTCGGTTCACGGGATGCGGTGTCTCCCTCATGCAACAAAAGTCCGCTCTATACACACTGGGCACGGAGATCGTCTGCAAACCCACGTCTCACAATACGCACCAGGTGCACACCGTCAACCAATACTGCGAGTCTGTCATTATACCAGAGACCCTAGACTCTCCCGGGGTGTACATCCCCAACTTGTACATGAAGGACGTACGAGGAGGAAACGTGCACATAAACACGGGAGGTCCCTTTGACATGGTGGTCGCAGACGCATTCAACGGATTTTGCCCAGTCGGACTGCTCGAGCGGCTATCGCAGACCTTACATCTTCACCACGGGCCGATCGGAAAGACTCAACGGGTCCGTCACGAGGGACACTATGATGCGAGCCGAAGCGTACACTTGTATGCCAACCCTACTCCAGCCGTTCAGCTCAGCTCTCAGGGTTAGAAACAAGCACGCCAGCAGACACCGCAACAAAAAGGAGAGTAACCATAAGCTCTTCTGCAACACCCTTCACATGGTGGAGTTCGAGAAGGGTGTACTTGATCCCATAGGGGATCCTTTCAAGGATACCGTGGAGAGAGTGAACGGTGATAAGCGTACCACAGACATAATGCAGCCAATGCTCGGGGTGGCCTTCTGCGGTACTTACAGTATAGGCCTGACGTCTGACAAGAAGCTCATGTGTGTCGGCGATGCGACCCGGGAAACACTGGTCGATAGGCTAGCGCCTAGAATCAGTGGAACGGGTATATTTGCCTGCAACCCCATCCATGTCACCACTCGCTTAATCAACCCCATCTTTAACAGGATATTCGAGAGCACACGGTACTCTCGTCACCTCCAGTGTTGAATGGACCCTCGCAGTACCATGGGAAATGGCTGCTAGTAGTCAACATAGCTTACTCATTACAACCACGGTTCATTGAGGCAAGGATGCGCAGTAGCGGACTTTCACACAGCATAGACCGGGGAGTATGCGCCTTGGCCGATTTCGTACTCTCATGCGGAGTAAATTTCTTCACCTCCCTGTACATGGACCCCATGGAGCAAGAGAATAAGCTAACCCTTATTAGACGGAAAGAAGAGGCCGCTGTTGACAGATCAATAAACACAGTTTCGAGATCCATATCAAGCTTAGACGTCAACATAGCCCTGCTCAAGGAATCTATGACTACAACGATAGGGGAACAGAAGGAGTACAACAAGTTCAAGAAGGAACTGCTGTCCACGCAGATGGAGAGAGCAGACCTCCGTTATCTACTGGGAGCGCTCCGGGGAAGACTGGACGTGCGGTGGTTACTCGGTGCAGTAAAGACTCTCTCTGACAATGTGGGACTGCAACTCAATGCCTCGGCCTACATCAACAGGCAGGTGTTAACCCTGGCTGTTCAACGGGATCTGGATGACATGAGAGAACCAGTCACTAGAGTGAGCGTTCAGGATGCATACAAGGAATACAGTAGAACAAAATGTCTAACTGAAGGGGATGTAGTATAACAAAATGTTGTCACCTTTTCACAGTTAAAAGTTCCCTATGCCCACTAAGTGTTTGTACACTTTGGTTGTTTTGTATGTACTCTGTTAGATATCTCAATGTCGTTAAAGTAAAAATAAAACATATCTGTGGCTATAGCACAATGTCTCTGTGTAATTGGTCTACATGGGCATGGAATTGATGTGGAACTGTCACTAGCACATGGTTGGTAGTAAGACATCACACAGGGCCATTGGCTAGACACCATGTACCCCACTGCCCTATCACATGGGAATCACCAGCATATAAGGGGGTGAGTAAGCACCTTCCTTTGTAAGTTCTAAATAGACAGTACACAGATGTGTCCCTGTGCTGAATGAAATAGCTTCTGAATCCTCTGGCGGTGATAACGGACCCTGGCCGTGTAGAACTAACACAGAACCAGTGCCTACTGAGTAATCAACCTAGATGTGCACCCGATCAAAGCTGGTTCATTCTGAATTACTGTCACATCAATTGTCTTTCAAAAGGTTGTGTCGCTGTCATCTTTCAAATGAACACAACCAAGATATATCAAGAGTCAAGACATATTTTATTTCAAGGCAATAGATATATACAAGGTGATACAAACTTGGAAAAGGGTAGGTGCAAACCGGTATACACATTACCCAGTGTAATATGGTCGATTAAAGTAAGGCATAAATCCGTACACAGGTGAAATAGAGAACATCACTATATTCATTTTATCAGTCATGGCCCATTGTCAAACAAGACCTCAAATAACCTTTAGGCATCATGTCACCACACGGTCCCACATGTAGACTCTTCCAGGCTGAGGTAACAATATACAAACATCAGTGCTCTACTCTAAAGGAAGCTGTAACACTCGGTGGCTGTGGACATGTGAGTGAGACCAATACCATCACTGCCACCATTGTGGTAGGAGCTAAACTCCTCAACAATATCAATGTAAGTACCTACACAATTACCATCTGAGGGGCATGTGACCATGCTATTGGCATTCCTGACATTGAAACAGTAATTGCTATCATCTTTGGCCCGTTGCTGTGCCAGGTGAGGTATTACTTTTTCCATTCCAATCCTGGAGGCCAACAAAGCTATGACATGGACCAAAGTAGCACCTTCACTGGATTTACTTACCAATCTAACACAAGGTTAAGCATCCTGACTTGTGGTGACACATACTGAGCTGTAAACCACCTACAAAGATAGAATACGGTTCATTCTAAGCTTCTAAACTCTATGCTGGAGGTGAGGTTTCTCAGTGTGTTGTCAACAACTGTGACTACCTTAGACTGCCCTCTACTGGCCAACAAAGTGCACCACATAGTCAAAATGATCTGTTTCTTCAAGACAAAACAGCCCCAATGAAACCTGTAGGACTCAAGTGACACATTGAACAATCTCGGTAAGGAGTCATCAGGTCCGATCAGCTTCTCCGTTCTGGGAAGGGGACGGGTTCCCACCACAACGTGATCCCAGAACCCAGGTACATGAGGGATGCAGACATATCTGTAGGCCACCTCTTCTGGCATTGCTTCGTTTACCCAGTACCTGAAGGACATGGTGTCATTCACTGTGATGAGATGGTTGAACGCTGCGTGGGAAGAGAACACTGTCAGTCCAGCTACATTATCAGGGCTAGTCATAGTAGTATAACATAAACAGATATATCTATAAATGGCAATAGACATACCTCTTTTCAGGGTGTCAACTGCAGAGGATTGCTCCTCATTCATAATCAGCTGCACATGGACGTTGATGTCCTTGTCAGTCTTGAACATATCATCTATGTTGAGTTCCAGATCCCATTCTCCTACATTCTCCAGAGCAGGGCAATTTGCAAGGGTGTTGGCTGTGGTGCTTACAGTGGCCCTTGTGGAAAATATATTGTGTAGACGACAACCACCTTGTTCACTGTAACACAGTCTGCACAATACACAGCCGCAAGCACATTGCATGGGCCTGTTCAGCTGAATCAAGTAGTTGTTACAGATGAACGCTCTGTTGAACTTCGTTTTACACGTGGCACATGTAATCAACTGCTTCACCACAGGGATTATCATCGCAATGGACGACACTGTAGACCCGTCTCTCTCCAGGTTATATCGGCTGGGACCAGGCACTGCTTCTTCATAGGTGACAGCTGCTTGGGATTGTGGTGGTGTGGGGAACAATGTCCTTTGCGACTGTAAAGATGTCACTGGCTTGAGTTTGCACAAGTTGGAGCCGTGTATATCAACCGTCTGCTGTGGAGTTTCAGGCACTTGAGATACTGGGGTTTCGGGATGTAGGATCCGGGCCTCCTGTGGCTTGAATGTGCACAAGTTGGAGCCGTGTATATCAACCGTCTGCTGTGGAGTTTCAGGCACTTGAGATACTGGGGTTTCGGGATGTAGGACCCGGGCCTCCTGTGGCTTGAATGTGCACAAGTGTGTCTGCTGTGGAGTTTCAGGCACTTGAGATGCAGGGGTTTCGGGATGTAGGACCCGGGCCTCCTGTGGCTTGAATGTGCACAAGTTGGAGCTGCAACCGTGCTGTGGAGTTTCAGGCACTTGAGATGCTGGGTTGTCTGGATTTAGGACCCGGGCCTCCTGTGGCTTGAATGTGCACAAGTTGGAGCCGTGTATATCAACCGTCTGCTGTGGAGTTTCAGGCACTTGAGATGCTGGGTTGTCTGGATTTAGGACCCGGGCCTCCTGTGGCTTGAATGTGCACAAGTTGGAGCCGTGTATATCAACCGTCTGCTTGTGGAGTTTCAGGCACTTGAGATGCTGGGTTGTCTGGATTTAGGACCCGGGCCTCCTGTGGCTTGAATGTGCACAAGTTGGAGCCGTGTATATCAACCGTCTGCTGTGGAGTTTCAGGCACTTGAGATGCTGAGTTTTCGGGATGTAGGACCAGGGCATCCTGCTGAGGTCTAGGCACTTGAGGAAAAGTTTCAACCAGCACCTCAACCTGCATCGGCTGTAGAGGGTGTGCCAACTGTTGTTGTTGAAATGCATATTCATGACAGACCCTATCCAGAGCACACATGTAATTCTCTGGGTAACCGAAAGGGTCCATGTCACCAATACAAGCGTTGAATTCCACATCTGTAAGCTGGGTTACCACATTAGAGATGGCGCTTGAAGGTGGTATCATAGTGGGAAGGGGATTGGCTGTAGCAGAAAATACTGAACCTGGACAAGAGTCAACGTTCCACTGTGTCCTACTGAAATGCGACTTGGGTGCATAGACTTGAGACGCTTCACACTCCTGAAAGGCGTTTGCATATTCCACATCGGTTAGCTTTTCATCCGGAACTCTCTTGGTACCCCTGTAAAACAAGGCAAAACAAGTCACCCCTCTACCCAAAGGCAATAGATTACTGTTCAGTAATAACACAATGTGTGTGGTAGTTACACTTACGTGACACACGTCATGCTATCCAGGGCAGCAGCAACCTTTTCTGATGTATCACACCCAGCCATGGCTGTGATGCTATCCACAGCAATCTCAAGTTCCTTTGAGGCAGCACACAAGGCCCTGGTTACTTGATACCCAGGTGCAGCTAATACAATTGCATGGTCAACTCTACATTCAGGCACATTGTGAGACATTTCACATGTTTCACTAAAAGGTTTTTGGAGCAATGGTTCAGTTGTAGACTGGGGCTTGTGTACAGCAGACACTACCTCCTCGGTATGAGTCTCATCAGAGTATGGCTCCTCGGTCTGTGTCTCAGCAGATTCTGGGGTCTGAGTCACAGCAGACCCAGTCTCAGCGGACACCACCTCATTGGTCTGAGTCTCATCAGAGTCTGGGGTCTGAGTCTCTGCCGACACAGTCTCAGCAGACACTACATCATTGGCCTGAGTCTCAGCAGAGTCTGGCTCCTCGGTCTGCGTCTCAGCAGAGGTAGCCCCAGCTGGGGCCGACTCAGGCTCTGTGTCATCTGTGGTGGAATTAGGCACAGTGCATACTGTCCCAGAACAGGCAGCATCCTCTGTATACTGGTACTCTGGCTCAGCAGATACACATGGTTCAGTTTCAGGGTCTTGCTGGACTCCACCTACTCTGGTACGGTTTTGTTTGATAGGTACACTATGTTTGACTGGAGAGGATACCCTTTCCGCGACATGTTTGGGTACAGCATTGTGACAGTCATCCTGGTCATCATCGCTAGTGTAAACAGAGTCACTGGAGGAACCTGTGCTGCTTTCATCTCCGCTGTCAGCTGTACCGTGTTCTGTCGGGCCTTTAGCCCGGATTCCACTGCTGGAGTCGTCACTTTCATCTCCGGTGTCAGCTGTACCGGGTTCTGTAGGTACTTTAGCCCCGATTCCACTGCTGGAGTCGTCGCTTTCATCTCCACTATCATCTGTATCGGGTTCTGTAGGTACTTTAGCCCGGATTCCACTGCTGGAGTCGTCACTTTCATCTCCGCTGTCAGCTGTACCGGGTTCTGTCGGGCCTTTAGCCCGGATTCCACTGCTGGAGTCGTCACTTTCATCTCCGGTGTCAGCTGTACCGGGTTCTGTAGGTACTTTAGCCCCGATTCCACTGCTGGAGTCGTCGCTTTCATCTCCACTATCATCTGTATCGGGTTCTGTAGGTACTTTAGCCCGGATTCCACTGCTGGAGTCGTCACTTTCATCTCCGCTGTCAGCTGTACCGGGTTCTGTCGGGCCTTTAGCCCGGATTCCACTGCTGGAGTCGTCACTTTCATCTCCGGTGTCAGCTGTACCGGGTTCTGTAGGTACTTTAGCCCCGATTCCACTCCTGGAGTCGCCGCTTTCATCTCCGCTGTCATCTGTACCGGGTTCTCTAGGTAGGTTAGCCTTCTCATTGGTATCCGTGCTATTGTCTACTTTTTCACTGTTGTTCGGTCTCCTGCTGAAGAACCAGGCCCTCTTTCTGCAATCACTTTTAACACTCGACTGAGAACCAAGCTGATTGTAGGACATGTCGACCCATCTCTTCTGAATATTGTCCACAGTCACAGGTTTCTGATGTCTATGTCTATGTGATGTAGGCATGATGTGGCTTTGTGAAGCTTCCCTGTTATCATATCTGCCAAACGTTGCTGATGTGACCCTGCTACCAAGACCACCATTGCGGCTGCTGCTGCAGGAGACTTCGGACCACAACCTTTGAGCTTTAAGGCCTGTATTGGGTTCTTTTCTTTGCCTACGGTTGACAGAACTATAGGTCATGTCACTGCTGCTGCTGGTGGTGTGAGCTAGGCTGTGGTCCCTGGGAGACTGGGCCCTGATACTGTCCCTTGGGGGGTGGGACCGACTGCTGCCCCTGGTGTGCTGGGGCCGGCTGCTGACATTGTCATAAGGTCCGTGTCTCTCCCCAGTCTTGCGTTGTTTTTTGGCAGGTTGTCCTTCACAGGGTTGCAGTATCCACTCCGGAGGTATACGGCATCTCACCTTTGCTGTAGTAGGAGCAGGACAAAGGTTTTGTGGCCGTGTGTTGTACCGAGTTTGGGGTCCATTGTAAACCCTTGGTCTTCGGTGACAGTACTATGTCATGACTAACTTGTTGTAACCTGTTTTTGTCAGACCTACATCTTCTGTCAAAGGCCTGGGGGTGTCTAGGGTACACAGGTACATTGTGTGGAACCAGACGATCGCGTTGATATGTGTTGCTGTCTGTCTCTGTCTTATACAGCCTGTCATTAGAGGCTCTTTCATGCCATCTTCTCTGCTGTATGTTGCGCAAGGGAGAGGGTGTAGATTCCCTCAAGTGTGTATATTCCTCAACTCTTAGGTCCATATTGTGATGTTGGTAGTACCATTCGCCTCTGTTATTGTATGTTGAACAAAGGTCATGTGACATTCAATCTTGTCTTTTGGTTCTAATTCTTGTTAGTTTGTAAAGTACTTTGCACTAACACTGGAACATGTTCATGGTTCAGCTGCAAATATACACTGAAATTAGCACTGTCTGTCTGTATATATGTGGCTGAGGCTCCGCCTAAAAGATTCAAGGCCATTTGAAGTAATCACCACAATGTGTCATCAGGTATAATATATGTACCTTTCCTGGTTCACTGCTTATAGTTGTCACCCTGAGGTGACCAGGTTTCAATGTCTCACTGTGGGTTGGGGTTCCAACCACTGCTGTTTCTACGGGCTTCCGATAGGTCCAACCACTGCTGAATTGTCCATTATGATTAGCACATAACCTCGAATCGTCCAATGACTCCCGAGATGTCCAATCACTGGTCACCTAACATTGCTCATAAAGTCCAAACAAATATCACACCTCAGGCTGGTTCTTATGCTGATGAAACACACGCTATCCTGACCCACCTAATGTTATTTCCATGGGCCTCAAACATACAATGACTGCATATGTTTCCAAACACTTTTATATCCATGAAGCTGACAATGTCCAAGTGTGACTGATTCACCCAGCTACTGCTTTCTCCATGATGACCAAACATTCACCCCAAATGGGTAAATCTTTGCTTAGCAATGTCACCTACAGAATAACACGCTTTACCTTTGAAACTGTTGATATGCTATCCAAATCCAAACCGGTTACTCTCTCAATGTTGACAGGAGATATCATGACACAATGAAGCCCAGATTGTCCAGCTGGGTCATTATTTGTTTAGCAAGAAACACAATTGAAAACGCTTATGGTTGGGAGTCTAAGGTGGGCACTGAGGTATCATCTGTACCTGGTTCTGTCTGGCTCCCCTGATTAACTTAACAGGATCGGGTCTAACAGGGTTGTCTTATAAAAGGCATGTTTGTTAATCCAGAACAGTTGTGGCGTGAACAGATACATTAAAGGCGACCTGCATGGGAACATTGGACAGCTCTATGACTACCGGTTATATATCTAAATAATGGTAAGTGTTAATGATTACTCTGACAACTACATGGTCCCAGGTCTATTACACCAGTATCATTTTATCAGGCAAGTACACCATAATCATAATACTGTGAGTGTGTGTGTAATTATTTGTTTAGCAATGTCAAGTACATAATTAAAAACCTTGTTGTTACTGGAACAAAGTGTAATCTTCTAAAGGATGCAGTCCATTATAATGCTACTTGTACTTAGGCCGTGTGTGTGTGTGTGTGTGTGTGTGTGTGTGTGTGTGTGTGTGTGTGTGTGTGTGTGTGTGCGTGCGTGCGTGCGTGCGTGCGTGCGTGCGTGCGTGCGTGCGTGTGTGTGTGTGTGTGTGTGTGTGTGTGTGTGTGTGTGTGTGTGTGTGTGTGTGTGTGTGTGTGTGTGTGTGTGTGTGTGTGTGTGTGTGTAGAGACATGCACATTATACATCAGTGTCATTTCGGTTTATTTACCAGCATATCACAAAGCAGTGGTACATATCAGCTGGTTATAGATCAATAGAGACATGTTGAAATGGCACATATATAGCAATGAGAGAGAGAGAGAGAGAGAGAGAGAGAGAGAGAGAGAGAGAGAGAGAGAGAGAGAGAGAGAGAGAGAGAGAGAGAGAGAGAGAGAGAGAGAGAGAGAGAGCTACACAGTGATTTAAATGATTGCTCCCATGGAGGAATAGTGTGTGTGTGTAAGAGACATGCACATTATACATCAGTGTCATTTCGGTTTATTTAACAGCATATCACAAAACAAAGCAGTGGTACATATCAGCTGGTTATAGATCAATAGAGACATGTTGAAATGGCACATTTATAGAAATACTACTGTTCAGTGTAGTAAAACAGTTTATAATTGAATACATATCCTAGGGACTGAGGCCAGCTATGTACTTTTTCAACTGGTCTGCCAGGCTTTTTTGATTCATTGCCCTCAATGTTTTGTAAATGGTATCCAGGTAACTGGGCATGTCATTTAGCACATTATCCTTCAGCACTTTTGCAAGGTCAGTTGCATTTCTGATTAGCTCAGCCGTGCTGCTTGGTAGGTTCAATGTCCATATGAATCTTTTCAATTGTCCTCTGTCAAGGTTGCAAAGTATATTCAACACTTCCTCTGTCACAGCACCTTGATGTTTATTGATAACCTTGCCGAGTGTAGCAAAGGCCACAGGTTGTAGCTGACTTGAGGTGTGAGTACAGTCAGCTTCTTTGACTCAGCTTCACCAGGTCATTGCGACCGATTTTCTTGAGCAGGGTGTGCAACCCTGCCCGTGCTGCAGCTCCGTAATGCAATGCCATAACATCTGCTAACCCGGTTCTATCTGTCACATATTGCAGGTCCAGAGCACTGATGCGGTGTCGATGCGTGATCTCTATCTCGCTCATAACAAGCTTCATCTTCTCAATATCATCACGGGTTAGATTGTCCAAAATTGAGACTATTTCCTTAGGTGACATAACATTACCATTAACTACTGAGGATGATCCAGGGTAATTGTCCCATGTTGCCATCAAGCTATTACTAGTAACATCTCCCTTACTTCTGGCAGTGTCAATCAGAGCCCGGGCCTTGTCATGAGTATCTCTTATACACTGGATACTTTCCAACTCTCCATTGTTTAGCATCCTTTGTGAAAAGAGAACATCTGCAATATGGTCCAACATCATCTTGCCAGTGGCAGCAGCTATGTAGCTGACTCTTTTTTGAAAAAGGACATTCATGGTATTGGCTATTCGGTATGTGACACAGGAACAGCTTGTTGAAATTTACAACTGTATGTTTGGCTCTGCTAGACCTATGCTTATGTTAATAATATCTACCAAGCACTCTTGTTTATAGCCCGAATATGGTTGGACGAGTGTTGGACATTGGTATATGTGGTGTAATGTTGATAACGTGTTTCCGCTATAGCCTATACCACATATGTCAGAGTCAAGGCCCGCGGGCCACATCCGGCCCGCGAGAAGGTTTTTTACGGCCCCTGGGATGATCTTGATTTATTGATTTGATTTGATTTGATTTATTATTAGAACCGGCCCGCAGACCGCAGCAATACTACATTTCCCACAATGCAACGGTGACGCACCGAGCAGTAGGCTGCTTCATTTCAATATTTATTGGCACAGCAGTTGTCAGCATCACAGTAAAATTAACTTTCAGATACCCATCAAAAATGGCAAAACGGAAGGTGGACACTGAGAACCGGGGGTTTCAAACAAGGTGGGAGTCGGAGTATTTGTTCACGGAGGTAGCTGGAAAACCTGTGTGTCTTCTGTGTGGAGAAAGTGTGGCGGTACTGAAAGAGTATAATCTGAGACGACATTATGAAACGAAACACGTGGACAAAAACAAGAATATGGACATGGAACAAAGGCTACAAAAGGCAGAGGAATTAAAACGAGGCCTCAAATCTCGACAGGCTCTGTTCAAAAAAGCCAAATCACAAGGCCAGGCTGCTGTCAAGGCCAGTTTTATTTTGGCAGAAGAGATCGCTAAATCAGCCCGGCCATTTACGGAGGGGGATTTCATCAAAAACTGCATGATTAAAGTTTGTGACGAAGTTTGCCCAGAAAAAGGCAACTCTTTTTAAATGTGAGTCTGAGCAGAAACACCATTGCCGAGAGAGTAGACCAGTTGTCCATCAATCTAAAAGAGCAGCTTGTGAAAAAGGGAAAAGATTTCATTGCATATTCCTTGGCTGTGGATGAGAGCACCGACATTTCTGACATTGCCCAGTTGTCAATTTTCATCCGCGGAGTGGACTCCAGCCTAAGCGTGACAGAGGAGTTTTTGGCTTTACGTCCTATGCATGGCACAACTACGGGGCATGATTTGTATGAAGAGGTGTCAAGATGTGTAAATGAGATGGAGCTGCCTTGGGAAAAACTCGTGGGTTTGACAACCGACGGAGCACCTGCGATGTGTGGACACAGGAGCGGACTGGTGAAGAAGATACGGGAAAAGATGCAAGAGGAAAACGCGACAGGTGAGCTGACAGCTTATCATTGTATCATACACCAGGAAGCGTTGTGCGGTAAAGCCTTGAAAATGGAGCATGTAATGAGCATCATCACGCGCACAGTTAACTTTATCAGAGCCAAAGGTTTGAATCACCGCCAGTTCAAGGCATTTCTGACGGAGTTAGAAACGGAGCATGGTGATTTGCCTTATCACACAGAGGTGCGATGGCTAAGCCAGGGAAAGGTGCTTCAAAGATGTTTCGAGCTTCGTGAGGAGATTTGTCTGTTCTTGGACAGCAAAGGGAAAGACACAACACAACTCCGAGACGAAATGTTTCTGTGTGAAATGGCTTTTCTGTGTGACATTACGAGTCATCTGAATGCAATGAACTTGCAGCTGCAGGGTCGGGATCGTGTCATCTCTGATATGTACAGTACAGTGAAGGCATTTAAAACCAAACTGACTCTGTGGGAGACGCAGATGCGGAAAGAAAATTTGAGCCACTTTCCCAGCTGCCAGACCATGAAAGAGAAGCTCTCTACCAGTGCGTTCCCGAGCGCACAGTTGGCTGATAAAATAGGTATGCTTGCCGCTGACTTTCGACGCCGATTTGCTGACTTTGAAGCACAAAAAAGCAGGTTGGAACTGCTCGGTAACCCATTTGCTGTTGACGTGGAAAGCTCACCACCAAACCTCCAAATGGAGTTGATTGACCTCCAATGCAATGATGCACTGAGGGCAAAATATGCGGCAGTGGGTGCTGCGGAGTTCGCCCGTTTCCTCCCCGACACAATGCCCCAGCTGCGCATCCAGGCTGCTCAAACGTTGTCTATGTTTGGCAGCACATACCTGTGTGAACAACTGTTTTCTTTGATGAACTTGAACAAAACATCACACAGAAGTCGACTTACTGCTGAACACCTCCACTCAATTCTGAGGATTTCCTCAGCTCAGAGCCTTACCCCGAACATTGATGAACTTGTGGAAAAGATGGGACACCACCAAGTATCACCCTCAACCTCAAACAAGTGAACATTACTGTGCAATCACATATTTAGAGTTTTTACTCAGTTCAAGTTTAAAAGTTAAAGTTTAATATTTGTTTTCACTGCATGTTACTTCTCCTTAAACAAAGTGTTGTTTTTGATTAATAGATTTTTGCACTTTATTTTATTGTATTTCAATCCAATTATATTTTAAAAATATTTCAGTTGAGTGGATGATAGAAAATTGCTATTATTGTTTTTTTCTTTGAAGTAAATTTAGCCCACTTTTGCTAAAATAGAAAATATAGGCTACTGATGGTGCCTTGAATACCGGTTTCTTTCATTTAATGTTCATGTTATGGGGATTTTTATATAAAGGAAATTTGTCTTTTGTATCTGTTGAAAATTAAAGATTACTGACAGAGCCATAAGAAAATATTGCTTTATTTATCTGATCATATTGGAATATATTTGTTAGGTTTTCAGTAGGTTCAATTAGGTTCACTAGACTATATGCGTCATTTAAAAAATTTTCAATGAACATTCGAACAGTCCGGCCCTCGGCTTGTAGCTAAATTTTTTATTTGGCCCTCCGTCCATTTGACTTTGACACCCCTGGCCTATACAGTGGTCTGATACATGCTCTACCTTTGGACACCAGCGGTACTGTTGCCAGATTGGGTAATAGGGGGATGGAAAGGTCCCAGTTGTATATAACAGCAGCAGTTGGATGATACTGACACGGTTCGATATCCAGCTCCCAAGGAGGTAACATTACTGTTATACAGGGCACCTATTCGGGTAGCTGGCTTGATGTTAAGTGTAATCGGAGCAACACCCAGTCTACACTGTCCTCTCCTACAGTTATCCTAGATCCGTGACAGATACACCCTAGGACCCTAGAGCTGTGGCTTGTGTCAAATTTGAGTTAAGAAGGTTATTTTCCCAGTCCTGTCTCTGTGTAACAACTTAAGCATGTCTCTCCAATTGTAGTAGAAGGTGGGCTTGTAGCTACCCACTGAGCCTTGAAAGTTGACAAGGTAACCTGGATAGGCATCTATGCACACCTCCGGCAACCCGACGTCAGGACACAGTTTAACATTGAAGTAATAAACGGGACAGCTGGGCTGAGGCTCTAGGTGTAGCCCTTCGGGACTGACCATCTGTGCCACGGCAGCAGACTGGTTGAACAGGAGACAGAGGATACAGCAACAAGGGTTAATCGGATCAGACTCTCCGGGTTTTGCTCTGCTCAAAACAAAGCTGTTGTAAGACTGGGGTGAAATCAGTGAGGTTAGCGGCTTGGGGGTGTTCGGAACGTTCACCAGCATACCCTTACACGAGGGTCCGTTTGCACACAAAGGCAGTGCATTCTCATTTAGCATGCTCAACAACAGGGCTCTGTCATACACGTTCCGAGTCAGCGACCTGCCTGGTATAGCACGCTCTGCTAGGGAGGCTTACAAGAGGACTTGGGTTCTTGGCAAGTAGTTGCATCACGGTCAGCACGGGAGTGCAGCTGCCGCACATGGGGTTTCGGTCACTGTCCGACTTGCAGGTGCACAGTTGAGGCGCGAAGCACTCGTGGAATAAGGTTCTGATATCCGACGCTGACAAGTGTCTACTCTGAGATACCTTTTCGAACACGCGCAATCTGATCAGGTCTCTATAATCTGCAATTTTATCTTCGGGATCTGCGACCATGGTGTGGCTGTCACTTTCCTCGGACGGAAGAGTGGAGCTGCGCCATAGTGTACGGGTCTCACGTCCCGGGCTGCTATCCAAGCTCCGGGAACAGTTTGAACAGGAGGTGCCCTGTTTCTTACAGTCAGAGGAGCAGCTGGGGCACATCCAAACGCAGCACACTTTCTCCTGCAGGCCTTGAAAGCAGGCGCAAATTGGGCAGATGAACCCTGATATGGTTGCACACTTTGTGAAGTGAGGATCGGTCAAATACCACACCAGGTTTTTTCTGAAGCAGGTCGTGCATACCCTAACGTTACACTGACAGAGGAGTTTAATGCCCGCTCTTTGCCTGTCTTTACTGCTTTTAACCAAGGAGACTAGGCAAACAAGACACTTGGATCTGGACGCCTTGAGATGCTTCTTATTGACTTTCCCAATGTTTCTATATTTTACTGTGGACACTCTCCTGTATAGGTTTGTTGCTTTTCAGACTGAACTCACTAGTGTCTCTGTGCGCCTCTTTCCACAATCTCTCAGCAGGCCCTCGGGGACATCACCGGTGAAGAACGAGATGTCTTCGATGGAGTCGGAAGGTCTGTGCTGTCCTCTGGACAAGGCGCTATCACTGGATCCTGTTCCTGTGATAGGCGACATGATATATGTACCCGGAGCGGAAGGGTTCAGGTTGAGTGATCTGACAGAAGAGATCGTTAAGCCTTGCCAAGCTCACAAGTACAACTTTAAACACACAGCGGAGCTGTTGCTTCGGTACGCACCAAGGGAGAGTCAGTGCCCTTGTGAATCTTCCTCTTGTGTGTCTGTGGACCAGAGGAAGGACGTATCTTTTGTACACAATGGCCCTGACAACGCCCTCAGTAAAAGACCAAGGGGAGGGGGGAAGAAAGGGGGAAGCGGGTACACCACCAGAACCCTCTGGGCGTACGAAATCGACAACGTGGTGACGGCGTACAGGTGGCTGATGCAAAATCGAAGCCGCAAGTACCCGAAGTGCTGCGACGCAGTGATTGTGTATCAGCTGAGGAAGTCGCACAGTCTCCCTTCGGGTCTATACGTGTACAGGACTCCCCCTCTTCACTTTGGATGCACAGTGGCTAGACCCTTGACTGCGGTGGACCAGTTCAACTTTGGCAGTCAATCGAAGCCGTTCATAAGCCAGGGAGGACTACCCAGTTCCATTATCATTGAGATGTTCCCAGGGCGTGACAACTTTAGCGCTCTTTACGTGATCAGCCGCAAAATTGCCATCTCCGTACCCGAGTACGGGAACAGATTGTTCGGAGAGGCTAGAGCCATGGGGATCATTGAGGGCTGCACAACGATGACCGCTGTCGCATGCGAGCACCACGAAGTGGCCATGAGGACAGAACGAGTGTGTGTCATTGATCTACGTTGGAAGGGGTTCCACACTAAAAGCGCTTGCTTGGCGGCCATACCCAGAGTGAGAGGACTGCAAGCCGTAGTGTGGTCCAACCACAACGCCGCAGTCCAGGATATCGAGTGTAAGGTGCTCAGCTGGATATTCGGCCTCTCCAACGAACTACCAAAAGAGGTGCAAATGATTGACTGTAAACGCGAAGCATGCGGTGTAAGGTACATACTGATGGATATGGAAACGTTCCCAGGAGTTCTACCACAACCTCCAAGTACCACTAAATCGTTTTTCATACACACCTACTTCATGGGCGATGTTAAGTTGGCAACAAACGCAATCGGCCTGGTGTCTGAAGGTAGAGGTAGAATAGGCTCCCCTTGTGAAAACAACTCAGCGTTTGCTATGTGGTACGAGTTACCTACTTTGGGACACTGTCAACCCACACCATTTAGCTGCGGGGTTAGGTACGGGGTCGCCCCGTCAATCACAGCTGAGTTTAAGAGCTCCCTGATAGAATTGTCCTGGCAAAGGATGGAACTAGTTGCTTGGCAATTGCAGTGCAGCATACCCTGTACTATCATGATGAGGAGATGAAATACAAAATGATGTTATCCCACACAGTCATGGACAATGACAACACACTGCACATGTTTAAGCTGTGAATATCATGCCCATGTACCTACAAATAGACTGTTAGGGACATACAGGCGCACACACAGGAGGCATGTCAATTTAAATGATATTTACATATCTGCAGACAGTGTAGGACATCTCCAGAGTCCTATGCAAGTGGTGTTATAACAATAAGGTCTATGATTGCTTTTAACCGGTGATCCCCATCTGTTAGTGTTTATAGTATCCACAATGGACGGCCAGGATG
Source organism: Oncorhynchus gorbuscha (assembly GCF_021184085.1). Lineage (NCBI taxonomy): Eukaryota > Metazoa > Chordata > Actinopteri > Salmoniformes > Salmonidae > Oncorhynchus > Oncorhynchus gorbuscha. Next base: position 38,091,279 of record NC_060189.1, on the reverse strand, counting down.
AGGTGCTGAAGTGGAAAACCATAGCAGCAGCTCTTCACCAGGGAGCTCTCAACCACTGTGAACCATTCCAATCCACGGAAGAGGCTATCGGCTACTTGTACCACTACCGGGGTACTCAGAAGGCTTCAAGCTCCCTGCCCATATCACGGCAACATCATGACTTCTACTACCATCGCGATAGCCTACCGGGCCCTGTGGGACTGAGTCAGTTTTTCTCTGACGGAGTAGGGGATCCTTGCTTACTGTGCAATGACACAATAGTGACTGTAGACACGGATATGTTAAAGTACAACTTAGTCAGTGTAAATGCTACCCGGGACAGGGTTCTGAAGGGGGAATTGACCCGGAGTCGCTTGGAGCACCTGGCTGTTATGCACACACCTTACTTTGTCTTGTTGTTTTTGGACCTCGTGCACAACAAACGCTACATATTTCACGACACCGCACGTGCTAGACACAGTATCTCTAGCTATGTTTTCGATCACCTCAAAGAAGACAGGACTACCACATTCATCAAAAACGATGTCGCTTCCTTAAAGTTGTTAACGCTATGGTGGAGATTTCAAGACAGACGAAGTACCAGGACGCTGAACGTGTCCATCCCTTCGTATCTCGAGTTGCACACAGAGTGGACTACATGGAACCCAAGGAATGACAGTTTTGCAAACAGAAAACCTGAACCTCTGTACACGTTCCTGGCGAAGCACTGCCTGTGTCACGAGATATTGCAGAGGGGCCCGGTCACCTTGTCCGACACTTTAGATCAGTCACCCAGAACGGATAAACTGACCGAGGGACAAGTGTCTACGTACTCGTTGAGTCTTCTGATCCCCAGGTTGCACATTGAAGACATTCTACATTCTACTGTAAGGGCGTGCACCGCGAGGCAATCTGTGCTTAATGACTCTGGCCTCGTAAGTGTTGATTCGAAACATATGCAATGTACCAACACACTGGAACCCAGGCTTGATTGTCTGGTCTTGGAAGATGTGGGACATGTCAAGGCTGTGATGTTGCATTTCGTGACAACTCTCCAGTTCCAATGGCAGAGCTTGAGCTCTTGGATGGCAAGCGTGAGAGGCCAACCGCTAGATGAGCGGCTTGTGTGTAACATCCGCAAGGTCTTCCTAGGTGTAATGGGCTCTATTAGAGACATGTGTCTGCTAGACAAGAGACCTCCTAGACAACTTTACGACGGGCCCAAGTGTCGAGAACCGAAACTGGCTACAACGTTCCTTGTCCACAAGGACACCGGAGACGTACTGTCATTGTTGTCATTTGTCTCCTTGCCCAGGATGTATAGGTCTTCGAACACTACCAAGGACGAGGACTCTTTCTGCATGGCGTGTGCTAGCTTGGCATTGGCTATGCTGTACGCAGACCTCAAAGGTGACGAGGTTCTACTGGACAAACAGCAGGAGCTGAATAACTACTGGGAAACTGGAGGGTCGTTCTCAAACGCCAAAGACACAGTGCTCTCCGAAGGGTACCTGGTCTCGGCTGCAGATGAGCGCCACGGCTGGTGGGACCGGACCGTGTCCATTGTGAACATTTGCAATTTCTGCAGGACCGGTCTGGTGAATGACCACACATGGTCTAAACTGGAACCAAATGAAGCCGGATTGAGGGATATGAGCAAGGTCGATGATCCTCATGTGTGGTTGGGTGAGAAGTCAAGATCTCCTGAATCTCTGAAGGGTAGGCTGCTAGCTCTAGGCTTCCGAGAACCCCTGCATGTCAGCGTTATAGAATTGCTGAGGGAAAAGGAAGCTTCCCTTATCCGGAGGTTAAACATGTCCTTCACTACACCTAAACCAGAGCTCCACCTGGGATTGCCTAGGGCGCTGGTAGCTGACAAACCTTCACAGGGTTGGAACCCTTTGTCGTGTAACGCCTCGGCCGTGAGCTCCAACACGCCCTTGTACAGAGCCGCAGACTGCGGGCACACCAACAAGCGCTCTAACAGCAGGGTTACATCTGAGGTTGCACAAAAAATGCCTCACATTGATGCCTCTGGGAATGCTTTAAAACACATGGAAATGCTAAGCAGCGAGGTTATCAGGGAATTGGCTTGCTCCTCGTCCAGTCCAACATCTGCCAAAAGAACCACAGACATATATCTTGATGTCCCCAATGTGAGCCAGGTCGAATGTGATATGGCGAATGATCTGCCAGACTTCTCGACAGACCTACACTTGACGGCAGACACTAGAAGCGGCAATGTGCATCTAGAGCAACTGGCCCAAGGAGGAACGTCTAGACCACTCTGGACAAGTGATGACACTAGTGCATTCCTTCTGGCACAACCTCGTAGCCTTGCTTCTGAGAGGTTCATCAGTTCCAGGGTACGGTCAGAAAGGGGGTCCCGTTACAGCAACAGGAACGCCTTCTACACCAGTACCCCTCCTGAATACAGTTCCAATTCATTAGACATGTCTTCCTTGCTGTTTGACTGTTTCAGGGGGCAGTATGCAGCAGATCCTCAGATACTCAAGAGGATTATACATGACGGCTTAAGGAATGAGATCATAGGCAATCTCAGTGGACTGGCTCTGTCACAGTATCAGGAGCAACAACCACAGATGCAGTTTGAAGAGCCAGTCGACCTTGTGTCTCAAGGACCTGCTCATGATATGGTAGATGTATCCCAGAACCCTGAGGGGGTAACCAATATGGATCAGCAGATGAACCATCAAGGGGGACAGCATGTAGTCTATGACAAACCTGGTCCATGTCCCCTAAAGAAGACTATGGTGGTGGGAAATGTTTTGAAAGTGAATGATGACAGAGGGCTAACCGATCACAATAATGAGGTTCCGGGCATTGACACACTTTTCCAATGGATAGGTGACCAAAGAGATGAGTTTATGAAATATAACTCACGCTGGAGATCGGTAGGGTTTAACAAAGCCACCCTGGTGCACCTGGGAATTCCACCATACCAGCAGATGGTTTATGTCACGTGTTCCGGTATGGCCGGAGCAAGGTTGAAGGATACAACGATTAACCAAGCCACCAAACATATCAGCCCCATAACTGATCCTTGTGTAGGTCTGACACATCCACCACAGTGCAACGGTTGGGTGAAACCTACCAATTTGCCCCCGGTGGTAGGAGTGTCACGCATTGATCCCAAGTGTCATAAAAAAAACTGGAAGTTCGGGATCGAATCCAAGTCACCGTGCTATAGCAACCTGAGGTACCCTATCATGATGGGTTACCGCACTCAGATTCTCTGTAGTAGACTGAGCTGCGAGAAGCAAATGCAAACGTACCAAACGGTGAATGTCGGGACGCCTCCAAATAAGGGATTTAAACATGTTGAGCTGATAATCAGCGACTACCCGACTCTGACTAGGGAAGATGTACCTAAACTCCTGATGGTTAGAAGTTCAGACACCTTGTACCTGGGGGCTGTCTGCACCGTCCAAAACGTAACCGGTCTGTTGGTACACAGGGTGTTTGCCGAGGGGGAACTTCTACAAGATATCTTGGATATGCACACACACTCTCCAGGTGCACCCGTTCGTGGCCAGGACCTTCGCCCTGCATCTGATGACCGTCCCCATTATCACCGAGTCAGGGGTAGGGGTGTTTGTCGGCGAGGCAGTCGGAGAGTGGAACCTAGGCTGTGTGCACGGAATGAACATTATCACAGAGACCGACAAGTTCATCCTGGCTTACCATGTACTCCTACGAGCACAGATCCTATCTCACCGAGTTCTGGGCTTCACTATGAAGTCTATACAACCTGCGAGGATATGGCGATGGGTTACTGGATTCAGAGTGGACTTCATTGGGTGTCTTGCTGACACTATATACGAGTGTCAGAACCAGGATCCAGTTGGGGGAGACACGGAAGGGTTAGCTGCCATTCACAGGACAATGGAACAGCTGGGATTACTTCACTTTCTGCCAGGTCATGTGAAAAGGATTTTGGTGGAAAGCTATGCAAGGTTCTTTCAAACGGAAGGCAAGCAAAGGGGGAAAAGACGAGCCTGTCCTAATCCGCTCCAGACCCAGTGTAACCCTCACACTGGGGACTTACTCTATACTGTGTACAACCTGTGCACATTCAAAAGGTAACCGATCACGGTAGCCAGTACTTGGGAGACAATACTAGGCTCTGACAGGTACGAAGACATGGAACTGCACACTGTGGGCTCGAACGTTCAACCCTACGGACCGTTCTACATACAGATCCACAACCAGTGTTTCAAATGGAACAAGGCTACTATAGTCGAGCCCGTTCTCGAAAGAGTTCCATCACTGGCTGAGGTATCACATGTGTTTAAGGGTAACACTCACGTGACAGAAGGGCGCATCGCTAAAGCTCTACAACCAAAGAAACTGTTATCCGCACCTTGTGTAGGTCACCCGAACCAAGCTTCTACATTAGCAGCGGCCTCATATGGACCTTTCCCTACTGCTGCTGAGGCTGCTGCGGCTGCTGCGGCTGCTGCGGCTGCTACGGCTGCTGCGGCTGCTGCAGCTGCTGCGAGTGAACGTGCTAAGGGCAGACAAGAGCTTAATGTCGCTCAGGGAGGCACTCCTAGACTAGTGTTAACAGAGCACAGCATGTATTACAATGTATACTGAGATGTAGTATAGAGTAGCTTTGTGTTATCCCTTTGTTTCAATATGTGTTCAGACTGTGTTTCATTGTGTGGTTCAATATGTGTTTAAATGTGTGTTTCAATATTTCTCCGGGGTTACATCAACCTGACTGTGCATTATGATACGTCCATTGTAGTACCGTGGTTATGATATGTGCATTAAAGATGGAATACACATAGTAGAGTGTGTCTCAGTGGTTGTTTATTTCACATTGATGTCATACCATTCAAACAGATTAGGTAGCTACTACACATCATTACATATAGCCTCTAGCGATAATATAGAAGTGAGGCTTACACATGCACCACAGGTTCATAATGATGGGCCTTGATAAGGAAATGAGCACACCCTAGCTTATAGATGGGGTAGGAATGTTCTGTGATCACGACCGGGAGCCTTTCGTGTGCCATGAGCATGAAGGTAACTTCATCAATGCTCAACCACCTATCTTGCTGCATGAGAACATCGGTCAGACTCTGGTCGCTGGTACAGTTAATCAATTCTAGGTACACTCTTATCCCCGAGTCATTCTTATTCTTTATTATATATTCTGCAGTTGTACTGACCATAATTTTGCGAACATCACGGTCACACTTGACATTGTCTCTGATTACATACCTTAAGGGAAGATTTCGGCAGTACCTGTATGGTTAGTGAGAAAGTCCATATTGCAAATGTACGGTCCCTTACTAGACGTCCGAAATCGTTTGTAAAATTCGCGGACGGCGTCGGGCCGAGCGGCAGGGCCGGACCTACCAGGAAGTCATCAAATGAACTTTGTCGGACATTCGGTTTCCGTTTTACAAAAATAATAAGATTTAGGTCATTTTTCCGATGTCCCGGAAATTCCCACAAGAGGGCATAAGCAATCATATTGCTATTGGACAAAACATCACGATTCACGACGGGGCCTTATCTCGAAAACTGAAAATATTTAGAAGCCGAAACTCGGTGAGCGTAGGGGCGGCATAATGGGCAGTTGGCCCCGAACAAGATGGCGTCTAGGCCTCAACGGTTTTTGAGTTATGGCCATTTATCTGGGATTAAAGGTCCAAAATGAAAATAGAGAAATTATTTTTCCACTTCACGTCAAAGTAAAGGAGCCTCCGGTGTCAATAAAAAAAGAACCAGCCATTTATCTATCGTCATTTAAGAGAAATCGTACAACGACACCTTGGTGATGTTCACGGATAGGTGTTTTTTTTTTCAACGGTTACAGATCCAGTTGCAGGGTGTTCTTACGAATCTTTTTAAAGTGTGCTGCGGAGCTCTGCGAGATTTCTGTGATTTTCTATGATTTTCTGAAATAACACACACTCACTAAACCCTCCGTAAATAACTCAGTTCTTAACTTAAAGACTTAAAACTCAGGATTCTGTAAAGGCATACCCCAATCATGATATGAGTTTATTTATAGCTTCCTGTGCCAACCGGAAGTGCCTTTAATGGTGTCACAGTGGCAGTTTCCATGGGTTAAAAAGGTCAGATCTTTTCAAAACTTCATATGTGTGACTAGGTAACCCTCATGAACTGTAAATCAGTCATTTCTCCCAACAGATGTCAAAGAAAATCTCTCACACGCACACACAGCAAGGATGGAGTGAAAAGTGCGGTTCTCAAAGACACAGAGAGCAGGCAATGGCATAAACATAATAATCTCTAGGCCGTGCCGAGTTCAACGAGATATCCCGCTTGACCGTAGCTCGCTCGGTCTAAGCGCAGCGACCATTAGAAAATTAGGCCCAAAATGAAGCCTGCCCCACAACGTCATTTGCTTTTGGGTGACAGTGAGAGAACCGTTAGGGTGAGAAGCACAATTCGACCTCAGGTACGTTCCTAAGGTCCTTCCGATCCGTGCAAGCCTAACGTTGACCGTGTGGCATTAACCCTTAATAGTTAAAAGAAGGTGTTTACTTCAAAGAGTTTGCATTGACTTCTCTCCCCATAGGAATACATTGCCTTTACCCCTAAATTCAACCTGAAGTCTATATGGGTTATGAATGCCGTATGAACCTGTCTTTGGTAACAGTCCATCAGGCCAGTATGAGGTCTACCTGTGTTGATTCTAAGCTTCCTGGACCAACCGGAAGTGGTTAAAATCACCCTAAAAGTGTTTTTCCATTACCTGCCTGCAGTTTGATAGACATAGTGCATTCAACCCTGTGTAAATCAGTCAATTCTTAACGTAAGGACTTAAAACTCAGGATTCTGTAAAAGCATAGCCCAGTGAGGATATGTGTTGACTTATAGCTTCCTGTGCCAACCGGAAGTGCCTTAATTGGTGTCTCAGGGGCTGTTTCGAGGGGTTAAAAAAGTCAGATCTGTCCAAAACTTCATATGTGTGATTAGGCAACCCCCATGAACTGTAAATCAGTCATTTTTCCCATAAAATTTCAAAAGAAAACTAAATCACACAGACACACAACTTGGAAGGAGGGACGTATTGGGGTTTGTAGAGACAGACAGTGCCTCCAATAGTTAGCTTTGTTCGAGCTAAAAAAGAACCGTCAGACCTAGAGTTCCGAAACTTTAGAAACCTGTTCTAGACCTCGGGTCGATAGTGCGTGGTGAGTTAGGTGGCTCTAGAAGGTTCTCGGACCGAGAAATAGCCTCGTACATTTGCAATGACTTCAATTCATTTTGACCATTACGAAAATGGCGACATTTAGAAAAGTCTCAGAGACACAAGACTAGGTGCATTGAAACCGGCTCGGCCCATAGAGACGGACCCCAACGTTTCGGTCCGATAGCTCATTCAAGGACCCCATAGCAAGGCATGGAAAAAAGTGGATTTTCAGCACCAATTAGGGTTTTACTCGGGCACCGAAGGACCTATCGAGCCGAAACTCGGGATTCGGGGTCGCCTCACATAGGCCTTCACATAATGTCCGACCTGGACCCGCAGCTAGAACGTAACTATGTGTTTTACGTTTTTATTATGTTTTAAACTAAAGGCGCTGTGAATTATGGGCCTGCTCTGACATATATGATAGTTGGCTTCTAAATGAGTTGGAAAAAGTGGGTTTGGTGTCAATTGGTATCAGTTTGGTGTCAAAATGACATCTAATTGACTGATGGACACTGACTTGCTAGTTGACTTTTGTACATTTGCAATATGTTTAAACGGAGAGGGACCATCACCAAAATGGCATTCTGAAATCAACACAAAAAATGGCATCACCATAGTCTCCAGACTGTGCCGAGTTCAACGAGACGCCCCGCTTGACCGTAGCTCGCTCTGAGTGCAGTGACCTTGAAAAAAAGCAGAACCAAAATGAAGCCTGGCCCTCAATGTCATTTGCTTTTGGGTGACAGTGAGAGAACCGTTAGGGTGAGAAGCACAATTCGACCTCAGGTACGTTCCTAAGGTCCTCCCGATCCGTGCAAGCCTAACCTTGACCCTGTGGCATTAACCCTTAACAGTTAAAAGAAGGTGTTTACATCAAAGAGTTTGCATTGACTTCTCTCCCCATAGGAATACATTGCCTGCACCTCTAAATTCAACCTGAAGCCTATGTGGGTTATGAATGCCTTATGAACCTGTCTTCTATGACAGTCCATCAGACCACTATGAGGCCTACCTGTGTCGATTCTAAGCTTCCTGGAGCAACCGGAAGTGGTTAGATTGACCCAAAAGGAGTTTTGATGTACATAACCTTCAAAGGTGAAAATGACTGCATTCAACACTGTGTAGATCATAGATCAGTCAATTCTTAACTTAAAGACTTAAAACTCAGGATTCTGTAAATCAGTTTATTCAAAGTCAATCAAGACATGTGTTTACTTATAGCTTCCTGTGCCAACCGGAAGTGCCTTTAATTGGGTCACACTGTCTGTTTTGAAGGGTTAGAAAAGTCACATCTCTCCAAAACTTCATATGTGTGACCAGGTAACCCTCCTAAACTGTAAATCAGTCATTTCTCCCAGCAGATGTCAAATAAAAGCTCTCACACGCACACACAGCAAGGATGGAGTGAAAAAGTGTGGTTCTCAAAGACACAGAGAGCAGGCAATGGCATAAACATAATGTCTAGGCCGTGCCGAGTTCAACGAGATATCCCAAAAAATGGCTTGACCGTAGCTCGCTCGGTCTGAGCGCAGCGACCATTAGAAAAGTAGGCCCAAAATGAAGCCTGCCCCACAACGTCATTTGCTTTTGGGTGACAGTGAGAGAACCGTTAGGGTGAGAAGCACAATTCGACCTCAGGTATGTTCCTAAGGTCCTTCCGATCCGTGCAAGCCTAACGTTGACCGTGTGGCATTAACCCTTAATAGTTAAAAGAAGGTGTTTACTTCAAAGAGTTTGCATTGACTTCTCTCCCCATAGGAATACATTGCCTTTACCCCTAAATTCAACCTGAAGTCTATATGGGTTATGAATGCCGTATGAACCTGTCTTTGGTAACAGTCCATCAGGCCAGTATGAGGTCTACCTGTGTTGATTCTAAGCTTCCTGGACCAACCGGAAGTGGTTAAAATCACCCTAAAAGTGTTTTTCCATTACCTGCCTGCAGTTTGATAGACATAGTGCATTCAACCCTGTGTAAATCAGTCAATTCTTAACGTAAGGACTTAAAACTCAGGATTCTGTAAAAGCATAGCCCAGTGAGGATATGTGTTGACTTATAGCTTCCTGTGCCAACCGGAAGTGCCTTAATTGGTGTCTCAGGGGCTGTTTCGAGGGGTTAAAAAAGTCAGATCTGTCCAAAACTTCATATGTGTGATTAGGCAACCCCCATGAACTGTAAATCAGTCATTTTTCCCATAAAAAAAGAAAAAAACTAAATCACACAGACACACAACTTGGAAGGAGGGACGTATTGGGGTTTGTAGAGACAGACAGTGCCTCCAATAGTTAGCTTTGTTCGAGCTAAAAAGAACCGTCAGACCTAGAGTTCCGAAACTTTAGAAACCTGTTCTAGACCTCGGGTCGATAGTGCGTGGTGAGTTAGGTGGCTCTAGAAGGTTCTCGGACCGAGAAATAGCCTCGTACATTTGCAATGACTTCAATTCATTTTGACCATTACGAAAATGGCGACATTTAGAAAAGTCTCAGAGACACAAGACTAGGTGCATTGAAACCGGCTCGGCCCATAGAGACGGACCCCAACGTTTCGGTCCGATAGCTCATTCAAGGACCCCATAGCAAGGCATGGAAAAAGTGGATTTTCAGCACCAATTAGGGTTTTACTCGGGCACCGAAGGACCTATCGAGCCGAAACTCGGGATTCGGGGTCGCCTCACATAGGCCTTCACATAATGTCTGACCTGGACCCGCAGCTAGAACGTAACTATGTGTTTTACGTTTTATTATGTTTTAAACTAATGGCGCTGTGAATTATGGGCCTGCTCTGACATATGTGATAGTTAGCTTCTAAATGAGTTGGAAAAAGTGGGTTTGGTGTCAATTGGTATCAGTTTGGTGTCAGAATGACATCTAATTGACTGGTGGACACTGACTTGCTAGTTGACTTTTGTACATTAGCAATATGTTTAAACGGAGAGGGACCATCACCAAAATGGCATTCTGAAATCAACACAAAAAATGGCATCACCATAGTCTCCAGGCTGTGCAGAGTTCAACGAGACGCCCCGCTTGACCGTAGCTCGCTCTGAGTGCAGCGACCTTGAAAAAAGAAGGCGCAAAATGGAAGGCTGGCCCTCAATGTCATTTGCTTTTGGGTGACAGTGAGAGAACCGTTAGGGTGAGAAGCACAATTCGACCTCAGGTACGTTCCTAAGGTCCTCCCGATCCGTGCAAGCCTAACCTTGACCGTGTGGCATTAACCCTTAATAGTTAAAATAAGGTGTTTACTTCAAAGAGTTTGCATTGACTTCTCTCCCCATAGGAATACATTGCCTGCACCCCTAAATTCAACCTGAAGTCTATATGGGTTATGAATGCCGTATGAACCTGTCTTTGGTAACAGTCCATCAGGCCAGTATGAGGTCTACCTGTGTTGATTCTAAGCTTCCTGGACCAACCGGAAGTGGTTAAAATCACCCTAAAAGTGTTTTTCCATTACCTGCCTGCAGTTTGATAGACATAGTGCATTCAACCCTGTGTAAATCAGTCAATTCTTAACTTAAGGACTTAAAACTCAGGATTCTGTAAAAGCATAGCCCAGTGAGGATATGTGTTGACTTATAGCTTCCTGTGCCAACCGCAAGTGCCTTAATTGGTGTCTCAGGGGCTGTTTCGAGGGGTTAAAAAAAGTCAGATCTGTCCAAAACTTCATATGTGTGATTAGGCAACCCCCATGAACTGTAAATCAGTCATTTTTCCCATAAAATTTCAAAAGAAAACTAAATCACACAGACACACAACTTGGAAGGAGGGACGTATTGGGGTTTGTAGAGACAGACAGTGCCTCCAATAGTTAGCTTTGTTCGAGCTAAAAAAAGAACCGTCAGACCTAGAGTTCCGAAACTTTAGAAACCTGTTCTAGACCTCGGGTCGATAGTGCGTGGTGAGTTAGGTGGCTCTAGAAGGTTCTCGGACCGAGAAATAGCCTCGTACATTTGCAATGACTTCAATTCATTTTGACCATTACGAAAATGGCGACATTTAGAAAAGTCTCAGAGACACAAGACTAGGTGCATTGAAACCGGCTCGGGCCATAGAGAAGGACCGCAACGTTTCGGTCCGATAGCTCATTCAAGGACCCCATAGCAAGGCATGGAAAAAAGTGGATTTTCAGCACCAATTAGGGTTTTACTCGGGCACCGAAGGACCTATCGAGCCGAAACTCGGGATTCGGGGTCGCCTCACATAGGCCTTCACATAATGTCTGACCTGGACCCGCAGCTAGAACGTAACTATGTGTTTTACGTTTTTATTATGTTTTAAACTAATGGCGCTGTGAATTATGGGCCTGCTCTGACATATGTGATAGTTAGCTTCTAAATGAGTTGGAAAAAGTGGGTTTGGTGTCAATTGGTATCAGTTTGGTGTCAGAATGACATCTAATTGACTGGTGGACACTGACTTGCTAGTTGACTTTTGTACATTAGCAATATGTTTAAACGGAGAGGGACCATCACCAAAATGGCATTCTGAAATCAACACAAAAAATGGCATCACCATAGTCTCCAGGCTGTGCAGAGTTCAACGAGACGCCCCGCTTGACCGTAGCTCGCTCTGAGTGCAGCGACCTTGAAAAAAAGAAGGCGCAAAAGGAAGGCTGGCCCTCAATGTCATTTGCTTTTGGGTGACAGTGAGAGAACCGTTAGGGTGAGAAGCACAATTCGACCTCAGGTACGTTCCTAAGGTCCTCCTGATCCGTGCAAGCCTAACCTTGACCGTGTGGCATTAACCCTTAATAGTTAAAATAAGGTGTTTACTTCAAAGAGTTTGCATTGACTTCTCTCCCCATAGGAATACATTGCCTGCACCCCTAAATTCAACCTGAAGTCTATATGGGTTATGAATGCCGTATGAACCTGTCTTTGATGACAGTCCATCAGGCCAGTATGAGGTCTACCTGTGTTGATTCTAAGCTTCCTGGACCAACCGGAAGTGGTTAAAATCACCCTAAAAGTGTTTTTCCATTACCTGCCTGCAGTTTGATAGACATAGTGCATTCAACCCTGTGTAAATCAGTCAATTCTTAACGTAAGGACTTAAAACTCAGGATTCTGTAAAAGCATAGCCCAGTGAGGATATGTCTTGACTTATAGCTTCCTGTGCCAACCGGAAGTGCCTTAATTGGTGTCTCAGGGGCTGTTTCGAGGGGTTAAAAAAGTCAGATCTGTCCAAAACTTCATATGTGTGATTAGGCAACCCCCATGAACTGTAAATCAGTCATTTTTCCCATAAAATTTCAAAGGAAAACTAAATCACAGACACACAACTTGGAAGGAGGGACGTATTGGGGTTTGTAGAGACAGACAGTGCCTCCAATAGTTAGCTTTGTTCGAGCTAAAAAAGAACCGTCAGACCTAGAGTTCCGAAACTTTAGAATCCTGTTCTAGACCTCAGGTCGATAGTGCGTGGTGAGTTACGTGGCTCTAGACGGTTCTCGGACCGAGAAACAGCTTCGTACATTTGCAATGACTTCAATTCATTTTGACCATTACGAAAATGGCGACATTTAGAAATGTCTCAGAGACACAAGACTAGGTGCATTGCGACCGTCTCGGCCCATATAGACAGACCCCAACGTTTCTGTCCGATAGCTCATTCAAGGACCCCGTAGCAAGTCATGGAAAAAAGTGGATTTTCAGCACCAATTAGGGTTTTGCTCGGACACCAAATGACCGATCGAGCCGAAACTTAGGATTCGGGGTCGCCTCAGCTAGGCCTACACGTAACATAAGAAATGGACCCGCAGCTAGAACGTAACTACATGTTTTATGGTTTTTTTATGGTTTGAACCAAAGGCGTTGTGAATTTTGGGCCAGCTCTGAAGTGTGTGATAGTTGGCTACTAAACAGGTTGGAAAAAGTGGGTTTAGTGTCAATTTGTATCAGTTTGGTGTCAGAATGACATCTAATTGACTGGTGGACACTGACTTGCTAGTTGACTTTTGTACATTAGCAATATGTTTAAACGGTGAGGTACCATCACCAAAAGTGACATTCTGAAATCAACCCTAACGAGCCATTGAGATGAACCAGAATCACTGCCCAGCCATCCCGAGTTCATCGGGCCAGTCAATTTCACATTCCTGCAGGATTTTTATAGCATGACAAATTCGTGATGGTACCTGCCCATTGAACCATATTGCAAATGCACAGTGACTTTGCAAAAGTGAGAAAACATAAACAAATGGACATGATGAAATCAACACAACGAGTGATGGAAATGTACAACTATCACTGCTCAGCCATCCTGTGTCCATCAGACCAGTCAATTTTGCATTTTTGAGCATGTCAAATTTCATATGGTAAATGCACATTGAAACATATTGCAAATGCACGTGCACTTACAATATGATTCTATAGTGAAAAAACATCACCTAATGTTCATGATGAAATCAACACAACGAGTGATGGAAATGTACAACTATCACTGCTCGGCCATCCTGTGTTCATCAGACCAGTCAATTTTGCATTTTTGAGCAAGGTCAAATTTCATATGGTAAATGCACATTGAAACATATTGCAAATGCACGTGCACTTACAATATGATTCTATAGTGAAAAAACATCACCTAATGGACATGATGAAATCAACACAACGAGTGATGGAAATGTACAACTATCACTGCTCGGCCATCCTGTGTTCATCAGACCAGTCAATTTTGCATTTTTGAGCATGTCAAATTTCATATGGTAAATGCACATTGAAACATATTGCAAATGCACGTGCACTTACAATATGATTCTATAGTGAAAAGACATCACCTAATGGACATGATGAAATCAACACAACTAGTGATGGAAATGTACAACTATCACTGCTCAGCCATCCTGTGTTCATCAGACCAGTCAATTTTGCATTTTTGAGCATGTCAAATTTCATATGGTAAATGCACATTGAAACATATTGCAAATGCACGTGCACTTACAATATGATTCTATAGTGAAAAAACATCACCTAATGTTCATGATGAAATCAACACAACGAGTGATGGAAATGTACAACTATCACTGCCCGGCCATCCTGTGTTCCCATAGCGAGCATTAATATCAGAATGACCGGTAAATGCATTTACAAGCATATTTTTTGGGGGGTTACCAGGTGCCTATTTTCAATCACCAGTTGCACAACATGCGTATCCATCAGAATATTTTAAACAGTCCATAAAGCACTCAGGACGGACTCCATAGATAGAGGGCCGTAGTAGGGTACTCCCATAGCGGGCATGGACAATAGGCGTCCCGGTAAATGCATTTACAACCATATTTTTATTTTTGGGTTTACCAGTTGCACAACAATGCACGTGCATTTGCAATATGATTCTATAGTGAAAAAACATCACCTAATGGACATGATGAAATCAACACAACGAGTGATGGAAAGGAACAACTATCACTGCCAGGCCATCCTGTGTTCATCAGGCCAGTCAATTTCACATTCCTGCAGGATTTTTATAGCATGACAAATTCGTGATGGTACCTGCCCATTGAACCATATTGCAAATGCACAGTGACTTTGCAAAAGTGAGAAAACATAAACAAATGGACATGATGAAATCAACACAACGAGTGATGGAAAGGTACAACTCTCACTGCTCGGCCATCCTGTGTTCATCAGACCAGTCAATTTTGCATTTTTGAGCATGTCAAATTTCATATGGTAAATGCACATTGAAACATATTGCAAATGCACGTGCACTTACAATATGATTCTATAGTGAAAAAACATCACCTAATGTTCATGATGAAATCAACACAACGAGTGATGGAAATGTACAACTATCACTGCTCGGCCATCCTGTGTTCATCAGACCAGTCAATTTTGCATTTTTGAGCATGTCAAATTTCATATAGTAATTGTCCATTGAACCATATTGCAAATGCACGTGCACTTGCAATATGAATATCCAGTGAAAAAACATCACAAAATGGACATGATGAAGTCAACACAACGAGTGATGGAAAGGAACAACTATCACTGCCAGGCCATCCTGAGTTCATCAGGCCAGTCAATTTTGCATTTCTGCAGGATTTTTGAGCATGTCAAATTTCTTATGTCATTTGAACCATATTGCAAAAAAATTCCTTATGCACAATTAAAAAAAATATATAAAAAAAATGATCATAAAATTGGACAAAAGTATATTCATACAGTTCTTACACATGTGTAATTGACAAAAAAAAGAAAGAATTTCAAAAAACGGTCCAGAAAGCACTTTTTCAAGGCCAGTCAAGTTTTTACAAAATGTTGACATTTTTTTGACTTTTGACTTTTGACTTCCTATGAAATCATATTGAAATTGGACAAAACATATTCCTTATGCGCATGTAAAAAAAAAAAAAAATGATAATAAAATTGGACAAAAGTATATTCATACAGTTCTTACACATGTGTAATTGACAAAAAAATCGAAAGAATTTCAAAAACGGTCCAGAAAGCACTTTTTAAAGGGTGTGTGAAGTTTTTTACAAAATTTTGACATTTTTTACTTTTGACTTTTGACTTCCTATGAAATCATATTGAAATTGGACAAAACATATTCCTTATGCGCATGTAAAAAAAAAAAAAAAAAAAATATGATAATAAAATTGGACAAAAGTATATTCATACAGTTCTTACACATGTGTAATTGACAAAAAATCGAAAGAATTTCGAAAAACGGTCCAGAAAGCACTTTTTATGGGTGTGTGAAGTTTTTACAAAATTTTGACATTTTTGACTTTTGACTTTTGACTTCCTATGAAATCATATTGGAATTGGACAAAACATATTCCTTATGCGCATGTAAAAAAAAAAAATGATGATAATAAAATTGGACAAAAGTATATTCATACAGTTCTTACACATGTGTAATTGACAAAAAAATCGAAAGAATTTCGAAAAACGGTCCAGAAAGCACTTTTTTAAGGGGTGATAAGTTTTTGACAAAAATTTCATTTTTTCAAAATTTTACTTTTGGACATTGACTTGGGTTACATTTCCAATATGAAAAACCCCGGTGGAGCGCATTCGCCCCCTGTTGAATTTTTTAAGTGTTACAACTGGCAATTGCCATATGGCATTTGCAATACACTTTGCATGAATCAACGCCGAATTGGGTGGTATTGGCCAATGTGTATATGGTTTGTCCGATGCCAATGACTTGCCATTCATTTTTGTCCAATACAGGGGGGACTTCCCTTACACCCGTTAGGGCAGCTACGGTGTGGAATCCGCAGTAGTTATCCGATGGCACTCTGACAACCTTAAGATCGTTCAGCCTGCAGTAGGCTCCTAATGTGCCCTTGTGATAACAGTTAGCTGTATCAGGCTCATGGAGTATCGTCACGGGTACGTTCAGACCCTTGACCATCACGTACCAGATGCCACTATTGTAGCAGATGGAACCGGGAGCCCATAGGCCATGGTAGTGTTGGTTCGTGATATAATAGTTGAAGCCGTTGACATTTACCTCCATATTGACTCCAAACAGGCCTCCTACAATTGCCATGATGGGTATAAATTGGGACTCTTGATTGCACAATCCCTTGTACATTGCAGTTATGTCATTGCAGACTCCAAGCGACGTGACAGTGGCAGGTTCGAGCCTGAAACTTTTCACTGCTAGGTGTACCATCACGGCCAGAGATTCCGGCGTGCCTGGTTCCTCGCGGGCTGCATTGTCAGAAGAAACTGGCCCCGGTGATGTCGGTACACTCTTCGAGTACATGAAGAGGACCCACAGTGCCTCTATGAGTGTACCGTGGGTGATGCGACATGTGCTCACGTCCACGCTGCCCTGCGTCTTCATGTACACAGTGGAGGCGATGTTTCCCATGCAAGGTCTTTTCATTACGGTAGCTGAAACAGCTTGGTTTGTGTCCAAGTCGGGGCTCAATCGTGTCACAGTTAGGAATCTGTGGCCTTTGTGAAACCCAAGCTTGTCTACATTCTCCACCAGTAGCCCTTTGCATAGCCGAGATAGTCGATGGCATCTTCTCCTTCGGGTACCCCAGGTGCCTCATCTTCACTAGACTGTGAGTGAAGTTCAAGTGAAAGCGAGCCATAGGGCTCAGAGGTCCCGGCTGAGGGATGGTGTTATTCAAGGTCATCTGAATTGTAATAGGTCTCCTCGCCGGCGTCTTTGATTGCCATGCGTAAACTATCATCGAGTCCTAACAGATCCTTGTCCTCGTTACAACCCCAGAGTGTGTTGCACCATGGGTCAAACTCACTGTCTGGCCCATGAAGGGATTTGGCGATGGGTCTAGCTCGACCCCTAGTTAAGCTACCCTTGATGCTACTGTGAAGGCTGTGTGCCAGAGTGCCAAGGTACTCGAAGGGAGGGTCATTCTGTTCGAGGTACGACCCGTCCCCGTGCTCCTTGACGAACCACCTGTCTCGGCTCTCTATTGCTCTCTTGACACTGTTCGGAATCAAGTTAAGATTACTGGCGTAGGGCAGCTGCCCCAGCAGTTCAGGAACGTATAGCTCTGCGACGCGTAGTACTGTGTCCGTGTCGAGCAGGTCACGGAACACTATCCGTAGAGCCTGTATGATCTCTCTAGTGTCAAGGACTGTGCAATGGTACGAGCCCTCAGTCAGGCGCTCAAGGTTCAGAGATAGACATAGGTGTTTGTCAGCATCCGAGCCGGTTCGGGACAATCGCTTCTTCAACGTGGGTTGCATATGCAACATCCCCATGTACACCAGCACGTACCACGCTGCGAAGTACAACAAGGGCTGAGGTAACTGTGATGTGGGAGCCTGTGGTGTCATCATCCATGGCTAACTCAAACACGCGTGTCCCGCAAGCTGCGAACGTTAAAGCTATGGTAGAGCTCACGAGTCGGTCAGGCGCACTGTCACCCTCTGCAGCAAAGCAAGGTAGCAAACCTTTGTGCAACAGCTTGGTGGTTAGGTTCTTTTCTGATTCGCTTATCAGCCTGAGAGCGACTAGAGTGTTGACGGGACCCAAAAGGTACTTTGTATAATGATCGGAGCTGACCTTGACACGGCCCCCTGTGCTCATGGGTATGAACCGTTCCAAAACTTCTGGCCTTACACATCTCCACCTCTCGCTAGCAGCTCGAGTGTGTAAACCGGGCTGGGTGACACGGGGAGGGCCAGTGCTTTGAAAAGCTGATAACACGCTCTGGTGCTGTTGACAAAGACTGGCCATATCCTAGCTGAGAACCTGACCGTGTTAGGAGTCCTCAAGGTGAGGTCGTCCAGAGCTGAAGCCGCAACTCTAGGGAAGCACAACACAAGGGCTCGTGCTATCACGTCTACCTCTTGGCCTCTGGCTTCCATATCATCTGGGGCCTTGGTAAGTACGTCCACGGCTGTCGAGATGTTGAAGTCGTCCTCGCTTCTACTCGGGTACACGACAGGCTCTCGCTTTGGGGAGAATCTGTCGTTTTGAATAATGAACTGTAACAGCTCATAGTTGGGATCGGGGCCAGGGATGTTGTACATGTGCTCAGGGCTCTTGCCTTTGGCTGTTTCGGATACGACTGGCAGGTGATCATTGGCGAACATCACAACGAGAGCTTCTAGGTCAGACGACGCCGCCTTCACTTTGTAGTCCTGGTACCTTGCTGATTGTATCACTGTGGACTCTGTCCATGCTTCTAGCAAGGTCAGGACATCACACCTCTCAAGCCTGTGGATGTGATACAGGAGCCAGCACAGTTGAATCACAGCTTCGTTTCGCACCAGCCAGTCGCGCTGACGAGACGCCTCCACTGCGGCACACTCCATGAGAAACACACACGATGTCAGGAGTCGACTCAGACATTGGTCACATGTCAACCTGCCAATGCTACCTTCAGAGCAGCGCACTGCCTGTACAGAGGACCAAGGAGTGTAGCCGCACAATCTCATCTTGTCCAAGATGAACGTTACCATTCTGTCACTGTGCACAATGCTGGATTTAATTGGACATTTTCGATAGTGAGCAAGTACCATGGAACCGGTCCTGGTTTTCATGACATTGTTGAAATCATAGAACTCCTGGGCCCATCCTAGCTTCAGCTCGTTGTTGGTCTCACGTACTTCTTTGCGCTCTTCGATCCAATCTGAACGAAGGATTTCATGAAGCACCGGAGCTAGCATGGCATCACAGACAAAGGGCCCGAATAACTCTATGCCTTCGTTCATGTTGCTTTTGTTCAACAGCCACTTGTTTGCCAGATAAAGTAGCCCATCGTCGTTCTTTTGTTCAAGGACTATTCTGTTTAGTTTTGACATATGTGTGCAGATCAGACCCGCTTGTCTCAACCGCAATAACCGCTTGTCTCAATCCTTTCCTGATAGCCAAGTGCCATTAGGCGACACGTCCTGCGTATGTATCGCACCTTGTAGGGATATAACCGCACCATTGTATACATAGAGTATGGGAGTCTCAGACTTTTCAAATAATGTACATTTGGCCTGAGTTGCCTGGTCGGTTGCTTCGAACACCTCCACGTAAGGTACCATGCGCCCCGTACGAGTTACTTGGAAGGGTACTTGGGGGCTGTTGTGTACGCCGTTGCATCTTATTGACTCTGCTTGACTCCTATAATGACAACAGTGTAGACACAACTCGTTGTCGACATCGTCCTCTTCTCGGGTATCTTCTCCTCTGCTGTAGAGCAGGTAATCACAACCAGAATCCATGCTGTGGGAGCTCTATCCGCAATGCAAGTGCTAGATTAGTACCTACACACGCCGCTCCAACGTTGCCTCGCAGACGGCAGGGGTTGGTCACCGCAAAGCGTTCATCTCAGCGTACCGGCACCGAGACACTGAGTCTCTGAGCTCTGTTTGAACATGAGCAACTCGCAGCTCGAGAGAGCCCTGGTTCCTGGTCATCTTTCTCACTTGGGAGACAAGCATAGACCTCTCGTACAGCAGAGTCTTCACGGAGATCTCCCCAGGACCGATCAGGGCCTCGAGTACCATAAGGACGCTGCGGATGTCAAAGTGTAGATCGTTCATGCACGAGTCCCAACTCCACGTTGCTGAACTGCTGTCTAAACGGCTGCGGATGTCCTGTATCAACGAGCCCTTTACGTTTTTCAAAATCCCTAGGCGCTGACGAGAGGTTGTAATCTATATTCTTGAGCGCCCGGGCGCAAGCTTCTCCCACGGCCCGTGGGGTGATAGAGCCCACCTTGTGTAGCATGCGAGCCAAGTAGGCCTTTGCCTCAGACCAAGGCTCCCCGTGGGTTACACCAGGCCTGTCCTGAGTCAGGTTGATAAACTCCATCACGGTGATGTCCCTTGATACCTTGGAACACATCTCTCTCCACACCTCTATGTATCTAACGTACAGATTGGTGTAGCGCTGGAGGATCATCCTGAGCGTCTCGCTGTCGGTATAGCACGCGTTGAGGGCTTCGTGAACGGCAACAACGTCACTGTTGCACTTACCATCTTCACGCTCAGGCTCAGCTTTGACAGCATCTAGAGCCTGTCTCTTTGCAGCCAGCCTAACCATCTCCTGCACGAGGTTGTTGCGGCCCAGTGCAGCCTGCACCATGTGGTGGAGATGCTCGTCGCTCGAGTCGACTCTAAGCTCGGGATACCTCTCTAGGACCTTCTTGAAACCTATCATAAGCTCAGAAACGGTCTTGGTATAGCTGGAGAGGGTCCGTCTGTAGTTCTCAGCTGCGGCCTTACAGTGGGCGTCATAGGCTTCGCATCGCATGCATCTACGTTTGGAACCGGTCGATCGGTCCCCGTGCCCTCCTCCGGGCGTCTTTTCTCTATCTAGGTCTCCAGAGGTCCACTTTGTAACTTTCCATGACGGACCGTGTATCTGTTCGGCTCCGGGAGCGCCCTTGTCATTGTGGTGGTAATAATAGTAGTTGTGGTCGTCCTTGCCCTGGTCAGAGCAGGGTATTGACATGGTCTCTTCACTGTCGCTATTTCCAAAACTTATAACTCTAAGCGGGTTCCTAGGTACCTCGTCAAAGGAATATTCCGAACTCATACTGATGTCATGGACATGATCATGATTCTTCTCGCTCTCACATTCATATTTCACAGATGCTTCTTCCATTGATTCCGCCGTGTCTCCCTTTACAGGGTTCAGCGCGCTGGTCGACTGAGCTGAGCCTGGCCTCACAGAGGACATCGCCTCAGTCCTGAAGATATTGTCGTACTTTGAGAAGATGTCTTTAACCACCCTGGCCAAGGTGGCGCTCAAGGGGAGAGAATGATCAAAAGTGTCAGCCCTCTTCCAGAGCGAAAGGGTTCCCTCACCGCTGGCCATTTCATTGACACGAGCCTACCCGGTCGTGCTGGACACAACTGTATCTCTGCTATGAGCCCCAAAATGTGTAATGCGAGATCTCTCCTTCGTATGTGTGATAAGTACATCTTCTACATCTACACCTGTCTCAGATGGCGAAAGCTTCGGCTCACGGACGATGAACTATCGAGCCTATTCGGCGCCCATAGTGATGTGTTTGCCCAGTTAGATCCTAAATGGCTATCTAGGTTCATGGTGAGGTGCAGGGTCTTGTACGAAGGGGAACTGAAGAGGTCTCTCGGTTTGTCACCCCTCAGTATATCCAATAACGTGTACAGGGTGCGGACTGGCCAGGGTACGTTCACAACGTTTGACAGCAGAGGTCATGTCGTCCAAATAGAGAATTACACAGACCTCCGTCTCCCCAGGAAACTGTCCATTGGCGAGACTGCCTTTGCAGTTTTTGAGGAGACCCTATCCGTGTTCTCAGACGTGGCGTTTAGGCTACAAGGTGGCGGAGCGCCATCTCTGCCTTCCCTGGTGATCTGCCGATGCTCAGACTCACATGGTACAGTGGCAGGCTTGTGTTCAAACTGGCGGACGTGTTACACTGTCAAGGAGCGCGACATTCGAGGTCTGAAGGTGGGAGCGGGCTACATCTACACGACAGACGGTGTATCTCTGTACAGCTTGGTCGCCTCGTGGAAGACCGAAATATGTCTGATCTTTGACGAAGACTGTCGAGAGGAGATAGTCCGCACCCTGTGCGCTCTGGCTCTAGGGGACTGCAAGTTAGGTATCCAGTTCAGGCTTAAATGTGTTCTGCCCGATCAAGGCAAGTGCTTGGATCTGAGAGACCTGGACCCTCTAGAGTCAGACTCGACACTAGGAGGTATCTGCATCCCCGGGGAGATTAAATTAGAGCCTCTCACAGCTCAACACTCGAGCTCCCTTAGCCACTATAAGCACGAGGGCTTAGCATCTCTGAGAGACATGACCAGACTCCCCTCGGGGTTCTCTATTCTCGCGGAGAACCAGGACATTGTCGTGTTGAGACACATATTGAGAGACGCTGTGGTGATCGTACCCAAGAGTATGGCCAGCATGACAAAGGGAGACCCGGGGACGGTCCAGTTGAGGGCCAGTAACATGTCGGCTCCGAGCGGGTATATAACGGAATGGTTCCCGTGTGATCGCTGTCTGTTCAGAGTTGAGAGGGGTATCCCGGGCGTGCCTCCTGTCGTGATATACTGCAGCCTTTGCCAAGGTAAGGAAGACGGGCACCTAGGGAAAGAGCGGTCCAGAAGCGAGGTGCCCACGCTACACGTCATAAGGAACTCAGCATATGAAAGGGTCCTACCGAGAGGGTTCAGGTCAAACACTCACATCTTCAATCAATCGGTGTGCCTGTTGCCTGGAACAATGGACATCGTCGCACCACTGGTGTTACGTTTCGCTGGCTGTGTCGCCATCATGTACGCGTTCAATGTCTTCAGGCAACTAAGTGTCTCCAAATCAGAGCTCGCTAGCAGCCCCGTTCAGCTTTTGTTCATGTCCAGTCTGAGCCTGAGAGAGGCCCAGACTCTGCTGTTGTCATACCTGTGTCTGAAGGAATCATTTGTCGCCTCGGAGAAGAGCTGTTTCGGTTGACTGTGAAATCTCTTTCCATTTTATCAGAACTCAGAAAGATCGTGTCGGCCAACCCAAAAGTTCACTCCGGACTTGTGGACTTGGACCTTTCGGGTGGAGAGGTGGTAATGTGCGAAGAGCTGGAAGCTGAGATATTGCGAATCCGAAACGGGTTAGCTGGCAACGCTAGCAAGGATGACAGCGACTGGGAAAGCAACGGGGAGGAAAGTGATCAAAGAGAGGACAGTGAGGACTCTAGCCAGGGAGAGAGTGAAGACGACGATTGGGAGGACATTCAGGGAGATGAAGATGAGGAAAGCAAAGACACAGGTGAGGAGGAAAGTAACTACGCCTGTGAGGAAGAGAGTGAGTGCCGTAGCTCTGAATGCGAATCCGAGGATGACACTGACAACGAAGATCGAGTCATAGCAAACATATCCACAGTCATCGGCACCGGTCCGAGGACCGGACAGAGAACGGGACATTTGGTCCTGTTTGGCCGCGGACGAGGTTGCAATTATTCTAGTTTCAAGTGGATCACCATCGGGATACGGACTCTGGGGCTGGTGAACCTGAGAATATTGAGGGCTTGCGGAGTCTTCAACTCAAAGCACGGATACAGCAGAGCTGTGTTGAAGATGCCGAACACGACCGGTGTTGTACCCCAACCCAGCTGGGCAGGGGAACCTACATTGCTTACCGACGACTTCTGTGTCATTGTCAGGGAGAAGACACGCGGTGCCTTGCAAACTCAGTTGCTCGATGCCAATGACTGCTTCTTTCAACTCAATTACTCTACCAAGAGCGTCAGGACCAAAGTCGATTGGGGTTCCTTTGCCGATGGGGGTATAGTCGTGGAGATGTCGAAGATTGAGCAGGCCATATGTAGCGAGAACGCGAGAGGCTACGAGGAACATAAACTCTCTCGTCTCTTCAAGACCTGTCGCAGGAAGGTACAACAGTGCCTGTTTGATGTGGCCGTCGACAACCCCGATATTGGAGACCCTGGATGTAAGCAGCCTCTGTACAAGAGATCCTGGCTTAGGTTGCAAAGGCAGAAGATGGGCTCCTCGGTGGTCCTGTCCACCATAGGAGATGGAGAGTTCTTCCCTTCAATCGAGATAGCGAAAGAAACAGATTTGGAGGAGAGTGACGAGGATATGCTCTCCTACCCCCTGTCGGAATACAATCTCAACCTCACAATCAAGTGTTACCCCAATCACTACTCCATGGTTAGGGCAGACAGGGCTCCAGGTGAATGCGGCTCCGTTTACGAGGCGTGCTTAGACGAGGCAGTGCTACTGGGTCACTGCGCCAGGGTCTCTGTCACACGCGGTGCCAAGAGGAACTTTGACGTGAGCGCCTGTCTGTCCTGGTTCTACAGATCCGTTCACCCGTGGGTGCCGGACATGAGCGTAGGAGACGTGATGCTCGACTACGAGTTCACTGTGCACGGCAGGGGCGAACTGTCGCCGGTCTACGCTCTCCTGAGCCATTTGGCGGAAAGCTGCAGGGTAAACTGCTTCCCCGTGTGCAAGTTGATCACCCTCACTAGACACAGAGGATCATCGGTGTGGACGAGGGGCACGGACGAGCCGTTCCACTCGCAGAGGCTGAGGACAAACACCATCGGGTCCTTCTTGTGCGCTCAGGACCATAGGCTAGCGCCTCTGCTGTCGAGGTGTTGCAATCCCTCGCCCATACAGGCCTCCGAACTGTGGGAAGGGTGCGAGCTGTTCCCTCGCGGTGACGAAGAGCAGCTTCTCTTGCGAGCCTACTCCAGTACGCTGGGCCCAGTGTTTGAGTTTGAGAAGGTAGAGCGTTTCCCGAGTAAGGTCAGGACCAGTCTGGGCGATTGGATGTTCATGCGTCTAGCGAGCAGGTCCTACGGTGTCATCCGATACCCTGGCACCACGGTGGTAGACGGCTACACTATAGCGTTCGCGTCCGAGTCCCCGTTGTTTTACCTGAGGGACGAGGGGCCACTGGTGCATAAGCTGGAGTCTGTGGCAGTGGTCGTAGAGAGCAGCTCTCTGTACAGAACGGAAGTGTTGAAGAAAGAGGACCCCGAGTGGCCAGATCCCGATCCGATAGACTCACGAGAACGCATCAAGTGTAAAAATAAGAGCTCAGTAATCAAGGACATGTTCATGCGCAGCGGAGGCCGGGACCCCTTAGAGGGGTACGATGCTACCCAGATGTCTTGGAAGCAACTGGTAGCTACTCAGTGGACTTTCCAAAAGCCCCCCCTTGAGGCGTCGCGGGATCAGGACTGGGAGCTGGAATACCCTCTCTCCGAGAACCTGAAGGCGATAGGGGGCCTGGGTTCTCACGTAGCTACTGTAAAGTGGCTGTGTGACGCTCCTCCTGCCAGTGTTCCGTTGAGGCTCAATAGTTCTCGAGGCACACGGGGGATAGGAAGGCTCCCAGTGCTCGGGCGTGTGGAGATTGACTCGAGGACCGCTCGAATCAGAGACCCGGCTGCGTGGAAAGGCTTCGACGACTTGTGCTCCCGGGTGCTGACGTGCCCTACCGAAAAGGTCTGGACGAGAGGTACCACTAAGGCGGTGAACAAAGGACTCGCTATGTTCAGACGTGACGCTCTGGTACCCATCACAAACCTAATCATGATTGTCGAGGCCGGAGAGTGGTACGCGTCCCCCTGTCACGATCCCAACGGCCACAGTGATGACACCAAGCGGGACAGTCCGGTTGACTTGAGTCTGTTTTACCACAACGAGGTATGCACAGCATCAGAGTTTGTGGCTGCCCTAGCGTGTAGAATGCTCTCGGGAGAGGTGCGTGAAGAGCTCGAGATAAAATGCCTAAGACGCGGGCTCTACAATTACCTGCAACGGGCACTGGCATGGTTTGCGGGTGCAACGGGGCCGTTCAGATCCCGAACTGTGACTGTCTTCACACCCGAGGCTGACTCCAGTACACAATGGTGGACTCACACATTACCCCCAGGTTTAGACGTTCTGAAAACAAGTAGCACAGGGTATCTGATCTCCTGCAAAGAGCCTTGCTGTAATAGGGAGGACGTGAACGTTCTGCTCTCAAAGTCTAAAGGGGTTATTCGTGTCAACTCCTCTGGCAACCTGGTGTTACATTCAACCCCAGGGACATTGAAAGTGTCTGCGATGCAAGGGGAAGCAGGCTCACACGCTGTCATCAAGACACCCCTGGACGGCGTGAAAGCAGGGGAGAGTGACTGTTCAGAGGTACACGTTCGTTGCAACCGGTCACTTAGAGAGTTCTGTAAGCTGCACTGTCTACCAAAGGGAATTCGAGGCCCGGAAACCTGGAAGAGACCCGTGCCGTGGTCAAAGAGGGACCCGGGTTCATTTTGCACCAAAGTGTCCGAGTTAAAGTACAGATGGGAGTCTGGGAGATCGGACTTCACTGAGGCACTCGCTCGAGACTCGGCTGGTTGCTTTTGGTACAGCAAGCAGCTGCAAGAATGGAAGAGGTGCTCTGATAGGAAACTAATACCTAGGAGAGAGAGGTTTTGGTACCTGATCGACTACAAGGAGTCCTTTGCTAGACATAAGGAAGGTGAAGTCGTGAGCTGTGATGAGAGCGAACCTGTGAGCTACGACGAAAGCGAACCAGAGTTGTCTGACAGCAACGGAGAGTTCTCGGATGGGGACTCTGAGGAGGAAAACGAACCCGAGTCCGCCGACAGCAACCGAGAGTCCTCGGACGGGGACTCTGGCGAGGAAAACGGATCCGAGGGGGTTGATGATCAGGTCGACAGCGGATCGGAGGGGAGTGTAGACGATGAAGACGACAAAGTAGATGATAAAGAAGACCAAGACCACAAAGAAGACAAAGGTGAAGAAACAGACACCGGGACCCCAGGGTCCATTATGGTGAACTGTGAGTGGCGTGAGAGGGGAGTTTCATGTTTCATGTTACTCAATTCATGTCTCGAAATTGAGTTCATCCCCAGGCTCCCTGGTGACGGAGGACATGTGTTCTTCGAGCCCGTCCACAACGAGGACTACAGGAGCAGGGCTCAATTGGACAACAACGGCAGGCTAGTGAAGTATTACAAACCTCACAAGTTCGTGTCCTTGATGTACGATGTATACACCGTGCTTCTTTACGGGTGCGGACTGAGACCCGTGTTTGTACACGGGGAGTCGGACACCGCTGGGTCTATGGTTCTTAACATGGTAATGGCAACGCTTGCCCAAGCCGACAGCGTCTCCCCTGATGTGTATCCTATAAACCCAAGGATTGTGATTGTGGTGCGCGAGGGGAGAGAGGAAACGCTTAAACTAGCTCGGGAGATCAGCCGCTGCATTGTCTTTACCACGGGCTGTAGGAGGAGAGCGGGCGCCCTAGCTTACATGTTCAGGGAATTACCACACAACCTAGAAAGAGAGGCCAGTTTGCCTTGGGCGGGGAATGACAGGTTCGCCACTCACTACGCTTTGCCAGAGAAGTTTATCGGCGATGCTGGAATATCTGCATTTACGCAACTAACCACACTTTGGCCCTCCGTTTCCAAGAGAAGCGATGTGAACCACCCAGCGTGCTCACGAGACCCCAGATGGATAGGACTCATGGTGTGTCTAGCGGAGTGGGAAGGACAGAGACAGATTGCAGATGCCATAGCCCCGGGAGCGCTAGAGGCCGAGCATCAGGAAGGGCAGAGAATGACAGTGATCAACCTGTACGACTTGGCGTGCAGAGCGAGGTTACTGGGAGAGATTGACTCACAACTGGAGAGATTCCTAGAGTCATTTGAGGAGCCCAAGCGATCGTCATCCACACCAGAAGAACCTTGTAACAAACAGGTGAATGAATATACAGTGTGGCTCACGTGCCGAGGCGTAGAGAAGGGAGAAACCATAGTCGGTAACCCAAATCAACCGCTTACACTGTCAGAAGCAATCGGTGTGTACGCGAAGCTGGGCAGAGAAGTCATCACGTGCTCTCACGAAGAGTCCCTCAACACCTTGGATTCGCTACAGGACTTCCTTTCGCTCATGCTCCGGTACCCCATGGTGCCGCAGCTGGCTATGGACACCAAGGAGTGTCCCGAGTGTTTGTTCGAAACTGAAATCACGGTCGATACCTGGGAAGAAGTGAGGAGGAAGATCATGTGCTACCACTTCACGCTCAGGCACGAGCAGTTCATGTTCGGGCAGAAAGCCATCCCCGTAGAAGAGGTTGAGTCGTGTCAACTCCGCATCGATGACAACGACGAAATGGTGCGAGCCGGACCTTGTGGTAGCGTGTTCCTAACAGATGCCACCAACGACGATCGAGGCACCGGTGAAAGCATGAAACCCCTCAAGTTCCTAGAGCAATTGGAGTCCCTGAAGAGACGCGATGAGATAACCAAGCAGAAGACTTTGGGTAAAGACATATTCCACCAACTCCAATCACATAGCCACACACTGGAGGAGCTAGAGGCCCCTAGATATCTGAGCTCATATCCCCTGCGTTGCCTCTACCAATTTTACGGATCTCTGAATAGGAGTCGGGAGAGAGCCCAGTTCCTAGCTGGGCAGCACCCGGAAGCTGAGCGGGACAGACTCAGGGCTCTGTTGAAAGTCGAAGAGCTGAGAATGAACCTAAGGTCAACAGCGTCCACAGGTACCAACGATAAGCTGCTTTCGTACATGTGCATGGCACTGATAGGCCCAGTCCGTAGATACAACTTGAGGTATAACTGCACGGCAGAGAGAGTCGTGTTATTCAAACACTTGATAGCATCTGGCTTCCCTATAGAGACTGCCTCGAGTCTGGTGAAGAACATAACAGCGTCCAAGAGAGTCTCTATGATCGCCTTGCCCTTGGACAAGGGGGTTGAGCTACAGTTGAAAAAGACAGTCCAACCTACCAGCTATAACAGAAAGATAGCTTCTCTCATATGGTTATTCTCCCACATCACTGCCTACTGTACGCTTCGACAGCTGACTCATGGATACGTACGAATGGGAGACTCACCAAAGGACATGGCCTGTGAAGGAATCTACGTCTTTGACCAAGATCATGTTGGTTTCAGATTGTCCCGAGCGCCTGAGCTCACAGATGCAACAGATTCCTTGCGTCCGGGAGCGGCAGCCTCGGCATACATGCCCTTCTCACGAGTTTTGGAACTGCTTGCACTGCGGGATAGCATTCAGGAGAGACTTCGCAGATAGAGTCATCAGATCCGGGCCGGAGCACTCGTACGACGCACTGGTGCAGTTCGGTGACGCTCCCATAACCAGCATTGTCAACTTACAGTGGAAACGCGAGGCACTGGAAAAGCACAACTCGGAGCGTGCAAAATACTCTGCTGACAATCACGAAACATTACTCTGTGATTACATGGAAAAAAGACAGAGCCGGCAGGCTGTGCGTCCTAGGCAGCAACGTAGGAGTAATGCTACAATGAAGTGGAAAAGACCAGTCTGCATGCAAACCAACAAGAAGAAGAAGAAGAAGAAGAAGAAGAAAGGGTCTGGTAAATCACCGAGTGAAGGACAACCCCAAGGATCAACTGTAACACTTTGACTCTATGGACACCAGACTCACTTGAACCTGTGTTGTTTATATCTATGCAGCAATATCTGAATAAAATACAATTACTGCACATGAAACAATCTCTTCCATTCATTTCCTTTACCAAGTACCCTCATATGAATAAAAACAACCAAGGAGACATTGTGTAGTGGGTGCTATGTGGTTTATTGTACAGTGACATAGAATAACACAAGCCTTGCGCACGTGAACACCACATCATTGACAACATATACACAGCGCACCGTTGACCTGGCCTCGCCACTGCTATTGCTACTGTAAGCGCATCACCTTCCCATCCACTCTCCCCTCGTGCATTTCATAGTATCCCACAGAGCAAGGCGTCCTCCTTTTTCCGATGAGTCGCTTAGGATTTATTCGTTGTAGTGACGAGACCTCTGCGGTCTCGGGAGCATCTGTAACCTCGCACGGTCCGAGTTGATCGCTGTGGTCACGGGGAGTCTGTGTGTGAGCCATAGAACCCTCTCTGTCAGAGTAGCTAGCGTCGGCCATGTACTTGTCCAAGGTTACAGTGACCACAACCGATAGCCCCTTGTTGAGATGGATGTTGGACAGCACCCTGGTTACAAACTCTGGCTGGTTGACGTGCAGGTGGATATGAGTTGAGAGTGTAGACCACTGGTTGTGTCTGGTACGAGTCTTGT
The DNA here is from genome assembly GCF_021184085.1 of Oncorhynchus gorbuscha. NCBI lineage: Eukaryota > Metazoa > Chordata > Actinopteri > Salmoniformes > Salmonidae > Oncorhynchus > Oncorhynchus gorbuscha. The sequence continues at coordinate 38,061,039 of NC_060189.1, read as the reverse complement.
CAAAGCACATAAGCACCAGAGTCCTGTTGTTAAATAGGTCACACAGTACCCGATGCTTTAAATATGGGAAGAAACATAACGCCAACATTACCACCATGGTATAGAAGTCAGCTCTCTTTGCGTGTTTGTCGTTGTACCTGCATGTCACTCTCTTCATGAAACGCTTGATCTTGTCTCTGCGAGAGTCGAACAGGGTAGATATGGACACGGCGCTCTTCAACACGGCCTCCTTTACAACCGAGGACATCTCTAGTGAGCAAGGCAGCTCGGGCTTGGTCTTAAGTTCTATTTCCTCAGCCAGCTCGAATATCTTAGCCATCCATGACAAGGACGGGGTACCTGACGAGGTGTTCACACTCTGATTCTTGTCGATGCTATCATATTGACTGCGGAATCCTTGGGTTAGCGCTGTTGAGAACAATGCGATCATGACAGACAAGCTTGCTTTCACTATTATATGGTTACCGTCCCCCTCGGAGCAGCACACAGCCTTCCCTGGTTGGTATTCTTTCGCACCGTAACCCATTTCCACAGGATCCCCTTTATCGGGTATGTAGTACGGACCTCTGAACTCCAACTGAGGTTTGTGAAACACGAGCAGAGACGCTACGGGGCATGAAGACTCAAATGAGCCAGTCTGATATCGGGTCCGAGTTACCATAGTCTGTATCAGGGAGCAACTGGAACCTGAGCACACGTGTCTGCTGCAGTGTGTTCTGCACACGTACCCCTGACTGTGATCTCTGAAAGAGCATTCATTCTCAACACAGTAGGAAACCCATTGAGGATCCTCTATTAACTCTATGTGTGAATGGTTCATCCCGGGTCCGATGCGTAGCGGGCTCCGCTGCTTCTTTATCTTCTTGCTGTTGCTCTTCTTCTGTCTAACCACTTTCCCTAATAGCACCTTGCTCTCCGCTGTCCTTCTTGAGACTATGAACCGTACAATCACCAGTGTTATTATCTTGCATGGCATAAGAACAGTGTAGCCTAACCACTCCCATCTCTCCCTATGTTGTATCCTCCCAGGCTAGCAGAGGGCAGAGCGCCGATCTCATTCTGGTGGACGAAGTGGGCTTTGTTAATTCTAAGGTGCTACTGGCTGTGCTGCCGAACATTGCGTTCAGAGGACGAAAGCAAGTGCACATCACAAGTCATGTCAACAACACTCCGTGGCTGACTAAAGTGGCTGATATCCGGGGAACCCGCGTACCACGTAGTGTCGCAGAGCTTCAAGTGTAGGTATCACGAAAGGGAGCCGGGCCCGACCTGCTTCTGCCTCGGAGTCTACTGTCCACAACATATATCCGTAGACAACCATCTGAAGGAGCTGATGAACATGGTGACTCCGAAAGGATTCGAGAGCGAAGTCACGGGTAGCAGCAGCACTTCGTCCTCTGATACCAAGACCGACAACACCACTCCCTTCGAGCCCTCGGTCATAAACAAGTTCCTGTCAAATAACAGTGTCACCCTGGAATATATGAGTCGTGCGTCTGTGGTCAGAGCGTACCTGTGTCTCGACACAACATTCGGAGGTGGCTCTAGGTCCTGTGCCGGTGTGTGCTGTGCTGTGGAGTTGGCAAGTGGAAAGCTAGTGGTGAGTTGTCATGTTGTCAAAGACCGACACCAGAAGGTCTCTAAACATGTATCCGTAATCTAATTTTTTGTGTTCCCCGCCACGACACGATGTGTTCGGAGGAGGGCTCAGGTCTAACAGGGTGCAAATGTAAGCTCTTATGCGAGCCTCGTCCTGGATCGTCAACGTGGTCTCGGCATCGGCTACGAAGCCGGAGATCAGTTCCAGGGCCTGGCCCCAGGTGCCGCATGTGCATTTGGAGTCTGACAGGTTCACCATCCACCCGGTGACCGCTAGAGATATGATGGTGTGAAGAGATCGTCTTTCCCTTCGGCTCTCCTTGATAACGGCCAAGTACTTGAGGGGTCCGCTGCGAATGGTGTCGGCCGAGGCGAACGCTGCAAGAACCATATCACCGTACCCCTTCCAGTTACATCTCGAGATGCACTGGTGTATGAACTTGCCTATCGCAAGTGTTATAGCCCTCGACAACTCGCAAGGCACATCGAAAGAATCACCTTGTACCTGTGTCCCGAGTCTGCCTTTGGTGTAGACTGAGATCAAGTTGTCGATCATGAGTATCCTAGCAGGTGAGAACGATACGATCTGACTATATAGGGTTCTGAGCTGGCCATGATCCATGTTAGAGTAGAAGACAATGTTGCGCTGGAAGGAAGTGAACACTATCATGAACTCGTAGTGTGAGATGAGATACTCCCATGGGGCCGTCAGCAATGCTGCAACTGCCTCGCGAGCATCTTTACAAGAGGGACAGAACATGATGTCTAGATTCCGGTGAGTTGTCTGCAACGATTGCCCTATCAATAGCAATGCATTTATAACTCCTGTCTCTACTCTTGTGTCTTCATCCTTCTCTCTCAGGTTATGGCCCTGGAGGAGCTGGAGATACGCGATTTGGATCAGGTTACTCGTGTCTACGCCGCTCTGCTAAGCGCTCACATCAGACTACTGAAGCTTGTGATGCCCAGAGTAATGTGGAAGGAGGTACCTGTGGTCGTGGTATTTGAACAAAACACCTACGTCAACGCACTGGTCGACGTCAAACATCTAATCGAGAACACGCTAGTACGCTCTGGGTTCAAGGTCCTGTTCTACAGCAAGTGGTCACATATCAACAACAAGTACATGCTAGGGAAGCATGTCGGTGCCAAGACCAAACTCGCCATGGTTCTCAGTACGGTATTTGCCATCAATAGAGAAACTCTCTATTACTGTGACACAGTAATGTCCCTGGGATGGGCGGTGTTATCCGAGGCCACTAAAAACACTAGGACGATCGAGTCGACCATGGGAACCTCGAAGGGTGCTGGCTCCAGCAACAAGATGGGCTCCAACATGGACGTGTTCATGTACAGGCGCTCGCAAAAGGGAGTCAATGTGGCCACAGATATTACGGCGAGTGTATTGGAGACACGAGACATCATAGCCCTACCTGGGGATAGGCTCACTGACAAGGCTCACGCTGAGCAAGGGACAATGCTACTGGGAAAATTGAGAGAAGAAATGTCCATGGTAACTATCACTGAGTCCGCGAAAGGTAGCACCGTGATTACAGGTGGCAAAAAGTCTGTACAGGGAGAGTACACCAGAGACGATATGCTCTCAGCGTTCCTACTTCTGTGCCACACCAGAGACGAGATATACAGCGGTGAAACGTCTATCAGCCTCAGTGGGGAGGTGTATTACAAGTAGCACGTATCTATCTATGTTTAACCTTGTTGCAAAGTGATTCAATAAACAATGCACATGTGTACAACTTATATGGAGACTGTTTATTATTTCCAATCTGAGGTTACAGTAAGAGCATAGACAGGTACACATAGGTATTCTATTATACAACAGGTCTGGTTGTAATATATAAGCACAAGGTTGGCAATACAATGGTGTTATTCATCTTCGAAGACAACCCCTGTTGCTCTTTCGCCGACCTTGATGTATCCACCCGGGTTATACCAAACACCACCGTCACCGTGGTCGTAGAAGTCTAGGCCAATAGCATGTCGATACGCAACCTCGTCTTCCTGGTAATATCTGAGAGCGGGATCATAGTCTGGGTCTGACCAATACACTGACTCGTCTTCTTCTTCTTCCATTAAGGGGCCCTCGTCCCTAGTGTCAGCGTCGTCCTCGTGCGACTCCTCGGAATCAGTGTCTTCGTCAGTAATCCCGGTAACTTTTGTTGTAGATTCGAAGCTGTTCATCCGCGGCCTCAATGTCGATTAAGTGCTTTAGGAATGGGTTGCAATGGCCTGGGTTATCACACAACTGCAAAGTGTGGTGGCTGTACGTGTTCGGGAGGTGACTTGGTATGGTGAGAGGTGTAGACCCCTTCTCAGTTCGTGAAGAGGTAAGGGTAGTAGTGCTCCCTGTGGTGGAGGAGCTGGTCGTTGGGTGGGTTAGGGCTGAGACTGGGGCTGTGGTATAGTCCATTACAGCTGCAGGTATCCGAGTCGTCTATCAGTCACGGCTGGGTGTGAGCAGCGCAGCACCTCTGGATAGTCTTGAACTCGGATCAGATAGATAGACAGTTTGGCTGAAGGGTGAGTCTGAACCAAACAATCAGGATGTGGTCTATTGGAAGTTGAGTCCGGTCTTATATCAGATACAGAACCCTATTAGTACAGGTCTGATTTCTTAACCCAAATGCCTTTTGTCTAAATCTAAACCATTTGGTGACACATCCACCCTTTAGTCAAAACTAACACTATGGTTGGACGGCCGACCCCCTCTGTTCTGATTAACCGTGTCTCTTTTCGTATGGATGCTTCCGCGCTTCTTGGTTCAATATTCCTAAGGACTGCTACTCTAACTCCCACCGTTCCGCAGCGGACCTCATCCGGCCCATGTCCTTTCTGACAGCAGACCTCAGCTGGCTCGTGTCCTTTCTAACATCGGACCTCAGTCTCATATCCCTTCTCAATTCGGAGCACAGCTGCTGTTGGCTTTGAGATGGCTTAGCACACCTCGCTTCTAGGCTCTGATCTCGTACACGGTCGGCTCTCGCAGAGTGTCTGCGGCAACTGTCCCCGAGCTTGTGTTGATAGGTGGCATATACCGTATCAGCGGGCACAGCTGGAGTGTGATAAGCAAAATCTGGGCTTGTGGAGCGTGCTGTGACAGTATTGTGCACCTGCAACCATGGTGTAGCTTCCTCCTTGCCTTGTTGCTGCTGTACTTGCTCTACCTGCTGATCTTGCAGCATCCGAACATGTGGGCCGAGCCACCTCTGAGTGGTCTTCTCCACCAGTTGTTTATGGTCACATATGAACCTCTCCGTGACTGTCATGTTTTGTCTTATATTGTCTTGTCATTTTGCTTTCCCTTCTGTTCGTTTTCCCCCTGCTGGTCTTATTAGGTTCGTTCCCTTTTTTCTCTCTCCCTCCCTCTCTCTCTTCTCTCTATCGTTCCGTTCCCGCTCCCAGCTATTCCTATTCCCCTATCAATCATCTAATCTTTTCACACCTGTTCCGTATCTTGCCCTCTGATTAGAGTCCCTATTTCTCCCCTTGTCTTCCGTTTCTGTCCTGTCGGATCCTTGTATATTGTTCACCGTGCTGTGTCTTTGCCCTGTCGTGTCGTGTTTCCCTCAGATGCTGCGTGTGAGCAGGTGTCTGAGTCTGCTACGGTCGGTGCCTTCCCGAGGCAACCTACAGCTTATGGTCGAGTCTCCAGTCTGTCCTCGTCACTACGAGTGGAATTAGTTTTTTATGCTTTGTTTACCGCTCCGATTTGCATATTTCCTTTACTGGAATAAAGACTCTGTTTTCGCCAAGTCGCTTTTGGGTCCTCATTCACCTGCATAACAGTGACACCCATGGCTCGTAGAGCGTTCACAGGCAAGGCGGTAAAAACGATAAAGTTCATCCCCAGGAACTTGGAACTGTCCTTCGCATGATCATACATATCTAGGAACGCTTTCACACTGGTGTCAATCTTCTCCATCTCGAGTCCTTCCCTTGTGCTATGTATAACAAAGGGTTGCACTGGTCCTGTTTGGCTTGCACGTAGTTAATAAGAGAAAACAATCAGCTCGTGTAAACGGTTAATTCACTACCCCCGTTACACACCAGTACCCATGGCACTAGGCTACTACAAACTAAGTTCTTTGGTGTGCTGTGCTATGAGGTACATGGCTGCGGTTCAACTCCTCTTGAAGCCTCATCTCCGTGATGTATGCCGCAAGATCATCGTCCACCTCAAACTCCTGTGCGTGCAGTCTATCCTGGTCCCCGTGTTCATACCCACTAGCACCGTCTCTGTCCAAGTGGCAGTTGTATGGGTCGCATCTGAGTGGACTGTGATGTCTAGTGTCCCCTACTCCAGGCATGACATTTATGATATTGACTGAGTCAGCATACTTAATGAGAATCTTCCTGATCAGTTGTCTGTGCTTTGTAGCGAACCCAAAACCAACACGTTCAGTTTCCCCTGATGGCATGAGCAGAAACTCCTCAAAAGACATGTCCATGTTGGCAGGGGTGTGCCCTATCCAAGCTTGAACCAAACGTTTCACGTTGACATCCCTTATGTGCCCAGTGTATTTCCTCGTGCCCTGCTCAGCCACGCTGTTAACCCTGCTCGTCATTATTGGCTCAACTACTCTTTGTCTATGCAGATATTAGTTAATAGCTGAGTCCTACTGCGACCTCCCCAACACTGTTAGACTCTTGTGTGAAACAATGAGTGCATATATAACAGTGTCAGGGAAGAGCAGCCTACTTCCCCACTGCGGTTCTGACAGACCTTAGGTGTTAGACTAAAGACAAGCGGGGGAGAGAGCACCAGATGTGGCTCCATAAAAAGAGTAGTGTTGCGAGTAACCAGTTGTGGTAGGATTAACAGCCCAGGTGGAAAACATCCCGGGTCGAGACACGGGGTAGCTCCTCACACTCTACACTCACTGACAGACCAAACTTTGCATGGGGTTGGCCAACTCACAACTACTTTGACATTACAATAGGTGTTAATTTACAAAATGTGCAAGTTTACAATTGTGACTCTGCAATTGCCATGACCAGCCTAGTCCTAAACATTGCTGTGTTGTACCCTTTGCCAGTGTGCCCTGAAGATACAAGTGTCACTGTGCTTGCTGATGATCAACAGTTAGAAGACATAGCACGCAACCTGGAAATCTTCTCAAGACCATGGAGGTCATCCTAACCCAGATCCATGAGGAAATGCCACTAATGGACACTGCAGACTTAATAGATTATACATTACAGCAAGATGATTACAGGCTGATGATCCTAGCTGAAGAGGCCGTGAAAGCATTGAACGCTCTGAGCGAAGAGGCCCTAATCCAACTAGCTGCATACAATGTGAATGATGTCCATCGTGCCGAGGAAGACCACCAGCCTACGCCACTGTTGGACTAGGCATAGGAGAGGACAAATACACTACAGGGCATGATAAAGACTTGACATTTATCACAACTCCTGCCATCATCAAGTCCTAATCCATGTGTTGTACAACAAGCCTGTTGATAATAAAGCACACGAGGCAGCAAATATATTACGATTCCAATCTTTATTCCGCACACACACACACACAGTTACACACAGTATTGTACACATACCACATTGTCGGTCAAATTAAACAAGTTGTCCTCTATCAAGTGGAACCAAAGACGTGGCTACTGAAATGTTGTACATCGTCTAATTCTACCAATTGCTCCAAAATCACCCTTAACCTGGGTGACAGTCTTCCTATTTCCATTGTAGTAATCGTCCTGGTAGAATTCAACCTCATAGCACTCTGATTCATCACCAGCATCTGTGTTCGTGTCCTCAACCTGCTCGTAGTCATGCTGTACTTGGTTAACGTGTTCCATGTCAACCTGAGGAGCACTGTGCTGGGGCTGACGCCCCTTACGACTTCTGTGGATACTGGGCCGCATGCTACGGTCAGACAGTTTCACGTTCCCTAGCAAACTGTACACGTCGTCTAGTCTGCCATGACTCTGGTGTCCCGTTCTGGGACCCTTTGATTTCACCGTCATAGCGCTGGGTTCATCCTTGCCCCCAGCAGCAGTGTTCCGGTAGTATTGCAGCTTAAGGTTTCTGTAGATCTTTGGGGGTCTGGTCCGATCGGACTGTTTGACGTTCTCTATCACATTGTGCACTTCGTCTAGGCTCTCCTGACCCAGTGTTACAGCCTGTGCACCTTCGGATGCGGCCATGTCGCCACTGATCTTTGCTCCACAAGACATCTCGTCCTGCTCCATCTTTCTGATCATTTCGTAGTCGTCGCCGCTGTCATCCCATTGTTGTACAAGCTCTGATATACTATTGTATCCTACGTCTCCGTCGTCCAGGGTGGCCATGATGTACGCGCTGTAGTCTTCGTTTGGAAGAATGTTGTAGCGAACACTCTTACCTTGGCGCCGCAGCAGCACCGCAAACTTGTATTGTTCCATATTGTCAGGCCTTATGAAAATGTAATAACCGTCAGGTTTGTCACACAATTCCGCCAGGGCTTCATTCATATTCTGCTTACTGACAAACCTCTGTGAGAGTATCTGTGCAGCCCAGGCCTTAGCCAGGTCTTTCTGTCCAGCGTCGTAGCCGGGTATCTTTCGCCTGATACCTCCCCTGATCCTGTTGCGAAACATTATCGCACTTGGTTCAGCTCTGATGGTCCTGAATTCAATCGGCCCCAGTGTTGACATTCTATTTGATAGATAATACACCCTATTGTCGTAGCTAGTCAGGTCCCTAATTTGAGTACTCTCCACATGCCCAGATAAAGCACTGTTGATTGACTCTGGCTGGAAGATATCAGTCTGACCGGGAACCTTTCTGGCTGTACCTTAGGCTTTGTGTCCAACCGTGCTTTGTGTCCCAGTTGCTCCTTGTTCATGGCATAGCCAGAAAGAGAGCCAATCGAATGACCATCCTTGTAACCCAGTTCCTTCTGAGGTTCATGGACGACGCAACCTCCGAACAGTCCTGCTGCACCAACCACTCAGCACCCAAGCGCAACACTCTGTCCCTCAGTTCGTTACAAGCGGACGTGTCCGTCATGAATCTGAAATAGGCAGTGTAGAGAGGCTGCAGCTCCAGGAGTAACTCCCCGCCACTCCTCAACTCTTTTGCGTCAATTGTCTTCTCCTCCACCCACAGTAACTGTATTGAAAGGTTCTGTTCACCGTCCCTGTTAATTGGGAGAGGGTACTTTGTGTACAGGTTGTAGAAGTTACCCTTGCTTATGCGGGCTGCCTCTCCGCATATTTTGAATAGGTTACCGTGAGCCAACCCCGAAGCCCTCATCGCTTGCCCACACAGCTCTGGGTTGGTAAGTCCACAGGGACAATGCCACGTGAAGGTTCTGCAGTCTGAGGCTGCGGAACTTAATGTCTTCAGAGAGTCTATCCACGTAGACCAGTCTGCCATCAGTCGTCAACCAGAACGATTTGATCTCCTGCTGGGAGGTGAGCTTTTCGCAACACACCTGGCTGCACAGCTCCGGGTCTTCGTCTGTCATCAGCGTACGGTTAACCCAGAGCAGTTCTCTGTCGGTTAACGGTTCCGTTCTGGTCAACAGGCGCCGTGTGGTGTGACAGGGCGAACCCGAGAAAAGTATCTGAAGTTGATTTTCATCGGTAATACAAACTCTATCACGGTCCATTTCGAGGGATTCGATTGCTCCTTACCCGTGTGACACATGGACATGCTGTCCGTGATGCATTCACTGGGGCACAGTATGACACTCTCCGATTCACCTGAGCTCCAGCTAAGCTCTGGGTGTAACACATCAACAGGGTTGCGATCGCGCCACCGAGCGCTGTCCTCAAACCCGGACGAGACATCGTGGTTACTCATCGAGTTGGTGAGAGATCCCATCGACATCGCTAGGTCTGCTCCTGTCGGGGTTGCTGTCGACTGCGTGAGGGTCAGGCTCGCCAAGGACGACAGCAACAGAGAAAGGAAGCGGATGAATACCGATAGAATGACAGAGTACAACCGACTGATAAAAGACCGCTTTGCACAAGCGGCGCTAATAAAGGAGCTCGGAGTGGAGCGTGCCAAAGCTAGGATGTACGAGTTACAGCTTTACGACGCGTCTGTAAACGAGAAGTCAAGCTCCGTAATGTACCGATTCGAAAGTCTGATCGATAGAGTGTTCGAATATTTCCAAGTCAAAGGCATGAGAATGGAACCGTTTCAGATAGAGCTCTTCAGGGGAGTGGTTTTGGGTGTTACCATTAGCCAGTTTGGCGACTCTCTCTTCAAGTATAAACACGCTCTCCTTGAGAAGCTTGGCCTAGCCCCTTTGGGCTCTGAGAACTATGATCACGTCAACCTTGCCCTAGGCCACCTTTACCAGGTGGAGAGAGAGTTCTCTCGCTACGCCAACCCTTACACCCTTTGCCTAGCCCCGAGACAGTGTGGAAAAAGTTTGATGATGAGGCTGTTACTAGCCGCTGTTCTCCTACACCTCGATATCAACGTCATGGTTCAGGCGCAAAATAAACACATGTGCACCACCTTGAGAGTTGGGGTGGAGAGCGCCATGGAAGAACTCCAGCTCCTGCCCTCTTTCCAACACACTGAGAAACCCATGAATATCTGTGGTAACCCAGAGAATAGGATCTACAGATTTGACCCCGGTTACAAGGGATCGTCCTTTGCTCACTTCTTGTCATCCAGTAACGACGTGAGTATAACTGTAGATAGCTCTCAACGGACAAAGGGTCTCTACCATATCATTTCCCACTCTGTCCTTTCCTCCTCTGTCCTACTCTGTTCTGTCCTTCTCTCTGGTCTGGCCCGATACGCTACGTTTGATGTGATGCCTGACTAGTCACTATACCACACAGTCTAGCCATGTAAGTATAAGAAGGCCCCAACTGGCACACCAAGTGCTCCTCTTGCAAACTCGGTAAAGGGAGCGGCCGACTGAGGACGTTGTCCGATAGAGAATATAGGTTGTCCTTCACGAGAAGGACAATCAGCTAGTATATGAGAGGACATCGCAGCCAGGATAGGAATCGACACAGGTAGGTAACGGACAACGGCTCGCCCCTCGGACTGAAGGGCAGGCCGACACTGCACAAGTCAGCAAAGGAGAAGAGAATGTCAGCACAAGAGGAGAGGAGATCGCGCAGAGGACACAGGTAGGTATCTGACAACGGCTCGCCCTCGGACTGAGGGGCAGGCCGTGGCTGCACAAGACAGCACAAGAGGAGAGGAGATCGCGCAGAGGACACAGGTAGGTATCTGACAACGGCTCGCCCTCGGACTGAGGGGCAGGCCGTGGCTGCACAAGACAGCACAAGAGGAGAGGAGATCGCGCAGAGGACACAGGTAGGTATCTGACAACGGCTCGCCCTCGGACTGAGGGGCAGGCCGTGGCTGCACAAGTCAGCACAAGAGGAGAGGAGATCGCGCAGAGGACCCAGGTAGGTATCTGACAACGGCTCGCCCTCGGACTGAGGGGCAGGCCGTGGTTGCACAAGTCAGCACAAGAGGAGAGGAGATCGCGCAGAGGACACAGGTAGGTAATCTGACAACGGCTCGCCCTCGGACTGAGGGGCAGGCCGTGGCTGCACAAGTCAGCACAAGAGGAGAGGAGATCGCGCAGAGGACCCAGGTAGGTATCTGACAACGGCTCGCCCTCGGACTGAGGGGCAGGCCGTGGCTGCACAAGTCAGCACAAGAGGAGAGGAGATCGCGCAGAGGACCCAGGTAGGTATCTGACAACGGCTCGCCCTCGGACTGAGGGGCAGGCCGTGGCTGCACAAGTCAGCACAAGAGGAGAGGAGATCGCGCAGAGGACCCAGGTAGGTATCTGACAACGGCTCGCCCTCGGACTGAGGGGCAGGCCGTGGCTGCACAAGTCAGCACAAGAGGAGAGGAGATCGCGCAGAGGACCCAGGTAGGTATCTGACAACGGCTCACCCTCGGACTGAGGGGCAGGCCGTGGCTGCACAAGTCAGCACAAGAGGAGAGGAGATCGCGCAGAGGACCCAGGTAGGTATCTGACAACGGCTCGCCCTCGGACTGAGGGGCAGGCCGTGGCTGCACAAGTCAGCACAAGAGGAGAGGAGATCGCGCAGAGGACCCAGGTAGGTATCTGACAACGGCTCGCCCTCGGACTGAGGGGCAGGCTGTGGCTGCACAAGTCAGCACAAGAGGAGAGGAGATCGAGCAGAGGACAAGAAGGCTTACCCCTCGGACTGAGGGGCATGCCGTCCCTGCACAAGTCAGCACAAGAGGAGAGGAGATCGCGCAGAGGACACAGGTAGGTATCTGACAACGGCTCGCCCTCGGACTGAGGGGCAGGCCGTGGCTGCACAAGTCAGCACAAGAGAAGAGGAGATCGCGCAGAGGACACAGGTAGGTATCTGACAACGGCTCGCCCTCGGACTGAGGGGCAGGCCGTGGCTGCACAAGACAGTACAAGAGGAGAGGAGATCGCGCAGAGGACACAGGTAGGTATCTGACAACGGCTCGCCCTCGGACTGAGGGGCAGGCCGTCGCTGCACAAGAGAAGAGGAGATCGAGCAGAGGACAAGAAGGCTTAACCCTCGGACTGAGGGGCATGCCGTCCCTGCACAAGTCAGCACAAGAGGAGAGGAGATCGCGCAGAGGACACAGGTAGGTATCTGACAACGGCTCGCCCTCGGACTGAGGGGCAGGCCGTCCCCGCACAGGAGAAGAGGAGATCGAGCAGAGGACAAGAAGGCTTAACCCTCGGACTGAGGGGCATGCCGTCCCTGCACAAGTCAGCACAAGAGGAGAGGAGATCGCGCAGAGGACACAGGTAGGTATCTGACAACGGCTCGCCCTCGGACTGAGGGGCAGGCCGTCCCCGCACAGGAGAAGAGGAGATCGAGCAGAGGACAAGAAGGCTTAACCCTCGGACTGAGGGGCATGCCGTCCCTGCACAAGTCAGCACAAGAGGAGAGGAGATCGCGCAGAGGACACAGGTAGGTATCTGACAACGGCTCGCCCTCGGACTGAGGGACAGGCCGTGGCTGCACAAGTCAGCACAAGAGGAGAGGAGATCGCGCAGAGGACACAGGTAGGTATCTGACAACGGCTCGCCCTCGGACTGAGGGGCAGGCCGTGGCTGCACAAGACTGCACAAGAGGAGAGGAGATCGCGCAGAGGACACAAAGGCTTACCCCTCGGACTGAGGGGCAGGTCGTCCCTGCACAAGAGAAGAGGAGATCGAGCAGAGGACACAAAGGCTTACCCCTCGGACTGAGGGGCAGGCCGTCCCTGCACAAGAGGAGAGGAGATCGCGCAGAGGACACAGGTAGGTATCTGACAACGGCTCGCCCTCGGACTGAGGGGCAGGCCGTGGCTGCACAAGTCAGCACAAGAGAAGAGGAGATCGCGCAGAGGACACAGGTAGGTATCTGACAACGGCTCGCCCTCGGACTGAGGGGCAGGCCGTGGCTGCACAAGACAGTACAAGAGGAGAGGAGATCGCGCAGAGGACACAGGTAGGTATCTGACAACGGCTCGCCCTCGGACTGAGGGGCAGGCCGTCGCTGCACAAGAGAAGAGGAGATCGAGCAGAGGACAAGAAGGCTTAACCCTCGGACTGAGGGGCATGCCGTCCCTGCACAAGTCAGCACAAGAGGAGAGGAGATCGCGCAGAGGACACAGGTAGGTATCTGACAACGGCTCGCCCTCGGACTGAGGGGCAGGCCGGCCGTCCCAGCACAGGAGAAGAGGAGATCGAGCAGAGGACAAGAAGGCTTAACCCTCGGACTGAGGGGCATGCCGTCCCTGCACAAGTCAGCACAAGAGGAGAGGAGATCGCGCAGAGGACACAGGTAGGTATCTGACAACGGCTCGCCCTCGGACTGAGGGACAGGCCGTGGCTGCACAAGTCAGCACAAGAGGAGAGGAGATCGCGCAGAGGACACAGGTAGGTATCTGACAACGGCTCGCCCTCGGACTGAGGGGCAGGCCGTGGCTGCACAAGACTGCACAAGAGGAGAGGAGATCGCGCAGAGGACACAAAGGCTTACCCCTCGGACTGAGGGGCAGGTCGTCCCTGCACAAGAGAAGAGGAGATCGAGCAGAGGACACAAAGGCTTACCCCTCGGACTGAGGGGCAGGCCGTCCCTGCTAGGTATCAAGAGGAGAGGAGATCGCGCAGAGGACACAGGTAGGTATCTGACAACGGCTCGCCCTCGGACTGAGGGGCAGGCCGTGGCTGCACAAGTCAGCACAAGAGAAGAGGAGATCGAGCAGAGGACACAAAGGCTTACCCCTCGGACGGAGGGGCAGGCCGTCCCTGCACAAGACAGCACAAGAGGAGAGGAGATCGCGCAGAGGACACAGGTAGGTATCTGACAACGGCTCGCCCCTGCACAAGAGAAGAGGAGATCGAGCAGAGGACACAAAGGCTTACCCCTCGGACTGAGGGGCAGGCCGTCCCTGCACAAGAGGAGAGGAGATCGCGCAGAGGACACAGGTAGGTATCTGACAACGGCTCGCCCTCGGACTGAGGGGCAGGCCGTGGCTGCACAAGTCAGCACAAGAGAAGAGGAGATCGAGCAGAGGACACAAAGGCTTACCCCTCGGACTGAGGGGCAGGTCGTCCCTGCACAAGACAGCACAAGAGGAGAGGAGATCGCGCAGAGGACACAGGTAGGTATCTGACAACGGCTCGCCCTCGGACTGAGGGGCAGGCCGTCACTGCACAAGAGAAGAGGAGATCGAGCAGAGGACACAAAGGCTTACCCCTCGGACTGAGGGGCAGGCCGTCCCTGCACAAGACAGCACAAGAGGACAGGAGATCGCGCAGAGGACACAGGTAGGTATCTGACAACGGCTTGCCCTCGGACTGAGGGGCAGGCCGTGGCTGCACAAGTCAGCACAAGAGAAGAGGAGATCGAGCAGAGGACACAAAGGCTTACCCCTCGGACTGAGGGGCAGGTCGTCCCTGCACAAGACAGCACAAGAGGAGAGGAGATCGCGCAGAGGACACAGGTAGGTATCTGACAACGGCTCGCCCTCGGACTGAGGGGCAGGCCGTCGCTGCACAAGAGAAGAGGAGATCGAGCAGAGGACACAAAGGCTTACCCCTCGGACTGAGGGGCAGGCCGTCCCTGCACAAGACAGCACAAGAGGACAGGAGATCATGCAGAGGACACAGGTAGGTATCTGACAACGGCTCGCCCTCGGACTGAGGGGCAGGCCGTGGCTGCACAAGTCAGCACAAGAGAAGAGGAGATCGAGCAGAGGACACAAAGGCTTACCCCTCGGACTGAGGGGCAGGCCGTCCCTGCACAAGACAGCACAAGAGGAGAGGAGATCGCGCAGAGGACACAGGTAGGTATCTGACAACGGCTCGCCCTCGGACTGAGGGGCAGGCCGTCGCTGCACAAGAGAAGAGGAGATCGAGCAGAGGACACAAAGGCTTACCCCTCGGACTGAGGGGCAGGCCGTCCCTGCACAAGACAGCACAAGAGGACAGGAGATCGTGCAGAGGACACAGGTAGGTATCTGACAACGGCTCGCCCTCGGACTGAGGGGCAGGCCGTCGCTGCACAAGAGAAGAGGAGATCGAGCAGAGGACACAAAGGCTTACCCCTCGGACTGAGGGGCAGGCCGTCCCTGCACAAGACAGCACAAGAGGACAGGAGATCGCGCAGAGGACACAGGTAGGTATCTGACAACGGCTCGCCCTGGGACTGAGGGGCAGGCCGTGGCTGCACAAGTCAGCACAAGAGAAGAGGAGATCGAGCAGAGGACACAAAGGCTTACCCCTCGGACTGAGGGGCAGGTCGTCCCTGCACAAGACAGCACAAGAGGAGAGGAGATCGCGCAGAGGACACAGGTAGGTATCTGACAACGGCTCGCCCTCGGACTGAGGGGCAGGCCGTCGCTGCACAAGAGAAGAGGAGATCGAGCAGAGGACACAAAGGCTTACCCCTCGGACTGAGGGGCAGGCCGTCCCTGCACAAGACAGCACAAGAGGACAGGAGATCACGCAGAGGACACAGGTAGGTATCTGACAACGGCTCGCCCTCGGACTGAGGGGCAGGCCGTCCCTGCACAAGACAGCACAAGAGGACAGGAGATCACGCAGAGGACACAGGTAGGTATCTGACAACGGCTCGCCCTCGGACTGAGGGGCAGGCCGTGGCTGCACAAGTCAGCACAAGAGAAGAGGAGATCGAGCAGAGGACACAAAGGCTTACCCCTCGGACTGAGGGGCAGGCCGTCCCTGCACAAGACAGCACAAGAGGAGAGGAGATCGCGCAGAGGACACAAAGGCTTACCCCTCGGACTGAGGGGCAGGTCGTCCCTGCACAAGAGAAGAGGAGATCGAGCAGAGGACACAAAGGCTTACCCCTCGGACTGAGGGGCATGTCGTCCCTGCACAAGACAGCACAAGAGGAGAGGAGATCGCGCAGAGGACACAGGTAGGTATCTGACAACGGCTCGCCCTCGGACTGAGGGGCAGGCCGTGGCTGCACAAGTCAGCACAAGAGAAGAGGAGATCGAGCAGAGGACACAAAGGCTTACCCCTCGGACTGAGGGGCAGGTCGTCCCTGCACAAGAGAAGAGGAGATCGAGCAGAGGACACAAGGCTTACCCCTCGGACTGAGGGGCAGGTCGTCCCTGCACAAGAGAAGAGGAGATCACAAGAGAAGAGGAGATCGAGCAGAGGACACAAGAGGCTTACCCCTCGGACTGAGGGGCAGGCCGTCCCTGCACAAGACAGCACAAGAGGAGAGGAGATCGCGCAGAGGACACAGGTAGGTATCTGACAACGGCTCGCCCTCGGACTGAGGGGCAGGCCGTGGCTGCACAAGTCAGCACAAGAGAAGAGGAGATCGAGCAGAGGACACAAAGGCTTACCCCTCGGACTGAGGGGCAGGTCGTCCCTGCACAAGAGAAGAGGAGATCGAGCAGAGGACACAGGTAGGCTTACCCCTCGGACTGAGGGGCAGGCCGTCCTGCACAAGAGGAGAGGAGATCGCGCAGAGGACACAGGTAGGTATCTGACAACGGCTCGCCCTCGGACTGAGGGGCAGGCCGTGGCTGCACAAGTCAGCACAAGAGAAGAGGAGATCGAGCAGAGGACACAAACGGCTTACCCCTCGGACTGAGGGGCAGGTCGTCCCTGCACAAGAGAAGAAGATCGAGCAGAGGACACAAAGGCTTACCCCTCGGACTGAGGGGCAGGCCGTCCCTGCACAAGACAGCACAAGATGAGAGGAGATCGCGCAGAGGACACAGGTAGGTATCTGACAACGGCTCGCCCTCGGACTGAGGGGCAGGCCGTGGCTGCACAAGTCAGCACAAGAGAAGAGGAGATCGAGCAGAGGACACAAAGGCTTACCCCTCGGACTGAGGGGCAGGCGTCCCTGCACAAGAGAAGAGGAGATCGAGCAGAGGACACAAGGCTTACCCCTCGGACTGAGGGGCAGGCCGTCCCTGCACAAGTCAGCACAAGAGGAGAGGAGATCGCGCAGAGGACACAGGTAGGTATCTGACAACGGCTCGCCCTCGGACTGAGGGGCAGGCCGTGGCTGCACAAGTCAGCACAAGAGAAGAGGAGATCGAGCAGAGGACACAGGTAGGTATCTGACAACTCGCCCTGGGACTGAGGGGCAGGCCCCTCAGCACAAGGACTGAGGGCAGAGGACACAAAGGCTTACCCCTCGGACTGAGGGAGGAGATCGCGCAGAGGACACAGGTAGGTATCTGACAACGGCTCGCCCTCGGACTGAGGGGCAGGCCGTCGCTGCACAAGAGAAGAGGAGATCGAGCAGAGGACACAAAGGCTTACCCCTCGGACTGAGGGGCAGGCCGTCCCTGCACAAGACAGCACAAGAGGACAGGAGATCACGCAGAGGACACAGGTAGGTATCTGACAACGGCTCGCCCTCGGACTGAGGGGCAGGCCGTCCCTGCACAAGACAGCACAAGAGGACAGGAGATCACGCAGAGGACACAGGTAGGTATCTGACAACGGCTCGCCCTCGGACTGAGGGGCAGGCCGTGGCTGCACAAGTCAGCACAAGAGAAGAGGAGATCGAGCAGAGGACACAAAGGCTTACCCCTCGGACTGAGGGGCAGGCCGTCCCTGCACAAGACAGCACAAGAGGAGAGGAGATCGCGCAGAGGACACAAAGGCTTACCCCTCGGACTGAGGGGCAGGTCGTCCCTGCACAAGAGAAGAGGAGATCGAGCAGAGGACACAAAGGCTTACCCCTCGGACTGAGGGGCAGGTCGTCCCTGCACAAGACAGCACAAGAGGAGAGGAGATCGCGCAGAGGACACAGGTAGGTATCTGACAACGGCTCGCCCTCGGACTGAGGGGCAGGCCGTGGCTGCACAAGTCAGCACAAGAGAAGAGGAGATCGAGCAGAGGACACAAAGGCTTACCCCTCGGACTGAGGGGCAGGTCGTCCCTGCACAAGAGAAGAGGAGATCGAGCAGAGGACACAGAGGCTTACCCCTCGGACTGAGGGGCAGGCCGTCCCTGCACAAGAGCACAAGAGAGGGAGATCGCGCAGAGGACACAGGTAGGTATCTGACAACGGCTCGCCCTCGGACTGAGGGGCAGGCCGTGGCTGCACAAGTCAGCACAAGAGAAGAGGAGATCGAGCAGAGGACACAAAGGCTTACCCCTCGGACTGAGGGGCAGGTCGTCCCTGCACAAGAGAAGAGGAGATCGAGCAGAGGACACAAAGGCTTACCCCTCGGACTGAGGGGCAGGTCGTCCCCTGCACAAGACAGCACAAGAGGAGAGGAGATCGCGCAGAGGACACAGGTAGGTATCTGACAACGGCTCGCCCTCGGACTGAGGGGCAGGCCGTGGCTGCACAAGTCAGCACAAGAGAAGAGGAGATCGAGCAGAGGACACAAAGGCTTACCCCTCGGACTGAGGGGCAGGTCGTCCCTGCACAAGAGAAGAGGAGATCGAGCAGAGGACACAAGGCTTACCCCTCGGACTGAGGGGCAGGCCATCCCTGCACAAGTCAGCACAAGAGGAGAGGAGATCGCGCAGAGGACACAGGTAGGTATCTGACAACGGCTCGCCCTCGGACTGAGGGGCAGGCCGTGGCTGCACAAGTCAGCACAAGAGAAGAGGAGATCGAGCAGAGGACACAAAGGCTTACCCCTCGGACTGAGGGGCAGGTCGTCCCTGCACAAGAGAAGAGGAGATCGAGCAGAGGACACAAAGGCTTACCCCTCGGACTGAGGGGCAGGTCGTCCCTGCACAAGAGAAGAGGAGATCGAGCAGAGGACACAAAGGCTTACCCCTCGGACTGAGGGGGTCAGGAAAGAGGAGATCGAGCAGAGGACACAAGGCAACCCCTGCACAAGACAGCACAAGAGGAGAGGAGATCGCGCAGAGGACACAGGTAGGTATCTGACCCCGCCCTCGGACTGAGGGGCAGGCCGTCCCTGCACAAGACAGCACAAGAGGAAGAGGAGATCGCGCAGAGGACACAGGTAGGTATCTGACCCGGCTCGGACTGAGGGGCAGGCCGTCCCTGCACAAGAGAAGAGGAGATCGAGCAGAGGACACAAAGGCTTACCCCTCGGACTGAGGGGCAGGCCGTCCCTGCACAAGACAGCACAAGAGGAGAGGAGATCGCGCAGAGGACACAGGTAGGTATCTGACAACGGCTCGCCCTCGGACTGAGGGGCAGGCCGTGGCTGCACAAGTCAGCACAAGAGAAGAGGAGATCGAGCAGAGGACACAAAGGCTTACCCCTCGGACTGAGGGGCAGGTCGTCCCTGCACAAGAGAAGAGGAGATCGAGCAGAGGACACAAAGGCTTACCCCTCGGACTGAGGGGCAGGCCGTCCCTGCACAAGACAGCACAAGAGGAGAGGAGATCGCGCAGAGGACACAGGTAGGTATCTGACAACGGCTCGCCCTCGGACTGAGGGGCAGGCCGTGGCTGCACAAGTCAGCACAAGAGAAGAGGAGATCGAGCAGAGGACACAAAGGCTTACCCCTCGGACTGAGGGGCAGGTCGTCCCTGCACAAGAGAAGAGGAGATCGAGCAGAGGACACAAAGGCTTACCCCTCGGACTGAGGGGCAGGCCGTCCCTGCACAAGACAGCACAAGAGGAGAGGAGATCGCGCAGAGGACACAGGTAGGTATCTGACAACGGCTCGCCCTCGGACTGAGGGGCAGGCCGTGGCTGCACAAGTCAGCACAAGAGAAGAGGAGATCGAGCAGAGGACACAAAGGCTTACCCCTCGGACTGAGGGGCAGGTCGTCCCTGCACAAGAGAAGAGGAGATCGAGCAGAGGACACAAAGGCTTACCCCTCGGACTGAGGGGCAGGTCGTCCCTGCACAAGACAGCACAAGAGGAGAGGAGATCGCGCAGAGGACACAGGTAGGTATCTGACAACGGCTCGCCCTCGGACTGAGGGGCAGGCCGTGGCTGCACAAGTCAGCACAAGAGAAGAGGAGATCGAGCAGAGGACACAAAGGCTTACCCCTCGGACTGAGGGGCAGGTCCACAAAGGCTTACCCCTCGGACTGAGGGGCAGGTCGTCCCTGCACAAGCACAAGAAGAGAGGAGATCGAGAGGACACAGGTAGGTATCTGACAACGGCTCGCCCTCGGACTGAGGGGGCAGGCCGTGGCTGCACAGGTCTTCCCAGCACAAGAGAAGAGGAGATCGTCAGCACAAGAGAAGAGGAGATCGAGCAGAGGACACAAAGGCTTACCCCTCGGACTGAGGGGCAGGTCGTCCCTGCACAAGAGAAGAGGAGATCGAGCAGAGGACACAAGAGGCTTACCCCTCGGACTGAGGGGCAGGCCGTCCCTGCACAAGACAGCACAAGAGGAGAGGAGATCGCGCAGAGGACACAGGTAGGTATCTGACAACGGCTCGCCCTCGGACTGAGGGGCAGGCCGTGGCTGCACAAGTCAGCACAAGAGAAGAGGAGATCGAGCAGAGGACACAAAGGCTTACCCCTCGGACTGAGGGGCAGGTCGTCCCTGCACAAGAGAAGAGAGATCGAGCAGAGGACACAAAGGCTTACCCCTCGGACTGAGGGGCAGGCCGTCCCTGCACAAGACAGCACAAGAGGAGAGGAGATCGCGCAGAGGACACAGGTAGGTATCTGACAACGGCTCGCCCTCGGACTGAGGGGCAGGCCGTGGCTGCACAAGTCAGCACAAGAGAAGAGGAGATCGAGCAGAGGACACAAAGGCTTACCCCTCGGACTGAGGGGCAGGTCGTCCCTGCACAAGAGAAGAGGAGATCGAGCAGAGGACACAAAGGCTTACCCCTCGGACTGAGGGGCAGGTCGTCCCTGCACAAGACAGCACAAGAGAGAGGAGATCGAGCAGAGGACACAGGTAGGTACTGACAACGGCTTACCCCTCGGACTGAGGGGCAGGCACAAGGCCAGAGGACACAAAGCTGCACAAGGCCGTCCCTGCACAAGAGACAAGAGGAGAGGAGATCGAGAGGACACAGGTAGGTATCTGACAACGGCTCAGGCCGTGGCTGCGGCACTGAGCAGAGGACACAAGAGAAGAGGAGATCGAGCAGAGGACACAAAGGCTTACCCCTCGGACTGAGGGGCAGGCCGTCCCTGCACAAGACAGCACAAGAGGACAGGAGATCACGCAGAGGACACAGGTAGGTATCTGACAACGGCTCGCCCTCGGACTGAGGGGCAGGCCGTGGCTGCACAAGTCAGCACAAGAGAAGAGGAGATCGAGCAGAGGACACAAAGGCTTACCCCTCGGACTGAGGGGCAGGTCGTCCCTGCACAAGAGAAGAGGAGATCGAGCAGAGGACACAAAGGCTTACCCCTCGGACTGAGGGGCAGGCCGTCCCTGCACAAGACAGCACAAGAGGAGAGGAGATCGCGCAGAGGACACAGGTAGGTATCTGACAACGGCTCGCCCTCGGACTGAGGGGCAGGCCGTGGCTGCACAAGTCAGCACAAGAGAAGAGGAGATCGAGCAGAGGACACAAAGGCTTACCCCTCGGACTGAGGGGCAGGTCGTCCCTGCACAAGAGAAGAGGAGATCGAGCAGAGGACACAGAGGCTTACCCCTCGGACTGAGGGGCAGGCCGTCCCTGCACAAGAGGAGAGGAGATCGCGCAGAGGACACAGGTAGGTATCTGACAACGGCTCGCCCTCGGACTGAGGGGCAGGCCGTGGCTGCACAAGTCAGCACAAGAGAAGAGGAGATCGAGCAGAGGACACAAAGGCTTACCCCTCGGACTGAGGGGCAGGTCGTCCCTGCACAAGAGAAGAGGAGATCGAGCAGAGGACACAAAGGCTTAACCCTCGGACTGAGGGGCAGGCCGTCCCTGCACAAGTCAGCACAAGATGAGAGGAGATCGCGCAGAGGACACAGGTAGGTATCTGACAACGGCTCGCCCTCGGACTGAGGGGCAGGCCGTGGCTGCACAAGTCAGCACAAGAGAAGAGGAGATCGAGCAGAGGACACAAAGGCTTACCCCTCGGACTGAGGGGCAGGTCGTCCCTGCACAAGAGAAGAGGAGATCGAGCAGAGGACACAAAGGCTTACCCTCGGACTGAGGGGCAGGTCGTCCCTGCACAAGAGAAAGGAGATCGAGCAGAGGACACAAAGGCTTACCCCTCGGACTGAGGGGCAGGTCGTCCCTGCACAAGAGAAGAGGAGATCGAGCAGAGGACACAAAGGCTATCGGACCCCCTCGGACTGAGGGGCAGGCCGTCCCTGCACAAGACAGCACAAGAGGAGAGGAGATCGCGCAGAGGACACAGGTAGGTATCTGACAACGGCTCGCCCTCGGACTGAGGGGCAGGCCGTCGCTGCACAAGAGAAGAGGAGATCGAGCAGAGGACACAAAGGCTTACCCCTCGGACTGAGGGGCAGGCCGTCCCTGCACAAGACAGCACAAGAGGAGAGGAGATCGCGCAGAGGACACAGGTAGGTATCTGACAACGGCTCGCCCTCGGACTGAGGGGCAGGCCGTGGCTGCACAAGTCAGCACAAGAGAAGAGGAGATCGAGCAGAGGACACAAAGGCTTACCCCTCGGACTGAGGGGCAGGTCGTCCCTGCACAAGAGAAGAGGAGATCGAGCAGAGGACACAAAGGCTTACCCCTCGGACTGAGGGGCAGGCCGTCCCTGCACAAGTCAGCACAAGAGAGAGGAGATCGCGCAGAGGACACAGGTAGGTATCTGACAACGGCTCGCCCTCGGACTGAGGGGCAGGCCGTGGCTGCACAAGTCAGCACAAGAGAAGAGGAGATCGAGCAGAGGACACAAAGGCTTACCCCTCGGACTGAGGGGCAGGTCGTCCCTGCACAAGACAGCAAGAGAGAGATCGAGCAGAGGACACAGGTAGGTATCTGACAACGGCTTACGCCCTCGGACTGAGGGGCAGGCCGTGGCTGCACAAGTCAGCACAAGAGAAGAGGAGATCGAGCAGAGGACACAAAGGCTTACCCCTCGGACTGAGGGGCAGGTCGTCCCTGCACAAGAGAAGAGGAGATCGAGCAGAGGACACAGAGGCTTACCCCTCGGACTGAGGGGCAGGCCGTCCCACAAGCACAAGAGGAGAGGAGATCGCGCAGAGGACACAGGTAGGTATCTGACAACGGCTCGCCCTCGGACTGAGGGGCAGGCCGTGGCTGCACAAGTCAGCACAAGAGAAGAGGAGATCGAGCAGAGGACACAAAGGCTTACCCCTCGGACTGAGGGGCAGGTCGTCCCTGCACAAGAGAAGAGGAGATCGAGCAGAGGACACAAAGGCTTACCCCTCGGACTGAGGGGCAGGTCGTCCCTGCACAAGACAGCACAAGAGGAGAGGAGATCGCGCAGAGGACACAGGTAGGTATCTGACAACGGCTCGCCCTCGGACTGAGGGGCAGGCCGTGGCTGCACAAGTCAGCACAAGAGAAGAGGAGATCGAGCAGAGGACACAAAGGCTTACCCCTCGGACTGAGGGGCAGGTCGTCCCTGCACAAGAGAAGAGGAGATCGAGCAGAGGACACAAAGAGGACTGAGGGGCAGGCCGTCCCTGCACAAGTCAGCACAAGATGAGAGGAGATCGCAGAGGACACAGGTAGGTATCTGACAACGGCTCGCCCTCGGACTGAGGGGCAGGCCGTGGCTGCACAAGTCAGCACAAGAGAAGAGGAGATCAAGCAGAGGACACAAAGGCTTACCCCTCGGACTGAGGGGCAGGTCGTCCCTGCACAAGAGAAGAGGAGATCGAGCAGAGGACACAAAGGCTTACCCCTCGGACTGAGGGGCAGGACGTCCCTGCACAAGAGAAGAGGAGATCGAGCAGAGGACACAAAGGCTTACCCCTCGGACTGAGGGGCACAAGACAGCACAAGAGGAGAGGAGATCGCGCAGAGGACACAGGTAGGTATCTGACAACGGCTCGCCCTCGGACTGAGGGGCAGGCCGTGGCTGCACAAGTCAGCACAAGAGAAGAGGAGATCGAGCAGAGGACACAAGGCTTACCCCTCGGACTGAGGGGCAGGTCGTCCCTGCACAAGAGAAGAGGAGATCGAGCAGAGGACACAGAGGCTTACCCCTCGGACTGAGGGGCAGGCCGTCCCTGCACAAGAGGAGAGGAGATCGCGCAGAGGACACAGGTAGGTATCTGACAACGGCTCGCCCTCGGACTGAGGGGCAGGCCGTGGCTGCACAAGTCAGCACAAGAGAAGAGGAGATCGAGCAGAGGACACAAAGGCTTACCCCTCGGACTGAGGGGCAGGTCGTCCCTGCACAAGAGAAGAGGAGATCGAGCAGAGGACACAAAGGCTTACCCCTCGGACTGAGGGGCAGGCCGTCCCTGCACAAGACAGCACAAGATGAGAGGAGATCGCGCAGAGGACACAGGTAGGTATCTGACAACGGCTCGCCCTCGGACTGAGGGGCAGGCCGTGGCTGCACAAGTCAGCACAAGAGAAGAGGAGATCGAGCAGAGGACACAAAGGCTTACCCCTCGGACTGAGGGGCAGGTCGTCCCTGCACAAGAGAAGAGGAGATCGAGCAGAGGACACAAAGGCTTACCCCTCGGACTGAGGGGCAGGTCGTCCCTGCACAAGAGAAGAGGAGATCGAGCAGAGGACACAAAGGCTTACCCCTCGGACTGAGGGGCAGGTCGTCCCTGCACAAGAGAAGAGGAGATCGAGCAGAGGACACAAAGGCTTACCCCTCGGACTGAGGGGCAGGCCGTCCCTGCACAAGACAGCACAAGAGGAGAGGAGATCGCGCAGAGGACACAGGTAGGTATCTGACAACGGCTCGCCCTCGGACTGAGGGGCAGGCCGTGGCTGCACAAGTCAGCACAAGAGAAGAGGAGATCGAGCAGAGGACACAAAGGCTTACCCCTCGGACTGAGGGGCAGGTCGTCCCTGCACAAGACAGCACAAGAGGAGAGGAGATCGCGCAGAGGAAACAGGTAGGTATCTGACAACGGCTCGCCCTCGGACTGAGGGGCAGGCCGTCGCTGCACAAGAGAAGAGGAGATCGAGCAGAGGACACAAAGGCTTACCCCTCGGACTGAGGGGCAGGCCGTCCCTGCACAAGACAGCACAAGAGGACAGGAGATCACGCAGAGGACACAGGTAGGTATCTGACAACGGCTCGCCCTCGGACTGAGGGGCAGGCCGTGGCTGCACAAGTCAGCACAAGAGAAGAGGAGATCGAGCAGAGGACACAAAGGCTTACCCCTCGGACTGAGGGGCAGGTCGTCCCTGCACAAGAGAAGAGGAGATCGAGCAGAGGACACAAGGCTTACCCCTCGGACTGAGGGGCAGGCGTCCCTGCACAAGACAGCACAAGAGGAGAGGAGATCGCGCAGAGGACACAGGTAGGTATCTGACAACGGCTCGCCCTCGGACTGAGGGGCAGGCCGTGGCTGCACAAGTCAGCACAAGAGAAGAGGAGATCGAGCAGAGGACACAAAGGCTTACCCCTCGGACTGAGGGGCAGGTCGTCCCTGCACAAGAGAAGAGGAGATCGAGCAGAGGACACAGAGGCTTACCCCTCGGACTGAGGGGCAGGCCGTCCCTGCACAAGAGGAGAGGAGATCGTGCAGAGGACACAGGTAGGTATCTGACAACGGCTCGCCCTCGGACTGAGGGGCAGGCCGTGGCTGCACAAGTCAGCACAAGAGAAGAGGAGATCGAGCAGAGGACACAAAGGCTTACCCCTCGGACTGAGGGGCAGGTCGTCCCTGCACAAGAGAAGAGGAGATCGAGCAGAGGACACAAAGGCTTACCCCTCGGACTGAGGGCAGGTCGGCACAAGAGAAGAGGAGATCGAGCAGAGGACACAAAGGCTTACCCCTCGGACTGAGGGGCAGGCCGTCCCTGCACAAGACAGCACAAGAGGAGAGGAGATCGCGCAGAGGACACAGGTAGGTATCTGACAACGGCTCGCCCTCGGACTGAGGGGCAGGCCGTGGCTGCACAAGTCAGCACAAGAGAAGAGGAGATCGAGCAGAGGACACAAAGGCTTACCCCTCGGACTGAGGGGCAGGTCGTCCCTGCACAAGATAGCACAAGAGGAGAGGAGATCGCGCAGAGGAAACAGGTAGGTATCTGACAACGGCTCGCCCTCGGACTGAGGGGCAGGCCGTCGCTGCACAAGAGAAGAGGAGATCGAGCAGAGGACACAAAGGCTTACCCCTCGGACTGAGGGGCAGGCCGTCCCTGCACAAGACAGCACAAGAGGACAGGAGATCACGCAGAGGACACAGGTAGGTATCTGACAACGGCTCGCCCTCGGACTGAGGGGCAGGCCGTGGCTGCACAA
The DNA here is from genome assembly GCF_021184085.1 of Oncorhynchus gorbuscha. Classification (NCBI taxonomy): domain Eukaryota; kingdom Metazoa; phylum Chordata; class Actinopteri; order Salmoniformes; family Salmonidae; genus Oncorhynchus; species Oncorhynchus gorbuscha. The sequence continues at coordinate 38,034,701 of NC_060189.1, read as the reverse complement.
GTCAGCACAAGAGAAGAGGAGATCGAGCAGAGGACACAAAGGCTTACCCCTCGGACTGAGGGGCAGGTCGTCCCTGCACAAGAGAAGAGGAGATCGAGCAGAGGACACAAAGGCTTACCCCTCGGACTGAGGGGCAGGTCGTCCCTGCACAAGACAGCACAAGAGGAGAGGAGATCGCGCAGAGGACACAGGTAGGTATCTGACAACGGCTCGCCCTCGGACTGAGGGGCAGGCCGTGGCTGCACAAGTCAGCACAAGAGAAGAGGAGATCGAGCAGAGGACACAAAGGCTTACCCCTCGGACTGAGGGGCAGGTCGTCCCTGCACAAGAGAAGAGGAGATCGAGCAGAGGACACAGAGGCTTACCCCTCGGACTGAGGGGCAGGCCTTCGTGCAGAGGACACAGGTAGGTATCCCGGCTCGGACTGAGGGGCAGGCCGTCCCAAGCAGCACAAGAGAAGAGGAGATCGAGCAGAGGACACAAAGGCTTACCCCTCGGACTGAGGGGCAGGTCGTCCCTGCACAAGGACTGAGATCGAGCAGAGGACACAAAGGCTTACCCCTCGGACTGAGGGGCAGGTCGTCCCTGCACAAGAGGAGAGGAGATCGCGCAGAGGACACAGGTAGGTATCTGACCGGCTCGCCCTCGGACTGAGGGGCAGGCCGTGGCTGCCTCAGCACAAGAGAAGAGGAGATCGAGCAGAGGACACAAAGGCTTACCCCTCGGACTGAGGGGCAGGTCGTCCCTGCACAAGAGAAGAGGAGATCGAGCAGAGGACACAAAGGCTTACCCCTCGGACTGAGGGGCAGGCCGTCCCTGCACAAGACAGCACAAGAGGAGAGGAGATCGCGCAGAGGACACAGGTAGGTATCTGACAACGGCTCGCCCTCGGACTGAGGGGCAGGCCGTGGCTGCACAAGTCAGCACAAGAGAAGAGGAGATCGAGCAGAGGACACAAGGCTTACCCCTCGGACTGAGGGGCAGGTCGTCCCTGCACAAGAGAAGAGGAGATCGAGCAGAGGACACAAAGGCTTACCCCTCGGACTGAGGGGCAGGCCGTCCCTGCACAAGAGCACAAGAGAGGAGATCGAGCAGAGGACACAGGTAGGTATCTGACAACGGCTCGCCCTCGGACTGAGGGGCAGGCCGTGGCTGCACAAGACAGCACAAGAGAAGAGGAGATCGAGCAGAGGACACAAGGCTTACCCCTCGGACTGAGGGGCAGGTCGTCCCTGCACAAGAGAAGAGGAGATCGAGCAGAGGACACAAAGGCTTACCCCTCGGACTGAGGGGCAGGTCGTCCCTGCACAAGACAGCACAAGAGGAGGGAGATCGAGCAGAGGACACAGGTAGGTATCTGACAACGGCTCGCCCTCGGACTGAGGGGCAGGCCGTGGCTGCACAAGTCAGCACAAGAGAAGAGGAGATCGAGCAGAGGACACAAAGGCTTACCCCTCGGACTGAGGGGCAGGTCGTCCCTGCACAAGAGACAAGAGGAGATCGAGCAGAGGACACAAAGATTACCCCTCGGACTGAGGGGCAGGACACAGGTCCTGCACAAGAGCACAAGAGAGGAGATCGAGCAGAGGACACAGAGGCTTACCCCTCGGACTGAGGGGACAGGCCCTGCCCTGCACAAGAGAAGAGGAGATCGAGCAGAGGACACAAAGGCTTACCCCTCGGACTGAGGGGCAGGTCGTCCCTGCACAGGACAGCACAAGAGCACAAGAGGAGATCGCGCAGAGGACACAGGTAGGTATCTGACAACGGCTCGCCCTCGGACTGAGGGGCAGGCCGTGGCTGCACAAGTCAGCACAAGAGAAGAGGAGATCGAGCAGAGGACACAAAGGCTTACCCCTCGGACTGAGGGGGCAGGTCGTCCCTGCACAAGAGAAGAGGAGATCGAGCAGAGGACACAGAGGCTTACCCCTCGGACTGAGGGGCAGGCCGTCCCTGCACAAGAGGAGAGGAGATCGCGCAGAGGACACAGGTAGGTATCTGACAACGGCTCGCCCTCGGACTGAGGGGCAGGCCGTGGCTGCACAAGTCAGCACAAGAGAAGAGGAGATCGAGCAGAGGACACAAAGGCTTACCCCTCGGACTGAGGGGAGGACAGGTCGTCCCTGCACAAGAGAAGAGGAGATCAGCAGAGGACACAGAGGCTTACCCCTCGGACTGAGGGGCAGGCCGTCCCTGCACAAGAGCAGAGGAGAGGAGATCAGAGGACAGGTAGGTATCTGACAACGGCTCGCCCTCGGACTGAGGGGCAGGCCGTGGCTGCACAAGTCAGCACAAGAGAAGAGGAGATCGAGCAGAGGACACAAAGGCTTACCCCTCGGACTGAGGGGCAGGTCGTCCCTGCACAAGAGAAGAGGAGATCGAGCAGAGGACACAGAGGCTTACCCCTCGGACTGAGGGCAGGCCGTCCCTGTCCCTGCACAAGAGGAGAGGAGATCGCGCAGAGGACACAGGTAGGTATCTGACAACGGCTCGCCCTCGGACTGAGGGGCAGGCCGTGGCTGCACAAGTCAGCACAAGAGAAGAGGAGATCGAGCAGAGGACACAAAGGCTTACCCCTCGGACTGAGGGGCAGGTCGTCCCTGCACAAGAGAAGAGGAGATCGAGCAGAGGACACAAAGGCTTACCCCTCGGACTGAGGGGCAGGTCGTCCCTGCACAAGACAGCACAAGAGGAGAGGAGATCGCGCAGAGGACACAGGTAGGTATCTGACAACGGCTCGCCCTCGGACTGAGGGGCAGGCCGTGGCTGCACAAGTCAGCACAAGAGAAGAGGAGATCGAGCAGAGGACACAAGGCTTACCCCTCGGACTGAGGACACAAAGGCTTACCCCTCGGACTGAGGCAGGCCGTCCCTGCACAAGACAGCACAAGAGGAGGGAGATCGCGCAGAGGACACAGGTAGGTCGAGCAGAGGACACAAAGGCTTACCCCTCGGACTGAGGGGCAGGCCGTCCTGCACAAGAGCACAAGAGAAGAGATCGAGCAGAGGACACAAAGGCTTACCCCTCGGACTGAGGGGCAGGTCGTCCCTGCACAAGACAGCACAAGAGGAGAGGAGATCGCGCAGAGGACACAGGTAGGTATCTGACAACGGCTCGCCCTCGGACTGAGGGGCAGGCCGTGGCTGCACAAGTCAGCACAAGAGAAGAGGAGATCGAGCAGAGGACACAAAGGCTTACCCCTCGGACTGAGAGACAAGAGAAGAGGAGATCGAGCAGAGGACACAAAGGCTTACCCCTCGGACTGAGGGGCAGGCCGTCCCTGCACAAGACAGCACAAGAGGAGAGGAGATCGCGCAGAGGACACAGGTAGGTATCTGACAACGGCTCGCCCTCGGACTGAGGGGCAGGCCGTGGCTGCACAAGTCAGCACAAGAGAAGAGGAGATCGAGCAGAGGACACAAAGGCTTACCCCTCGGACTGAGGGGCAGGTCGTCCCTGCACAAGAGAAGAGGAGATCGAGCAGAGGACACAAAGGCTTACCCCTCGGACTGAGGGGCAGGTCGTCCCTGCACAAGACAGCACAAGAGGAGAGGAGATCGCGCAGAGGACACAGGTAGGTATCTGACAACGGCTCGCCCTCGGACTGAGGGGCAGGCCGTGGCTGCACAAGTCAGCACAAGAGAAGAGGAGATCGAGCAGAGGACACAAAGGCTTACCCCTCGGACTGAGGGGCAGGTCGTCCCTGCACAAGAGAAGAGGAGATCGAGCAGAGGACACAGAGGCTTACCCCTCGGACTGAGGGGCAGGCCGTCCCTGCACAAGAGGAGAGGAGATCGTGCAGAGGACACAGGTAGGTATCTGACAACGGCTCGCCCTCGGACTGAGGGGCAGGCCGTGGCTGCACAAGTCAGCACAAGAGAAGAGGAGATCGAGCAGAGGACACAAAGGCTTACCCCTCGGACTGAGGGGCAGGTCGTCCCTGCACAAGAGAAGAGGAGATCGAGCAGAGGACACAAAGGCTTACCCCTCGGACTGAGGGGCAGGTCGTCCCTGCACAAGTCAGCACAAGATGAGAGGAGATCGCGCAGAGGACACAGGTAGGTATCTGACAACGGCTCGCCCTCGGACTGAGGGGCAGGCCGTGGCTGCACAAGTCAGCACAAGAGAAGAGGAGATCAAGCAGAGGACACAAAGGCTTACCCCTCGGACTGAGGGGCAGGTCGTCCCTGCACAAGAGAAGAGGAGATCGAGCAGAGGACACAAAGGCTTACCCCTCGGACTGAGGGGCAGGACGTCCCTGCACAAGAGAAGAGGAGATCGAGCAGAGGACACAAAGGCTTACCCCTCGGACTGAGGGGCAGGTCGTCCCTGCACAAGACAGCACAAGAGGAGAGGAGATCGCGCAGAGCACAGAGGACACAGGTATCTGACAACGGCTCGCCCTCGGACTGAGGGGCAGGCCGTGGCTGCACAAGTCAGCACAAGAGAAGAGGAGATCGAGCAGAGGACACAAAGGCTTACCCCTCGGACTGAGGGGCAGGTCGTCCCTGCACAAGAGAAGAGGAGATCGAGCAGAGGACACAGAGGCTTACCCCTCGGACTGAGGGGCAGCAGGCCGTCCACAAGCACAAAGAGGAGAGGAGATCAGAGGACACAGGTAGGTATCTGACAACGGCTCGCCCTCGGACTGAGGGGCAGGCCGTGGCTGCACAAGTCAGCACAAGAGAAGAGGAGATCGAGCAGAGGACACAAAGGCTTACCCCTCGGACTGAGGGGCAGGTCGTCCCTGCACAAGAGAAGAGGAGATCGAGCAGAGGACACAAAGGCTTACCCCTCGGACTGAGGGGCAGGTCGTCCCTGCACAAGACAGCACAAGAGGAGAGGAGATCGCGCAGAGGACACAGGTAGGTATCTGACAACGGCTCGCCCTCGGACTGAGGGGCAGGCCGTGGCTGCACAAGTCAGCACAAGAGAAGAGGAGATCGAGCAGAGGACACAAAGGCTTACCCCTCGGACTAAGGGGCAGGTCGTCCCTGCACAAGAGAAGAGGAGATCGAGCAGAGGACACAGAGGCTTACCCCTCGGACTGAGGGGCAGGCCGTCCCTGCACAAGAGGAGAGGAGATCGTGCAGAGGACACAGGTAGGTATCTGACCCTCGCCCTCGGACTGAGGGGCAGGCCGTGGCTGCACAAGTCAGCACAAGAGAAGAGGAGATCGAGCAGAGGACACAAAGGCTTACCCCTCGGACTGAGGGCAGGTCGTCCCTGCACAAGAGAAGAGGAGATCGAGCAGAGGACACAAAGGCTTACCCCTCGGACTGAGGGGCAGGTCGTCCCTGCACAAGACAGCACAAGATGAGAGGAGATCGCGCAGAGGACACAGGTAGGTATCTGACAACGGCTCGCCCTCGGACTGAGGGGCAGGCCGTGGCTGCACAAGTCAGCACAAGAGAAGAGGAGATCGAGCAGAGGACACAAAGGCTTACCCCTCGGACTGAGGGGCAGGTCGTCCCTGCACAAGAGAAGAGGAGATCGAGCAGAGGACACAAAGGCTTACCCCTCGGACTGAGGGGCAGGTCGTCCCTGCACAAGAGAAGAGGAGATCGAGCAGAGGACACAAAGGCTTACCCCTCGGACTGAGGGGCAGGTCGTCCCTGCACAAGACAGCACAAGAGGAGAGGAGATCGCGCAGAGGACACAGGTAGGTATCTGACAACGGCTCGCCCTCGGACTGAGGGGCAGGCCGTGGCTGCACAAGTCAGCACAAGAGAAGAGGAGATCGAGCAGAGGACACAAAGGCTTACCCCTCGGACTGAGGGGCAGGTCGTCCCTGCACAAGAGAAGAGGAGATCGAGCAGAGGACACAGAGGCTTACCCCTCGGACTGAGGGGCAGGCCGTCCCTGCACAAGAGGAGAGGAGATCGTGCAGAGGACACAGGTAGGTATCTGACAACGGCTCGCCCTCGGACTGAGGGGCAGGCCGTGGCTGCACAAGTCAGCACAAGAGAAGAGGAGATCGAGCAGAGGACACAAAGGCTTACCCCTCGGACTGAGGGGCAGGTCGTCCCTGCACAAGACAGCACAAGAGGAGAGGAGATCGCGCAGAGGACACAGGTAGGTATCTGACAATGGCTCGCCCTCGGACTGAGGGGCAGGCCGTGGCTGCACAAGTCAGCACAAGAGAAGAGGAGATCGAGCAGAGGACACAAAGGCTTACCCCTCGGACTGAGGGGCAGGTCGTCCCTGCACAAGAGAAGAGGAGATCGAGCAGAGGACACAAAGGCTTACCCCTCGGACTGAGGGGCAGGTCGTCCCTGCACAAGAGAAGTGGAGATCGAGCAGAGGACACAAGAGGGACTGAGGAGACAAGACGCACAAGAGCAGAGGACAGAGGACAGGTAGGTATCTGACAACGGCTCGCCCTCGGACTGAGGGGCAGGCCGTGGCTGCACAAGTCAGCACAAGAGAAGAGGAGATCGAGCAGAGGACACAAAGGCTTACCCCTCGGACTGAGGGGCAGGTCGTCCCTGCACAAGAGAAGAGGAGATCGAGCAGAGGACACAAAGGCTTAACCCTCGGACTGAGGGGCAGGCCGTCCCTGCACAAGTCAGCACAAGATGAGAGGAGATCGCGCAGAGGACACAGGTAGGTATCTGACAACGGCTCGCCCTCGGACTGAGGGGCAGGCCGTGGCTGCACAAGTCAGCACAAGAGAAGAGGAGATCGAGCAGAGGACACAAAGGCTTACCCCTCGGACTGAGGGGCAGGTCGTCCCTGCACAAGAGAAGAGGAGATCGAGCAGAGGACACAAAGGCTTACCCCTCGGACTGAGGGGCAGGTCGTCCCTGCACAAGAGAAGAGGAGATCGAGCAGAGGACACAAAGGCTTACCCCTCGGACTGAGGGGCAGGTCGTCCCTGCACAAGACAGCACAAGAGGAGAGGAGATCGCGCAGAGGACACAGGTAGGTATCTGACAACGGCTCGCCCTCGGACTGAGGGGCAGGCCGTGGCTGCACAAGTCAGCACAAGAGAAGAGGAGATCGAGCAGAGGACACAAAGGCTTACCCCTCGGACTGAGGGGCAGGTCGTCCCTGCACAAGAGAAGAGGAGATCGAGCAGAGGACACAGAGGCTTACCCCTCGGACTGAGGGGCAGGCCGTCCCTGCACAAGAGGAGAGGAGATCGTGCAGAGGACACAGGTAGGTATCTGACAACGGCTCGCCCTCGGACTGAGGGGCAGGCCGTGGCTGCACAAGTCAGCACAAGAGAAGAGGAGATCGAGCAGAGGACACAAAGGCTTACCCCTCGGACTGAGGGGCAGGTCGTCCCTGCACAAGAGAAGAGGAGATCGAGCAGAGGACACAAAGGCTTACCCCTCGGACTGAGGGGCAGGTCGTCCCTGCACAAGACAGCACAAGAGGAGAGGAGATCGCGCAGAGGACACAGGTAGGTATCTGACAACGGCTCGCCCTCGGACTGAGGGGCAGGCCGTGGCTGCACAAGTCAGCACAAGAGAAGAGGAGATCGAGCAGAGGACACAAAGGCTTACCCCTCGGACTGAGGGGCAGGTCGTCCCTGCACAAGAGAAGAGGAGATCGAGCAGAGGACACAGAGGCTTACCCCCCTCGGACTGAGGGGCAGGCCGTCCCTGCACAAGTGCACAAGAGGAGAGGAGATCGCGCAGAGGACACAGGTAGGTATCTGACAACGGCTCGCCCTCGGACTGAGGGGCAGGCCGTGGCTGCACAAGTCAGCACAAGAGAAGAGGAGATCGAGCAGAGGACACAAAGGCTTACCCCTCGGACTGAGGGGCAGGTCGTCCCTGCACAAGAGAAGAGGAGATCGAGCAGAGGACACAAAGGCTTAACCCTCGGACTGAGGGGCAGGCCGTCCCTGCACAAGTCAGCACAAGATGAGAGGAGATCGCGCAGAGGACACAGGTAGGTATCTGACAACGGCTCGCCCTCGGACTGAGGGGCAGGCCGTGGCTGCACAAGTCAGCACAAGAGAAGAGGAGATCGAGCAGAGGACACAAAGGCTTACCCCTCGGACTGAGGGGCAGGTCGTCCCTGCACAAGAGAAGAGGAGATCAGCAGAGGACACAAAGACCCCTCGGACTGAGGGCAGGTCGTCCCTGCACAAGAGAGGACACAGAGGACACAAAGGCTTACCCCTCGGACTGAGGGGCAGGTCGTCCCTGCACAAGACAGCACAAGAGGAGAGGAGATCGCGCAGAGGACACAGGTAGGTATCTGACAACGGCTCGCCCTCGGACTGAGGGGCAGGCCGTGGCTGCACAAGTCAGCACAAGAGAAGAGGAGATCGAGCAGAGGACACAAAGGCTTACCCCTCGGACTGAGGGGCAGGTCGTCCCTGCACAAGAGAAGAGATCGGAGATCCCCTCGGAGCAGAGGACACAGAGGCACAGGTAGGTATCTGAAAGGCTTACCCCTCGGACTGAGGGGCAGGTCGTCCCTGCCAAGACAGCACAAGAGGAGAGGAGATCGCGCAGAGGACACAGGTAGGTATCTGACAACGGCTCGCCCTCGGACTGAGGGGCAGGCCGTGGCTGCACAAGTCAGCACAAGAGAAGAGGAGATCGAGCAGAGGACACAAAGGCTTACCCCTCGGACTGAGGGGCAGGTCGTCCCTGCACAAGAGAAGAGGAGATCGAGCAGAGGACACAAGGCTTACCCCGGACTGAGGGGCGGACACAAGAGAAGAGGGATCGAGCAGAGGACAGGGCTTACCCTCGGACTGAGGGGCAGGTCCCCTGCACAAGACAGCACAAGAGGAGAGGAGATCACAAGAGAGAGGAGATCGCAGAGGACACAGGTAGGTATCTGACAACGGCTCGCCCTCGGACTGAGGGGCAGGCCGTGGCTGCACAAGTCAGCACAAGAGAAGAGGAGATCGAGCAGAGGACACAAAGGCTTACCCCTCGGACTGAGGGGGCAGGTCGTCCCTGCACAAGAGAAGAGGAGATCGAGCAGAGGACACAAAGGCTTACCCCTCGGACTGAGGGGCAGGACGTCCCTGCACAAGAGAGAGGAGATCGAGAGGACACAGGTAGGATCTGACAACGGCTCGCCCTCGGACTGAGGGGCAGGCCGTGGCTGCACAAGTCAGCACAAGAGAAGAGGAGATCGAGCAGAGGACACAAAGGCTTACCCCTCGGACTGAGGGGCAGGTCGCTCCCTGCACAAGAGAAGAGGAGATCGAGCAGAGGACACAAAGGCTTACCCCTCGGACTGAGGGGCAGGTCGTCCCTGCACAAGAGAAGAGGAGATCGAGCAGAGGACACAGGTAGGTATCTTACCCCTCGGACTGAGGGGCAGGCCGTCCCTGCACAAGAGCACAAGAGAGAGGAGATCGCGCAGAGGACACAGGTAGGTATCTGACAACGGCTCGCCCTCGGACTGAGGGGCAGGCCGTGGCTGCACAAGTCAGCACAAGAGAAGAGGAGATCGAGCAGAGGACACAAAGGCTTACCCCTCGGACTGAGGGGCAGGTCGTCCCTGCACAAGAGAAGAGGAGATCGAGCAGAGGACACAAAGGCTTACCCCTCGGACTGAGGGGCAGGTCGTCCCTGCACAAGAGAAGGAGAGGAGATCGAGCAGAGGACACAAAGGCTTACCCCTCGGACTGAGGGGCAGGCCGTCCTGCACAAGACAGCACAAGAGAAGAGGAGATCGAGCAGAGGACACAAAGGTAGGTATCTGACAACGGCTCGCCCTCGGACTGAGGGGCAGGCCGTCCCTGCACAAGAGAAGAGGAGATCGAGCAGAGGACACAAAGGCTTACCCCTCGGACTGAGGGGCAGGCCGTCCCTGCACAAGACAGCACAAGAGAGAGAGATCGAGCAGAGGACACAAAGGCTTACCCCTCGGACTGAGGGGCAGGCCGTCCCTGCACAAGACAGCACAAGAGAGAGGAGATCGCGCAGAGGACACAGGTAGGTATCTGACAACGGCTCGCCCTCGGACTGAGGGGCAGGCCGTCTGCACAAGTCTGCACAAGAGAAGAGGAGATCGAGCAGAGGACACAGGCTTAGGACTGAGGGGCAGGCCGTCCCTGCACAAGTCAGCACAAGAGAAGAGGAGATCGGCAGAGGTACACAAAGGCCCCCTCGGACTGAGGGGCAGGCCGTCCCTGCACAAGAGCACAAGAGAAGAGGAGATCGAGCAGAGGACACAGGTAGGTATCTGACAACCTCGGACTGAGGGGCAGGCCGTCCTGCACAAGACAGCACAAGAGAAGAGGAGATCGAGCAGAGGACACAAAGGCTTACCCCTCGGACTGAGGGGCAGGCCGTCCCTGCACAAGAGCACAAGAGGAGAGGAGATCACGCAGAGGACACAGGTAGGTATCTGACAACGGCTGACGCCCTCGGACTGAGGGGCAGGCCGTGGCTGCACAAGTCAGCACAAGAGAAGAGGAGATCGAGCAGAGGACACAAAGGCTTACCCCTCGGACTGGGGGGCAGGTCGTCCCTGCACAAGAGAAGAGGAGATCGAGCAGAGGACACAAAGGCTTACCCCTCGGACTGAGGGGCAGGTCGTCCCTGCACAAGACAGCACAAGAGGAGAGGAGATTGTGCAGAGGACACAGGTAGGTATCTGACAACGGCTCGCCCTCGGACTGAGGGGCAGGCCGTGGCTGCACAAGTCAGCACAAGAGAAGAGGAGATCGAGCAGAGGACACAAAGGCTTACCCCTCGGACTGAGGGGCAGGCCGTCCCTGCACAAGTCAGCACAAGAGGAGAGGAGATCGCGCAGAGGACACAGGTAGGTATCTGACAACGGCTCGCCCTCGGACTGAGGGGCAGGCCGTGGCTGCACAAGTCAGCACAAGAGAAGAGGTGATCGAGCAGAGGACACAAAGGCTTACCCCTCGGACTGAGGGGCAGGTCGTCCCTGCACAAGAGAAGAGGAGATCGAGCAGAGGACACAAAGGCTTACCCCTCGGACTGAGGGGCAGGTCGTCCCTGCACAAGAGAAGAGGAGATCGAGCAGAGGACACAAAGGCTTACCCCTCGGACTGAGGGGCAGGTCGTCCCTGCACAAGAGAAGAGGAGATCGAGCAGAGGACACAAAGGCTTACCCCTCGGACTGAGGGGCAGGCCGTCCCTGCACAAGACAGCACAAGAGGAGAGGAGATCGCGCAGAGGACACAGGTAGGTATCTGACAACGGCTCGCCCTCGGACTGAGGGGCAGGCCGTCTCTGCACAAGAGAAGAGGAGATCGAGCAGAGGACACAAAGGCTTACCCCTCGGACTAAGGGGCAGGCCGTCCCTGCACAAGACAGCACAAGAGAAGAGGAGATCGAGCTGAGGACACAAAGGCTTACCCCTCGGACTGAGGGGCAGGCCGTCCCTGCACAAGACAGCACAAGAGAAGAGGAGATTGAGCAGAGGACACAAAGGCGTACCCCTCGGACTGAGGGGCAGGCCGTCCCTGCACAAGAGGAGAGGAGATCGCGCAGAGGACACAGGTAGGTATCTGACAACGGCTCGCCCTCGGACTGAGGGGCAGGCCGTCGCTGCACAAGAGAAGAGGAGATCGAGCAGAGGACACAAAGGCTTACCCCTCGGACTGAGGGGCAGGCCGTCCCTGCACAAGACAGCACAAGAGAAGAGGAGATCGAGCAGAGGACACAAAGGCTTACCCCTCGGACTGAGGGGCAGGCCGTCCCTGCACAAGAGGAGAGGAGATCGCGCAGAGGACACAGGTAGGTATCTGACAACGGCTCGCCCTCGGACTGAGGGGCAGGCCGTCGCTGCACAAGAGAAGAGGAGATCGAGCAGAGGACACAAAGGCTTACCCCTCGGACTGAGGGGCAGGCCGTCCCTGCACAAGACAGCACAAGAGAAGAGGAGATTGAGCAGAGGACACAAAGGCTTACCCCTCGGACTGAGGGGCAGGCCGTCCCTGCACAAGAGGAGAGGAGATCGCGCAGAGGACACAGGTAGGTAATCTGACAACGGCTCGCCCTCGGACTGAGGGGCAGGCCGTCGCTGCACAAGTCAGCACAAGAGAAGAGGAGATCGAGCAGAGGACACAAAGGCTTACCCCTCGGACTGAGGGGCGGGTCGTCCCTGCACAAGAGAAGAGGAGATCGAGCAGAGGACACAAAGGCTTTCCCCTCGGACTGAGGGGCGGGTCGTCCCTGCACAAGAGGAGAGGAGATCGAGCAGAGAAGAGGACAGCAGCAAAGGAGAAGATCATATGCCAAACATTATATATTATAACCATAGTTGCTGTATAATAAAATATAAATGTGTGTACCTGTGTATGCCTTGCTTGTACTGTAACCTCAGATTGGCAATAACAATAAGAGTCTCCATATCCTTTTGTACACATGTGCATTGTTTATTGTATCACTTTACATCAATGTTACACAGTTGCCTTGTAGTACAATGTGACTAGGTTCATTCTAAAAATGATCAAGACATTATCCGAACTTGTCCAACACTGACTATGAACCCTCGTGGGGCACCCACGTCACGTAAGAGATGCTCCTCGGCCCAGGAGATGAAGCATAGAATGAATGAAACCTCAGTCTTTGAATATGAATAACACCATTGCATTTGCCAACCTTGTCTTTATATATTATAACCATAGTTGCTGTATAATAAAATATAAATGTGTGTACCTGTGTATGCCTTGCTTGTACTGTAACCTCAGATTGGCAATAACAATAAGAGTCTCCATATCCTTTTGTACACATGTGCATTGTTTATTGTGTCACTTTACATCAATGTTACACAGTTGCCTTGTAGTACAATGTGACTAGGTTCATTCTAAAAATGATCAAGACATTATCCGAACTTGTCCAACACTGACTATGAACCCTCGTGGGGCACCCACGTCACGTAAGAGATGCTCCTCGGCCCAGGAGATGAAGCATAGAATGAATGAAACCTCAGTCTTTGAATATGAATAACACCATTGCATTTGCCAACCTTGTCTTTATATATTATAACCATAGTTGCTGTATAATAAAATATAAATGTGTGTACCTGTGTATGCCTTGCTTGTACTGTAACCTCAGATTGGCAATAACAATAAGAGTCTCCATATCCTTTTGTACACATGTGCATTGTTTATTGTGTCACTTTACATCAATGTTACACAGTTGCCTTGTAGTACAATGTGACTAGGTTCATTCTAAAAATGATCAAGACATTATCCGAACTTGTCCAACACTGACTATGAACCCTCGTGGGGCACCCACGTCACGTAAGAGATGCTCCTCGGCCCAGGAGATGAAGCATAGAATGAATGAAACCTCAGTCTTTGAATATGAATAACACCATTGCATTTGCCAACCTTGTCTTTATATATTATAACCATAGTTGCTGTATAATAAAATATAAATGTGTGTACCTGTGTATGCCTTGCTTGTACTGTAACCTCAGATTGGCAATAATAATAAGAGTCTCCATATCCTTTTTTACACATGTGCATTGTTTATTGAATCACTTTATGTCAAAGTTACACAGTCAAACTATACGGCGCCTTGTAGTGACTAGTTTCATTCTAAGAATTATCAAGACATTATCGGAACTTGGCCAACACTGACTATGAACCCTCATGAGGCACCGAGGACGCTTAGGCAAGGCCATGGGTGGACCGGATTCGCGTAGGAGAATCACCTCGGACAAGGATATGAAGCATAGAACGGATGAAAGCTCCAACTGAGGGCGGAACCTCCAGGTTCGTGGAATCCAGGAGTCACATAAAGAGAGGAATGGATCAAACCTTCTTCCACTTGTTATACCCTTGTGTAACCAAATGTACTCCCTATACAGAGTGCCAAGTTCAGGTAGCGCTGTGTAATCTGTAGTACTGTTTCAAGGTCTAGGTACACAGGAAACCCCAGCCATGGAATGGCCACCAAAAGAAGAGGTACGATTGGGAGAACCCACAATCCACAAAAATATTGTTTTCAAAGATGGACAATACATAGCCACTGGTATCGACCCAGACTGGGATGGAAACATGCTGGAGCGCATTGAATGGATGACCGCAACAAACGGAGGAAAGAACGTGCAACCTGGTGACAAGTCGTTCTTCGTCCGTGAAGCAATGATGCTGGGGCTTCCTTCGAAACAGGAAGCTACCGTAACATCAGTAGTGAACGTTGACTCCGACAGAGGTGTAGGCTGCAGATACAACCTATCACGGTTTGCCTGGTTGGGAGACCCAACTAACATGGAATACACAGGGAAGGGAAACTCTCACCAGTGCCGGAGTTGCAACGTGGATACATCAAACTTCGTGCCAGGTGACACGTTCCTGAATCAACACGCTTTCTTTACCAAAGGACAGTGTCCATACCTGAAGAACAACTACACCCCTGACCGTCTGAAGATTGAAATAGGACAAGAGAGATTCCGCAGGGGATTCATCGCGCACCCAAACGTGATCACTGCCCCGGACGCTTGGAGTCGTCCTACAGTTGTAGTGAAATACCTGATATATATCACACTGGCTGAACGGCACTGGTGTTACATGTGCGGCCACTTGTCTGGAGCACATGCCCCATATTGTTATGAGAAAATGACAAAGCTGAATCGCAAGCTTGAAAATAGTCTGTACCAGTTGAAGGTGGAACTGTAGAACACCTGATCCGGAACATCAAACACTGTGCTTATACCTTGTTGTTAGCTTTTCAACAAAAGACCTGAATGTTATGGGCCATGTGTCTACCAATAAAATCTTGATAACTTGGACACGGATATGTGTTTTATTTTCTACTCTGTTTAATAGGTATGGAGCTGTGACAGAAAAGACCACACTTTTCATTTGACTAAGGAGTACATTTCTGAACCTTGATAAAGGGCGTTTATCCAACCGTGATCCAATAGCAGATGGTGTGAACATCAAACCAATAGTTTCCAAAGGGGATGACTAGTTCCTCAGATATAAAAGCCATGTATCCTCAGTTCCCCATCTACATGTGTATTGGTTCAGGAACCATGCAGTCTAACGTGAACAAGGCACATGTACTGAAACGGAGGCAATCTACCCCAAGGGACAACACCACATCTGCAAAGCCTCTGGTGTCTTGTTACTTCACACTAGGGTGCGGGACAGGGCAGTGGCACATGTGGAACACGTCACCTAGTGCTTTAACCCTGCGAGCAGGAGACCTGTTGTGCGCCTGCATATTAGCCTCAGACTTTAATGACACGACGTGTCACCTCACCAGGGTACTAGCTGATGTTACCATCGGGGGATTGGGTAACACAACCTGCCTACTGGGACGAGACATATGTTTCGAGTCTTCGGAGCATAGGCCAGACCTGCAATCTGTGGCCACCCAGGGTGATATTGTGGCCATGTGTATGTCGAAAGGTGTCAAATGCACAAGCTTTTTAGAACATTACACACAGTACCCTCAGGATGAGGAACTTCAGCTCGGTTGCACTCTCTATTTTCACACACCGTAAGCGATATGCTCAGCAAGCAGTATGATATCATGCATCACTACCCTCTATACAACCGTGCTCTTGGTCTGTACTACTCTGATAAGGTTAGATTGGAACCCCCGGAACTGAACCAAATGCTAGCTACAGGGGGTCTATTGGACCTCAGTGCTGCGGATCACCAGTCCCTCCATGGGATCCCCTTGATCGGGGTAGATCATATCTCATTTTCACATTGGAACTACCCTGACACCAGAGAGGGTCGAAGCCAAGAGGAGCGAGAAGGCAAAGTGCGACACCTAGGAGATGAACGAGACGTAGGAGATGACCCTCTGTTGAAAAGTGACCACGACACACAAAATGATTGCGATGAGGTAGACGACTCAGCTGGAAGTCAAACTCTGGGGAAAGCAAGCACCAGAGAGCCACCGTCCCCTGTCTCGCCTTTCCCTACGGAAGGAATGAATGAAATGTATACCGTCACCACGTTAGAGACCTTCAACAACCTTCCCGGGACTCTAACAGACAGACCTAGGGCTTTCCCTTATACCTTCACAGTGTATACGAGCGATGATCTGACTTTCGACCACCTGGTGAATTACTGTATAATACGCACCCGTGAGCCCGAAGCAATGCTACCGTCACGTGAAAAGTGGGGATCCGTCAATCCTGTGCTGCTCATGGAAGACCCTGTCGACCCTGTGACGGGTAAAGCAGTGCACCGGTACACGGTCACCTCCAGAGGACACTTGAGTACCTTGATGGCGAACAGAGACACGGGCCCCGGCCTGTGCTACAACGAGGTGTTCCTACCCGGAAGGCCTGTCAGCAGATTGAACTTGGACGTGGATCTCAAGTGTTGTCAGACATGCAACAAGAAATTTGCCACTGAAGCGGATCGCTCCACCAAGCGTAAAGTATCTGAGGCCTTAACAACAAGTCTGATCTTGGTGATAGTCGAGTCTCTTGTGAGACTTGTGAAGGTCAAGATGAGCGAGCTGGAGAACGATCCGTCTCTCAGAGAGCTTGCAAAGGTGGTGGGTAAGATTGCCGTGTACGTCAGGGCTTCCTCTGCCAAAGCGAAGCTGAGCCTCAGAATGCTCTGGTATCTGCCGGTAGAACTGTGCAGTGTCGATGGCATAGAGGCCTACAGACCTTTACTCGACGAGATGGAGAGGGTCTCTATGAAGTACGTTCTCCTGTCTTACCCGAAAGACGCAGACTCGTGTGGGCTCTGCAACCTGGGACATGCGATGAGAAAGGGACCTTGTAGCTCGTCGGGCTCGGGGTATCTGAGGCTCAACTGCGATCACGACAACAGACGTTCCTCTATCGACAAGGCCCCGTACTCGGTTAGGAAGTGCGTTCGGCTGCCCAACTGTTACAAAGCGGACTCAGGGTTCGAGTACGTAGACACATTCAACATCCAAGACATTGAAGACCCGGGCTGCGATGACCCCCTGGCCCTTTCAGTGGTCCTTTCCTCCAACCCCATACTAGCCGATGTAACAACGCTGGGGATACGTTTCCGAGGCATCTTGAAAGCTCGGGGACTCGGTCAACGCTTGCTGGTATCCGAGATCGAGGGAGTGCCGAATCAAACCCGGGTAGAAAGCGAAGCTCGGAGACTGACATTGCTCTGGGGTGTCCCTGTGACTATCAGGAAGACCAGATCTGGACTCTTCTGTGTCCAGGCGAATGAAAAGTCGACAACCTACCCTTGTCCTATACACAAACGAGTGCACTCCAAGTCCAAGCTGGGCGCTCTGGTGTTCACTAAGCAAACTAAACCTAAGTGTTTTGTACCCTGACATGCATCTCTATGTATGTTTATGCAGACATTGTGTTTTTGTTGAATAAAACAGAACATACAACCAGAATATAGTAATGTCTTTATTTTCACATTTCTATATTATATCACCTCGGTCATGGACAGAATAGACATTTAGGAAGACAGAGTGTAACAATGTGAAACAGAACAGTAACCATTGCCATCAAGTCTTGTGTGTAGTCAAGGTCCGGGAGCTTCCCCTATGCCAAGTCCTGAGCCTCACCTACACAAACTCAGTGCCAGAGTGAATGTCTCCACTGGCTACTATTTAGAACTTGTCAAAGCTTGAAGGTGTTTCACTAATTTCCATCCCAGCCCGAAACCTTGTATACAATGTGCTTTGTTGAATAAAACAGAAACATACCAACCAGAATATAGTCATGTCTTTATTTTCACAGGTCAATATTATATCACCTCGGTCATGGACAGAATAGACATTAGGAAGGCAGAGTATAACAATGTGAAATATAACAGTAACCGTAAATCATCAAGTCCTTAGTGTAGTCAATGTGGGCTCCGGTCGTGTAGGGCCCACACTGTGTCTCTCACCTGGGACGGCTATGTGAACGTGATTAAATATTGTGGTCGTTAGAGCGGCCGGGTACGCGTGTAGCTCATCTAATGTATGCCTACTCTTCCCTAGTATCGCTCCCTTTGTAGCTCGCTTTGTATCCGATGACAGCCGAGGGCCTCGTTGAGCTACCTCGATGTGCTTCCCGTCCCTGATTCTGCCACAGTTCCTTCTGCACATCCTGCCTCTGAATGGGTTATTGGTCATGAACCGGGTTCTCTTTCTGTAGTTGGTGCCGTATCGACAGTAATCGAGTCTAACAGCCCTGGTGTCTGTACAAGACATCTTGAATCCCTTGCTCTTGGCCTGTGTGACCTTCTGACATGTTTTCTTCCCTACACCACCATTCATCATCTTGACAAAGACACTCCACGGGTGATTCTCGATGTCTTCGTAAAGTCTGTGCGAAACCCATCTCTTCCAGAGCATACTGGAGTCTGGGTTTTCCACAAAGTACTGCATGGCAGGGTTGATGGCATGGAAGTGCTCTATGATGTCTATAGTCCTTTCCACCAGAGAGTCTGCGAGCTCCAGGTCCCTGGGGGTATTGGCATTGGTCCTGGCAGAGCTGTAGTTTTCACAAGGTGGTCCGGCTACTATAACGTCGGGAGCTGGCCCTTGCCACTCTGTGACAGGGTCCCACTTTCGTATGTCTACAACGATATCGGCACCGTGTCGACCGTCTATGTCAAGACGTCGCACGGTCCAGCCTGCTTCAACGAAGGGCTTGCAGATACTGCCTGTGCCGTCGAAGAGACTCAGGAGCATTTTCTGCTCGGTCGTTTCCATTGTCACCTGCCCAGACTCGATTAACTGTGACTTTCTTTCAAATTAACAGATTTGTTAATCGGACAAAGTCCACGTGTGATGAGAATGGCCATGGCCTTGCTCATCCTAACATATCTGCTAACAGCTCTGTGTTTCTCGACCTGTATGGGTAGCAGGAGACGCAATCATATATTGGTCACGAGCAATTTACGCAACTGCGGTAAGGATGTGGAGTACTGCACCGCAACGTACGACCCGCCATTTGCTCTTGTTGGGTGCACAGACACCGGCGTGGAACTATGTCTGTACAGGTGTCCCCTGGGGAAACCATCCCTGCGTTACAAGGCCACAGCGGGAAGACGATGTGCCTCGGTGTGCCCGAGAGGCTATTTCCTGGGGCTGTATGGAGGTGAAGAGGCGTGTAACCTGCACAGTGTCTATTGTCCAGAAGGTGAAAGTGTGATCCTACCCGGCACGTCCTGGTACAACACGGTTTGTGGAAATAGGGAACATTTTAAGGTGCAGGACCTCCTCACCAATGTACAGTCCACCCAACTCCTTGATACACTCAAGGTGCTGACTGCAAGCTGGGTGCGCGACATACCTGGTGGCATAGTAGAAAAGCTGTGCAGAGACATGACCAGTTATGCACAACTCACCCCGTGTATGTTCAATTTCGAACAAATGTTAGACGGCATGGGTTCGCCAGCTGAATCATTGTACTACAGGCTGAACAAGCTCTCCCTGTACCACACCTCTAAGCAACTGTATGACGCGGTGGTGAAACCGTTTGTTACTGGCAAAGATGTGGAACCTGACGTATCCATTCAGTTCCTAAACGCCAATCCTTTGTGGGTAGGGGACCAGGACATATTGGTCATAGAGACCAGACTCACTATTCCCTTGGGCATGTCGGAAAGGTACATACCTAAAAGGCTTTTTTGGTACAGGGGCAAGTCTGGGAGTAAGTGGGTGTTGTGGGCAAACCAACAGGGCCTTGTTTCGGCTCAGACTCGATACAACATCACCAGAGGCCACAACTGGATCACAATGGAATCTGTTGGCTTCTTTGTGGACATTTTTGATATCTCCCTGGTCGTAGAAAACTTCACCTGTGGTATCTTGGACTCAGTCTACGTCAAGGTCGACGTCTATGACAAGCATCAGAAAGTCATGCTAGGGTTACAAAAGGCTCTCGATGTCAACTGCCTGTGGAAACCGAAGCTGCACCAGTCCTGCAATTGCAACCATGCTCTGCTACACTACACCAACCCAGATGGGCTTTGCTCGCCTACCTGCATCACGACCCCATTCGCACAACTGTCACAAGGAGTCGAGGGCAGCAATAACGACTGGACGCTAGAAATTACACACCAGGAGCCCGATGTCTCGATCAAGAACCAGGGCCGGGTTCTATATGGCTCGGTCCCACCTAAAATTGAACGCTTCTGTCTAGTCACAATGCATGTGTTCGCCCTCTCGTCTGGACCACCACGAGACAACCCGTCTGCACCTCTAGACGTGATGAGATGTGATGTCGTACTTGTGGAGTTCGACATCCTGTTGGAAGACCTTCCCCAGGGACTCAATGATGAGTACTTGCCCATAACCGTACGATCCTTATCGAAGTACAACAAGGTGAAAACATCCGAGTTGTACATACCACTAGCGGCCCAGGAAACCCTGAAAACTATCATCCGCCAGGGCTGGGGGGTTAAGATCGGTGTGAAGCTTAGCTTCTTACACTCCAGCCGACCTGACCCCTACCAGGAAGAGCTCGCTGCTGTACTTGACTGGATATTGACTTTGCAGTCCCAGCTGAACCCACTCCTTGGGTGATAGTCATCAACGTGAACATCGGGACCGTAAAGGCGTCGGACTTTGATATGATCAACAGCCTATACGGGTCAACGTTAGAGTTGATACCTGGGCTCTCAGCATACCAGGTCGCCGATGTCATACGGACCAAAAGGTACAATATCGACTACAATACCGAATACACAACTACGTACAGTTACTTTAAATGTAGTGACAAGGAGAGGTGTTCCAGACCTATAACCATATATGACGAAGATGACAACATCCTCTACCATGGAGCTGACCAGGACCCCGTACCAGAGTGTCATGATGCGCCACTAACAGGCCAGAACTGCATTGTGTGCGGGGATGGAGACATAATTATCATCTGCCCGAACATCATGTCACCAGCGAACGTTGAGGACATGACAGGGGAAAGGCTGAATTTTCAGCGGTACACCCCTGGTCATCAGTATGGCAAGGTCACACAATCGGACCATTTGGAGCCTGAGCAGGAGCAAGCAGAGACTGCGCTACGGGAGTTGGGTCTACTCGTGTCGTCACATGGAGCCTTTCTGAACCTGGACACCATATCCGTGTTCACGCAGATGAAGACAGGGTGTGAGCAAGTGAGACCTGGTCGCTGGACCATAGGAGAGTACACCGTCGGTGACCCTTATGCAATCAGGTTACCCCGTGAGGAAGAGTACCCGGAGAGGACAGGATTGTTGGTCTTTGAGGAGCTATGCAAGGTCTCGAACAACCGTGCTGGGATAGTGGTGTCCATGCCATCGAGCAACTACATCCCCGACACGGGCTGCAAGTTGCCGCTGTTCCTCAACAGACATGGCAAAACGGACCCTGGCGTCTTGGATGACAATAGGGTCCATTATTCTATGCGTGATCTCGCCGGAATCATATCGGAAATGGCCAAGTGGGGAGTGTGTAGATACTCCCTGGGATACCTTGACTACACCTTTGGGAACACCGAAGGCGTGCCGACCTTCACGGTGCTCTCAAACATAATCAACCTGAGCGCCACCAAGCTCCGCACTTTACATTACCGGTACACCAGAAACTCAACCTTCGGAGACGGAGCATACTCATACGCTCACGTGGATGGAGTGTACAAACTGGAAGGGTCAATGTTTTTCCAGCACGTCACCCAGGGGACACCTCTCACCAAAAGCTTTGTTCTGGTTCCCGACATGCCTAACCTGAGATTGGGCTTGTCCTCAGACATGAACGTAGGCGCTCCTTTACCCGTTAGTGAACTCATCATCCGTGACGCTATTGAGAGGGTCAAATTTATCCCGTACGGCGCACAGGTTATCAACTTGAATTACAAGGATACCGTAGCCTTCGTTGATCAGGACGGGGACAGGATTTGCATCCATTCGCATTCTACCGTTGTAAGGATCAACGGTCTCCGGTTACCTTCATTCGGTATACAGAGTGAAGCAGACGAGAACCTTACAGAAGGTTGCGACCGCCACATTAGCGGGGCTGAGCATCGCGCCAGGCTACTGGTGTCAGTGCCCATCACCAGACAGTCCAGACAGGCTGTTCTCCAGAGTATAGTTCACTCGAGTCGCTGGCTCGGAACACCTTCACTGACGGGAGAGGAAGAAGACTGGCTGTCCAGCAAGCAAGTAATGACAAGTCGCATCACGCCACCCTCTCTCCAAAGGCCAAGGGGCTTGGCGTCACTCATTGACACTATGCACTTGATATCGAAAACGGTGGAGTGCATCAGAGGCTCCAGTTCATGCATGGATCTGGGAGACTACTCTGATAACAATTGGCCCCAAGGGGGTACAGGTTATCCAATTGCAATCTCTAGTCATTTGGAATCATCAGAGGAAATAGTTGTTAAAATGATAATCCGTGTTAACCACGGTGCGACACGCGTTACAGTCCCATGTGAACTGGAACCGTTCTCTTTCGGATCGGAGAACCCATCTTCGCCTCAGCCCAGGCCGGGCTACTACATGCACATAGAAGAGCCTCTCATCTCCAGGGTGAAAAAGTATATGACAACAGTGGGGCCGCTCACCGCATGGATTGTGCAACCCCTAGCGTTACTCTATTGCCCTGATGTGGACCAGACACTTGCTGACCACCTAGTGTCCTCGGATACGTACTTTCAGAATACCTACGATTGTGTGAACATGATGAACCACTCTCTCAAGGCTCGGAGTGATGTCTTCTCTCGACTCGGTACCTTGATGGAAGAGAATGAAAAGACTGGGGATAAGACTGTGAAGCACCTAATATCTATGATGACCCGCACCTCTGCACTATGTCTGAGCGCGACTGTACTAGCTGTACTAATCAACGTTAGCATACTCACAATGCTTTGTTCGATGTGTCAAGAGAGTCGCTATAGCCAACACCGCTATAGGAAACTGCAATGAAAAACCATCCCATCGCCATGAGGATCCACAGTGCAACCTCGCTCAGATCCATGTATATGCTACTGTCAGCTCTGCTTCGTATTCTCTACCCCATGTCTAGTCAAGACTCACCGTCAAACCCAGGTTCCGGGGACACCAGGGAACACAGTCTAGATTCAGGACAGGGTCGTTTAATCAGAAACGGTAATATGTCTCCGGACTCCCTCGACCACAGGGTGATACTCAACCCAGGCAGATGGAAGATACGCACACCGGAGAGGCGCAGCACCTACATTGCCTATCATTTCTTTATAGGCTTCAACTGGACCAAGCTCGAAGTAGACTACCCCAAATGTTCCCAGGTGGCCTGCATAGGGTTACCTTACTCTCATAAAGTTTGCGATCAATTGTGTTCATCTGGCACCTGGCTCGATGCAACAATTGCATTGTCAACAGCCACGCTGGAATACAATAGGGCCATGACATTGCTCAACGCAGCCTTCAACGATCTGGCTGCTCTCATGGACACACGTATCATGAACAACCACAACTTGGCCGTGTCCGAACCAGTATCCAAACTCTTGTCATACCACGGTAAGGTCTCTGCTTCGGATCCTCACGTGGTGGATGTGATGCAATACTACAGGACCTTGATTGAAGGAGCCCTGGAAAGTGTAGTTAACACTTTCCCCAGCACCTTAGCATACGCTCCCCTCAATACAGACCCCCATCTATACAATCGGCTGCCGCCTGGGTCCAACGGTACCAGTAGGTTCAATGGGTTGCTTGACACCTGGAAGAGTGGAGCGTTCAAGTTAGCCATACAGCTCACCTCTGTCACTTTTGCCTTCCAGGGAGCTCACCAGCGCTTACTGTCGTGCGGTGAAGGTGTATTGAGGTCGGATATGACGGGATGCGAACCGGGCTTCATCACAGAGTTCTACACCGATATACCAGTTGCGAGCCGTTCCCTGTCATCCTCTAGGCTAGTGATGGTAGTCAGGAGGGACAGTTGGAATCCCCTTGTGCTCTCCCAATGGTACATGGCCTTCATAGATTCCTCTAGGGGTAACAGGACTTGTTGGCTGGACAGGCACATGGTAAACGACACCAACTACAACTACAGGATGCCCCAGTGTGACCAGAGGGGGGTATGCGAACATATGGAACCTGACAAGGATATGGTTTCAGCCTGTGAGGTGAACGACAAGGGTGAGATAGACTTGGAGTGTCCCTTGGTGTGTGGTGCCCCGTGTTTCGGACCTATCTGCTACCAGGCAAAATCAGACATGTTCACCCTGAGGAGCACATCAGCTGGAAAGCCTGATATCGACACAGTGAACTATGGGATTGTGATCCACATGACCAAGAGTCCCAGGATACTCTCTCTCCGAGGTAGACATCGACACGTCTATCGCTAGCGTTCGGAACCGATCTGCGCAGTCGACACTGTTGCTCCAGCAAGGAGAGACAGTGTTACAGGACATCATCGCCATGGATGCCACGGCTCGGAAATACATTGACAAAGTGCGAGCAGAGACAGCTTCGCAACCACAGGGAACCAAATATGTCGACTGCGTGCTCATGATAGGCCGCAGTTGGGTCATGGCTGCTGCTTCAGTCACCCTGTCAGCTCTAACCTGTCCTTTATTGATTATTCTAGTCGTAAAAGTGATGGGTGGTACAAAGATTCAAGATGTCCCGGTGAGGACAAACAGGAGCATTGTAGATACTATCCTGTGAGTCTAGGGTGGATTGCGGCAAGCAAGCATTGATATGTAGGACAAAATGTCAGGACCATGCGGTCTATCTAAAGTGGTAGTAGGGGGAATTGGCAATTGTCAGATTTAGCCTATTAAGTGTATGCAGTAGCCACATGATCTCCAGTCTTGATTGTGACAAACCATGGCGTTTTCAGCTATACCCTTGAGGTGTCTACTTGTTACCCTATCAACTGCCACTATCCTGTTTGCAGAGGGTCAGGTACCAGTCTCAACCATCGAACCTGGGAATCGTGGCACTACAACCGAGGCTGTGGGTGCCAGTGGGAATATTGCCACGGCCCTTAATGATGTTACACCTCCCACAGCGGCCCAGTCCGATGATGTGACCACGGAGCCTCCTTCGACTACTTTCACTTCAGCTCTTAGGTTCAAGTCGCTTCCTAACCCTACTGCTACACCTCTGCAACTCGTATGTCCAAACTCGAATCCTCACCACTTTCTGGAAACTAGCTGGCTCATCTTGACAGCGGAGGACATAATGTACAGGCTATATCGCATCTCGCAACAGGGCGATGTCTCCAAATACAAGGACTGGTCCAGTACACTGTCGGGGATGAAGGTGGCCCACAACCTAACAAGCGCAGACTCTCTAATGATATACCATGACACGTGCAACCGCTCTGCAACCTACCAGTGTAGGAGGTCTGCTAGAGTGGGCTACACGGACGAAGTGCACAGTTTCTCTGTTTGCCAACTGTACCGTCGTGAGGAACGTAGACATTGGAACCCATGTTAATGTTTTTGCTCCTGTAAACACATCACCACGGCTGACAGCGGCTAGTGTCATACTGGCTATAGGACCTATAGTGCCGTTTATCTCTATTTATTAACCTTGCTAGCGTCAACTCCCCTATCCTGCATAAGATACCACCGCGGTTCCTAACTTGTACATCTACATCGTGTCAGGACTCCAGTCGGGATATGTACAATGGCTTCTGCAAAACCTCCTACTACTACCAGAACCAGAGCCTCTGCTAAGGTTACTGGCGTGCCACCGAAACCTCAACCCTTGATCCCTGAGCATAACAAATATTTCTACAAGCCAGCTCCGATGAATGAGTTCGTACAGGACATCGTAAAGAGTGCACGCGCCAAGAAGGTGAAGATCGACATCCCTACGACCAAGTATGGCACTGTCAAACTGGTGCATGTCCTGTGCTCCGCTACAAAGTACAACTTCTGGAGTCCCGAGTGTGAGAAAGCCTTAGCCGATAGTCTTCCCTTGAGAGAACACAACAAAGCCTTCCTCTCACACAACATGTTTGTGACCATGATCGGTGCTTTGGTGGCAAGAGCTCTAGAACAAGCAACCAGGACATGTGAAGACACTCTGGACCTGCTGGCCGATCGCTATTACGTGAGAAGCATTGCCTGTCACGACTCAAGCAAGACCAGTGCAATTGAAGCAGCTGCCTACTCAGGCATCATGGCCGTACACATGGACAATGATGCCTTGGCTGCCAACGAGAAGAAACGGACCCAGCTCAACAAACGTTACGGAGGTAACCAGACCGAAGAAGAAGTAAAATCCTGCTCACTGGATAAGCTGTACATTGACAACACTGATGACATGACAGCTATGGCAAACTTTGGATTCAAGCACCATTACGAGAAGAACCCCCATCACCCTGAGCACTTTCCGCAGGGTGAGATGCACGATATGAACCTGGTTGAAGCAGTCGTTGACGGCTTGGCCTGTATTTTCGAAAGAAACAAGACACACACAAACGCGCACTCCTGGCTGAACATGTACTTTGTTGGCAGGTTTAAGGGTCAAAATAAGGACCTTGCCCTGAACATCATAGAGGCTCTCAGGGTATATATCACGGACGCAGATTATACAGCCCTACACTCATTCCGGGCCTCGATATTCTCCATCATAGGAGAATCTATCCCATGGTCCCATGTGATGATGACGGAATGCTGCAATCACAAAGCCGATAAAGTAACTAACGACTAACCTAACAGATGCATTGTGTACTTGTTCTGTGTAGCCTTGGAATTTGTATTGAAGCCGATATGCGGTTCACCTATGAAGTGTGTGGCGTGTATAGGCCTGTTTAAGTACGTTACTATACAATGCTTTGTACCATGAATAAAGAAATGTTTCAACTTGACTCAACCTGGACCCGTGACATTCCTTTCTGTGTTGCTAGGCCCATGACACAGTATCATGGAGTAGATATCACTTGGTACTGCTATTGGGGAATAGCTCTAGCATCTAGGTCATAGCCGCAGACACGTTAACAGAGTACAAGGACCCTGTACAGGTATACCATTTGTCAGTTGGGGTCGCCGAGAACCCTACCCCTCTACTAGTCACCACAATGCAGGGGACAGGTTTGTGATGGAGACACACACACACACATAAAATCAAGGTGGTATACCTAATTGGTCCCGAAGCTTCTATCAGTGAGCGTGCTAGGGTGACCATCTCCCATGGCATTTCCAAGTCCTGAGGATTATTGAGACAAACAGCCATCCTCCCTCAGACACTCATAGGCCTATCTGACACCAGGGTTCTTTGACATTAGCCCTGGTTGGAGGTTTAACCAGTTGAACCACAGGTTAGCCATGGCTGGATGCAAGGGGTAAAGTTACATATACAAGGTGGTTATGAAGATGAGGATGTCATCTAGTGCTTGCACTCAACATCAGGGATCTGCAGATATTGAAATGGAACCCCTTAATGGAGATTCCCAACAAGCACGGACTTGTACTATAACTGCAACCGCTCTTGCCCCGGTCAAGCCCAGGAGGAAACAGAAACTTTTCCCCCGTGAGATGTTCAGGCACGAGCAGGACTGCACCCCGTTTACCCCCTTGGATCGCCACATGTTCAAATTTCCCAAATTGGACTTTGGTATGCCAGAGATGGGTAAGGCTGAACTGGAGCGAGCCTTCACCGACCAATTGTCTCTGCACAGTACAAACGCTGCAAACGAGACAGGGATAGATCACCCGAACCCACAGGAGCTAACCAATGATATTGTCACAGACTACCACACCTATCGGCTTGCGGCCGTCAGCTGGTTTGCTAACATAATACCATTCGACATGATGTACAACAAGAAGCACCACTCTGTCTTTATGCCCGCTGTCAATGTCATGGACAGATACATAACCACCTGTGTCGACCTGGGTGAGGACCGGTGTCAGCTGTTGAAGAACATCGCTAACATCCGAGCTGCGTGCCTATCGCTCTCAATTAAGATGCACGCTGTGTTCACGGAATGTGATCTACAGGCCTTGTGCAACCACAAAGACTGGGTAAACAAGGCAAGTGTTATAGAGGCCGCCAGAGACATGAGTAACTCCAGGTTCAACGTTTACATCTTGTCAGATGTAAAGGGGATACAAGAGGCTGAGAAGCGGATAATTACCAAATTGAAAGGATCCGTGTTGGTGACAACATGATCAGTATACTATGCAAGTATCTCATCCTGGAACACCTCCTCGGGCAAACGTCCCTTTCCCTGTCACCTATCGATGATCTGAACGAAAGTGTCATAGCGGTAGCTACCAATCTGTTATCTAAACGTGCTTTGGACATCAGGTTGTTACGCTTCAAGAGTTGGAAGTACATCGCTGTATGCTGCCTGCTCGGCGTGATCAAGGTGTGCACTACGGATCCCAGCCAGGGGCTCCGCCTGGAAGGCAGTTTGATGTCGCTGTTGGAAAAAATGAAACCTGGCGACCTCACACACAAGGAGCTGTGTGACCTTAGGAACATGTTGACCCAGGGCTGTGTGGTATGCAGCACTTCCTTTGTCGACCCTGGTGTGCACAAGGCTCTACTTAAGATATCATCTATGTCTTGTTCAAAGTGTAGGAGGACCACTCTTGCCAGGGAAAAGAATGATGACTGTTTGCCTAGGCAAACAAAAGACCAAGGGGCACCTGATACTAAAGTGGCTCGGTACTCTGTTTAGTGTAATGACACTTCGTCTATACTGTCCATATGTAACCCATGTAGCTAATGATGATATATGCCAACCCATACATGTCATGCATTTGTACATTTCTATGAAATAAAGTAATGTCATAACAGATCCTTACACAATGTTTCCAACAGAAGCTTTTATTATTCTCAAAGTACAGTACAATGGAATACAGTGGCATCACATGTATAGAGATAGTGTCAACAAGACAAGCTAACACCAGGTTACGCTAGTATATTATGACTCTCCAGTGAGGGAAGTTCCACCCTGACATCCCTCAGACCTTTATACCCTTGTCAACCTATACATTGCTGAGTTGTGTTCTAAACTGAGCTCAGTTGGACGCTCCGCACTGAATGTGCTATATGCTCACTGGTTGTACGTCTCGGTCTCAGTCCTATGGGTTGCTTTAGGTTTGATATAACGCTCTTCGTTCCATGTCACGTCATTGGCTTGATGCACCCTCCTCCCCGCAGAGCCCTAAGGTATATAAGCAACTAGGATTGCCACTTGTAGACAATCTAACCAAGGGATACTACCACTAAGTCTAGAACTGATTTAGCTGTACCCGAGCCTCATCAGAGAGATGGGTCTATACACAGTGCCAGGCTCTGCAGTAGCACTGACTGTGATTCTAGCCCTAGTGTCTACGGGACAGACCCACCCTCAAGATACCTTGTACTTCACTACGTGGACAGGCAACTGGGAGAATCTAATGCCTCACATGAATGCTATCAAGGAACAGGCCAACTTTTTCCATAAGAACAGACTGGTGTTGGACGCTGGGACAATGGAGCACCTATCATGATTTATTTCATCTTCAATTACAAGAGACTGTGTTCACAATCATTTCTGGTGTCACATGTCAACATGAAAACAGAACCTATATCAGACCAAGTAGCATCTGAGAATGCGCCCTGTGTGAACTGTCAACGCTGGTTAACAAGTGTTCGGCTCCTGTAAACGACGGTACGTGGAATAGAAAGAATCCAACTCTGGCCTTGGCTGGAGATGTCGATACAGACTTGCCCAGTGGTTGGACTTGACAAATATCCGACGGCCGTCTTCCTGCAAGCGGCTGAGGACAGTGACTCCATCGGGGTAGATGTTGACGTATCTAACCCCAGCGCACTCATTGAATACGTGTGTACCAACGCAGGTCAGGACGCCTCGATTGGTATCTTTGTCCTTCTTTGCAACAGGGTACAAGGTACACGGGATACCGATGAGAGTTTTTACATCCTCGATCCCCATAGACACCTTAGTCTCAAAGTAGCCGTGGATTGTAGTAAGCGGAGAGTGGCACTTACTTAGGACCAGATTATGACATCGACATAGGTGATCTGGACCCGAACCGCTGACTGGAGGTGATACCCAGACGTGCACGTAATCGCAGGTCAGGTTGTTCAGCCTCGCAGCCAACATCTCCAGATGCCACGGGATGTACGGGTCTATGGTCAGACACCACTTGGTGGGGCGATACACCCGGTTACTTCTCACATACATCCCCGTCGGCGTAGATAGACCCGTAGACGTTTCGTTGTTCAAGCTCATACGAGGCATAGCTGAACTCAGTGCTGTCGCGTCAGAATCCATGGCTCCTGTATACACAGAGTCTAATCGCCTTGCCCGTATAGAGGTAGTATGTGAATGCTAATAGACACCCAGACAACCCGGTTATAAAGGACAGGTTGTCCGATTACCAAGGTAGAGCCAGCATCACTGTTACATTGCAATTCGGTGGTTGGATTGTTCAGGTATAGGCAGTTCCTCAAAGGAACCATTGTCCGATTACCAAGGTAAAGTCAGCATCTGAGTTACATTTCAAAGCCTTGGTTGGGGTGTTCACACAGAGCTGGAATAGATAGCCTTCTTTGGTCAGAGCCCTTTGATCAAAACCAGGCCCTTCAACAGTCAAGATAGTGAGGGTATATATAAGCAACTACAACGTAACCACTATACCAATCAGAATGGAGAAATACAGGAAAGACACCGTTATAGGCAAAGGCGCCTATGGAATCGTGTACAAAGTGACATGTAGGACAACTGGGAAGGAGTACGCCTTGAAATATCACACCCAAGGCGTAGAGGATGCAACCGTGAGAGAGATCTCATGTCTCTCTGCCCTAAGGGGTCTCCCGTATGTGATCGACATACACGATTGCTTCGTAGACGATGACAAGATAGCCATGCTCATGTCCTGCGTACCCTACACTCTGAGTGACGCGATCCACAATGGATACGGTGTCAAGCCATACTACGAACAAGACCGGCCACTACAGTATCTCCCTTTGAGTTTCGTTGCTCACTTTAGTTTACAGGTGGCTAATGCCCTGTCTGACATGCACAGACGGAATATAGTGCACAGGGACCTGACTCCTTACAACGTGCTGCTGACAGAAGATCTCACAGTGAAGGTGGCCGACATGGGCCTCTCTAGACAGTCCTCAAAATGGATGAGCCCAACTGTGGTCACGGAGGCGTACAGGGCCCCGGAATTGTTTTGCCCAAAACGTGAATCTGCAGAGTACACATGTGCTATAGACATGTGGAGCCTGGGGGTGATGATAGTGGACGCAATGGAAGGGAGGGTTATGTTCTGTGGCCGTAAAATCCGAAGTGTGACTATGTCCACATACCAGATCATCACAAAGACTCTATGTCCCCAAGACCACCCCAGTGCATCAAGCACACCGTGTGATCCTGACATCATAATGCCCAACGTGATGCAGTGTGCCCTAGTGAGAAGGATAGTCTTCAGATTGCTGAACTTCTATGACACAGAGAGACTCTTGGCTCATGAGCTGCTTCGGGACACAGAATGGATGCAGGCTGCTGCTGATATGACCAAGGAGGAGCAAGTTATCATCAGAGACCAGATACAGCTAAATAAATTTCAGATTTGTTGAGGTGAAGACAATAACACCAAAAGGACCGTGTTTGATGACTCTTTCAACTTTGTATTTAAGATCCTTATACATTCATGTTTGACAGCTATAATTGTACTGTCACAAAATATGTACCTGCTATATTGTCAATAAAGTATTTACTAAGAAGGGAATGCCATACTTCCAGGGGCACAATGAAATTCAAGACCAAGAGAGGCTGTGGTTGGCTTGGGGGAAGCACCTGGGACTTCTAGGGTTGGGGCTGGGATACAACTGAGTGAAACGAACTTGACTAGAACTTGACTACACACAAGAGCTGAGGAGAACGGTTACTACTGTTCCGTTTTATGTTTCATACTCTGTCTTCCTAATTGTATATTCTGTCTATGACCCAGTTGATATAATACTGAACTGTTCAAATAAATATTTGACTATATTCCACTTGGTATGTTTCTATTTTATAATCAGGCCTGGGTTAGACATTCAGGGCTGTTGTCTCTGTGTGATAGACAGGCCAAGATTGGATATTGTAGCCTAGGTTAGAGACGCTCGGTTGGATAACCAGGCCTGGGTTAGACATTCAGGGCTGTTGTCTCTGTGTGATAGACAGGCCAAGGTTGGATATTGTAGCCTAGGTTAGAGACGCTCGGTTGGATAACCAGGCCTGGGTTAGACATTCAGGGCTGTTGTCTCTGTGTGAAAGACAGGCCAAGGTTGGATATTGTAGCCTAGGTTAGAGACGCTCGGTTGGATAACCAGGCCTGGGTTAGACATTCAGGGCTGTTGTCTCTGTGTGAAAGACAGGCCAAGGCTGGATGTGGTAGCCTAGGTTAGAGATGCTCGGTTGGATGTTACATTTGAATAAATGTGACCAAGAGATCTCACTGGAAACCTAAAACTGTGTTAGACCCTTAGGATACCATAGCAGTACAGATTGTCGACACATAGTGGACTAGAGCCATGACTCACACAACCGCAAGTCATGAATGTGATCCAGCCAAGCGTACGGTCTATGATGGCTCAGTGTTCATGGACATGTGGCTCGGCAACCCTGACAACGAGAAGGGCTCGGTGGTGTCAGAGTTGTATGAGAATATCAAAGTTGAAGGTGATTTCACCAATGTAATCCATGCAAACCTGCACAAAACGCAACCCTACCAGTCTACCCCAGATGACCAAATGGAATCAGCCAGCACGGATCTGGTCATATCCAGAGATGGCACCAGTGTTCGCTTTGGGGAGTATGAACATGTAACATCAAAGGGCAGAGTGCTCATGTCCAGGGGAGACTTGGCTACATTTGACAAAGCCATCGGTGAGGGCCTGGGTTTGCACTATGACACAGAGGCTAATGGCGCCCTGGTTGTTTATACCGAGAAGGATGACCCCTGCGTCGGCTCACAGGGTGTACTGGTCCTGTCTCCTAATTTTATACTGGCCCAAGAGAAAGAAGACACGGAAGAGCTGACAATGAACAGAATCGGTTATACCAAGATCGAACCTGATGTCGACGGGGGTATACGCAACATACATGTCAAGGGTTCCATGACTATTGACCACTACATTCGCTTGAAGAAATGCATGGCAGCCTCCCCAGTGGGCTGGTTCTTTGGGCAACACTCTGGTGAGTGGTTCCAGCCACCCAAGGAAATGGTGAACCCTGAGAAACAAGCAGAACTGAGATGCGCCGACTGAGATGGCCGCCTCGCTTCGCGTTCCTAGGAAACTATGCAGTTTTTTTGTTTTTTTACGTGTTATTTCTTACATTAGTACCCCAGGTCATCTTAGGTTTCATTACATACAGTCGAGAAGAACTACTGAATATAAGATCAGCGTCAACTCACCATCAGTACGACCAAGAATATGTTTTCCGCGACGCGGATCCTGTGTTCTGCCTTACAAACAGGACAACGGAATGGATCGCATGCAGCGACCCAAGGAAACGACTCCGAAAAAGAGGGAAACGCGGCGGTGTTCTGGTCAGACTCCGAAAAAGGGCACATCGCGCACCACTTCCCAGTATTCTTCTTGCCAATGTCCAGTCTCTCGACAACAAGGTTGATGAAATCCGAGCAAGGGTGGCATTCCAGAGGGACATCAGAGACTGCAACGTTCTTTGCTTTACGGAGACATGGCTTACTGGGAAAACGCTATCCAGGGCGGTGCAGCCAACGGGTTTCTCCACGCATCGCGCCGACAGAAACAAACATCTCTCTGGTATGAAGAGTGGCGGGGGCGTATGCCTCATGACTAACGGGACATGGTGTGATGAAGGAAACATACAGGAACTCAAATCCTTCTGTTCACCTGATTTAGAATTCCTCACAATCAAATGTAGACCGCATTATCTTCCAAGAGAATTCTCTTCGATTATAATCACAGCCGTATATACCCCCAAGCAGACACATCGATGGCTCTGAACGAACTTTATTTAACTCTTTGCAAACTGGAAAACATTTATCCGGAGGCTGCATTCATTGTAGCTGGGGATTTTAACAAAGCCAATCTGAAAACAAGACTCCCTAAATTTTATCAGCATATCGATTGCGCAACCAGGGGTGGTAAAACCTTGGATCATTGTTACTCTAACTTCCGCGACGCATATAAGGCCCTGCCCCGCCCCCTTTCGGAAAAGCTGACCACGACTCCATTTTGCTGATCCCTGCCTACAGGCAGAAATTAAAACAAGAGGCTCCCACGCTGAGGTCTGTCCAACGCTGGTCAGACCAAGCTGACTCTACACTCCAAGACTGCTTCCATCACGTGGACTGGGACATGTTTCGTATTGCGTCAGATGGGAATATTGACGAATACGCTGATTCGGTGTGCGAGTTCATTAGAACGTGCGTCGAAGATGTCGTTCCCATAGCAACGATAAAAACATTCCCTAACCAGAAACCGTGGATTGATGGCAGCATTCGCGTGAAACTGAAAGCGCGAACCACTGCTTTTAATCAGGGCAAGGTGTCTGGCAACATGACTGAATACAAACAGTGCAGCTATTCCCTCCGTAAGGCTATCAAACAAGCTAAGCGTCAGTACAGAGACAAAGTGGAATCTCAATTCAATGGCTCAGACATAAGAGGCATGTGGCAGGGTCTACAGTCAATCACGGACTACAAGATGAAATCCAGCCCAGTCACGGACCAGGATGTCTTGCTCCCAGGCAGACTAAATAACTTTTTTGCCCGCTTTGAGGACAATACAGTGCCACTGACACGGCCTGCAACGGAAACATGCGGTCTCTCCTTCACTGCAGCCGAGGTGAGTAAGACATTTAAACGTGTTAACCCTCGCAAGGCTGCAGGCCCAGACGGCATCCCCAGCCGCGCCCTCAGAGCATGCGCAGACCAGCTGGCCGGTGTGTTTACGGACATATTCAATCAATCCCTATACCAGTCTGCTGTTCCCACATGCTTCAAGAGGGCCACCATTGTTCCTGTTCGCAAGAAAGCTAAGGTAACTGAGCTAAACGACTACCGCCCCGTAGCACTCACTTCCGTCATCATGAAGTGCTTTGAGAGACTAGTCAAGGACCATATCACCTCCACCCTACCTGACACCCTAGACCCACTCCAATTTGCTTACCGCCCAAATAGGTCCACAGACGATGCAATCTCAACCACACTGCACACTGCCCTAACCCACCTGGACAAGAGGAATACCTATGTGAGAATGCTGTTCATCGACTACAGCTCGGCATTCAACACCATAGTACCCTCCAAGCTCGTCATCAAGCTCGAGACCCTGGGTCTCGACCCCGCCCTGTGCAACTGGGTACTGGACTTCCTGACGGGCCGCCCCCAGGTGGTGAGGGTAGGCAACAACATCTCCTCCCCGCTGATCCTCAACACGGGGGCCCCACAAGGGTGCGTTCTGAGCCCTCTCCTGTACTCCCTGTTCACCCACGACTGCGTGGCCACGCACGCCTCCAACTCAATCATCAAGTTTGCGGACGACACAACAGTGGTAGGCTTGATTACCAACAACGACGAGACGGCCTACAGGGAGGAGGTGAGGGCCCTCGGAGTGTGGTGTCAGGAAAATAACCTCACACTCAACGTCAACAAAACTAAGGAGATGATTGTGGACTTCAGGAAACAGCAAAGGGAACACCCCCTATCCACATCGATGGAACAGTAGTGGAGAGGGTAGCTAGTTTTAAGTTCCTCGGCATACACATCACAGACAAACTGAATTGGTCCACTCACACTGACAGCGTCGTGAAGAAGGCGCAGCAGCGCCTATTCAACCTCAGGAGGCTGAAGAAATTCGGCTTGTCACCAAAAGCACTCACAAACTTCTACAGATGCACAATCGAGAGCATCCTGGCGGGCTGTATCACCGCCTGGTACGGCAACTGCTCCGCCCTCAACCGTAAGGCTCTCCAGAGGGTAGTGAGGACTGCACAACGCATCACCGGGGCAAACTACCTGCCCTCCAGGACACCTACACCACCCGTTGTTACAGGAAGGCCATAAAGATCATCAAGGACATCAACCACCCGAACCACTGCCTGTTCACCCCGCTATCATCCAGAAGGCGAGGTCAGTACAGGTGCATCAAAGCTGGGACCGAGAGACTGAAAAACAGCTTCTATCTCAAGGCCATCAGACTGTTAAACAGCCACCACTAACACTGAGTGGCTGCTGCCAACACACTGTCATTGACACTGACCCAACTCCAGCCATTTTAATAATGGGAATTGATGGGAAATGATGTAAATATATCACTAGCCACTTTAAACAATGCTACCTTATATAATGTTACTTACCCTACATTATTCATCTCATATGCATATGTATATACTGCACTCTACATCATCGACTGCATCCTTATGTAACACATGTATCACTAGCCACTTTAACTATGCCACTTTGTTTACTTTGTCTACACACTCATCTCATATGTATATACTGTACTCGATACCATCTACTGTATGCTGCTCTGTACCATCACTCATTCATATATCCTTATGTACATGTTCCTTATCCCCTTACACTGTGTATAAGACAGTAGTTTTGGAATTGTTAGTTAGATTACTTGTTGGTTATCACTGCATTGTCGGAACTAGAAGCACAAGCATTTCGCTACACTCGCATTAACATCTGCTAACCATGTGTATGTGACAAATAAAATTTGATTTGATTTGATTTGATTTGATTTGAGAACCGGAAGTCGCTGAACCTGGCGACTTGGTTATCTCAAGGGGAGACGCATCGGTCCTGGTGCGCTCAGGCGGAGCAGTTTTCTCGTCTGGGACTGTGGCAGTGCTACTGATGCCAGTTACTTACGGAAGATCAGAAGATAGGCATGATATCGAGACCAAGATTGTTGTGGTGTTTCAACAACTGTGACCATATGTGAGCATTACATAAAGAAAGTGAATAAATAAAAACATATTGGTCTGATTGTAAACCCTAATGTGTGACCCTGACACCTCACGAAGACTCCTGAATACATTTTCAGTTCATGTCTGTCCATTTTGTAAAGTGAAATATATAAAGTTGTGTAATGACTGAAACATATTGGAATTTAGTGTGCTTTTTATCCTATCCCTGTTTCCTCTCCCACCATCCTACTTTCATATCATAAAAGAGACAATCGCAAGCACAGAGACTCTTTGACATATAGGACATTTATTCAAGCATCCATAGGCAAAGGTACAAAGGGATATATAGTTTATACACACATGTACAAGGGTGTTGGTGTCTATAACATTTTATACCACCTCTTTGTAAGGTTCGTGAAAGCACCTGCCCCACCTGCACCACCACCACCTCCAAATAGAAACATGTACCCGATCCCCAATGATAGCGCTGTGGACCAAGCAATGAGAATAGCTATAGAGGTCCATAGGGCCGCATCACTGGCGAATCCTGAAAGCCACCCTCCGAACGTTACCCTGCTAGCCGTAATCTCATCGTACCTCTTGTCAAACTCTTCTAGGTTTCTTGTGATATTCTCCAGGTCTTCTCTCACGTCCATGAGCTTTACACTGGTGTTTATGGCACGCAGCAACTCAAGTTCGGACATGTCCGGGATGCTGTCTTTCACCATATCTGAGAAAGAAACGGGTCCGTCCGATATGTGCGGCCTGGAGAAGGGTTTCAGCGGAGGAGACTCAATCTCTATCGAGGCCGACCCCTCCATCCAACTCACCTTCTTATCCTGGTAGCAAATACCTCGGTGACAAGGGGAGCATACTGTTTTGCACTCGCTGGGTTCCTTCATGCATCTGCTGTACCTCTCGTGAAGCTCAGGTTTGTGACAATAATTGCCGTGACATTCGGACGGTTCGTAATACTTGCCATCTATCAACCACACTTTGTAGTCGGGCCAGCAAGGGACTCCGTCCGTGCTCATCTTGGGCATGGGTATGATCCCTCTTACTACGGTCTTCTCAACGGTCCCTGGTATTGAGTGCGCTATGAAAAGCTTTCTGTCTTTGTACAGGGCCGTGCCGTCGGTGGGAAACTCGGACAGGCCGGGGTGATCCTGCATGACTGCCATGCCGCTGGGGCAGCTCCCTGAGCGCTTTGACGCTATCTGCCTTAGACAATTTTCCACTCCTCTGGTCATGAACTTGGTGTGCATTGCAGCCTGCATCATCTGATGGGTGACGCTCTGCATCTGAGCGTACCACATTTGATAACTTGCCATGACCGAGAACTTGATGTTGGTGTCACGCAAAGCGGCCTCCGTGTTCCTCATCATGGCGTCCCTCATCATGGCAAAGTTCCTGTTGACGATGTCGTTATTCTTCTGTATCTTCTTCTCCTGGTCGTCGATCCTACCATTGACTAGGGCTATGTTGGAGA
This sequence comes from Oncorhynchus gorbuscha, assembly GCF_021184085.1. Lineage (NCBI taxonomy): Eukaryota > Metazoa > Chordata > Actinopteri > Salmoniformes > Salmonidae > Oncorhynchus > Oncorhynchus gorbuscha. The sequence continues at coordinate 37,996,507 of NC_060189.1, read as the reverse complement.
TGAGCTTGTTGCTCACTTCCACTAAGGTATTTGACACGGAGACGTATGAGTTCTTAAGTGTGTCCAGTTGACCCTCCAAGACGTCCACCCGATTGGAAACGTGCCACGCGAGCCCCAAGGCTGAGGCTCCTGTCGCGATCCCAAGAAACCTCTTGCGCCTAGCAGGGCCTCCCTGCGGGTTGTCAAGCCAGGGGAACGGCGCGTTGTCGTACATCCTAGCCTTCTTCTCCTGTACAGCTAGCTCCTTGAGCCCTTCCCTCATCAGCTCTCCGGCCCTGCGAGCGTCGTTGATGATCTCGTGCGCTGAGTTGCAGAGTCTCCCGTAGTCCTTCCTGCAACTGTTGTCTCCGCCGCATATGGCAATCAGACAGGGCCGTAGAGCGCTCACGTCGTAATTGACGCAGCTCACGTTAAGGTTGATGTAGTCTATGCCCGGGGTGAAGTTGGAGACGAAGTAGAGAGCTTCGACCGGTTTCACTATCACCCCATGTTCCGCTTCGACCACAGGTTTGTCCACAGTATAGCCGTCATCCACCCAGACCAAGTTCATGCTGTGTGTGATCTCCCCAGTGTTGTATGCTCCACAACTTGCTCCGAATCCAGGATGCCTACCATGTAGTGGTTACGGTCTGTCGTGGGGATGAAGGTGTTGATGTTCACTGCCACCTGAGGAGGCGTCGTGGAGATAGCAGCCTTCTTGCTGGGTTCTCCCGGAGTGCACGACTCGAGCTTGTACAAATCGGCTATGTAGATTTTATCGTAGCTCGTGCTGTAGAGCTCCTTGTGGGGCTCCTTGAATATACCCAGAGTGCCGTGAGCGGCTATGAGCCCGGGACACACAACCGTGTTACTCAAACCTATGTTGTACTGGGGGTCGAGACAGTTCTTTGAACCAGAGGCCGGGTCCTTGTATTGGGTTTCGGGGATGTGGATGACGACGTTGTCCAACTTCATCACCCCAGAGTTGTTGACATCAGAAGCGGAGCGCCTGGTTCTGTCACCAGCCTTTGCTGGGACAGTAGATATGCCTGCCGCTATCTGTTGCCTCTTCCAGTCCCTGAGCCTGTGTACTGCCGACGTGATACCCAGTATCCCTGGGGTGTCGGATCGAACGCCTCGTTTGAAATCGGAATCGATGGGGGCTATGACAAACTGGTTGATACCGAACGCGACCGCTACCAGCTCGGGAAACCGCTTGAGTGTCTCGAAGGAGGTCGATGTCACGGTGATGTTCACCATGACGTCCCTAGCCCACACAGTTGCACTGGACCCCGAGCAGCACTTGGTGTTGAGGTCCTCTTCACTGTTTAACACAGTGTTCGTTTCCATGTCGGCCAGAGATAGCTCGCCCGTGATCTCGGTCTGCTGAGAATCTCTATGTTCGAGTGGCCTAATCTTCAGTCCCCCTGTAAGAGACAGTATGAAGATTACCTTGTTGGCCCTGACTTGTTGCCTTAGCATAGTCAAGAGGTACGCAATTACCCCTTTCGAGGTGTCCTCTCCTCTCCCGGACGCCCACATGTTCTGACAGTGGCCAGGTTTGTTCATGTCAACCACACCCTCGGGTGTGATGAAAGCATCGAACAAGCCCAGCTGCGAAAGGTCTATGGTGCTCAACAGCTTGTGGGATCTGGGCAGCCTGAGGAATAGTTTCAACACCCCCTCTCTGATGAGGGCCGAGGCGAGGTCCGCTGCAACCCTGGTGAAATCCGAGCCTTGCCATTGTACCCCCTGGCACTCAGTCGTACCCCAGTCAGTAGCGTCCAGCATGATAGCGGCCGAGTGCGTGGACACTCGTACCTTGGATAGCGTTTCTGCTACGGTACTCACGACCTGGGGAAGATCGCGGCTTGTGGATGTGATCGGAATGAGGCACTCGTCAAAGGACACCTTCGTGATTACATGGCCCGCTTCAGCCACCGTGTAGAAGGTGTCTACGTCGAGCTCTACCGACAGATAGTTCGAGCTGTAGACGGCTCGGTCCACAGAGAGAATGGTGGCATCACAGGACGAGGGTGTGAGAAAGTCCCTGATCTCTGATGTGGTGGGTTTGTACGAGGGGTCGCGATCCTTTAGACTCGCGGCACTCGAGACCTCGCAGATGGCAATAGGCGCCGAAGCGGCACTATCTGCATTGGTTATGCCCACTCTAGGGGCTCTGGAATTGCCTATGCAGAACCTGTTACCTTCGGACATGAAACAATTTTCCCCTAGTTGTGCGTAACATGTTCCTATGGACTCGGCGTCCCCGAGGCCCACGTAGGTGAGCACACAGGCATAAGGGGAGTTCCGGATAGTAAGGACCTCATCTGTCTCGGGCCATATTCTGCTCGCGGCGGGAGCGTGTAGCGTCCTCCTCAACAGCTTGAGAGCTGAACACTGAGGATCGGACCCACAGTCAGCCATGGGGTCCTCGCCGAAGTAATATTCTCTGTTTTCAGGTCTGGCGTGGAGCATAATGGAAACCTTGTTCAGTGGGGTGTTTGCCACAACGCGGTCCGAACACTTGAAGCGTCCTGGGATCTCGACACAGGAGGACCTGTCCAACCTCCTAACGTAGGCGCCGAGTATGGAACCGTCAGCCTCATGCTTGGCGAGATCGCCCGCCGAGTCCCGTAAGGGTCTCCAGTGAGCGTAGATCATCCCCGGGCAGTAGTGTGTGCACATGTCGCTGGTACGTGTGTAGTTGTCCACGGTCAAAGCGAAGCCGCTCTGGCTCCTACCCTGACACCAGCCTTTCTGGCTGCTGCATGTGCTGACCGTGACCCAAACGTAAGGAGCGTATCCATAAGGGTCGTTGTTGTTGTTGACAGGGGAGCCCATGAGGTATGGGAACCACGCGAGTGAGATCGCTATCAGGAGCCTCATGGGTGCGATTTGGGTGTGGTGGTGAAGAACTCCAAGCAGAATAGAATGTCAAGGCTTTCTGATTCATAAACTAAGTTAGGATAACACAGTCCCTAAGACTGTAGATGGTAAGGTTACATATAGTACCTCGTTATTGCTCAAAGTGTTACAACAGAGGATTAGTCGCGGGAACCCTGTCATTGTCGTTGTGCTTGTATTTCATCAGGGCTTGACATGTAGACGCCAGACCAATGAACTGTTTAACGGCATCATTGTGAACCTTAGCCACATCGTGGTCCGGGACGAAAAGAGGGCTACCCATGTGAGTGGTGATGCGGTTCATGATGCGTAGAGAAGCTGCGTTGGCCAGGGAGTAGGATTTGCTAATCAGGTCCACGGACATGTTCTGTATCACACCGATTACATTTTCATCCCTCATGGTGTGGCCTAGATGAATGTTGACTTGTTGCTCTGTGAACCTGTGGTTGTACGAGTCGAGGTAACCCTTCACCTCATGGCACTTGAGCACTTTGATGGAGTCCAAGGTGTTCTTGTCTAATTCGCACACGGGACAACGGGCACCCTCGTTCTCGTACTGTACTTCGACGATGGAGGGGTGCTCGCTAGCATTGAGGTTCATGTACAGCATGGGGTATTGTTTCTGTAGAAAGAGGTCATTCTCGCTGATCTTGTACAGCTCCTGATCCCGTTGCTCCACGGGCTCAGGGAACATGTCGAATATAGCGTCCGCTGCGATATCGGAAGAATATCCTCTCTTGGACGCAGCTCTTCTGTCACGGGAACCGTCGCTCGGCGCCCCATCCTCTGAGTCCTCGGGATATCCATTGCGCAACATGTTACGATTACTAATAGAAACAGATGCTCTCATATCCCCCGGGGAACCCTGATGGTGACCGCAGCCGGCACTGGTTCGACTCTTAGTCCGAGGTTGTTCGTTCTCTTCGTCCGGGTCGTTTCTAGCCCTCACCCTCTTATTCCGCTTTCCTCTCTCAGTGAGGCTGACTCGCGCACCCTCGGTCGATGATGGAAGCTGCCGAGAAGAAGGAGATGAAGAACAAGAAGTTGAAGAGGGAGCCCGTTCTGTCATCCTCCGTGTCCGCTAAAAGCGGAGACGTCTACCAGGCTGTGGCTGGATTTATCGAAAGCGATAAGTGCACTGTGTCAGGAGGCCTTATAGCGTCGTGTTGCAGCATACGGTGGGACAGCCACTGCTTATTCCGTGTCAGTTCCAAGCACGTAATTGTCATAGTAAACAGTGAACATTGTAAATGGTGCAAAGGCTCGTCGTCTACACCTGTGAAAGAGAGCGAATTCGACCAAGTCAGGACTAAAGCGTACTTACGGGGCATGTTCCAAATGACCTTGTCGGACTCTATGAGGATATCGGAACTGATATTCGAGCTCACGCGCACCCAACCCAAGAGCGACAGCCAAAGCTTCCCTGTAACCTGTACACCACCCTATTGCACAGTGGAGACCGTGACACACATCTCTGGTGTCGCGCTCCAGAAACCTCTCGAGTTTGACAAGGAGTTTGTCTGGGGAGACAATCTCATCTTCAACACCAAGGTGGACCATTCCCATTCGGGTTCGTACTAACGGACAGGTGACAGAAGCCTAGATATTGGCATCCTCCGCAGGATAGAGTCGCAATGTCCTCCAGCGAGGTAAGGCCCTTGGTGAGCCAGGGGTCCAGGGTAGGCCCCGTGTTCTGCAAGAAGGACATGTGCGCGTTTGTGAAAGTCTCAAAGGAGGACAAGAAGAGAGCCGTGGTAAACATGACCAGCATGTCTCTAGTCGACTATGCAGATAGAAGTGAGTACCCCGACGGGCCTCTGGGTTCCGACCCGTCGCTATTTGTGCCCATCTTCTGCACGGAGTGCTATGGCACCAACGAGGCCGACTACACAGAGGCCATGGCCACTATTGTTTCTAGCCAGAGTGACAAGTTCCTAGTCGGGGTGTGTAGCGTGTACGGCGTGTCTCAGGGTGAGGTCTACCCAGAGTCGAGGAAAGATTTCATTGTAGGGAACGACATGTCTTACTCTGGAGCGTGTCAGCCCCAACCCAGCAAGGCTGTATTTCTACACAAGGTCAAAAAGGACATTGGTCTCGTTAAGTGTTACTGGCACGTGCACAGTAGGTCAGTTGACAAAACCTACGTGTACTGCTGTGTCGCGTGCGACGACACAGAGTACACCAATGGCGTAATGAAGCCTGAGATGAGTATTGCCTTCAGCTTAGGCACAGTGGGAGATAACAAGAGTGGGCCCATAACGGAAGAGTGTAGTTTAGTCTCTGTGCCCATGAGACCGGGTTGCTTTTGCACCATGGTGACAGGTCCAAATCTGGGCCAGACAATGACCAGGATGGGATTTTCCACCCTGAAGGACTCGGTCCTAGATGCTGGGGTCGATGCGAAGGATAATGTCTATGCCCCAACCGAGACGGCCTCCGATGTATTGGACGAGTGCTCACAGGGCCAGAGTATCACGGAGACAGTTATCTCCCTAAGGAAGGCTGTGCTACACCAAGCTGAGGAGGTTCGAGTGCTGAAGGATGTATTACAGGCCATCAAGGTTCAGAATAACGTACTAACTCAGAGACTGACATGTCCTGACGATCCGGACACATTGTTCACGATGCAAGGAGCAAATGATTTCACCCGACGCACTGGGGTGAAAACAAAACTGTGCGCTGGTATTAACCCCGCTGGGCAAGATACTAACAGCGGAGTAACATACCCTACAGGAGATACGCTATCGCTTAAACCCAAACAAATGGAAGATACAATGGCCGTTACTCAGACCCAAATAGATAACCTGATCAAGCTTTTGCAGCAGCAGCCGACTCTGCCTCAGCAGCAGCAGCAGCAGCCGGTTCTGCCTCAGCATCAACAATATCAGCAGTCACAAGCACAACTACAAGCTCTCCAGAGTTTCATGCATTTGGTCCCCGCACTTCAGAACTATACCCAACCTCAAGCACAACATCTGTGGAATCCTCAGCAGCAGCAGCAGCAGCAGCAGCAGCAGCAGACGGGGCAAGGGTTCTTCAGGGGGGAGACCATGTTCAAACCGAGCGGTTCATCTTATCCTGGTGACAAATCCGAGAGACAGGCAGCCTCCCAGAAAGAGCAAGAGAAGATGATCGATTCGATCAAGTCCAGCATAAGAGACGTCATTGTAGAACAACAGCGCAGCTCGGTGTCACAGGAGGCCACCGCTTCTAACCAGTCCAGTATGGATACCTTGCAGAGTTTGGCGAGAGACACTCCGTACAAGCGTGTGCGCCATCAAGCCAAGGATGACCATGATCCTGGTGATGTCTCTACATTGATGCGGGAACTACGCGAACTCACAAAACAGATCTCAAAGCGTGGCAATAACGGCTCAAGCGAGGAGACCTGCGACTTAGTCACGATGGACACGGAAGACATGGGAGCTGCAACGCCCTCGTCGTCCATCAGCCAACCGCCTCAGCCACCAGCACATCAGTCGACTACGGCAGTGATGAACAAACAACAAGCGGGCTACTCGTTACCCTCGGGTGGAAGCGGCTCGCTGAACAGTTCCACCTCCGTGGCTGATTTCATCTCAGCCGTTGTCACAAAGTTGTAAAATGTATCTCCATATTGCCTTACCCTGACAGGGAAGGTAATGTCTTGGGAGCCTCCTTGTTTGTACACCCTTTGAAATGGTTTCTATTATACGTGGTGATGTATCCCTTTCACAAAATAAACTCTTGCGAAACATACTTGGTGTAATATCTTTGTTTCCTTGTACAACTTGTCATTGTAGTTGATGTATTGGGAGTGGGTTATGATGAGGGATAAGCTGTTTCCTTGTCGCCCATAAGCAAGCCACTAACGACACACCTTTCAACAGTGTACAGCAATCTGACACTCGACCGTCGAGCCTATAACCGCATCTTACTATGGCCACCCAGAGGTCCATCTGTTTCATGCTCAACAAACAACCCGTGAACCCGGCCCCAGGACACCCATTGTCCTTACCGAGACGCTTGATGAACGACGACCGCAGCGATAACCAGGTGCTGGCATCGGGGCTTAATGGCTATAAGGGTGACTGGAACAACCTAGCCCTGGGCAATCTTGATTTCAATCACGTACCCTCTCAACTGATCGCCTCAACTACCAAACACCGTCCTCGAGTCGGAGACGTGTGTGTCCGAGTCATGCCCATCGTCAGTCAATCTGAACAATACTCTTCGATCGTGGACCTGTACAATACCTACATCGCCAAAGGGAGCTCGCTGATAGCCAAACGGTGTATAAACAGCTACACGGGCACCGAGGAACTCTACATCCCAGCAATGCCGATCCACACATTTGTCTCGGAGTGGAACAAGTCGCTCCAAAAGTTCCAAGATATGATCAGGAGCGACGGCTTGGGTGCTCGTCAGACGCAACGTCAGCGTCGCATGACCGTGGTCTCCAACGTGACAGAGCTTGCTCTCAAGAACGTACCGATTCTCAGTGACCATTTATGGTTCGTACTACACTCTATTGTGTCAAAGCCGTCAATGGTCAGGCAAGTGGTGCAGCTGGTGGGCTCCATTGCGTCCTCCTCGGGCACGGTGTACCACACAGGCGAGGTGGAAAACCCCACTGTTCCGGGTGTGGAAGCTATGCAAGCTGTGAAACTGTACCTGATAGCAAAATCCGTACCCTCCACGGGAAACAATGTCACCAGTTTGGGAGACGAAGCAGGTGCGACACTAGGTCTCATCTGGGTCGCTGACGAAGACGCACTGCAAGACCACCTGCGAAACAGCCACAACTGCTACTACGTACATATAGGTACCGTGACAGGGAACACCTTCAGGTGCAAAGGGTTCTGCGAGTGGCGCTATTATAACCACAGAGTGTTCAATAGGATGACTACAATTGGACAGGAGACAGTGTCCAAGTTTGAAAGCACGGGGCTGGCGGGTAACACGGGAGACTCGGCTAGAATGCTAAACCAAGCCTAGCGTGCCAATGTTCATGTTGCTCACACACATTAAACATACAGAGTCAATAGACTAGGGTGCGTCGCGTTCACTTTAACTTCCTAAGGACAATGTTACCCAGAACCTTTTTACCCGATCATGACTTGATCATGTTCGCCTCTCTGAACAGGACTATGATGACAACAAACGTTCACCCCCTCTATCTACCTCCCATCGTATGCTGGCTCAATCGGACCTGTGTGCAGGTGCAGCGTGTCAAGGGAGTCCTTTTCAACGTACTCAAGGTAATCTCAACCGTGCTGGTGGTTGCCACTATCTTTGTGCACATAATCAGATTGTGGAACTTCCTTGCATGGGGTGTGATCGGAAGCCTGTGGTCTCTCATGGTGTGCATCACGATGATCAGCGGTTCCATTCTTACCGTGCTGAGCTCTGAGAGACGAAGCAGTCGCAGTGACACCAGCGTGATCTTGGACCCAATGGCTGGTGTAGCCGTCTCCCAGAAAGTCATCATGTCCCTATTCCTCCTAGCCACCTACATTTGCACCTGGGTATACTACAAAGTCTGCAGTGGTACAGAGGTCCTTGTCTCGTGGAGTGAATGCTCGGACAGACGAGGGCCCTCTCTGTTCCCCATTCTAAAATGGACAACGGTAGTGTTTGTCTGGATTAACACAATTGGCTTCGTCAAGCTAGTTCGATCCAATTGAACTCATGGCATCCTACCAAGGCACTCGGTTATACCTTGTCTCAATTTCCATTATCTACCTGTCGTACGACCTGGCACTGGGGGATCTGATCTATATGGACTCTGGGTGGCTCGCTGGCTACAAGTTGATGTTCTTGGCTGCGGCTGTCAAATCGGTCACGTCGTACGTATGCCTTGAACTGGACACAATAGTCGAGAGGACCAGGCAGCTGCAGTGCTTGGCTGTCTCGACCACAAGCAAAGGTGAGGCGCTGGCCTTGCACATTGAGGAGAGACTGTCTCAGTCCGAAAGCACCGAGGCGCGCTACAGCAAGCGAGCGTTTGGACATGGCGACCAGATACTCTTTCACCCTCATGACCAATACAACCCACCTCCGGTCTTCTGGTGCAGTCTCACGGCATTGTTGATCGTCTACAACACGGCCCATCTGGCAATTGTCCCCATGTCGTGCACATCGCCAATATTTTGCGGTGCGCCCGCTTACGTGCTCTACTGGGCAGCTATGAGAGCCAACACGATGGTGTTAGGCTGAACAGAGTTTTTGTCTGTATTAAGTAAAGACTCAGCCCGTCTCATTACATGGCATAGAATATGGTCTACTGCAATGGTGAACACGGATCTAGAGAGAGAGCCCACAGTCAGGTCAATAGCAAGTGACTCTGGTCCCCTGGAAAGACTTCTGGATCAGTGTATTACAGTACTCCTGTGCATGCTGATATTGCTGAACATCGGCCTGTGGTTTGCTAGACTCTGTTTCCACACCAGCGCCATAGTTGAGTAACAAGGGAGAAGACTCGAGATCGGAGTGGAGAATGTGTCATCTTCAGGATGACAACTGGTGGATAAGCCTTTTGAAAGACAAGACCAGTGAACCACACAGTCAACACACGTTTGGATATCACAAAGCCCACAGCCAGTCACTTGCAATGGGACATGTGAATCTCCCCAATGTCAGTAGGGATCCGAGGTGTGCTCAATGGTGGACAGCAATTGCGTGTGGGAAGGACGATAGGGCCGCTCCTGCTGATGAGTCTACCACCAACAGCCTGGCAGTCAACGAACATAGCCCTAACACCTCAACCGTGAGCGACCTGTCTGTGAGCCCCGGGGATGCCAGTGCCTCTAACGCAGCCTGTGTATCAACCAGACGCCCCCATTCCCTAGACTCATCTAGCATGGTACAGATGCTCTATGCTAAGGTTGACCATGCTAACCCCGCAAAACACCACAACATCCAGGATAAGGATATCCTGAAGGGCATGAAAAAGTGTAAGAAGCTGTCCTTCGAGAACCCAGAGCGCCACTCTAAAAAGACATCTCTTAACCCTTATCCTGTGTAATGTCACTGTTTGTCCTGAGGCTATACTCTATGCTCTGTTATACTCTATGTTTGTGAAAGGACTATATGCTTTGTACGTGTTGTGAACCAAATAAAACAGTATGTAACACAGGTACCTGGGTTGAAGCGCCTTTATTGTTCAACAGTTATTATAATACAAAACACAACAGGTTACACAAATGAGTGCCAAGGCACAAGGTCACAACGGTGAAACAAGACGGAGTGGAACTGTCTACAACACAGAGTCAACCCAGAGTAGGGAATGTCCATATCTAAGTTTCAATGGAATCTTTCAGAAAAGCCATCTGTTCATGTTCAGCTGGGCCATGAATCTGTCACCGGTCTTGATTTTGCTGTAATTATAACCATTGCAGGCTCGTACTACCTGTCCTCCTGCGAATCCTTGCACACTTTCCACGATGTTCATCGCATGCATGACCACGGTCCTCAGAAACCGTTTCACAATGTCGTTCTCCACAATGTTGCTGATGGTAACAGCGTCAAAGTCCTGGTTGACAGCTGCAGCGGCGCTGGTTCTCAACACATCAGGCACTTCATGAAAATCAGCCCCGTTTGCCACCAGTGTCATCATGGACAGTATACTCTGGGGTGTGTAAGGTGAAACCAGTTGGAACACGTCAAACTCCTGATCGTGCTTAATAGCCTGTATCACCTCCTCCACTGGGTCTCCGCCTGACTCACAATTCACCCTTCTGGTAGCCAGCAGTCCTCCCCAGATGCCCTTGTTCACAGACATGTTGTAACCTAGATCGAGGTTCACCTCACGTTGCGCCGCCACGTCCTCTCTGTTAGGGAGCTGCACTGTGAAACGTTCTCCCTGCTTCATGTACTCGTGTCCCGTGTTGATGAGCTCCACTTCGTACAGGTGCGGTGTGTTCAGGAACGGTCTATTTGCAATGGAGCTGCTGGTGGCACAGACAGCCACCTCTTTCAGGGTTCCGATTAAGTCTGTGCTCAGCCCATGTAGCGTCGGCACGTAAGAATCAGCATCTTTCACAAAGTGGAACAGGCTCCGCAGGTTGGGCTGCTTGAGCACGAGCGACACTGCCGTGAGTACTTCCAGGAGAATTTAGGGGCCTCTTCACTGTTGAGCCTGAGCAACCTGATCGTAAGCATGTTAAGAGTCGCATCTGACAGCACACCGAACGTTCGCGAAAACCAAGGACACCACCGTAGAATGATGTACGAATTGAGATCGTCTTGTGCACTTGCTTGGGGTGGTACGAGACTGTTGTCCGGCTCACACTTAGAACTCTCCTTGTTGATCAACAGCTGCACTCGGTTAGGCTTCATCTCGTAGTCTTTAGTGAGTTCAGTTAGAGACTTCGATGACGTCAGGCATATCAACTCCTCCAGTGTTAGCTTGTGCAGGGTAGTAGGCCAGCTCATCTCCTTGGCTGTGCTGCGTGTGTGGTTGTAATGTCACCGGTGCCAGATGAAATGAGGCATCCCCAGCCAAGGCTCTTTGTGTATGGTGCGGGTGCATATTGCGTAGGTGTGTCAAGATGAATAGTTCATCTCCACCCTCTTGCGGTAAGCCACCAGTCTCTCACTGTAAAAGTCGACAGTGCCGATGTTCTCGGAGAAGTTGCAGTTTGTCATTTGTATATTCTCTCTTTTCACCACCCTAGTGAGCACAACGTACACCGAGGGCTTTATTGGCGACATGGAGAAATGCCTTGGTGGGTGGTAGAGCACTTGCCCATGCACGGTGCAGCCTTGACAGTCATACGTGTTCATCACCAACAGGCAGGCCAGCGGGTGCGTGGTCACTGTCCAGTTCATGTAATTCCAAGTGGAAGGCGAGACCTTGTACATGGTTCCCGTCTGGCCTCCCTTCACGTAGAACTCGTTGAACTGGCCTTCCTGCTTGAAGCGAATACCTTCCACAACCCCTTCCGTGTCTGACATGGAAGGGAGACGCTGCTGCATCCCCCTTTGCTGCCTGCCCAGCAAGGTAGATGATGGCGGACGTGTCTTTGAGTTCGCGACCTGTATACCGTTGAAGTTCATGTGCCAGATGATTCTCACCTTGCAACCTACCCAGAACTTGTCCACCTTCAGATAGTCTCTTTCCATGCTGCGGATCCCTTGACGGTATTTGGGAACGGCAAAGAGCTTGGGCAGCGTCTGAGCAGCTTGCTTCAGCACGTCATACCAAGCATTCGGTCCCTTGTAGGAAGCCCGTGTCCGAGTGACACTGAGAAACTTGTCCCCCACGCGGCCATTCTCTTTCACCTTGTTCATGTACCTTGTTGTGTATTTATTCTGCTGTTCGTCCTGGTGGAAGATCCGCAGCTTGTCAGGTTCGTATTCAGGATCCATAGCTCGCTGACAGACACCTGGCTCCTGAAAATGCGACGCGATTCTTCCGTGACCGTGTTGAACTGAAGGTACGTCAACGCCTCAGCGTAACCTGGGTCCTTGAACTGCCGCCTGTTGACAAAGAGCGGAGTCGAAGACGAGAGGAGCCCTTCGAACCGCTCCGTTTCCCAAATGCGCAGATTTGATCCCACAGGCTGCAATTGCAAGACGCTGCCCGAGAAGACTATCATAGGACCCTTTCTGGGTCCGTAGAAGAGAGCAAGGCAGCACAGCATCCTCTCCAGCAGCTCTACGTTCAGCAGACCGTACTCGTCTATGATCAGCACGTTCACCCCCAGGAACGGAGGGGCGTCCTCCATGGGGGCCAGATCTCCTGGGTTCTTAGCCACCCGCAGCTGCTGGAACAGTTTACTACACACAGCACACGATTCGGGTCTCAGTTGTCTACACGAGTGTCGTGCGATCACCTCGTTCCACTCAGGGGGCAAGTCGGACTGGTAAAGTGTATTGAAACGAGACATCACGTTCCAGTATACTTTGCAGTAGAGCCGCGTAAAGTCTTCGAGCGACAGCTTGTCGTTCAACAGTTCCCTTTTGAACCCCATCATCTTGTGGAATGTGTAGACTCGGTCCAGCGAGCACGATTCCATCAGAGTGCCCGCTGCCTTGTTGGTCGTGGCACTCACAACCACGCTGATGTTCATGAGACTTAGCTTCTTCTCCAGCAGTGATATAGCGTACGACTTGCCACAGCCAGCGTCTCCACTCAGCAGAGCCAGTGTCATACGCTCGCCTCGAGACATGTGTAGCTTTACCATTTTCCTCACCCATTGTTCCTGGCAGTATCTAGACAATGCCAACATTGCTTTTGTTCTCAGGTCCTCCCCATCGTCTTCTAGACACCGTCTCTTGCTCTCAGGATCCCTTGCCAGTAGCTCATCTCCTCCGCGTTGCTCAGAGGACCCGCTCATGTCCGTGTGGTTGACTAGATCTCTGGTTGCCAATATACTATATGTCTCCCTACTCCTCTCCGCCTTGTACAAAAACTACAGAGCAGGTAGATTGTTTGACCAAGGTGAATGGAACAGCACTCGCTTTTCAAGAGGTCCCGGTACGACCCTTGAAGTCGCCGCCTTAAAGGGAAAGTGTTCCTGATTCTTCCGATTACCAGAGGATCTCCCCGCTGTACCCTGATCCTCCAGACCTCTACGTTTCATGAACCCAGAGAGGGACTGCTCCAACCGAAGGGGGTCTTCACGTGAAACTCTATCTGCCTCAGAGCTTGTCGCCGCGCTGCTGATGTGAGGGGGAGCTTCGATCCCTTCCAGTACAGAGCGCAAGACTCTGTTCCTTACAGATTGGGAACCTCCTTGAGATTCGCCCTGATCCCCACCCAAGCCTGCCGTGAGTGGCACGTACACGACACCATGAGCCTTCCGCACACTCAGAGCTCTCTCGCGTACGCGCGTGAACCCCTCGTAGGCCCTTGACACCGTGTCTCTGAACAGTATCACATACGAGCTATACATGTTCTTGCTCGTGAACAGAGCTGCGGTCATCACTCCTCCCTTCCCCGTGCTGTGTAGCACATTCTGTAGGCCTGCTAGCACTTCAATCAAGGGAGCGTGTGCTCCGTACTCGAACAGCAGCCACGCAAAGTCCTCCGTGTCCACCCTCTCCGTGAGTCTGTATTTGTTGCCATGCACGTAGGCTCTACAGAAACCAAAGTGTTTGGCGTACCACTCGGGCTCCAGGTGAGATAGCATGATGTTTATATTCTCTAACAGCACACTGCACCCAATCGCCAGTTTTTCCCCTACCCTCATCTCAAAGAGCTTCTGTAACACCCCGATCGGAGTAACCGACTGACCTGGTTTGAACATGCTATCCTCAGGGATTGACACAGCAAGGTAATGTCTGCCTACCCAGTCTAAGTGAGGGTGTAACTCTTCGGTCTTGAGCGGTTCACCTGCTGCTTCCTTGGCCTCGGCAGCCTTGCTAGTCTGGCTCTCTGACAACTTGGTCCTGAGTTCTTCTCGTTCTTCGCATGCTTCCTGGAGTGCCTCTCTTGTATCCTCCAGCTCCCTTTTACACAACTCGAGTTCATGTAGCATGTGCCTGTTGGTATCACCCGAGCCGTTGACAGTAGCTTTGGTCGTTGTCTCGTCTACCGTAATCACGTCTCCTCCCGCTGATGTGCGTTCTCCGTCCCATTTCACACGTCCCGCACTCAACTCAGTTCTCTGACGGAGACACTCGATCCTCTGTTCATGCTCCACATCCAGTGACTTCTTCAGTTCCAGTATTTCACATTTAAATTGTGCTATCATCCTTGTGGGAACAGTCAACACACTGACCGGATGACTCTTCCCGGGTCCTCTTTCTGCAAAGAGATGAACTACTGCGTGTGGAAGGCATGATTCCACAAGCCCTTACCCATATAACGATGACAATGTAACACCAACCACTATATAGGTTACTCCGAGACACGATTAACAGAAACACAGACACACATACTCACTACACGTTATAGTGCAATAGAGAGGGAAGACTTTATTCAGTTTCATAAACAGCACAGGGTTTGGTCCTAAGTCTAACAGAGACATGTAGTATCATTAAACACAGCCAGTTATGGGATATGGTTGGCCAGAAGGGATTTTCATTATCTAGGAGGACACGCCACAGGTCAGTGTGTATAGTCCCTCTGTCGTAGACTGTCCTACCGGTTATTCGGCAAAGTATGGGAACATCGTCAAGGGAGCGTTACATTTCTGGAGAGGTTCGCTTGCGACGCCTAGAACTCCGAAGACCAATCCTAAGACCTTTAGGTGCTTTGGTGTATATAGCATACTCAGCATTACGTTCCAGAACCTTACCGGGTATGTCCCCTGGGAACAGTTTGGGCCTTTGTAGTCTATCCACGACAGCTATAGGCCCGAGGTGAGTGTAGCGCCCATCGAGTACTTCTGAGCTGAACCGACCGTCATTCCTTAAAGATTCCCTTATGGTCATCTTGGGATCCACCACCACTATCAATGTTCTAGGTGTTAAAGCCGTCTTTCGGACATTGAGTACATGAACCCCAGGAGATCCGTACAATAGATCAATCTCTATAGTGAATAGGTCATCTCGAGACGTTATGCTTCTCGCTGGATAGTTTGGTTGGGGAGTAGACGTGCTTTCCACAGTGAGGCAAAAGTCCTCAACGTACACCTTGATATCAGGCATAAGATACATGGACAGTTGTGAGGCAGCCAGGCACCGTCCGGGTATCTCAGAATCCGAATGTTAGCCACATCCCTCTGGTCACACATGCGGAAAAAAGGACACTTGTCCAGAGCAGTCTTGATAGTGTCCATGTCCGCATAACTACAGTTTATTATGTACCTTTCCGCATGTGCTATTTTGTATCCGAAGACATTTCGCATCCAACGTGACTCTGGACATGACCCTGAGTTTTCCAGGAGACTGGTGTCCTTGTCGGAAGAGACAGCCATGTCTACAGCTCGAGCTACTCCAATGAGACTACGGGTGTGCCACAGATAGCTATTGTATACAGTGTTAACATCCCACACTTGTACTTAGACTGTCACGCCACTAACAACATTCACTTTCCAAATGGTAGGTCATATATGAAGTGTTGATCTAGCAAACCATGGCTAATTCCACCAACCCTTGTTGAGGCTACGGGGGGGAATATTTTATCCGAACATTGGGTAATATACACACAAATTAACTATACATACCCTACAGTGAATTTTGCTACTTTTTGACACTTTGTTGTGTCATATGATGTTGTCTCTGTTCAATGCAACGGAGACGCAATAGGTTTGACACTGTGCATGTACCACCTGTGAAATGGGATGCAGACACAGACCTGTGAATAGAAACCGAGACGGCTGATTAAATGTATAACTCTGTGTCAGCCTTGTGTCATTGTATTATCTATTGAATGGATATACATGGTGAATAGTGCACCAGGACACTATTGCTATGGTATCTGTGTTCCAATTGTTTCCAAACATGGCTATCTTCCTCAAATAGTAAATGTGCATATACCAAACCCGGACTCTGTCTCTTGATTTGAATTAGTTTTCATTCCTCTTCCACCCAAACAGGACACCTTGCCCGTAACATCTCATAGCGTTTACTATCCAACCAGGACCTATCTACACGGACTATTCATGAGCAAGGAAATATTCCGTTACATGGAATGGACATCAGCCAAATGTACTCCCTATAGCGGTCTTAGGCTAACTACATGGCTCGTTCTTTCCACATCTACACGCAGTCTATTATTACACTTGTCACTACTATCTGAATAATTGGGTATCGTGCTTCTTGACACACTATTCCTCGCGATTCGAAAGGGGTGGCACACCGTGTTCACAGCTCATCATCGGCCAGAGGCCAGCCATGTCTGCATCCACACTCATTGAGCTCATGGACAACGCCGCGGGTGTTCCTTTGGTGGTCTCGACTCAGACGGAATTGGTGGTAAACTGGACCAAGGTTGACGGTTCGGGACAAACCACTTTACTACTTAACAAGGCAGACTCTGTGCGGCTGTGGTATCACAAATGCGACCCTGGGGTTGAAATCAACAAACATTTCATAGAATTACACATCAAGAAACCAGGTTCAGACGACATGTTTGTTTTTGTAGAGTCTTTACATAAACCTGTGGTGTATCACCTTGGCCGTTGCAACGCTCATGATACTGCTGGTAACCCCTCCACTTATTAAGCTGGCTCTGTGCACCTGTGTGACATTGAATTGCACATCAACACAATACAGTGCAGTTGGTCAACTACGGGCCTTTGGAAGTGTCGAATAGTCACAGTTCCACGAGGGACCCTGGGAGATCCTTTTATGAGAGATGATTGTTAACCAACATGTGTGCATCCGCATGTATCTGCACCTTTGAAATATTATATACATGTCTGTAGCAAAAATAAAGAACATATACAAAGATACGTCTCCAGTTGTTGTATATTGACGTACCGTCAGAGGTTATATGAAAAGCAACCTAGCTAGTGTCCTTGATGCGTGTAGGTATCTAGGTCTTTGGTCAGTTATGAAATGCAATGTAGCTGAGGGGACATACTCTCACACCCAAGGCAACAGTTTCCGCACCCTAAAGGGACATTTTCAACCCAATATCGACATTACTTTCATATTTATTTTATACATTTCATATTCACAACCACTGCTGGAAACTCTGCTTAGTGACTTCCCTTAACAGTGGTTGGACACATGGTCCTACTTTGGATACATGAGCCCTGAGTAGATACCCTCTCAATGAACACATGGTGCTCAGTTATCCATCCTAGGGTCAGTTATCCAACAATGGGTAATGTCTCCAAATGGGGACCATGCATTCACCCAGGGCCTATTCCTCAAAACTAGGACCTTAATGGTTCCAAAAGAGGTTCAGAGTTACCATATATACACAGCACCACAGTTGCACTATTCACAACCTCTCTCTGTACAATGCATTGCCAGTTATTGACGAGTTACAAGCACGACATAGCTGAGAGACATGTGTGCTTCAGCTGCTTCTCGGATAAGCTCTTTAGAAAAGACCCCGATGTTACAGATCTACTCAGTTCGTATCACAGTAATATGAATCGTGTTAAGATGATGCGCAAGGTCATAGAACACTACCTCAAGACCGAGGAACGGGCAGAGAGATTCCTCAAGATATTACATGAACTGGAGCCCCTCTTATGTGATGACCTGAAAGAACGCGGACCACAGGGCCGGTTCGGTGAGTACAACCCCCATGTAGAGTGAAATCAAGGCCTGTGTTATCATTTGTGCTTAAAGATAACTATTTGTGTGTGTGTGTGTGTTTCAGTCAGGAAAGATCCTCCGGCCGTGGAATTGACAGACAGAGTGCGCTCTGAGCTTGGTGATAAGGTCAGAGATCTATGGGTCATGACTCAGCTACCTTCTTACCACCGGAGGATTACGGATATCATGTCTGCACTAGACGTACTGATGACGTATGATCAACTGCTCCCAGAAGAATATGAGGATTTGAAGATGAATTCCAGGCACACCCATGCTATGACTAAGCAACTGGAACACATTTGCAAAGACACTTCCATCCCTGAACATTCCCGGCATTTCATCTCCTTGGTAGTGTCTTCTTTTAACATGCATGTGTTTGACATTGACAACATTCCGGTCATGTGTATGAAAGATGTGTTTGTGTTTGCATAGAACATTGACTCCTTTACCAAATCATGATGTTCATCAGCTCTATTACACAATGAAATAAACACCTTGAAGTGAACAGACCTGTGTGTTCCCTGTGTTTGCCATGTACTCCCGAGTCCTTTACCAAAGCATGATGTGTATCTGTGTATTACAAAGGGAATAAACATGTTCACCTGAAAAGACCTGTCTCGTGCAATGTACCCATTTCAAATCGTGTCACTACACATAGGGCTCTATGTTTGTCATATACGTTCAATGCTCCTGAAGCATATAATAAAACACATAGCACAGACAGGTTATCTTATGTCAACATATCCCAAGTAGGAAAGGTCTTTCAACATATACATACTGCTCTGGTCCTCACTGGGGCCCTAGCTCGCGCACTGAAGATATGGGACATGGACCCGCATGAAGTTCCATGTAATTACAAGCCCTATAGAACTCATCCTGTTGAAATGAGAAGTGCTGGAAACACTATGCCACATAAATCACTCAAGAGACAGACCAGGGTATATAGTTTATTGTACACAGCAAACACCTTGTACAGATCACACACCTTAGGACTGGTTAATTCATAGCCTTGCCGTCTTTATATCAAATCATAGACATCATCGATGATGTCAATAGCCCATTCGTCACCTCACATTATATTGTGTCGGAGGTGTATACGAGCAGTGAGTCGAGTGAGTCCTCGCAGGCAAAGCCGACTACACCGTCACGCACAGAGAAGCCGTACTCGGATCCGGGTCTCGGTCTCTTCAGGTTCCACAGTTCGCATACGTATTTCATGGTCTTGGCCATTAATCGGCAATTCACCTCGGTCCAGTACTTAGTCTTGATCGTCGCTGGGACCTTTGTGAACCCGGCCAGCCTCATGCCCATGTTGTAATAGTCGCAGTCCTGAGACGAAGCACCACCGACGCTCCAGAGCATACTCTTCAGGTCTTTGCACCAAGCGGAAAAGGACTTGTAGTTGGTTACCACTCCGGTCATCAATCTCTTAATCCCCAGTCCCGTCGGAACTATATTATAATCGGTCCCGCACAGTGCCATGAAGAACAGCTTTTCAGTTCGCTTCCTCTCGTCTCCCATTACATGGCTTTTCACGCGCAGGAAAAAGTGCCGACCCGCTCTGTTCATCCTCAAGAAACGGCCGTAACTGCCCCTGGGTACCATACCGTTCATGTACGCATTACTCAAACGCTTGAGACCATTCATGACATGTTTCTGTTCTTTGCCCAGGACCACACTATATTCTGCGCAGCGGTCTAGGTAGAGCTCGGGGACACCGTCCCCCTGCAGACACGAGATCTTCCTCTTCTCACCGGTGTATGGGGGAGTCTCGGACTCGGAGCCGGCTAGAGGACTCTCGTCAGATGTGGGGCATAGCGTTTCGAAGATGTAACA
Organism: Oncorhynchus gorbuscha; assembly: GCF_021184085.1. Classification (NCBI taxonomy): domain Eukaryota; kingdom Metazoa; phylum Chordata; class Actinopteri; order Salmoniformes; family Salmonidae; genus Oncorhynchus; species Oncorhynchus gorbuscha. Next base: position 37,976,638 of record NC_060189.1, on the reverse strand, counting down.
GACCGTCTTTGTAGTGACACGACAGCCTTTCTCTACAATTTGTCCCAAATGATCCAATCTGTCCCGGGCGTTACACTCGAAGAACCTAGACAGGAAGGTGCGGTAGAGAGATCCCCTGATCCCGCCTAGGTACAGGTACATAGCTACTTGTTCCTTAAAGTTGACATTGCCTTGCTTATCCAGAATGACCTCGAATGAGTCGTGTTGCTTTCAAGTCATCGGCAGCAGGTATTCTTCGTCAGCGGCGATGTCGCAGAGCACTCGGAACCTATTCTCACTTGAGGCCAGTTCCCTACACCCAAGATCGGGTAGGCGATTGTCTGGACTGTCAAACAGCAGCTCTCCGAAGGTGGACATGTGCATGTCTCGATCCTCGTGGTAGCTCTTGTTGTTTAGCCTCATAGTAATGCCCTCGCGGCCACAGGCCGTCAGCACGGCCACCAGGTCCGGGTCTCCGGTGCACACGGTCACGCTACCATTCAGAACGTTGGCCAGCTCCACGAGCAGCGTGTCGGCCTCTGTGCTCGTACACCCTAGACACGCATCCCTCAATGTAGACAATTGCATAGTCTCGGGTTCTGCGAAAGTCGCCACAAAGACGCCAGCGTGGCCCTCAGGCCTGTCTATCGAACCGTCTGCATACCCGGGATCTAGGTCTGACAGCTCACCACCCTCAGGAGGGTTCAGATTTTGGAACGTGTTCACAAATAGAATGTCGTCCTGACACTCCCGGTACTCCAGGTACGTCTGGTGGAACGACACTAGGTTATCAACCGAGGTTCCCTCTAGGGTTTCGTCCTCAGAGGAGTCTCCTTTTGCTCCGGTCACTAGGAACAGCTTGTTTTTCATACCATTGTCGGCCAAAAGCTTCATCATGGTGTATTCTATTGCGCACAGATTACGCTTACAGAATGCTATGTGAGGTAGCGGGGGGCGGTTCAGTCTGCTCTCCCTCACGGCCGGCTTCTGAGCTCCCACTCCGTCCTTTACAAGCACTTCACACCGGCTGTGTGTAGTTTCCGAGATGTAACAAGACGCCAGGGTTCTGGCCATGCTAACTATGGACGCCTGAGGATCATCCTCGATGTAGTCACTGTCCTTGACTTTGTGGATTACCATGAGATGGTCTATCAGAGTCCAATCCTGTTGTTGCCACAGTCTGTCGATCAATTCAAACGGTGCCAGGTGAGGGTTTGCGAGCATGGCGTGAATGGCCTTGTGTTTCAACCCCATGTCCGTCAATGCGTTATACCAGAGAATAGAAGAGGGATGGAGTAGGTCTAAAGTCTGTCTACGGGGACAGTGGAGCTGGGAAATATGTAGCCACGGTTCACCCTTGGTTGTGTCTTTCATGCACCTCTGGGCAAATGCTGTACGTTTGGAGCCCTGGATGTACAATGAGCCCTGCTACAAGGAACTGCTCTAGTGTTGGCGACTCGAGCCCTGTTTGGATTGTGTTGCAGCAGCAAGGACACTACATGCACGTTTATTTGACTTCATCTTGTCGATTCCAACAGGCGAAACGACATGGGCGTCTCGGGTGGCTGTCACCTGTACACTCCTCCTGATGTTCAGTTTCTCCTGGTTGAAGAGTATGTTCCTGTAACACAAATCGGTAGGCTCGAGCCTTGGGATCTCTCCCCTTGCAGTTGAGGCTCTGCTGGCCTCGACCCTCTCCACTCTCATGTTGACACACATAGGTGCCAGACAGTTAAGCACCTGGGAGCAGAAACAGTTCAGCCACGGGAACTTCCGTCGCATTGTCTTAGAGATTGTTGGCCTTAAACAACTCCGTATGGTAACCTGGTTGGTACCTGGCCTGACTATCACCAGATACGCAGCAGACCGCTCTGCCATACCCGGGTACGTGAGCGAGAACATCAGCCACGTAAGCCACAGTTGCGTGTTGTATCGCCACAAGGTGGCCTGGTCTAGAACGTCTTTGTTCCTGGTCTTGAGCTCCAGCAGCACTACGTCTCCCCTTACGGTGTCGTGGGCCACTAGGTCCACCTCGGTGTAGAAGCCCCATGTGCAGTGGATGGACTTGCAGCCTCGCCTACACCCATTGTGGTACGTGTAGGATCCCGGTTTACATAACCTATCGGGCGTCGGCACACCGGCAACCTTGAGGCCTGCGCAAATGGGAGCAAGACGCAGAGCCTCGAGCTGCGTGAGAATGAGGCGCGACACGGGGCCGACGTCTCGCAGTCTCTTCTTTCCGTTGAACACGTCCTTGCACTGCGCGTCTACCGCAATGCCTATGACTGTGGACATACGGCTCCTATCCCAGAGGCGTCTGCAAGCGGCTGGAGTCAGGGCTCTACACCTGAACAGTTGCAGCATGGCTTCCTTGAACACCGATCCCTTGGACTCGGGCGCGTTAAGGTTTCTTAGGTACTCAGGCAGCCACTCCAGCGAGCTCTCGGGGTTGGCGTTCAGGTCCTGCACAACCCTTGTGAACAGATCCATGCTTATCATGTTGTGGCCCGTTGAGCGCTTCCTGCAGCACGTGGTAGACGCCAAGGTTCTGGTGATACCCTTAACCTTATACCAACGGTGGTCGGCTGTAGACTTGGCACACAGCGCACCACCGTGGCCCCGGAACTCGATCACAGGGTCCCGGAGCTTCATTGTATTAAATGTTATGGGATTGTTAGGTTGCTGTGATAACCCTGTCCCTTTGTGAGAAACAGAAGTGGCACGGCTAAGGTACCCGTACTATTGCAACATCAGTAAGTAAGGAGGTTGAAAGCAGAAGTGGGGGAACAAGGCCCCAGGGATCCCCTCTGAGAGATATGAATCGCAAGAAACCAATCATGGGAGGCTTCGAGTCTCTCATCTCAGCGAGCAAGGACGTGTTTAACAACAGAAAGTTAGGGGTCCCGAACGGCCCCATACTGAGCGCTGCCCGTTTCAGGGGCAAGCTGGGAGCCTCCATCGCCGTCATCACATCTCTCACCGTGGGGTTTCTTACCATCCCCAACAACATTCTGTACTTCATCAACAACAAGCACGGTACAAGGACCACAGGCAGGCCGACCTCAGACTCGCAACAGTCGTCCCATTCCGAAGGCAGACCCGAGTACGAGCACGCGTACATCCACTCGGGGATTGCCCTCGTCACGCTTGGCTGTCTTGCCATGGTGGTGAGCATCGTTCTCAGCTACTTCGCCTCCAAGAGCAAACAAAAAATGGACGACTGTGATGGCTTCTACAAGCGTCCGGAGTCCGTCAAGAGCACAAGGACCGTGATGGCGTGCCTCATCATGATGAACATCGAGCTGTTCATGGCCGTGATCTCGGGCTGCATGGAGCTGCTTTACCAACCTAAGATCAGCGACGCCCAAAGGTTGCATAACATGGAGTGCGCTATCGCAGTGTTCAACATCATAATCTACATCATGTACGTGGTGACCATGGTGCTGACTTCGACTGTTCTAAAGGGGAAGCACGAAGTGATCATGGTTGATGGTCCGCGAGACATCCCCGAGGCTGTGGCGATACCCTCCTCAGCTCGTGACTACATCAGCAGAAGCATCAACTCATACAATTCACAGTCGAGCTTCATCTAAGGACCTCGAGCCTCTCCCCGAAGTCTCCGCCGCTTGGGCTGAGTGGCAAAGGGGAAGGTGGAGCTGGACCAAAGCCCAACCACGCTTTGCCTAATAGGTGTAGCAATTATGATATTATGCAAGGAACCCTAAGTGTGTCTTGCTGCATGAGCAATAGCGAAAAGCGGATGCTCTGTACCTGGGTGCCTCTGAAGACATGAAACCAACCTTGAAAGCAGTCTCCCAAGAATGGACCCTATATCTGCTTCTAATGCCTTGTTGAGTAACATGTTGTGTGTGTGTGTGGTATATCTATTTCTTTATTAGTTCATGGAACCGAATAATAGACTTGAGGCAACAAGTAACCCCATTGTCCAAACAGCAGTATATTGTCCTGTGTGATGTTGCCATAGCACTCTGGCTTTTCTCACATGTCACAGGTGTATAGTGTGTGTGTGTGTGTGTGTGTGTGTGTGTGTGTGTGTGTGTGTGTGTGTGTGTGTGTGTGTGTGTGTGTGTGTGTGTGTGTGTGTGTGTGTGTGTGTGTGTGTGTGTGTGTGTGTGTGTGTGTGTGTGTGTGTGTGTGTGTACTAGTGGGCAAAGCTGTGCTAACAATTTGAATAAATGACAAGGAACCAATGTGTGAGCTTCTGTTCAGTATTTTATTTACACATGTTCAAAGGAATAAAATGTTGAATAGGCACATGTCAAACTTTATGTTTTATAGGGTGATAGGAACCGGCTACATTGCTCCGGTCTGCGCCACACTTCACTTCGTGGTCCTTCTGTAGCTCAGTTGGTAGAGCATGGCGCTTGTAACACCAGGGTAGTGGGTTCAATCCCCGGACCACCCATACGTAGAATGTATGCACACATGACTGTAAGTCGCTTTGAATAAAAGCGTCTGCTAAATGGCATATATTATTATATTATTATTACTTCTTTATTATAGCCAGAACATCGTTGCGGGTAGGACAGTGGTAGACGGTGTCCACAAAGTCATTCTTGAAGAACGGGTACATGCAGCAGCCCACCACACACCTAGGGAATGACAGAGATGTGAGTTAGTAGTTTCGTCATTACAACAGGCTGCCACAGACATTACAAGGATTATGTCGAGAAGAAGGGTCTAAGCACCCACCTCATCCCATAAGTAAGAACAAGGCGGTCTTTGCCATTGCCAGGAGCCGAAGTTGTAGCAACTTACAGGCGTATCATATGTTTGACAATTAGTCAACAGAGACATTGCAAAACTGCGTTGTGATGAAGCGTATAAAGGTTAAGCCTGTAACCAAGCTCATCTCCTTTAGCGCAAGGCTTTATACTGGCAGCCTGCTCAACAAACCGTTTCATAGGTTACTAATTCAAATCATAGTCCGGGCAGCAATGAGTGAAGAAGGTTACCCCGTCTAAGCTATTATCCCAGGCAACAGCAAACACTGACCAGTCAGTGTCTCTGACAGCAACTCCCTTCGCTTTCTACTAAGGCTATGGCAGCCTGGCACGACTGCCTCCTCTTGAAGAACAGGACCCTGACAGATCACGAGAAGGAAAAGCTGGACCGTGTCAACGTGAGATCCGCCAGCTCCAACGGTGTCGATGTGATGATAGACCCAAATGAGAGTGTCTTCGCCAGACCCATGTATGTGCAGTTGACACACTACCACCACCTCGACGCCCTACTAGCCATCATGGCGTGCTACGTCAACCCAGGAGTGAAAAGTTCTTACGGCTATCCCGTGAGACAAGTTCACCCTGGAGAGGGGCATCCTCCCGACCGATAATGCTAAAGTGAACATTGTCATCCTATTCACACTACACCCACCAGCGGAAAGTCCATGTTCCACCCTGGACCTGTGCCCCGTATCCTATTGCTGTCAGGGAGCACAGCCATTGCTGGAAGAGTCAACCCTCAAGACATTGACTCGGCCGCCAGCTACCGTACACTGTGTCTCATGTGGATGCACGCACGCACGCACGCACGCATGTATGTATGTATGTATGTACGTACTATGGCCATGAACAAGAATATGAATAAATTGTTCAACTGTCCATCTCACAGTTCCGTGTCTGTTATTACATTGACTATGTATCACTACACCTGTTTCTCCCTCAGTACTATGCTAGGCATAGCTCGCAGTGTTTCATATCCCACATAGGATAGGCTTTGCACTCCCATCGCTTACAGAGACAAGTGGTAGCACTATGCATCAATTTCCCAAATGTACTTTCAGCTCCAGGTTGGTGTATACATTGGGAGGGTAATGTAGCATAAACCACCCCCGACAGAGATACAGTTGATTAGTCAGTCCTGCCAAGCAACTCCCCTCCGAATGTACTCTGTGAGACTGTGACATGGGGTAGAGTAGCGTAGTGTTGCCCAAGTCAGTTGCATACATTGTAGCCACAGAGACATGTAGACAGAGAACAGGACAGTGTTTCATAGAGACGCCACAATAGCCACCGGTGAGAATCCCCGGACATGTTTCATATCACAAGCCTTGTGGTATGTGGCCCAATGCCACACCAATCCCAAGTTCACACATCATCCTGTGCCTGTGCTGTAAGCACCATCTAGCAATGGTCCTGGTATACGTGACACCTATTTCATGTGCTGCATCGCACTGAAAAGAGAGATGCGGAACCCTGCCCTCAAGTCAACAGCCCCACTGTGGCAGCCAAGTGCAGGGACTATTACCTAGATGGGATAGAGCAGGACGTGAGACCAGCACTAGGGGGAGACAATGGGAAATGACCAAGTACAAGTGCTTTGCTCTACGATTACTATTATGCTCACATGCCACAGTGTTCCTAACCAAGAGATATGTTATTGATATAGTTTTAGAAAAGTTTGAGAATGAGTTTGGTGTAAAGGGGGCAGACTGCTGGAAATCACACACGGGTCTGCCCGTGAAATGTCCAGGATGTGAGTTTTTGAGGCAGGACCTCCCACTAGTGTCCACCCGGGGGAACTGTCATATAACATAAGTGAAATGTGTTTGTGTAATAACCCTCCCGTGGTCCTGGGGGTGGGGTGACCCAGGTCCTGTGTGTGGAGGGCTCCCCTTTCTGCGCTCTGCGCTCGCGGGTCAGAGCGACCCTGCCAGCCACTGGCGAGGCGTGTGCCTTTGAGCGTAGTAGAGAGTCTGTGAGTGTTAGAGTCGTGCTCTGCGCTCTGCACTCGTGGGTCAGAGCGACCCAGGCCCTGTGTTTCCAGGGCTCTGCGCTCTGCGCTCGTGGGTCAGAGCGACCCGGCCAGCCGCCGCACAGGTCCGGACGTGCTCTGGGCTCACCGCTCTGCGCTCGTGGGTCAGAGCGACCCAGGCCCTGTGTTTCCAGGGCTCTGCGCTCTGCGCTCGTGGGTCAGAGCGACCCAGGCCCTGTGTTTCCAGGGCTCACCGCTCTGCGCTCGTGGGTCAGAGCGACCCAGGCCCTGTGTTTCCAGGGCTCACCGCTCTGCGCTCGTGGGTCAGAGCGACCCGGCCAGCCGCTGCACAGGTCCGGACGTGCTCTGGGCTCACCGCTCTGCGCTCGTGTGTCAGAGCGACCCGGCCAGCCGCCGCACAGGTCCGGACGTGCCCCCCGCTGTGTGCTAGAGAGCAGCCGAGTGTTGTAGTTGCGCTCTGCGCTCGTGGGTCAGAGCGACCCGGCCAGCCGCCGCACAGGTCCGGGTACGTGATGCACTGGGGTGGTCTTTGAGACATAGAGTCCTTGTTGTGATAATCTCGTAGGTGGAGATAGTCACACGTCTACCTTGGTTCCATATGCACCCGTTGCCTAGAACAGGGCCTCTCTTGTATTTCTCCATTCTGATTGGTATAGTGGTTCAGTGGGGTGCTTATATGGGGTGCATATGGAGACCCCTCATTGACTTTTGCTGGGGGGTTGTTAAGGTCTGACCAAACAGTGCTGTGTATTCCACATCTGTCTGACCAACCCGACCACAGATGCACAAGTCAACCATGATGCTGCCTCAAGCTTGGTAATCCGACAATGGTTCCTTTGAGGACCCGATTAGGACAAGAACGTCCAGCCATTCATTTGCAATATAAGCACGATGATGCTCCTAGCTTGGTAATTGGAGGACCTGTCCTACAAAGACCTGTTCTATCTATCTTGCCTCACTGTCAAAGGGTGCTGTTATCCTGCAAGAATGGCCCAGCACTTATACCGGTCTCACCTACACGTCCAGATAAATGGAACCTTCTCACCACAGAATGGTATCCTGTCCATAGAGACACTGTTAGAGAACACATCCTTTGACAATGGACCAGGCTCCAAGGGTCTGACAGACCTTAAGATGTGCATTAGGAAATTCCTCGATTGCGCCGTAAGTCACACACTGTCACTGTGTTAAACGGACAAGGGTAAGGTAGTGAGCTTGTGTAACACATTGATTCTGTCTTCTTATCCCCCCCCAAGGTTCAGAGACCCCAGGATAACGGAGTTCCGCTTGCATTCAGCCTGAGTGGATATATCGCCGTGAGAGATCTCACCGAGTCCCAGTTTGGGAGCATAGCATGTCCGGGTCTGTCTATTTACACAGAGGGTAAAATCAGTTTTGGTCGTGCACAAAGCAAGGCTTTGACTGCTTTGGAAATGGCAATACTGTTCTATTTTACTCCCCTCTCACTATGTACTGGGTTGGACACGATGCATATATAAAGCACTCCGCATGATGTGATAACGGCTGAGTGCCACTCTCCACCCGGCGCTACGATCGACCGCTAAGTCGCGACTAAGACCGCTACGGGATCCAGGCTGTGACTTGTACCCGTGCCACACACTTGTTAACCAGAGTTGAACAGGGCTCCAGATGACACAATGAATGATTGTGAACAGTTTCTGTTGCAGTTGTACATGAAATACATGATGATGTTACCAGATGCACTCTGTGTTTGTGAGTTTTATTGTACACACACACACACACACACACACACACACACACACACACACACACACACACACACACACACACACACACACACACACACACACACACACACACACACACACACACACACACACACACACACACACACACACACACACACACACACACACACACACACACACACACACACACTTGTGTAGCATTTCATCATTGTATTATTGTTCATTTGCAGTGGATCATTTGCAATGGATACAGACACAATGGTACATTGACATGGTTATATTCTCAACAATATACAAGTGATACATACTAAAAGCAAACCCGCGCCACTATCCTGGCAACGCGGATTGTGCTATTTGTTACATGCCGGGTGTCCGAGATCCACACCGGACCCTTCATCCGTGGCGGCTACCGGTTGTCCTACATCCACACCTGCTCCTTCTGAGCTTGCCCCTTCCACACTTGGTCCTTCCATCATCTCGCTCATATCCCTCCCCATTCCATCTAGTCCACAGAGCGGCAGGTAGGTAGAGAGCAACACTCGGCACACCACATTCTTCATTGCGCACCAGATGTCTTCCATGTTATAACCCCGTCCCTTGTTCAAGATGAGTATCATGTTCTTGGGACACCTAGGACCAGTCTCAATCCTAGTCTGATGCTGTAGAGTTTGATCGATCTCCGTGGTAAGGCAAACGTCAAAGTCGTCCTGGGTTGGTTGTTTGACGTCGCCGGAGCAGTTTGACACCAGAGAAGACGTTCCCGGAGCTTTGTCAGCAGCAGCAGCAGCAGCAGCAGCAGCAGCAGCAGCAGCACCTACAGCGCTTATAAATGACTAACATACCATGTGAGCCCTATACATATAGGTGTGATAGATGCTGTGCCTATACGGGCACTCGTGTATATCCTGCAAAATGGCCATCATTCTTCTGTTGCCCTCCACAGAGATAGACGTATTGACTCTGCCGTAGCTTGACATCATCACTTTGAAAGTCAATGTGAAAGGAGGGCCTGATGTTGCAAATTCGACCATACTGTGACGGCCCTGAATTTTTCTGAACCGTCTCAGTGCAGCTCCTTCCAATAGGGCGCTTTCCCTTTAATTCCCAATTAAATAGCCAGCATCAGCTGCACGAAAGTGGGGTTGTGATGGAGACGTGCATGAGGATGTGTTCAACCCTCAGTTCCGAAGCTTCTCTATTCCGTTTGTTTTGTTGCCGTTAAACATGTGTTTTGTAGCCTAAGAGAGTTTACCCAGGATCGGATCCACTCTTTGCGTCCCTGGACTACACCTCTCCGTTCTTCGTGGCCTTTCTCCGCTGGAGATCTATTGGCGGATTGGATTGTCTGACTGACCGACTGACTACCACCTTTTTGTATACGGTATTTCATTTGTTTGGATGTGATGTATACTGTGATTTGTGTAGTTAGTGGTAGTTGAGGACTTAATTAAGAGCTTTAAGGTTCTGTGGTAAAGTAATTGTTATATTGATTGTATGTTTAATACTGGGTTTACGCTACACGGAACGAACGGACAAACATCGCGTGACAAAAGTCACTTGAGTTCACTGAACTCCTTTACCGGGCAGGACTCTTTTTAGGCCCGAGGTACAGGACATTTCTGGAGGAACCAGAACTCATTGTGATATTATTATATATGTGTGTAATCATTGTTGTTGCTAATACAACCCACGCAACAGAATATAATTGTTTTTGAAGTTCTTTTCAATGTTTTAAGGGTTTATGAAAAGTTTATTTCCATCCTGACTTTTACATACGTCCTTTGTATTGGTGTAGACTTGACGGACCAGATGGGACTCATTCCCACCCAAACTAAAAGGAGAAACTAATGTTTTCTCTGGTAGGCACAACCTACCTGGCACCCCTATAAATAATGACCTCAAGTCAAAACCGTTACATAAAAAATGGCACCCCAGATGGGACAGCTCAACATTGAGAACTAACCAAAGCAAATATTTTGTGTGGAATTAAAACAATGGATTCACCCCAAGATAATGTGCTCATCCATGTCATACCTGTCAATGGGAATACACAGGGCCATTCTGACCATCAAGCTGACAATACAAATCATAATGTGAATGGAGATAATGGAGTTGATTTGGGCCAGAGCCCTGGGAATCTGAATGCTCGGCCTGAGCCACAGGCCACAGGAGGTCTAACCAGTTACTCACTTATTGACATGGATCTGTGTGGAAGTACTGAGCTAGTCCTCCCTCTGACACCCAACCTTCCTCCATTGTCTGGTTTATCTCCAGAGGTTGTAGTCTTACAACTTCAAGGTGACATCCTTGATATTCGTCGGACTCAACAACATCTCCAAACTCTTATCCACCATAAATTCAAATGTCTGAGGGAAGAGCAACAACAGAGTGCCATGGAATTCAGAAACTCACTGAGCACTCTAACCCACACGCTGACAGAGCTCAGTGAGAGTGGAAGACGGGAAATGACTGGTGCCATGGACTGGCAGTTTGACTACCAACGAAACCAACTCACTGCCACTCTCCAATGGCGCCTGCAACATCACCACACTGAGGTCCTCAAGGACGTTAATTCTGTTTTTTCTCCCATGGTTAACACTGTAGGCCACTTGCAGAGAGAACTCTCTAATTGTGTTAAAATGTTGGATGACGTGTCTGTGGACATGGCCTCCATTAGGCACAACTCCTTACACAGAGTTTCTCTGGTGTCCACTTCAGTTCAGACCACTGAGGGCCAAGCTGGCACCTCTGAACAGCCAAGACCAGGCCATGCTGCAGCCACCCCTTGCAGGATGCAATCCACCATGCATCCTGGTGTTCATTTTCATTGTCCGATAACGCCCTCCCCCTCTACTTCCTCAATCCCTCCTAGCTCGTTTGTTCATGGTGATTTGAGTAGACGTCATGTGGGGGCGATGCCCATTAAATTGCAATTTCCCACCTTTGGGAAAAAAGATGACAGTCCTGATCCGCTAATGTATCTAGAAAGATGTCGTGACTTTCTTGCCCTCAATCCCCTGGCTGACGAAGAACTCCTTGCCACATTGAGGAATGTGTTGCATGGGACAGCTCGAGACTGGTGGGATGTGGCACGTCTCACCACTACCTCCTGGGCTGACTTTGAGGCCAAGTTTTCCTCTGCATTTCTATCTGAGGACTACACAGATGAATTGGCAGACAGAGTCAGAAATCGAGTACAAGGAGAGAAAGAGAGTATCCGTGACTTTGCATACGGTTACCACTCCCTGTGCAGAAGGTGGAAACCTGGCATTGAGGAGGAAGAGGTCATTAAATTGATCTTGAAGAACATCAACCCACTACTAGCCAGTCAACTCCGAGAACGAGTCACCACTGTCGATGGACTGGTTCGCTTGGGACAGCAGTTTGAGAAGGACAGAGAATGCCAACAGCAATATGACCAGAGAAAGAAACAGACACCCAAACAGTTACCCAAGACAGACCCTCAACAACAGCCGGAGTCTCCAGCCAAGACCCCTCTCATGTTTTGTTGGAGATGTAGCCAAAAGGGACATTCTTCAGCTACATGTCCAAGACCGTATCAAGTAAACCCTTCCAGAAACCACAAATCACAACAGGCCAACACACCTAACTCTCTTCGCAGCAATGACCATCCTTCTCTGGGTGCTTTAACCAGAGCTGAAACCCCAAGAGTCACTGCCTACGCCCCCATCGACATCCCCTTCCTTTCAGTTAATACCGCACCAACTGGTGTTACCCCTGTCCATAGGCCCATGGACAGGAAGAGCCATCTTGGATACCGGGTCATCCTACACACTGCTCAATGAGAAACTGTGGAAGGAGGTTAACGGTCCACAATACAACTTGAAGCCGTGGACAGAAGGTCCACTCTATCTGGCTGATGGTGAGGCTAGACGACCCCTTGGATGGAGTGAGGTAGAGTTCCGCCTGTGTAACCGCTCCTATATGATTCCTTCTGTTATCCTACAAACCAGGAACCTTGCTTTTCCTGTCGTGTTGGGAATTGATTTCATGTACTTCAGTGGTGTCCAGATTGATATCGCACACAATTGCTACTGGTTTCCATACAATCCGAGCGAGAAGCATTTCTTCCAATCAGAAGCTATGAAGTTACATGATTGGGGTTCAAATGTGGCAGTCTTCTCTGCCATTGCTCCGGTACCACTAACCCTCGATAATCCTTCTGACGATCTCCTTTTACAGGCTGTGAGAAGAGCTCAGCTGGAACAGCCAGAGGAGTTAAGGCTGTTGGAACAGCTGCAGAATAATGCTGATGTATGTACTTCAAAGCTGGGACGCACCAGGCTCCTGAAGCACAAAATATTCCTTACACAGGAAATGCCGATCAAGCAAAAGCCATATCGTTTGTCCCCAGCGAAGCTAATCATCCAAAAGGGACTCATAAATGATATGTTAACCCAAGATATAATAGAACGTTCCTCCTCTCCCTGGGCTGCTCCTGTTGTCCTCATCCCAAAAAAGACTGGTGGTCTTAGATTTTGTGTGGACTATAGGAAGACCAACAATGTTTCCCAGACTGATGCCTATCCTCTTCCCACCATCCATGAGATCCTGGAGTCATTGTCTGGCGCTGTTGTGTTCACTACCCTTGACCTCAATAGTGGTTATTGGCAGGTTGAGATGGACCAGGAAAGCAAGGACAAGACTGCGTTTGTCTGTGCCGAGGGCTTGTTTTCCTTTAAGGTGATGCCCTTTGGATTAAAGAATGCCCCTGCCACTTTCCAAAGACTCATGGAGATTGCGTTAGGTGAGCTCAAAGGGAAGATCTGTTTCGTCTACCTGGACGATATAATTATCTACTCTCAGAACAGAGAAAGACACTTTCAAGATCTTCAAGCAGTGTTGGACAAGCTAAGAGAAGCTGGTCTGACCTTAAATATGAAGAAGAGCAACTTCTGCCAAACCTCCCTGAAGTTCCTTGGCCATATTGTGTCTTTCGACGGCATTCATGTGGATCCTGAAAAGACAAAGGCTGTACAAGACTTCCCTGTGCCAACCACACTCAAGGCCCTTCAACGGTTCCTTGGTATGGCTGGATGGTACCATCGGTTTGTGTCGAACTTCTCCCAGGTGGCAGAACCCCTCAACGCGATGAAGCGAAAAGGAGCGAAATTCCAATGGACGGCAGAGTGCCAGACTTCCTTTGAAACCCTGAAACGACATCTCGTCACACCTCCCATTTTAGGTCATCCCAACTTTGATTGCCCTTTTGTTGTTTACACTGATGCAAGCGATGTTGGACTTGGCACTGAAGAAGTGCTAGCGTTCGCCAGTCGGACATTGAATGGAGCAGAACGGAACTACTCCACAACCGAGCAAGAGTGCCTTGCAGTTGTCTGGGCTTTGGAAAAGTGGAGGTACTACTTGGAGGGTAGACACTTCACTGTGGTCACGGACCATTCCTCCCTTGTGTGGGTGTTCAAGACCAACAAACCAAGCACCAGACTCATAAGATGGGCTCTACGGTTGCAAGAGTTCACATTTGCAGTGGAATACAGGAAAGGAAAATACAACACTGTTCCAGATGCCTTGTCCAGAGCTCCTACTTGTGATAACGGTGGCCCTGATCTTACATGTGCTACTGTCCTGTCAAGCAGTCGAGACTCGCCCAAAACAGACTTTCCCATCTCTGATGAGGCAATATGGAAAGCTCAACAGGATGATCCAGAAGTACAGGCTTTGTACCAGACTATCCTGGAAGATGGAGAAAAGATGGTCAATCCTACCACAAAGCTGACCATCATTGAAGATAAAGTCTACCGAGTCGTACAACTACCTCACAGAACACTCTACCAAATGTACATACCGGACACTCTACGCCTACAACTGCTTCAACATTTCCATGAAGACCCATTAGCTGGTCATTTGGGCAGGTTCAAAACCTACAAGCGGTTGCAAGCGTTACTCTACTGGCCACATCTGAGCATGGATGTGAAGTCACACATCCGAAATTGTCAGGTTTGTCAAATGTACAAACCAGAAGGTAGAAAGCCTGCTGGCAAGTTGCAGCAAACGGTGGTTACCCGACCTTGGGAAATGTTAGGAGTGGATTTGATGGGTCCATTTCCTAGAAGCTCCAATCAGAATGTGTACATACTTGTTTTTGTTGATTACTATTCAAAGTGGGTGGAACTCTTTTCCCTGCGTCAGGCCACAGCAAGGACCGTCTCTAACATCCTTACGAAAGAGATCCTGACTCGCTGGGGAGTGCCTGATTACATCCTGTCTGATCGAGGTTCCCAATTTGTCTCTGATCTCTTTGAGGAGACCTGCCAAAGATGGAACCTGAGGCAGAAGTTGACCACGGCCTATCACCCACAGACCAATCTCACTGAGAGAGTAAATCGAACCTTGAAGACAATGATTGCTTCCTATGTAGGGACCCAGCACAAACACTGGGACAAGCACCTTCATGAGTTTCGATTTGCCCTGAATTCTGCTGTGCAAGAGTCCACTGGAGTCACACCTGCAGAGCTGAACCTAAGTCGTCCTCTCCGAGGACCCTTGGATATGGTGCTACAGCCCCAGCAGCTTACTCCAGACGCTGCTTGCTATGACCAGGTAGGCCATCTCCATGACTTGAGAGCTCTTGTCTCAAAGAACATGATCCAGGCTCGACTCAAGCAGAAGAGAAATTATGATAAGAACAGACGAGACATGCAGTTCCAGCTTCGTGATCGGGTGTGGCTTCGCTCTCATCCTTACTCGAAAGCTGAACAATTCTTCTCGGCCAAGCTCGCTCCTAAATGGCAAGGACCATATAGGATTGTGGAGCAGATGGGCCCTTTGAACTACCGAGTGGTGAAAGAGGACACAGGTGAAGATATGCGCATCGTCCATGTCTCACGCCTTAAGGCCTGTTACCCCTCGGCTGAGGAATTGAGGCGATTGAGCGCCGCAAGGTCCTGGATATCTTTGAAGAGGATAGTGAGGATACTTTTCTCGGATTCCCAGACCCAGAAGTCTCGCACCTTAAGGCCTGTGACTCCTCAGCTGAGGAGCGTGAGCTCCAAAAAGTAATGAATCTTTTTGTAGAGGAAAGTGATGAGGAGACCTTTCTCGGTTTCCCCGACCAAGATGTGCCTTCCAGGGCAATGGTCGGCTTTTTCCAGGGGAGGGGGTGTGTGACGGCCCTGAATTTTTCTGAACCGTCTCAGTGCAGCTCCTTCCAATAGGGCGCTTTCCCTTTAATTCCCAATTAAATAGCCAGCATCAGCTGCACGAAAGTGGGGTTGTGATGGAGACGTGCATGAGGATGTGTTCAACCCTCAGTTCCGATGCTTCTCTATTCCGTTTGTTTTGTTGCCGTTAAACATGTGTTTTGTAGCCTAAGAGAGTTTACCCAGGATCGGATCCACTCTTTGCGTCCCTGGACTACACCTCTCCGTTCTTCGTGGCCTTTCTCCGCTGGAGATCTATTGGCGGATTGGATTGTCTGACTGACCGACTGACTACCACCTTTTTGTATACGGTATTTCATTTGTTTGGATGTGATGTATACTGTGATTTGTGTAGTTAGTGGTAGTTGAGGACTTAATTAAGAGTTGATCCGCTTTAAGGTTCTGTGGTAAAGTAATTGTTATATTGATTGTATGTTTAATACTGGGTTTACGCTACACGGAACGAACGGACAAACATCGCGTGACAAAAGTCACTTGAGTTCACTGAACTCCTTTACCGGGCAGGACTCTTTTTAGGCCCGAGGTACAGGACATTTCTGGAGGAACCAGAACTCATTGTGATATTATTATATATGTGTGTAATCATTGTTGTTGCTAATACAACCCACGCAACAGAATATAATTGTTTTTGAAGTTCTTTTCAATGTTTTAAGGGTTTATGAAAAGTTTATTTCCATCCTGACTTTTACATACGTCCTTTGTATTGGTGTAGACTTGACGGACCAGATGGGACTCATTCCCACCCAAACTAAAAGGAGAAACTAATGTTTTCTCTGGTAGGCACAACCTACCTGGCACCCCTATAAATAATAACCTCAAGTCAAAACCGTTACAATACGGTTGAACATATCATCAGCTGCATCGGTCATATCGGCCGTATCCCTCGTCTCAGCCCGAAGCCAGGGGCTGCTTTCGTCAGTTAACATCAGGAAGCGATTGCTACCTTGGCATACCAGTGAAGGCTCCTGTGTGGGTTTGCCATTGAAGCCTGAGTTCGATGCCATTGCAGAAGCTACCGTTGAAAGAGTGTCTACACCACCACCACCACCACCACCACCACCACCACCACCACCACCACCACCACCACCACCACCACCACCACCACTAGCTTATATAGGAAACGTGATAGCCTAGAAGATGTGAGACACAACTATGATGTGAGGTTGGATTACCTGGCCAACCGATGGATGTTTCAGTACTAAGCCGAAGGGTGTTGTTGCTAGGTCTTCCCAGTCCGGCCGGCCGGCCGGCCCTACGTAGAGAGGATACTAATATTGTCAGCGGCAACACCCTCACACACACAAAGTGACCGGCTCCCCACCCGTGCCAAGTGCGCTCTTGCCCGCAGCTCAGCGGACCCGCTAGGCTCCACCGATCGGCCATGGCCGCGCGTTTTACGGCCGCGCAGGTTCTAGAACAGATCTTGTCCAGCGTGGACCAAGAAGACTACTCGGATTGCCAGGAGGAGGAGGACGAAGAGGTTTCGGAAGAGGAAGACGGCGAGGAATACAACCCCGAGAGCCGCGAGGTCGACGATGCCTCTCCTCCCTCTTCTGGGGAAGAGCAGCCCGAGGAAGAGGCGCCCGAGGACGAGCACGAGGACGAGCACGAGGACCGCGGCGAGCAAGAGATCTCCTCGGCCCCGGACCGACGGGAGCCTCCGTTGCTGTCGAAAAACGGCAAAATCGAGTGGTCCCCCGTGGCCTATGGTCGCCACCGCGGGCCCCTGGCGATCTGCCACGCCGGGCCGGACCAGACTCCGGGCCCCACGGCCTTCCACCTGTTTGTCACACCGGCGATAGAAAGGATAATTGTGGAAATGACGAACCTGCACGGGGCCAGAAAATACGGCGACGGCTGGCGACCCATGGACGCCAAGGACCTGTGCGCCTACCTAGGGCTGCTGATCCTAGCGGGCGTCTACAGGTCCCGGGGCGAGGCCGCGGCAAGCCTGTGGGACGCCGAGAGCGGCAGGACCGTGTTCCGAGCCACCATGTCGCTCAAGGTCTTTCACAGGTACTCGAGGCTGCTGCGATTCGACGACCGCCAGTCGAGAGCCGCCAGACTCGCCACGGACAAACTCGCAGCCATACGGGAGGTCTGGGACCTGTGGGAGGCGCGGCTGCCGGCCCTCTACAACCCGGGGCCCGACGTGACGGTGGACGAGCAACTGGTCCCGTTCAGAGGTACTGTGCTTGCGCTTGTGCGTGTGCGTGCGCACGTGCGCATGTGCTTACATGTCTACACAGAGCGTGTGTAACACAAAAGGTGGCCCTTGTCTACCCCGGTTGCACACAGTAACCACACAAATGTCTTGTCCCCTTTCCAACAAGGCCGCTGTCCCTTCCGTCAGTACATCCCCAGCAAGCCGGCCAAATACGGCATCAAGTCGTGGGTGGCCTGCGACGCCAAGTCCAGCTACGCTTGGAAGATGCAAGTGTACACCGGCAAGGCGGCCGGCGCAGGCCCCGAGAAGAACCAGGGGATGCGCGTCGTCCTCGATCTGACAACGGGCCTGAGCGGTCGCAACGTCACCTGCGACAACTTCTTCACCTCCTACGACCTGGGCCAGCGGCTCCTTGAGAGGAACCTCACCATGGTGGGCACGGTGAGAAAGAACAAGGCCGAGCTCCCGCCCGCGCTGCTCGAGTCCAGGGGCAGACAGGTCCTGTCCTCCAGGTTCGCCTTCACGCCCACCGCCACTCTGGTGTCCTACCTGGCAAAGAGAAACAAGAACGTGCTACTCTTGAGCATGCTGCACACAGAGGGCCACATCAGCGATCGCCGCGACAAGGAGCCGGCCCTCATCCTCGACTACAACTGCAACAAGGGCGGCGTGGACAACCTAGACAAGGTGGTGGGCACCTACAGCTGCAGACGGATGACTGCCTGCTGGCCCCTGGTCGTCTTCCACAACATCCTCGACGTGTCCTCCTACAACGCCTTTGTCATATGGCGAGAGGTCAAGCCTGACTGGATGCCTGGCAAGCGGAACAAGCGAAGGGTGTTCCTCGAGCAGCTGGGAAAGGCACTCGTGAAGCCGCTGATCCAAAGAAGGCATCATCTGCCCCGCACCGAAGCGGCCTCATCGCTTGTCAAAGTTCTACAGAGTGCTACGGCGGCGCCTCCTGAGCAACAGCGCCAGGGCACGGCCGCTGCCCCGCTCGTTGCCCCGGCCACCGGGGCAAGTAAGAGGAAGAGGTGTCAGCTCTGCCCACCCAAGAAGGACTCACACGGTGTGACACACACGGTGTGCTGCAGGTGTAAGAAATACATCTGCAAAGGCTGTTCACACGCCTACTGTCACACTTGCGCACATTGGGCCTTTAGCCAGGACGGGACAGGGTGACCCGGAGGACACGGGGACTAGACACAGTACCAGGACAACGGGAGGGTTAAAAAAAACACTACGCCTTTCCCAAAAAAGAAACAGAATAATGGATTCAGATTCCACTGGAATAAATTAGGGATAGAAAAAGAGAACGAGAAAAGAAAAGAAAGGAATGCATCAAATTGTAACATATCCATCCAAATGAGTCTCCTGGGGAGACTGATGTAGGAAAGACACACACACACACACACACACACACACACACACACACACACACACACACACACACACACACACACACACACACACACACACACACACACACACACACACACACACACACACACACACACACACACACACACACACACACACACACACACACACACACACACAGAGAGAGAGAGAGAGAGAGAGAGAGAGAGAGAGAGAGAGAGAGAGAGAGAGAGAGACATTAACCAGACCTAAAAATATAGAGAGGCACAGCATTCAGAGAAATCATAACATGTTGTGAGAGAGAAGAGAGAGAGAGAGAAAGAGAGGAGGAGAGCAGACATTAACCAGACCTAAAAATATACCTTTGTCACAGGCACAGCATTCATTAAAAATCATAACATGTTGTGTAGTGTAGAGAAGACAGGAGGGCAGCAGATATGATGGTGGGGTCCCTGGGGACTGGATAAACTAGCATTAAGGCTAATGATCTGAGTTCACTCTGAGTGGTCTAAAATTGTTTTAACTGGAAGTCTAAGTTAAATGCAACATAAAATACAGGAAGGCTCTCAGAATATACACAAATGAGGAATTGAAGAATAAGGAAGGAAGTAGTTTTGTTCAATTTGAATCAACGTCAATTCTTAAACTAGACCTACACTCTGTTAATGAAGACACATCACGTTGATTCTTCATACTTCATAATAGTTTTTACCTAGATTTTCATAGTTATTATATTCTAGATGATAACAAGTGTGTTATCCATCTGACCCGTATCTACTTGGAGTGCCGTGTTAAGACCTGCAGTTATCAGTTCAACCACTAGATGGAACTAGTGTTACAGGTTTCCACAGTTCATTCATCAGCTGATTCCTCCAATGTCTACCTCCTTGGTTTGTAAATTCCCTCATCATTCCCTGCCAGAAGGGACCTGCAGGCTGCAGGTAGAATTTTCATTTGTGATTTCTCTCTAGCCTAGCCACCCTAACCACTAACCATGCCTTACAAACACAGGAAAAATAATTTGCAATGGGAAGACTGCCAGTTCCAGCCCACCTGTGATGTGACTGGTGTCTACCTTAACCATAAACTCTCTCTCTTACATGCATGCACACAAACACGTCCCCCACCACTCAGCTTCAGTCAGCCTGCTGCCTCACTCTTAACGAAGGAGAAAGGGCCAGAACGCTAACAAGTAGCGCCAGGCTTATGAGTGAGAGCAGCTAGGAGGCGACACGTGATACCGCTAACTGGGCGACCCCTGGAGCATCCTCACCAGATAGAGAAGAGCCTGCATCCCAAATAGCACCCTATATTCCCTATATAGCACTACTTTTGACCAGGGCCCTATATTATAGGGCGCCATTTGGGATGCACACAGACAGTACCTCTTTGATATGGGAAGGAGGAGATATGCCCTTCAGACTTTAGCTAGTCAGACCCCATAGATCTCCTCCCTGCATACCTCTGAATATCAAACAGACAGATAGGAGCTGGTAATGGGGGAGGATTCCGTCAGACCATCTATGTCCTTAGTTGATGCTTCTTTGTCCTCTACCTCGACTCCATGATGACATCCCTCCCTGTAGGCTTGACGACTCTGTTTTCATTATTTTACTGTCATGTTGGTGAAGAGGGTGAATGATGAATAAGTTTACTTTGTTGCGTTCGTTTCCCTACTTTTCATCTCGCCGTCGTCAATCATCAATGAATTCATCTGAAAAGCACGGCGGAAACGGGGCCAAATAAGCCATTGTCAACACAAGCAGCACTTAAGAGCGACAACCTGCCAACATTATCAATCACCTGATGTGTTTTGAGAAGACGTCAGGGAAAAACGTCCTAAGTGGAAGTTTTTGGCAATGTTGCATTCCCGGACACACAGATTTGTAGTTACTGCATTGGATCAGTTATTTTTTTTGGACAAACGTACGGTTGTCAAACAAAGGATATTTCTACAGGTCAATGTGTTGATTAAATTGTCTGATTTAAAAAGTTGCCACATTTTGGGGTTTTGAACCGTATTTTGACATTGGCTGACATAGGTCTTCTGAAACCAACTTCATTTTGATATCCTTTGAGTTGCTTCAGTTATTCTGATCCAATTCCTCAGAATTGACGGCCCAATACAGCAGTTTTTATATAAACATGAAATCCTTTATGGGTAACAATTCATTATATTACTGTAATAGTTTTCCATTAAAATGGACAAAAAAAAACGATTTCTTAAACAAGAATTTTGCTAGATTTTGTCTGAAACTGAAACGTGAAAACTAGCTTTTATTGCCAGATCAGTTTGGAACTCTCTTTGTAATGAATGTGGATCTAGCGTTTGTCTGCCTATTGTTTTAGGGACTATCCGCTGTTGGGACTATAGGGACTATCTAACTGCTGTCATTTTGACAAGATTCTACATGTAAAATCGGTGCGCACTTAGTTCGCAAATAATGTCCGGCAGTCTTTTCAGAGGTGCTAGGTCGGCAGTACTCTCAGCTAGCAAATGCAATTGGTGTGTCTGAGCCCTTATTAGTCTTTATTAGTCTATTCACCAGTTTACCACCTGGTGATGTCACCAGGCAAGACGAAACTCCCGCCCATGCAAACCTTTTGATTCGAAGGTCCCCGTGTAGATTACATTTTCAACCAGCAACTATCAGGAGTTAACACTGATCAAATATTTTCACACTTTAAAAGTGTTAGTTTCATCAGCTGTTGTACAATATAACACAGGGAAAAACAGAATTTTGACTGAACTGGGCCTTTAATGTGCAACTAATCTTCCTGTAATCACAAAATCACAAAAAAACGATACATGCAAAAAAAAGTGTGTATGATTGCTGGCTAGAGGCTTTAGCCTCGAGACATCTCATTATTGAACCCAGCATTTTTATTTTCATCTTCAAGTCCCTCTCTAAGGGGAATGGGCATGCATTGCAGGTTAGTGGATGGGAAAAATCCATAATAACCTGAGGGGAAAATAGAAGAGAAAGTGTTTGATACTAAGGAAAGAGGAGCAGTCTCTGTCTTCATTGGTTGGAGTGAAACACACTCAGACAGAGGATGAGGATGAGGGCGGATGGAGGAAGTAGCATTATCATCAACAGTTTTTTCCACCAGTGACTGATGTCTCACTGTGTATCATTATGAGCTACTGTATTTGAGGATTCACAGATATTGCAGATATCAATCAAAGTGCTGATGCAAGAAAGGGCTCAGAATTGAACTTGTGCTTGAAGGTACATGAAGAGAATAATGGAGGACAAGAGATATGCTGTGCCCAGGCACGTGCCCCTTTCCCCTCCCACTTGCCAAGTCCTTTTGGGTGGTGGTCAGTGGTGTAAAGTACTTAAGTAAAAATATTTAGTCGTTTGGGGGTATCTGTACTTTAATATTTACATTCATTGACAAATTTACTTTTACTCCACTATATTTCTAAAGAAGATCATTTACTTTTTACTCCATACATTTCCCCTGCCCTTTAGACTTTTACACAAATAGTATTTTGATGGGTGACTCACTTTTACTTGTCATTTTCTATTAAGGTATCTTTAACTATGACAATTGGGTACTTTTTCCAACACTGGTAGTGGTATAATATATATTTTTTGTATTCCATTTTTGTTGTTGTTGTTCAGGACCCACTGGCTGCAAGTCGTTGTGACATCATTACGTTTGCCACCCTCCCTGTCCATTTGTCTGCCCTGTACGAAGCTCGCATGTGCCCAGTTGTGCCTTTTTTCCCAGCCTGCCCTGTATGGAGATTGCTTGCGCCCGGTATCCATACATGCATGTCTTGAGATGCGGTCACCGGTCGTGTGTGTGTGTGGCAAACTACCTAGTTTAAATATCACCAGTACTGCCACATTTTGAGCACCTGCCCACTGAAAGGTCTGTGCAAGGCCCTGACTGTGTCAAATAATGTCCAATAATGATGATTGACACCATTTAATAATCACTCCTATCTTGAGGTCAAGAGGCCTCAAATATAGGACTGATCTGTATTGATAATTTATCATCATAACCAAACACATGACCAGAATCCATGTAACAAGGATAAGAAAATAGTGGGAATAAAACATTCAAATACTCACAATCTGCCCCCTTACACTTGTATCATTTCTACACAGTGATAGAACAGTGTAGGGATGAAGGGAATATTCCTGTGAACATGCACGGAGGTGGATGAAGAAAGCGGGGGAAAGCTTCTATTCAAAAACACAGAGAGATGCCTTCCCTCCTCCTCAGAGTCTATGGCATGTCGACACCAGGGCGAAACAAACACAGCAGCATTAAATCTGTGTGCATCTCCGGAGCAGATGGTGACACAACAGCCTGTAATGTGTGTGTCGACAGGGTTGAGCTATCTAAAGACCCGCCAGACAAGATGAAATGTGGCGCTGTTGACAAAGGGGATTTGGGCAAATCTTTATGCGGATGCGAGGCTTCTTGGTTTCATCAGGGAAGATGAGTGACAAACAAAAAAAGAGGCCCCAATATGTTTTTGCCCAGCGGGCCGCATCTCGCTCGCTCACTTAGTCGGAACGGAGGCAGATAGCGCTTCTCTCATCAAAGCAATCATTGACTTTGCACTTACTGCTATTTGAATGTAATTAAGTGGTAATAATGCAGAATTTATCAGTGAAAAGAGCTCCAGGCGCTGTGCGTACCCTAATCATTGTTTTTGAGAATCTTTTATGCTCCCGGAGAGATTCAGAGGCAGAAGTCTCTCACAGTCCCAGGTTCAATTCTGAGAATGTTAGTTTAAACACCAAGTTTATCCATTCAAAAGTAGCTTGACTTTACACAAACATAACGCTAAGCACAGGATACATTAGATAGTTAGAGCCAGGGCACCTCTGGGCCATCTATCTGTGTATACTGTAGCAGCTAAACAGTCAGGGAACTGAGGAGGAATACATCCACTTGGCCTTTAATGGAACAACAAACACAGTGTTGTTGAAATGTGGCTAGTTCAACAGAAGTTCAAGTTGAGCTTTGACTCTGTGAGACATTGGTTCAGTGTTAGTACACAGGAGAGTAGGTTAATATGCGTCCCAAATGGCACTCTGTTCCCTACATAGTGCATTCCTTTTGACCAGAGCCCTATGGGCCCAGTCAAAAGTGGTGCACTATATAGGGAATATCATGGCATTTCAGACACAGCTATGTCCATGAATTCAGAACATGTCTGACACCACCACACTTTTAAATTGGCTGTTTACATCCTCATGCATGGATCTCTCCATCCTAATTGCATTTTCTCCAACTAACTAACAAGCATTTATTTGTTCAGCAGGATCCTCATTAATCAAATAGCTCAAACAGTTCCAGTTTCAGCTCTTCCCCTGATGGAATCCCTCATGACTTCACAATTAACAGCTGTGGAATTTTCTTCAAAAATGCCATGGAATGTTCTAAGTGTTTTGTTCCATGAATTGTTTAACCAGAATGGTGTTCTCTGTCATTAGACAGTCCTCTGATTCTCAATGGAGTGGGAGGGGAGGAGAGAGGGTTCAGCTCAGGTAATCCTCCAACAGACCCAGCCAGGCATCCTGGTCTCATAGACTAGACGTAACAGAGTAAACTTAAGACAGGACCCTCAAATTAGTATGATGTGCTATGTTTGGTATGGTTACATAAGACAGAAGGTCACTTAAAGCCAAAAATGAAGAGCACAGGCGCTATGGATGGGTAGGCGTACAACGCGAACGTCTAACAACCCAAAAGTCGCAAGTTAGAATCTCATCACAAACATTGCTACCAGCTTGCTATTTTGCAACTACTTAGCATGTTCACTAAACCCTAACCACTTAACCTAACTCTTTAGCTACTTTGCAACTACTTAGCAAGTTACTTAACACTTCCGCTAACCACAACCGTAACCCCTTAAACTAACTCCCAACCTTAACCCTAAACTCCATCCTAGCTAACATTAGTGTTAACCACCTAGCTAACATTAGCAACAACAAAGTGGAATTTGTAACATATCATACATATTGCAAATTTGTAACATATTTTTACAAATTGTAACTCGTAAAATAGCATACAAAATGGATGATGGACATCCACAAATTAATGTGTATTCGTACAATATGTTACAACGTTATAGATTTATATTTACTATGTTATGTTACGTCTACCCTTGAGTCCATGTTGAGCCAGGAGAGGTCTGAATACTGGAGTTGTGTCCCAAATGGCCTTAGAGCTCTGGTCAAGAGTGAGTAGTGCACTATTTATGGAACAGGGTGCCATTTTGCAATCAAACTGGACACCAAATCCACCCTGCTTGGCATAGACCAGGGTGGCATCATGGAGCAACACACTGACTTATTATGTCACAAACGCAAACACAAAAGGCATGGCTCCCGTTGCTAATACACCCAGCTAGCAATGAGGAATCGGCCCAGAAGAATCCCTCTTCCGGGGGGCTGGAACTGATTGAATTGGCCCGGAATCAGGTGTCGGACTCTGCCCGGAATATAAATGAATGACTGCCCAGAATCGGCCCAAATACATTGGGACGCTTCCATCTACTGGAATTCAGCCAACTTTGCAACTCTTACCAGAATCCCCCCCGATTCAAATTTAAATAAATGTATACAAAATGAACTTATTTAGTAATTTTAAACATTACTATTATACATATAATACATACAAATTATACCCATCCACAAAAAAATATTTTGTGTTGGAGGAAACACCATACACCGGGTGACCATGTCAGCGTGCATAAGCCTGGCCCACCACAGGAGTAGCTACAGCGCGATGGGAAAAGGGACATGCCGGCCTGCCAAACCCTCCCCTAACTCGGACGACGCTGGGCCAATTGTACGTCACCTCATGGGTCTCCCTGTTGCAGACAGCATAGGTCTTGAACCAGCATCTGTAGCAACACAGTTTGCGCGTGTATTAGACCCCTGCGCTACTCAGGAGGCTCCATCCACAAAGTTTTTAATGCTTATCAATTGCCTTGCACAAAGTATCAAAATACTAAAATACTACACAGGACTCTTGAAGAATTTTATTTTAAATGTTAATTGTATTTTTTGATCACAGAAACAATGAGAAAATATAGAAACATTTTAATGATATAAAACAGCCCGTGTAATCATATGCCAGACGGACAATTGGCCCGAGCCCCAAGTTATACATTTGTGCCAGATAACTATAACCAGAATCGACACGAGCCCCAAGTAATGCATTTGGGCCAGATAACTCTCACCGGAACTGGCCCAAGCTCAATCCCCGCATCCTAGCCATAAGTAATAGTGTAGTAGGCGGCCCAGACTCGGGCCAGGTGATGTCAGCTGAGTCTGACTCAGCCGAGTACCCCCGACTCGCCCAGATCCACAGTGCAGCTGGGCACCTTGCTATTTACAGACATAATCAGGTGAAATGCACATTGTTTAGGGATGAAAGAGAAAACAAGCAGTAATGCTACTACTAACCCTCCCATTTGAATCATGGTGGCATCGTTTCTGTTATGCGGGTGAATGAGGACCCAAAAGCGACTTGGCGAAAACAGAGTCTTTAATCCAGTTTAAGGAAATAGCAATACTCCTAGACAAATCGGAGCGGTAAATAAAGCATAAAAACAATTTCACTCGTAATCACGAGAACTGACTGGAGACTCGATAATAAACTGCAGGTTGCCTCGGGAAGGCACTTGACCGTAGCAGACTCAGACACCTGCTCACCACGCAGCATCTGAGGGAAACACGACACGACAGGGCGATACAAAGACACAGCACGGTGAACAATATACGAGGATCCGACAGGACAGAAACGGAAAACAAGGGGAGAAATAGGGACTCTAATCAGGGGAAAAGATAGGGAACAGGTGTGGGAAGACTAAATGATTGATTAGGGGAATAGGAACAGCTGGGAGCAGGAACGGAACGATAGAGAGAAGAGAGAGAGGAAGGGAGAGAGAAAAAGGGGAACGAACCTAAAAAGACCAGCAGGGGAAAACGAACAGAAGGAAAAGCAAAATGACAAGACAATATAAGACAAAACATGACAGTACCCCCACTCACCGAGCGCCTCCTGGCGCACTCGAGGAGGAATCCTGGCGGCAACGGAGGAAATCATCAATCAGTGAACGGTCCAGCACGTCCCGAGACGGAACCCAACTCCTCTCCTCAGGACCGTAACCCTCCCAATCCACTAAGTATTGGTGACCCCGTCCCCGAGAACGCATGTCCATGATCCTACGTACCTTGTAAATAGGTGCGCTCTCGACAAGGACGGGAGGGGGGAGGGAAGACGAACGGGGGTGCGAAGAAAGGGCTTGACACAGGAGACATGGAAGACAGGATGGACGCGACGAAGATGTCGCGGAAGAAGCAGTCGCACAGCGACAGGATTGATGACCTGGGAGACACGGAACGGACCAATGAACCGCGGAGTCAACTTACGAGAAGCTGTCGTAAGAGGAAGGTTGCGAGTGGAAAGCCACACTCTCTGGCCGCAACAATACCTTGGACTCTTAATCCTACGTTTATTGGCGGCTCTCACAGTCTGTGCCCTGTAACGGCAAAGTGCAGACCTCACCCTCCTCCAGGTGCGCTCACAACGTTGGACAAACGCTTGAGCGGAGGGAACGCTGGACTCGGCAAGCTGGGATGAGAACAGAGGAGGCTGGTAACCCAGACTACTCTGAAACGGAGATAACCCGGTAGCAGACGAAGGAAGCGAGTTGTGAGCGTATTCTGCCCAGGGGAGCTGTTCTGCCCAAGATGCAGGGTTTCTGAAAGAAAGGCTGCGTAGTATGCGACCAATCGTCTGATTGGCCCTCTCTGCTTGACCGTTAGACTGGGGATGAAACCCGGAAGAGAGACTGACGGACGCACCAATCAAACGACAGAACTCCCTCCAAAACTGTGACGTGAATTGCGGACCTCTGTCTGAAACGGCGTCTAACGGGAGGCCATGAATTCTGAACACATTCTCGATGATGATTTGTGCCGTCTCCTTATAGCGGAAGGAAGTTTAGCGAGAGGAATGAAATGTGCCGCCTTAGAGAACCTATCGACAACCGTAAGAATCACAGTCTTCCCCGCAGACAAAGGCAGACCGGTAATGACGTCTAGGGCGATGTGAGACCATGGTCGAGAAGGAATGGGGAGCGGTCTGAGACGACCGGCAGGAGGAGAGTTACCTGACTTATTCTGCGCGCAGTCCGAACAAGCAGCCACGAAACGGCGCGTGTCACGCTCCTGAGTCGGCCACCAAAAGCGCTGGCGAATAGAAGCAAGAGTGCCTCGAACACCGGGATGACCAGCTAACTTGGCAGAGTGAGCCCACTGAAGAACAGCCAGACGAGTGGAAACAGGAACGAAAAGAAGGTTACTAGGACAAGCGCGCGGCGACGCAGTGTGCGTGAGTGCTTGCTTAACCTGTCTTTCAATTCCCCAGACTGTCAACCCGACAACACGCCCATAAGGAAGAATCCCCTCGGGATCAGTAGAAGCCACAGAAGAACTAAAAGACGGGATAAGGCATCAGGCTTGGTGTTCTTGCTACCCGGATGGTAAGAAATCACAAACTCGAAACGAGCGAAAAATAACGCCCAACGAGCTTGACGAGCATTAAGTCGTTTGGCAGAACGGATGTACTCAAGGTTCTTATGGTCTGTCCAAACGACAAAAGGAACGGTCGCCCCCTCCAACCACTGTCGCCATTCGCCTATGGCTAAGCGGATGGCGAGCAGTTCGCGGTTACCCACATCATAGTTGCGTTCAGATGGCGACAGGCGATGAGAAAAATAAGCGCAAGGATGAACCTTATCGTCAGACTGGAAGCGCTGGGATAGAATGGCTCCCACGCCTACCTCTGAAGCGTCAACCTCGACAATGAATTGTCTAGTGACGTCAGGAGTAACGAGGATAGGAGCGGACGTAAAACGTTCTTTTAGAAGATCAAAAGCTCCCTGGGCGGAACCGGACCACTTAAAACACGTCTTGACAGAAGTAAGAGCTGTGAGAGGGGCAGCAACTTGACCGAAATTACGAATGAAACGCCGATAGAAATTAGCGAAACCTAGAAAGCGCTGCACCTCGACACGTGACCTTGGAACGGGCCACTCACTGACAGCTTGGACCTTAGCGGAATCCATCTGAATGCCTTCAGCGGAAATAACGGAACCGAGAAAAGTAACGGAGGAGACATGAAAAGAGCACTTCTCAGCCTTCACGTAGAGACAATTCTCTAAAAGGCGCTGGAGAACACGTCGAACGTTCTGAACATGAATCTCGAGTGACGGTTAAAAAATCAGGATATCGTCAAGGTAGACAAAAACAAAGATGTTCAGCATGTCTCTCAGAACATCATTAACTAATGCCTGAAAAACAGCTGGCGCATTGGCGAGACCAAACGGCAGAACCCGGTACTCAAAATGCCCTAACGGAGTGTTAAACGCCGTTTTCCACTTGTCCCCCTCTCTGATGCGCACGAGATGGTAAGCGTTACGAAGGTCCAACTTAGTAAAGCACCTGGCTCCCTGCAGAATCTCGAAGGCTGATGACATAAGGGGAAGCGGATAACGATTCTTAACCGTTATGTCATTCAGCCCTCGATAATCCACGCAGGGGCGCAGAGTACCGTCCTTTTTCTTAACAAAAAAACCCCGCCCCGGCCGGAGAGGAAGAAGGCACTATGGTACCGGCGTCAAGAGACACAGACAAATAATCCTCGAGAGCCTTACGTTCGGGAGCCGACAGAGAGTATAGTCTACCCCGAGGAGGAGTGGTCCCCGGAAGGAGATCAATACTACAATCATACGACCGGTGAGGAGGAAGGGAGTTGGCTCGGGACCGACTGAAGACCGTGCGCAGATCATGATATTCCTCCGGCACTCCTGTCAAATCGCCAGGTTCCTCCTGAGAAGTGGGGACAGAAGAAATGGGAGGGATGGCAGACATTAAACACTTCACATGACAAGAAACGTTCCAGGATAGGATAGAATTACTAGACCAATTAATAGAAGGATTATGACATACTAGCCAGGGATGACCCAAAACAACAGGTGTAAAAGGTGAACGAAAAATCAAAAAAGAAATAGTCTCACTGTGGTTACCAGATACTGTGAGGGTTAAAGGTAGTGTCTCAAATCTGATACTGGGAAGATGACTACCATCTAAGGCGAACATGGGCGTAGGCTTGTCTAAACTGTCTGAAAGGAATGTCATGTTTCCGAGCCCATGCTTCGTCCATGAAACAACCCTCAGCCCCAGAGTCTATCAAGGCACTGCATGTAGCACCCGAACCGGTCCAGCGTAGATGGACCGACATAGTAGTACAGGATCTAGATGGAGAGACCTGAGTAGTAGCGCTCACCAGTAGCCCTCCGCTTACTGATGAGCTCTGGGTTTTACTGGACATGAATTGACAAAATGTCCATCAAATCCGCAATAGAGGCACAGGCGGTTGGTGATCCTCCGTTCCCTCTCCTTAGTCGAGATGCGAATACCTCCCAGCTGCATGGGCTCAGTCTCTGAGCCAGAGGAGGGAGATGGTTGCGATGCGGAGCAGGGAAACACCGTTGACGCGAGCTCTCTTCCACGAGCTTGGTGACGAAGATCTACCCGTCGTTCTATGCGGATGGCGAGAGCAATCAAAGAGTCCACACTGGAAGGAACCTCCCGGGAGAGAATCTCATCTTTGACCACTGCGTGAGTCCCTCCAGAAAACGAGCAAGCAGCGCCGGCTCGTTCCAGTCACTAGAGGCAGCAAGAGTGCGAAACTCTATAGAGTAATCCGTTATGGATCGATCACCTTGGCATAGGGAAGCCAGGGCCCTAGAAGCCTCCCTACCAAAAACTGAACGGTCAAAAACCCGAATCATCTCCTCTTTAAAGTTCTGGTAATTGTTTGAACAATCAGCCCTTGCCTCCCAGATAGCTGTGCCCCACTCTCGAGCCCGGCCAGTAAGGAGTGAAATGACGTAAGCAACCCGAGCTCTCTCTCTAGAGTATGTGTTGGGTTGGAGAGAGAACACAATATCACACTGGGTGAGAAAGGAGCGGCACTCCTTGGGCTGCCCGGAGTAGCAAGGTGGGTTATTAACCCTAGGTTCCGGAGGCTCGGCAGACCAGGAAGTAACAGGTGGCACGAGACGAAGACTCTGGAACTGTCCAGAGAGGTCGGAAACCTGAGCGGCCAGGTTCTCCATGGCATGACGAGCAGCAGATAATTCCTGCTCGTGTCTGCCGAGCATGGCTCCTTGGATCTCGACGGCAGTGTTACGAGCGTCTGTAGTCGCTGGGTCCATTCTTAGGTCGGATCCTTCTGTTATGCGGGTGAAGGAGGACCCAAAAGCGACTTGGCGAAAACAGAGTCTTTAATCCAGTTTAAGGAAATAGCAATACTCCTAGACAAATCGGAGCGGTAAATAAAGCATAAAAACAATTTCACTCGTAATCACGAGAACTGACTGGAGACTCGATAATAAACTGCAGGTTGCCTCGGGAAGGCACTTGACCGTAGCAGACTCAGACACCTGCTCACCACGCAGCATCTGAGGGAAACACGACACGACAGGGCGATACAAAGACACAGCACGGTGAACAATATACGAGGATCCGACAGGACAGAAACGGAAAACAAGGGGAGAAATAGGGACTCTAATCAGGGGAAAAGATAGGGAACAGGTGTGGGAAGACTAAATGATTGATTAGGGGAATAAGAACAGCTGGGAGCAGGAACGGAACGATAGAGAGAAGAGAGAGAGGAAGGGAGAGAGAAAAAGGGGAACGAACCTAAAAAGACCAGCAGGGGGAAAACGAACAGAAGGAAAAGCAAAATGACAAGACAATATAAGACAAAACATGACAGTTTCAGACGACAGTGGCATCAATAAGATTATGATTTGAACAGGGTGTCTTCAGCTCTTGCATTGGCCAGGGAGGAGATTACAGATTGTTAATATATTTGGTTGAATATTTTCCCAATCTAGAAAGGACAAATACAGTCACATGGAATTGCTACAACAATATCTATGTAACCTGGACCACATTTTTAAGCATAGTTTTCTTATTGCTCACATAATCTTACTGAATATCTCTGTTCATTAAGGGGGGAAATTAGACCCGAGTTACCCGCATGTAAATGGAATTGAATTCCCTTGTTATGCACTTTTTTTTTTCTCTCTATGCGTATTCTGACCTCGAATTGAATCATGGGGAAAAAAAAAAAAAAAAAAAATATGCCATTTAGCAGACGCTTTTATCCAAAGCGACTTACAGTCATGTGTGCATACATTCTACGAAACACATGTACCATGCAGGTATTAGTTTGGGGAGGAGATAACAGAAATGGGGGTGTGGCAGAGGTGTGTCTACAGATACACTGCATTCTGAGCATGACATATTTCCCTCATAATTCCAACATCTTTACGCATGATGAAACCATGAATAAGGTTGAGCGAACCTGTCGGTTCCAAGTGAAAAAAAATCTACTTTCTCTTTTCCGATACACAAATAACACCATTCTCTATGCGCTGTAATTTATACATTGATAGGAGCTATTGATAAGAGCTAGGTAAATGAGTAATCCATTTGGAGAAGGGGATTGTGAATACATTTATATTTCGGTCATTTAGCAGATGCTCTTATCCAGAGCAATTTACAGTTAATGCATTCATCTCAAGATAGCTAGGCGGGACAACCACATACAGCATCACAGTCATAGTAAGCACATTTTTCCTGAATAAAGTAGCTATCAGCAAAGTGGGGGGTGCTGTGAGATTATTTAAGATGCTCTTTGAAAAGGTAGAGTTTCAGATGTTTTCAGGAAGCTGGGCAGGGACTCTGCTGTCCTAGCTTCAGGGGGAAGCTGGACCACCATTGGGTTGGAAGGACAGAGAAGAGCTTGGACTGTGCTGAGCGGGAGACCAGAGGTGGAAGAACGGAGTAGTCGTGTTGGGGTGTAGTGTTTAAGCAGAGCCTGAATATGGGGAGGGGCAGTTCCTCTTGCTGCTCCGTCGGCAAGCACCATGGTCTTGTAGTGGATGTGAGCTTTGACTGGAAGCCAGCAGAGTGTGTGGAGGAGCAGGGTGACATGGGAGAACATGGGAAGGTTGAACACCGGGCGGGCTGCAGCATTCTGAAAACATTGAAGGGGTTTGATGGCACAAGCAGGGAGACTAGCCAACAGCGAGTTTGTATTTGTATTTGTATTTATTAAGGATCCCCATTAGCTGCTGCCAAGGAAGCATGCAGCTACTCTTCCTGGCATCCAGCCACATTAAGGCAGTTACAGTATATACAATTATTAATATTACATGACATGACATTTCATAACACCTTTCACAACACATTGTGTTCCCTCAGGCCACTACTCTACAGTCACATATCTACAATACAAAATCCCATGTATATGT
Organism: Oncorhynchus gorbuscha; assembly: GCF_021184085.1. Classification (NCBI taxonomy): domain Eukaryota; kingdom Metazoa; phylum Chordata; class Actinopteri; order Salmoniformes; family Salmonidae; genus Oncorhynchus; species Oncorhynchus gorbuscha. Next base: position 37,943,065 of record NC_060189.1, on the reverse strand, counting down.
GTGTATAGAGTCCGTGTCTTATCATGTGTATGTGTGTCTGTTCCTGCGTGTGTCTCTTCACAGTTCCTTCTGTTCCATAAAGTGTATTTTTATCTGTTATTAAATCAGATTCTACTGCTTGCATCAGTTACCTGATGTGCAATAGAGTTCCATGTAGCCATGGCTCTATGTAGTACTATGCGCCTCCCATAGTCTGTTCTTGACTTGGGGACTGTGGAGAGACTTTTGGTGGCATGTCTTGTGAGGTATGTATGGGTGTCTGAGCTATGTGCTAGTCGTTTAAACAGAAACCTCGGTGCATTCAGCATGTCAACACTTCTTACAAACACAAGTAGTGATGAAGTCAATCTCTTCTCCACCTTGAGCCATGAGAGATGTACATGCATATTATTAATGTTAGCTCTCCATTTACATTTAGGGGCCAACCTCGCTGCCCTGTTCTGAGCCAATTGTAATTTTCTGAGATCCCGCTTTGTGGCACCTGACCGCACGACCGAACAGCTTTCCAGGTGCGACAAAACTAGAGCCTGTAGGACCTGCCTTGATAGTGTTGTTTAAAAGGCAGAGTAGCGCTTTATTATGGAAAGACTTCTCCCCATCTTAGCTACTTTTATATCAACATGTTTTGACCATGCTAGTTTTACAATCCAGGATCACTTCAAGCAGTTTAGTCACCTCAACTCGCTCAATTTCCACATCATTTATTACAATATTTCGTATAGCTTTAGGGTTTGGTGAATGATTTGTCCCAAATACAATGCTTTATGTTTTTGAAATATTTAGGACAAACTTATTCCTTGCCACCCATTCTGAAACTAGCTGCAGCTCTTTGTTAAATTGTTGCAGTGATTTTACTCGCTGTAGTAGCTGACGTGTATAGTGTTGAGTCAGCCGCATACATAGACACACTGGCTTTATTCAAGGCCAGTGGCATGTCATTAGTACAGATTGAAAAAAGTAAGGGGCCAAGACAGCTGCCTTGGGGAATTCCTGATTCTACCTAGATCATGTTGGATAGAGTTCCATGAAAGAACCCCCATTGTGTTCTGTTAGACAGATAACTCTTTATTCACAATGTAGCAGGGTGTGTAAAACCATAACACATGAGCAGACTATGATCGATAATGGCAAAAGCCGCACTGTAGTCTAACGAAACAACTCCCACAAACCTTTTTGTTGTTGTTGGTATTTTCCCCCCAATTTCGTGATGCCTAATTGTCTCATCACTGCAACTCCCCAACGGGTTCGATAGAGGCAAAGGTCGTGTCATGCATCCTCCGAAACATGACCCGCCAAACTGCGCTTAAGAGGTTAATACCTGCCTGCTTAACCTGGAAGCCAGCCGTACCAATGTGCCAGAGGAAACACCATCCAACTGATGACCAGGGTGAGCCTGCAGGCGCCCGGACCACCACAAGGAGTCGCTAAAGCGCGATGAGTCAAGTAAAGACACAAACCATCCCCTAACCTGAACGACGCTGGGCCAATTGTGAGCCTCCCTATGGAGTTCGATTGAAGATATGGCAAATAGGAGTAGCACTATTGTCCGCTATTATCGTCAGTAATTCTCCATCCGGTGGCTTGTCATTGTTGACAGACAACAAACATTTTTTCACCTCTTCCACACTCTACAGAATTGCTTGTCTTTCATAATTTGCTCAGTTATACTTGGATGTGTAGTGTCAGTGTTTGTTGCTGGCATGTCATGCCTAAGTTTTCTAATCTTGCCAATGAAAAAATGATTAAAGTAATTGGCATTATCAGTGGGTTTTGTGATGAATGAGCCGTCTGATTCAATGAATGATGGGGCTTTGCCTTTTTGGCCAAAATTTAATTCAAGGTGCTCCTAAAGCTTTTTACTATCATTCTTTATATAATTTATCTTTGTTTCATAGTATAGTTTCCTCTTCTTTTTAATCAGTTTAGTGACACGCTTTCTCAATTTGCATTACATTTGTCAATTGGTTGTGCCGACAGACTTATTTGCCATTCCTTTTACCTCATCCATCTCAGACATACCATTTTTGAATTCCTCATCAATCCACAGGGATTTAACAGTTTTTACAGTAATTTTATTAATGCGTGCATGCTTATTGGTAACTGGAATAAGCAATTTCATAAATGTGTCAAGTGCAGCATCTGGTTGCTCCTCATTACACACCACAGACCTACAAATATTCTTTGCATCAACAACATAGGAATCGCTAAAACGTGTATTGAATGACCTCTTATACACTATATTAGGCCCAGCCTTTGGATCTTTGGTTTTCCTAGATATGGCTATATTGTGATCACTACATCCGATGGATTTGGATACTGCTTTGATGTGATCAATACATGTTGATGATTTCATACCTGTGCTGTTTATAACTACCCTGGTAGATTGAGTGATAACCTGAACCAGGTTGTAGGCAGTAGTAACAGTTTGAAGCTTTTTCTTGAGTGGGAAGCTTGATGAAAGCCGATCATTATTAAAATCCCCAGAAAATATACCTCTCTGTTGATATCATATACTTTATCAAGCATTACACAGGTTATGCAGTAGTCTAGAAGGGAAAGTGCCTTGATTAGGACCTGTGCCTCTTAGCGTGAGGTAGGGTCATACTCTATGGATGTTGTAGAGCATGAACCTGCAGGAGCGAGTCACTGCTTTGATGTTTGCAGAGAACGACAGGGTGTTGACCAGGGCCATTTCAAGGTTCTTTGCACTCTGGGAGGGGGATAGCGATTGTTTTAGATCATTTTAGACATGATCATTTTTTTTAGACATTTTTTTACCTTCTGATCGCTGGACACGAGTGTGAAACCAGTCATGGAAGCAAACCGAAAAGCATATCAACATGGCAGGCATTTCCACCCCTTTCCCACAGTGAAGTATAAAATTCTGTGACCTTAGACATGATTTTAATTCTATGGCATGTTAACTTGCAGTGATCAAACTAGGAGACACAAGCCGAATGGGTAGGTTGCTGCAACCTGGAGCATGTGATGAGGATGCAAGGCATTGCACAATGGCAGTCGCACAAAATTGAGGGCGCGTTCCCATGCTCAGACGGTTCTATGTGCAGTTGCCCCTCCCTCGCATGCTTGCCTCACCTGGGACAACTTTAGGGATGTTTTGCTACATTCAGAAGACTACAATAGCCACAAGGATTTTGACAACAAAAACAGCCATTACTACAGTTGTTTAACATAGCAGCCAACCTATTTCTGGTTGTCTCGAAATTATTCAACATTTTGTTTCATTTATTTAACTAGGCAAATTAAGAACAAATTCTTCTTTACAATGACGGCTACCGGGAACAGTGGGTTAACTGCCTTGTTCAGGGACAAAAAATACAGATTTTTACCTTGTCAGCTCAGGGATTCAATCCAGGAACCTTTCGGTTACCGGCCCAATGCTCTAAACCCTAGGCTACCTGCCACCCCCAAAACAATAATGAATGCTTCACAAATTTGTGTGTCATGTAATAAAGTTTATTTGAAATTACTACTTCAAATGGAGCACACTTTGTTAATAACATGTATTAAATCGTATGAAATAAGTTGACTCACCCACATAATTATACCTGGTGCTGTGAGATTATTTAAGATGCTCTTTGAAAAGGTAGAGTTTCAGATGTTTTCAGGAAGCTGGGCAGGGACTCTGCTGTCCTAGCTTCAGGGGGAAGCTGGACCACCATTGGGTTGGAAGGACAGAGAAGAGCTTGGACTGTGCTGAGCGGGAGACCAGAGGTGGAAGAACGGAGTAGTCGCGTTGGGGTGTAGTGTTTAAGCAGAGCCTGAATATGGGGAGGGGCAGTTCCTCTTGCTGCTCCGTCGGCAAGCACCATGGTCTTGTAGTGGATGTGAGCTTTGACTGGAAGCCAGCAGAGTGTGTGGAGGAGCAGGGTGACATGGGAGAACATGGGAAGGTTGAACACCGGGCGGGCTGCAGCATTCTGAAAACATTGAAGGGGTTTGATGGCACAAGCAGGGAGACTAGCCAACAGCGAGTTTGTATTTGTATTTGTATTTATTAAGGATCCCCATTAGCTGCTGCCAAGGAAGCATGCAGCTACTCTTCCTGGCATCCAGCCACATTAAGGCAGTTACAGTATATACAATTATTAATATTACATGACATGACATTTCATAACACCTTTCACAACACATTGTGTTCCCTCAGGCCACTACTCTACAGTCACATATCTACAATACAAAATCCCATGTATATGTGTGTATAGAGTCCGTGTCTTATCATGTGTATGTGTGTCTGTTCCTGCGTGTGTCTCTTCACAGTTCCTTCTGTTCCATAAAGTGTATTTTTATCTGTTATTAAATCAGATTCTACTGCTTGCATCAGTTACCTGATGTGCAATAGAGTTCCATGTAGCCATGGCTCTATGTAGTACTATGCGCCTCCCATAGTCTGTTCTTGACTTGGGGACTGTGGAGAGACTTTTGGTGGCATGTCTTGTGAGGTATGTATGGGTGTCTGAGCTATGTGCTAGTCGTTTAAACAGAAACCTCGGTGCATTCAGCATGTCAACACTTCTTACAAACACAAGTAGTGATGAAGTCAATCTCTTCTCCACCTTGAGCCATGAGAGATGTACATGCATATTATTAATGTTAGCTCTCCATTTACATTTAGGGGCCAACCTCGCTGCCCTGTTCTGAGCCAATTGTAATTTTCTGAGATCCCGCTTTGTGGCACCTGACCGCACGACCGAACAGCTTTCCAGGTGCAACAAAACTAGAGCCTGTAGGACCTGCCTTGATAGTGTTGTTTAAAAGGCAGAGTAGCGCTTTATTATGGAAAGACTTCTCCCCATCTTAGCTACTTTTATATCAACATGTTTTGACCATGCTAGTTTTACAATCCAGGATCACTTCAAGCAGTTTAGTCACCTCAACTCGCTCAATTTCCACATCATTTATTACAATATTTCGTATAGCTTTAGGGTTTGGTGAATGATTTGTCCCAAATACAATGCTTTATGTTTTTGAAATATTTAGGACAAACTTATTCCTTGCCACCCATTCTGAAACTAGCTGCAGCTCTTTGTTAAATTGTTGCAGTGATTTTACTCGCTGTAGTAGCTGACGTGTATAGTGTTGAGTCAGCCGCATACATAGACACACTGGCTTTATTCAAGGCCAGTGGCATGTCATTAGTACAGATTGAAAAAAGTAAGGGGCCAAGACAGCTGCCTTGGGGAATTCCTGATTCTACCTAGATCATGTTGGATAGAGTTCCATGAAAGAACCCCCATTGTGTTCTGTTAGACAGATAACTCTTTATTCACAATGTAGCAGGGTGTGTAAAACCATAACACATGAGCAGACTATGATCGATAATGGCAAAAGCCGCACTGTAGTCTAACGAAACAACTCCCACAAACCTTTTTGTTGTTGTTGGTATTTTCCCCCCAATTTCGTGATGTCTAATTGCGATCTTGTCTCATCACTGCAACTCCCCAACGGGTTCGATAGAGGCAAAGGTCGTGTCATGCATCCTCCGAAACATGACCCGCCAAACTGCGCTTAAGAGGTTAATACCTGCCTGCTTAACCTGGAAGCCAGCCGTACCAATGTGCCAGAGGAAACACCATCCAACTGATGACCAGGGTGAGCCTGCAGGCGCCCGGACCACCACAAGGAGTCGCTAAAGCGCGATGAGTCAAGTAAAGACACAAACCATCCCCTAACCTGAACGACGCTGGGCCAATTGTGAGCCTCCCTATGGAGTTCGATTGAAGATATGGCAAATAGGAGTAGCACTATTGTCCGCTATTATCGTCAGTAATTCTCCATCCGGTGGCTTGTCATTGTTGACAGACAACAAACATTTTTTCACCTCTTCCACACTCTACAGAATTGCTTGTCTTTCATAATTTGCTCAGTTATACTTGGATGTGTAGTGTCAGTGTTTGTTGCTGGCATGTCATGCCTAAGTTTTCTAATCTTGCCAATGAAAAAATGATTAAAGTAATTGGCATTATCAGTGGGTTTTGTGATGAATGAGCCGTCTGATTCAATGAATGATGGGGCTTTGCCTTTTTGGCCAAAATTTAATTCAAGGTGCTCCTAAGCTTTTTACTATCATTCTTTATATAATTTATCTTTGTTTCATAGTATAGTTTCCTCTTCTTTTTAATCAGTTTAGTGACACGCTTTCTCAATTTGCATTACATTTGTCAATTGGTTGTGCCGACAGACTTATTTGCCATTCCTTTTACCTCATCCATCTCAGACATACCATTTTTGAATTCCTCATCAATCCACAGGGATTTAACAGTTTTTACAGTAATTTTATTAATGCGTGCATGCTTATTGGTAACTGGAATAAGCAATTTCATAAATGTGTCAAGTGCAGCATCTGGTTGCTCCTCATTACACACCACAGACCTACAAATATTCTTTGCATCAACAACATAGGAATCGCTAAAACGTGTATTGAATGACCTCTTATACACTATATTAGGCCCAGCCTTTGGATCTTTGGTTTTCCTAGATATGGCTATATTGTGATCACTACATCCGATGGATTTGGATACTGCTTTGATGTGATCAATACATGTTGATGATTTCATACCTGTGCTGTTTATAACTACCCTGGTAGATTGAGTGATAACCTGAACCAGGTTGTAGGCAGTAGTAACAGTTTGAAGCTTTTTCTTGAGTGGGAAGCTTGATGAAAGCCGATCATTATTAAAATCCCCCAGAAAATATACCTCTCTGTTGATATCATATACTTTATCAAGCATTACACAGGTTATGCAGTAGTCTAGAAGGGAAAGTGCCTTGATTAGGACCTGTGCCTCTTAGCGTGAGGTAGGGTCATACTCTATGGATGTTGTAGAGCATGAACCTGCAGGAGCGAGTCACTGCTTTGATGTTTGCAGAGAACGACAGGGTGTTGACCAGGGCCATTTCAAGGTTCTTTGCACTCTGGGAGGGGGATAGCGATTGTTTTAGATCATTTTAGACATGATCATTTTTTTAGACATTTTTTTACCTTCTGATCGCTGGACACGAGTGTGAAACCAGTCATGGAAGCAAACCGAAAAGCATATCAACATGGCAGGCATTTCCACCCCTTTCCCACAGTGAAGTATAAAATTCTGTGACCTTAGACATGATTTTAATTCTATGGCATGTTAACTTGCAGTGATCAAACTAGGAGACACAAGCCGAATGGGTAGGTTGCTGCAACCTGGAGCATGTGATGAGGATGCAAAGCATTGCACAATGGCAGTCGCACAAAATTGAGGGCGCGTTCCCATGCTCAGACGGTTCTATGTGCAGTTGCCCCTCCCTCGCATGCTTGCCTCACCTGGGACAACTTTAGGGATGTTTTGCTACATTCAGAAGACTACAATAGCCACAAGGATTTTGACAACAAAAACAGCCATTACTACAGTTGTTTAACATAGCAGCCAACCTATTTCTGGTTGTCTCGAAATTATTCAACATTTTGTTTCATTTATTTAACTAGGCAAATTAAGAACAAATTCTTCTTTACAATGACGGCTACCGGGGAACAGTGGGTTAACTGCCTTGTTCAGGGACAAAAAATACAGATTTTTACCTTGTCAGCTCAGGGATTCAATCCAGGAACCTTTCGGTTACCGGCCCAATGCTCTAAACCCTAGGCTACCTGCCACCCCCAAAACAATAATGAATGCTTCACAAATTTGTGTGTCATGTAATAAAGTTTATTTGAAATTACTACTTCAAATGGAGCACACTTTGTTAATAACATGTATTAAATCGTATGAAATAAGTTGACTCACCCACATAATTATACCTGGTGCTGTGAGATTATTTAAGATGCTCTTTGAAAAGGTAGAGTTTCAGATGTTTTCAGGAAGCTGGGCAGGGACTCTGCTGTCCTAGCTTCAGGGGGAAGCTGGACCACCATTGGGTTGGAAGGACAGAGAAGAGCTTGGACTGTGCTGAGCGGGAGACCAGAGGTGGAAGAACGGAGTAGTCGTGTTGGGGTGTAGTGTTTAAGCAGAGCCTGAATATGGGGAGGGGCAGTTCCTCTTGCTGCTCCGTCGGCAAGCACCATGGTCTTGTAGTGGATGTGAGCTTTGACTGGAAGCCAGCAGAGTGTGTGGAGGAGCAGGGTGACATGGGAGAACATGGGAAGGTTGAACACCGGGCGGGCTGCAGCATTCTGAAAACATTGAAGGGGTTTGATGGCACAAGCAGGAGACTAGCCAACAGCGAGTTTGTATTTGTATTTGTATTTATTAAGGATCCCCATTAGCTGCTGCCAAGGAAGCATGCAGCTACTCTTCCTGGCATCCAGCCACATTAAGGCAGTTACAGTATATACAATTATTAATATTACATGACATGACATTTCATAACACCTTTCACAACACATTGTGTTCCCTCAGGCCACTACTCTACAGTCACATATCTACAATACAAAATCCCATGTATATGTGTGTATAGAGTCCGTGTCTTATCATGTGTATGTGTGTCTGTTCCTGCGTGTGTCTCTTCACAGTTCCTTCTGTTCCATAAAGTGTATTTTTATCTGTTATTAAATCAGATTCTACTGCTTGCATCAGTTACCTGATGTGCAATAGAGTTCCATGTAGCCATGGCTCTATGTAGTACTATGCGCCTCCCATAGTCTGTTCTTGACTTGGGGACTGTGGAGAGACTTTTGGTGGCATGTCTTGTGAGGTATGTATGGGTGTCTGAGCTATGTGCTAGTCGTTTAAACAGAAACCTCGGTGCATTCAGCATGTCAACACTTCTTACAAACACAAGTAGTGATGAAGTCAATCTCTTCTCCACCTTGAGCCATGAGAGATGTACATGCATATTATTAATGTTAGCTCTCCATTTACATTTAGGGGCCAACCTCGCTGCCCTGTTCTGAGCCAATTGTAATTTTCTGAGATCCCGCTTTGTGGCACCTGACCGCACGACCGAACAGCTTTCCAGGTGCGACAAAACTAGAGCCTGTAGGACCTGCCTTGATAGTGTTGTTTAAAAGGCAGAGTAGCGCTTTATTATGGAAAGACTTCTCCCCATCTTAGCTACTTTTATATCAACATGTTTTGACCATGCTAGTTTTACAATCCAGGATCACTTCAAGCAGTTTAGTCACCTCAACTCGCTCAATTTCCACATCATTTATTACAATATTTCGTATAGCTTTAGGGTTTGGTGAATGATTTGTCCCAAATACAATGCTTTATGTTTTTGAAATATTTAGGACAAACTTATTCCTTGCCACCCATTCTGAAACTAGCTGCAGCTCTTTGTTAAATTGTTGCAGTGATTTTACTCGCTGTAGTAGCTGACGTGTATAGTGTTGAGTCAGCCGCATACATAGACACACTGGCTTTATTCAAGGCCAGTGGCATGTCATTAGTACAGATTGAAAAAGTAAGGGGCCAAGACAGCTGCCTTGGGGAATTCCTGATTCTACCTAGATCATGTTGGATAGAGTTCCATGAAAGAACCCCCATTGTGTTCTGTTAGACAGATAACTCTTTATTCACAATGTAGCAGGGTGTGTAAAACCATAACACATGAGCAGACTATGATCGATAATGGCAAAAGCCGCACTGTAGTCTAACGAAACAACTCCCACAAACCTTTTTGTTGTTGTTGGTATTTTCCCCCCAATTTCGTGATGCCTAATTGCGATCTTGTCTCATCACTGCAACTCCCCAACGGGTTCGATAGAGGCAAAGGTCGTGTCATGCATCCTCCGAAACATGACCCGCCAAACTGCGCTTAAGAGGTTAATACCTGCCTGCTTAACCTGGAAGCCAGCCGTACCAATGTGCCAGAGGAAACACCATCCAACTGATGACCAGGGTGAGCCTGCAGGCGCCCGGACCACCACAAGTAGTCGCTAAAGCGCGATGAGTCAAGTAAAGACACAAACCATCCCCTAACCTGAACGACGCTGGGCCAATTGTGAGCCTCCCTATGGAGTTCGATTGAAGATATGGCAAATAGGAGTAGCACTATTGTCCGCTATTATCGTCAGTAATTCTCCATCCGGTGGCTTGTCATTGTTGACAGACAACAAACATTTTTTCACCTCTTCCACACTCTACAGAATTGCTTGTCTTTCATAATTTGCTCAGTTATACTTGGATGTGTAGTGTCAGTGTTTGTTGCTGGCATGTCATGCCTAAGTTTTCTAATCTTGCCAATGAAAAAATGATTAAAGTAATTGGCATTATCAGTGGGTTTTGTGATGAATGAGCCGTCTGATTCAATGAATGATGGGGCTTTGCCTTTTTGGCCAAAATTTAATTCAAGGTGCTCCTAAGCTTTTTACTATCATTCTTTATATAATTTATCTTTGTTTCATAGTATAGTTTCCTCTTCTTTTTAATCAGTTTAGTGACACGCTTTCTCAATTTGCATTACATTTGTCAATTGGTTGTGCCGACAGACTTATTTGCCATTCCTTTTACCTCATCCATCTCAGACATACCATTTTTGAATTCCTCATAAATCCACAGGGATTTAACAGTTTTTACAGTAATTTTATTAATGCGTGCATGCTTATTGGTAACTGGAATAAGCAATTTCATAAATGTGTCAAGTGCAGCATCTGGTTGCTCCTCATTACACACCACAGACCTACAAATATTCTTTGCATCAACAACATAGGAATCGCTAAAACGTGTATTGAATGACCTCTTATACACTATATTAGGCCCAGCCTTTGGATCTTTGGTTTTCCTAGATATGGCTATATTGTGATCACTACATCCGATGGATTTGGATACTGCTTTGATGTGATCAATACATGTTGATGATTTCATACCTGTGCTGTTTATAACTACCCTGGTAGATTGAGTGATAACCTGAACCAGGTTGTAGGCAGTAGTAACAGTTTGAAGCTTTTTCTTGAGTGGGAAGCTTGATGAAAGCCGATCATTATTAAAATCCCCCAGAAAATATACCTCTCTGTTGATATCACATACTTTATCAAGCATTACACAGGTTATGCAGTAGTCTAGAAGGGAAAGTGCCTTGATTAGGACCTGTGCCTCTTAGTGTGAGGTAGGGTCATACTCTATGGATGTTGTAGAGCATGAACCTGCAGGAGCGAGTCACTGCTTTGATGTTTGCAGAGAACGACAGGGTTTTGACCAGGGCCATTTCAAGGTTCTTTGCACTCTGGGAGGGGGATAGCGATTGTTTTAGATCATTTTAGACATGATCATTTTTTTTAGACATTTTTTTACCTTCTGATCGCTGGACACGAGTGTGAAACCAGTCATGGAAGCAAACCGAAAAGCATATCAACATGGCAGGCATTTCCACCCCTTTCCCACAGTGAAGTATAAAATTCTGTGACCTTAGACATGATTTTAATTCTATGGCATGTTAACTTGCAGTGATCAAACTAGGAGACACAAGCCGAATGGGTAGGTTGCTGCAACCTGGAGCATGTGATGAGGATGCAAAGCATTGCACAATGGCAGTCGCACAAAATTGAGGGCGCGTTCCCATGCTCAGACGGTTCTATGTGCAGTTGCCCCTCCCTCGCATGCTTGCCTCACCTGGGACAACTTTAGGGATGTTTTGCTACATTCAGAAGACTACAATAGCCACAAGGATTTTGACAACAAAAACAGCCATTACTACAGTTGTTTAACATAGCAGCCAACCTATTTCTGGTTGTCTCGAAATTATTCAACATTTTGTTTCATTTATTTAACTAGGCAAATTAAGAACAAATTATTCTTTACAATGACGGCTACCGGGGAACAGTGGGTTAACTGCCTTTTTCAGGGACAAAAAATACAGATTTTTACCTTGTCAGCTCAGGGATTCAATCCAGGAACCTTTCGGTTACCGGCCCAATGCTCTAAACCCTAGGCTACCTGCCACCCCCAAAACAATAATGAATGCTTCACAAATTTGTGTGTCATGTAATAAAGTTGATTTGAAATTACTACTTCAAATGGAGCACACTTTGTTAATAACATGTATTAAATCGTATGAAATAAGTTGACTCACCCACATAATTATACCTGGATGCACATGTATCAACTTTGAAACAGGGTGTTCTTGTTTTGGGCTAATGGTTAGGCTTATGTGGCTTCTACCTGAGCACATGGCACCTGCAATTCACACCTTCCATGTAGATGGCGATAATTAGCATAACTCTTTCCTGCCAAACATTCCTTTATTAATTGAACAGCGTTGCTGTGTAAACTAGATGGTGGAGAACAACTGCAATGATTTCGCAGACGCAGTCAGTGACTCCATTTCCGTCAGCGGCATTATCTTTTGGGAAAGTTGGGACATTTTTTCCAGATATGAACCCAGTGTGAACAGGCAGGAATTTGCCCATTGGTTGTTGCGTCGCCTAAGCAGGGGAACACAACTTTAACCTTTGGGTAGTCTCGAAGGTTTTAATTATACGCCCCAACTTTCTCTGTTTCTTACTATTTCTAAATAAATATTAGCCCCTCTTCTGTCTCCGTCTTAATACTGAATTAGACGGACTGAATTGAATCATAAATGAATCAAGTAAAGACATCATAACTGCATGTATTTCCACTTTACTGCATGACACACAATGTTAATCTTTTCAGTAATACCACAATACAACACATACAGTAGTTGCGTCATACATTAAGGATGCCCACAGGTGTCAAACCAAAACCCAGTACATGTCATCCCTCCTTTTCTGGGAAATAAACATTCAGCTTACAAACAACTGTTTTAACCTTTTTGCGGCCAATTTCTGAACACATTTACTTTTCATCACATACATAACGATAGAGTAACACTCTGTTACAATGTTTTCTTTTACAGGCATCTTACAAACACGAGTGTTTTCTGTTCAAGTACATTTTTACACTTTTTACACTTCACCAGTACATCACCTGTAACCTGTTAGTTTATCACAGTCAGACATTTTCAGTGGTGCTCTTCGAACCCTGTAAAGTCTGATCGTCTTGTGAATGTCTGGTGGCACTGCGATGCCTTGGTCAGGAGCCTGAGTAACAGTGGGTTGTGTTTCAAACTCGGTACTGTTCTCAGCCACCAGTGTTACGTCTTGCTCAGCAAGTGTGTCACTGATTCTGTTCTTTTTCACACGTGTCATGTTCCTTGTGTAGCATGCTTCCGTTGGAGACTCACACTGTTTGCTGTTTTGCTCATAACCTTGTGTGATGAAGCGTTGAGTGGCGTTGTGAACTTAATCACCTTTTCTTGTTGTACTAGTACCGTGTCTCCCACAGACACTTCGGAGTACTGTGCTCGCCGGCGTTCGTCTGTCACACACCTCCAGGTCTGTTTGTGACTCGCAGATGTCTGGCAGTGTCCCTCTCCTCTTCCTGTTGAAGAGTAGCTCGGTGGGACTCTTTCCTGTGGTAGCATTATCTATGCTCATATACACCGTCACCTCTCTCAGCTCTGGGTCTTTGATTGAGGCTTCCTCTACCTCTCTGGTAGTCAGTGCTTTGGGTGTAGCACCTGCTGCTACAAATCTCACACACTCATCTGATCCGTGCAAGTGTTTTTCCTGCTGAGCTATCACTCCCAACAGGCACCTTCTCACCTCTGAGGTGTTCTCTGGCTCCCTGGCCTCCATCACAGCTTGCACTCTCTCTGCCTTGCTTTGACAACAGTATTCCCATGAAGATCAGCTTGTCCATGTTAACATGTTAAACGGACTCTTTTCTGGGTTTTAGTGTCGGCCCACTTTTGAGAGTCGTTTCATGACAGTGTGCAGGCGTTGTTTCCTTGTCGTGTGTGTGCACAATGATGTCTTTTGAGATGCTTTCAAAACCCTCGATTCCTGCTAGAGCATCTCGTGTTGACATTGCTCCCTGGCTGAACATACACCAAACAATAGTCTCTTGTAGCTGTACATCTGTTGTGCACTGTGGACGTTGTGATTTAACGGGATTCAGGGGTCACCTCTAGCTGGTGGTAAGCCCACGTCAGGTCTAGCTTACTGAACACAGATGAGCCATTCATGCCCTCAAGTAACTTGTCTACTGTTGAGATAGGGTAGTGTTTGCAAACAATAGCCTGGTTTGCTTGTCTCAGGTTTAAGAACATGCTTATCTCAGCATTTTGTCTTTGTTACAATGACCACTGGGGTGGGGTTATTAACAGGTTCGATAATGCCCATGTCCAAAAGTTTCTGTACATTTTGGCGGTGTTGAAGGCCAGGCATCATTGGAAAAAACGTAGATTTCGCTGCCATCTGTACATTTTTTAAATTTGGGATAATTTTTCAACTATAACTTCCTTACTTTCGTAAAATGTACAAATAAATTGATAATGGTGTCTATAAGTACTTGATTTGTATCATTTATCCTGACTCCGTCAACAACACCTAGCATAAATGACATGTTTCATGTAGAACTTCAACCACTATTTTTAAAACTCTCCATGTTGAATCATATATCATTCAAAAGCTTGTTTTCTGGAGCATATCGTTAGCTAGTCCATACATGGCTATATCCTTTGTAGACGTAGTGCTTCGTGCTGAAAGATACGTAATTTCCCGACATCCGATTGGTAACTGGCATTTAAAGGCCCTTTCTGGCAACCTGATTGGTTAAAATGCCTCACATGCAGCATAGCACTTCCTTGTTGGAAAATATCTCCCACGAAGAATCCACGTAAAGATATAGAATGAGAACATCTTGAAGAATATACCTACAGTATGTGAATAAAAATAGGCGATCTCAGTTAGCCAATGAAAAGCAGTGAATGAAAGAAACAATTAGCCTGATCAGCCGATAGACGCAGGACATGTAGAGGAGGAAAAGGAAGTAGCCGGCAGCAGCACGCTGAGACGCAAATTAGTTGAGATGAAGTTGACAGCTAGCAGCGATCAACCAGTCAGCAGCCAGCCAACAGAGGCTTTTATTCCACACGTCACAAATAAACTAACTTGATTTGCGTCTAAAGTGTCTAAACACTGGACTGATAATCACCATAGACCCCACCAACCAGGGATTCTGTAAATCTAGATAAAATGTGCACACTATGAAGCTGATCATGATGCATTTAAGGGTAGTGTTTACACTTCCTTCAGGCTGCAGGACTGCTCTGTCACGTTCTGACCTTTATTTCCTTTGTTTTGTATTTATTTAGTGTGGTCAGGGCGTGAGTTGGGTGGGCAGTCTATGTTTGATTTTCTATGATTTGGGATTTCTATGTTTCGGCCTAGTATGGTTCTCAATCAGAGGCAGGTGTCATTAGTTGTCTCTGATTGAGAATCATACTTAGGTAGCCTGGGTTGCACTGTTTGTTTGTGGGTGATTGTCTATGTTAGTGGCTTGTGTCAGCACAGGTCTCATTTGTAGCTTCACGGTCGTCATTGCTTTATTGTTTTTGTTACTCTTTTGTATAGTGTTGCAGTGTTCAGTGTTCTCTTTATTAAAATTCACTATGAACACATACCACGCCGCATTTTGGTCCTCTGATCCTTCTCGCCTCTCCTCTTCAGATGAAGAGGAGGAAGACCGTGACATGCTCCAGGGGAGATGTGGCATTTGATATAAATGTGAGGATGGTTCTTCGAGCCCACAAACTTGGACTTGGTTATGCAACTCTACAGAAAATAACCAAAGTCCTCAGCTCATATCAGACATGTCAGGAGAGTGACAGGTAAATAAAAAGGGAGAGTAGCCAATTATTGTCAGTTGACTTGCTGTGTATAATAATATTGATTTCCTTGCAAATATATTCAAAGTGAATAAACAGAGTGATAGGAAAACATAACTATACAATGAGACTTTCACAGGGCTGTAGCCTACTGTGATTACTGAGAAATGAGCTTTGCAGAAAGTAAATACACCTTGACATGCTGACATTTAGCCATGCAGTTATACGTGTAATGTCGACAGACATAATAAACACTTTATAGTTGCAGAGATTCAGAGAGTGCTCCAATGCTTTCCACAGCTGTCTCAAGTTGGCTGGATGTCCTTTGGGTGGTGGATCATTTTTGACGCGCACAGCAAACTGTTGAGCGTAAAATGCCCAGCAGCCTGGCCAGCTACTACCGTACCCCATTCAAAGGCACTTAAATATTTTATCTTGCCTGTTCTGGATTCACTTGGTCAGTCTGCCTCATGGAAAGAGCAGGTGGTCCTAATGTTTTGTACACTCAGTGTATGCAATGTATTGTCATAAACTGTTTAATTTTAATCATAACATTCACCTACAGTAGGAACTTACTTGGTGAAGTCTACAGGACTGAAAATGAACGAATTCAACAACCATGTTTCTGTCACTAACAAATACAGTCAACTCTACAATTCCCTCAAAAAGGCAAGGCACAGTGGGAAATTATATTGGAGGTGTGGCTAAGTGGGGATGTGGCTTTCAATTAGTTATTTTTTTGCCACCAGTGAGTGGAAGTATTGTACCAGTTTTAAAGCTCTTAACGGTCCGACCCTTTTATTAAATGTTCGGCTAAAATGACATACCCAAATGTAACTGGCTGTAGCTCAGGACTTGAAGCAAGGATATGCATATTCTTGATACCATTTGAAAATAAACACTTTTATGAAAAGTTTGTGAAAATGTGAAATGAATGTAGAAGAATATAACACATTAGGTAAAAGATAATACAAAGGAAAACATTTTTTGAAATGCAAGAGAAAGTCCATAATGTATTTTTCCAGCCCAGGCACAATTTAGATTTTGGCCACTAGATGGCAGCAGCGTATGTACAATGTTTTAGACCGATCCAATCAACAATTGCATATCTGTTCAAAATGTTGTATCAAGACTGCCTTAATACATTTTCAAGTTCATAATTGTGCACTCTCCTCAAACAATAGTATGGTATTATTTCACTGTAATATATACTGTAAATTGGACAGTGTAGTTAGATGAACAATAATTTAAGCTTTCTGCCCATATCAGCTATGTCTATGTCCTGGGAAATATTCATGTTACTTACAACCTCATGCTAATCACATTAGCCTACGTTAGCTTAACCGTCCCGTGGTGGGGACACCGATCCTGTAGAGGTTCTAAGGGATCTATGGTTGTATTAATTATCATGAGCATGTCTGCTGCCATTTCTGTAGTCTATATAAGCACTTACAAAAGAGCATGTGGTAATAAAAACGTTTAAATATTAACATAATGTCCTGCCAAGAGATATGGACCTCTTGGTATAATTGTTAAAATACTATATAAAAATACAGTGTATATACACTTCCTAGTGTTAAAAATACTATATAAGGTATTATTGCATAACACTGAAATGGTTCATTCCCTAACACTGACAAAGTGTAAGAGCGTCAGCACTAAGCACTAGTCATTGGAATGCGAAGCTTCCTGAAGCATTGAGATTTTCCAGCCAATTGTGTAAAATGGGTAGCATGTGCGCAGGATATCATTTTTGTCTTCAACCGAAACCAATACCAAATCAATCAGGTGGTGAGGCCGATTCTGGATCTGTGGCCTTTAAACAAGTCCGTAACCAAACAACCTTTCCGCATGCTCACAACGTGCCTTCTGGAGTGTATCCATCATGGCGACCTCTGCACGAGCATCCATCACTGCTTCCGCATCACAGGAAGTGTCTGCACTTTGCTTTCCAAGTAGTGGCGTACAAGTACAAGAGAGTGCTTTTTGGTTCACCCAAGCTCCCCGCACCTTTTCCAAATGCATGGTGGCGGCAATAGAGCCGCTGAGTCACCAAGTGAGTCAGGGTTCTGGCATACTTGGACGACTAGCTGGTTCTCGCCCCGTCAGCAGAGATGGCGATCGCACACACAACCTGACTGGTGACTCATCTCACACATCTGGACTATGCAGTGAATTGGGAAAGCAGCGCCCCTTGGCCGAGTCAGTGGATTGTCTACCTACATCTAGACACTTCGAATATGACAGCACAGATTTCGGATCCCCAGAAGTACATGATGTTGTCGGCCCTCAACCAGTTTATTCCAATGCGCACAGTGACAGTTCATGCCCCTTCTGGGTCTTATGTCAGCGGCCCACATTGTGGAACCTCTGAGACTTTTGCTCATGCGCTGGTTACAGCGGTGGCTTGCCCAGCTACTGCTAGACCCTGTGCATTGTCTGTTGGTTGTTCCCTACTCTCTCAGAACAGATCTGGGCCATAGGAAACATCTGCAAGTTCTAACACGCGGTGTTCCCATGTGCAGAGTGTCGTCCCACATCCCAGTTTTCACAGACGCATTAAGCTCCGGCAGTGGGGGTGTGTGGCCTCCAACGGAAAGCCATATCAACTTCCTGGAACTGGAAACAGTTCTGTCTGCAGAGATGATTCAGATGCTGGTTCTGAGCCCATGGCCAATTACACATCGTCCTGTCTCAGGGTAGAAGCTCGATTGGGCTATTGCCTGTGATTGGCCAGCCACTAATGGACTTGTTCTTGAGAGGGACAGGCTAGCGAGTCAAAGGCTGTCGGCTGCTGTGATCAGCACGATACAGGGCACGCGGGACAGTTTCACGTATTTGACTTATGCTTAGTAAGTGGGACGTGTTCGTGTGCTGATGTGATGGTGAGTCCATCGACCCTTTGTGTTGTCTGGTGGCGATTGTTCTCTCTTTTCTACAACATATGTTTGACATGCAGCGTGCTCTGTCCACCATCAAGGTGTATGCCTGTGTGACTTCTGCTTGTCATGAGAGTTTTGGCGGTGCGTCTGTTTTTAGCCACCTGCTGGTGAAACACTTTCTGTTAGAGATGTGCCAGTTTCGGTCTGTGGCCCGAGTCACAGTCCAGCAGTGGTTTCTGGCCTGAGAGCTAGACTCATTGTGTAAACAACAGTTTGAGCCTTTGGCCCAGATCTCTATGAGAATGTTTGAAACAGCGTTGTTACATGCCCTGACCTCTGCCAAGTGTGTCAGCAATCTATGTGCTTTGTTGACGCGACCCAACTGTCTCACCATCAATAGTGATCTGAGCAGGGAGGTGTTGCGTCCTAATCTGGCGTTCATGCCTAATATTATTAAGAGCTCTTACAGATCACGTATCCTTGGGCAATGGGCCTTCTCTCATCCTCCTCATGATGGGGAGAGCGAGGAACGGCTCCATCGACTGTGTCCTGTACACGCCTTGGTGCGCTATGTGGCGGGCACGACGATGATTAGGTCATCACCCCAGTTGTTTGTATGCTATGGCGCTGGGGCGCTTGGTCCGCTACTCTCCAAAAAGCCACCTGCTCACGACGGCATTGCCTTGGCCCTATGAGACTTTTTTACATTTTTTTTATTTGACCTTTATTTAACTAGGCAAGTCAGTTAGGAACAAATTCTTATTTTCAATGACGGCCTAGGAACAGTGGGTTAACTGCCTGTTCAGGGGCAGAACGACAGATGTGTACCTTGTCAGCTCGGGGATTTGAACTTGCAACCTTCCAGTTACTAGTCCAATGCTCTAACCACTAGGCTAAGGGGCGCCCAGTGACTGACTAGGGCTCACTGTTTTGGTTAGTGCTCACTCTGTTTTGGGTTGTCCCCGCCTGTTGGACATATGGGTGATCATGATTATTCTCTACTTGTTTAGTTCAGTACATGATTATCGTGCCCACTAGTCTTTGACTAGGTGTGTCGAGATGACTGAAGACACAGTAGTTGTTAGTCTGTTGGACTACCAGCCACAGTTGAAAATACATATTTTCTTATTAGGGAAGTGTTGGGACCGGCTGGCAGTGCAACCATCTAGCTCTGAAGTAACCACTATGAGAGATAGATCTGGGCTTGGCCCTGACTGTGCCAAATAATGTCCAATGTGGTTGATCTATTGATGATTGACAACATGTAAGAATCACTCCCATCTTGAGGTTCAGGGGCCTCAAAGACAGGACTGCTCTTTTTTCACCTGTCATCATAACAAAACACATCACTAGAATCCATGTAACACGGATAAAAAAATAGTGATTAGTGAGAGAAAAAATATTCAGACACAACCCGCCCCCATGCTTTTCTTTCAGCCCTACATGGTGATAGAACAGTGTTAGGATGAATTTCAATATTCCTGTTGTGTTGATGTGAACATGCATGGAGGTGGATGAAGACACAAGGCCAAAAAGAAGCGGGGGAAATACTCTATTCGAAAACACAGAGAGATGCCTTCCCTCCTCCTCAGAGTCTATGGCATGTCGACACCAGGGCTAAACAAACACAGCAGCACAAATCTGTGTGCATCTTTGGAGCAGATGGTGACACAACGGCCTGTAATGTGTGTGTCGACAGGGTTGAGCTATCTAAAGACCCGCCAGGCAAGATGAAATGTGGCGCTGTTGACAAAGGGGATTTGGGCTAATCTTTATGCGGATGCGAGGCTTCTCGGTTTCATCAGGGAAGATGACTGACAAACAAAAAAAGAGGTTCCAATATGTTTTTGCCCGGCGGGCCGCATCTCGCTCGCTCACTTAGTCGGAACGGAGGCAGATAAAGCTTCTCTCATCAAAGCAATCATTGACTTTGCACTTACTGCTATTTGAATGTAATTAAGTGGTAATAATGCAGAATTTATCAGTGAAAATAACTCCAGGCGCTGAGCGTACCCTAACCACTGTTTTTGGGAATCTTTTATGCTTCCGGAGAGATTTCACAGAGGCGGAAGTCTCTCAGAGTCCCAGGTTCAGTTCTGAGAACGTTAGTTTGAACACATAGTACTGTTTATCCATTCAAAAGAAGCTTGACTTTACACAAACACAAAGCTAAGCACAGAATACATTAGTTAGTTAGAGCCAGGGCACCTCAGGGCCATCTATCTGTGTATACTGTAGCAGCTAAACAGTCAGGGAACTGAGGAGGAATTCATCCACTTGGCCTTTAATGGAACAACAAACACAGTGTTGTTGAAATGTGGCTAGTTCAACAGAAGTTCAAGTTGAGGTTTGACTCTGTGAGACATTGGTTCAGTGTTAGTACACAGGACAGTAGGTTATTATGGCATGTGTCCCAAATGACACTCTGTTCCCTAAACAATGCACAGAGGCGATTTTAGAATGTAAAATCTTGGTGGAGCAAACTCCCCCCAAATTGTTTAGATGCATGCCAGCAAAGCCACTACACAACACAACACTAAACAATACATTAATTGCACTTTAACAGTGACAAACGGTGCCTGCAAACTGTTAAGGCCGACATAAAGCTGTGCCAACAGCAGGGCTTTTTTTCAGCACTATGGAGTGAATCCTTACCACCGCTACACATGTCTATCAGCGAAGCCTTGTCTGGCAGCAAAACAGTTCATTCAGCCTCATTTACTGCCTTTTTAAAAAACATAGCTGAAATGGCTAACTTTCTTGAACAAATGTGGTTTCTACTGACAATTGAGATGTACAAACTATGGCATAAGGGAATGATGAGCAGATTAGTGTAACGTTGTTCGTCTGTTGTTTGAAGAGAGTCAGACCGAAATGCAGCGTGTAGGTTACTCATTACTTTTAATGAAGATAATGCGGTACATGAAATAACTGAAAATACAAAAACAACAAACGAGTGAAACTAATTACAGCCTATCTGGTGACTAACACAGAGACAGGTACAATCACCCACGAAATACAACGCGCACTCAGGCTACCTAAATACGGTTCCCAATCCGAGACAACGAGAATCAGCTGACTCCAATTAGGAATCGCCTCAGGCAGCCAAGCCTAACTAGACACACCCCTAATAATACACACTCCCAATTACTACAAACCCCAATACGAAATACAACATATAAACCCATGTCACACCCTGGCCTACCCAAACATATAACAAAAACACAAGATACAATGACCAAGGCGTGACAGAACCCCCCCCTAAGGTGCGGACTCCGGGACGCACCTCAAGAGCATAGGGAGGGTCCGGGTGGGCGTCTGTCCATGGTGGCGGTTCTGGCTCGGGACGTGGACCCCACTCCATAAATGTCCTAGTTCCTCCACCTTCGCGTCCTAGGATAATCCCCCTTCTCCGCCGACCATGGCCTAATAGTTCTCACCCTGATCCCCACATAACTGAGGGGCAGCTCGGGACCGAGGGGCAGCTCGGGACAGAGGGGCAGCTCGGGACAGAGGGGCAGCTCGGGACAGAGGGGCAGCTCGGGACAGAGGGGCATCTCGGGATAGAGGGGCATCTCAGGACAGCAGGGCAGCTCAGGACAGAGGGGCAGCCCGGGACAGAGGGGCAGCCCGGGACCGAAGCAGCCCAGTACTGAGGGGAAGCCCGGTACTGAGAGGGAGCCCAGTACAGAGAGGAAGCCTAGTACTGAGAGGAAGCTCAGTACTGAGAGGAAGCTCAGGCAGGTAGTAGGCTCTGGTAAATCCTGGCTGGCTGGTGGACCTGGATGATTCAGGTTGTCTGGCCGATCTAGAAGATCTTGGCAGACTGGCACTTCTGGCGGATCCTGGCAGACTGGCACTTCTGGTGGATCCTGGCAGACTGGTGACGCTGGGCCGACTGGCGGGGCTGGGCAGACAGGAGACTCCGGCAGCGCAGGAGAGGAGAAATGCTCTGGCTGCACTGAACAGGGGGGAGACTCCAACAGTGCAGGAGAGGAGAAAAGCTCTGGCTGCGCTGAACAGGCGAGGCGCACTGGACGCGCTGGGCCGACTGGGAGCACTGGTGGCGCTGGACAGACAGGAGACTCAGCGCAGGAGAGGAGAAAGGCTCTGGCTGCGCTAAACAGGCTGGAGACTCCGATAGCACAGGAGGGGGAGAAAAGCACTGGCTGTGCTGAACAGGCGAGGCGCACTGGAGGCCTGGTGCGTGGTGCTGGAACTGGTGGTACTGGCGCGAGGACACGCACAGGAAGCCTGGTGCGGGGAGCTGCTTACCGGAGGACTGGTGTGTAGAGGTGGCTCTGGATAGACCGGACCGTGCAGGCGCACTGGAGCTCTTGAGCACCGAGCCTGCCCAAGCTTACCTGGCTCGATGCCCACTCTAGCCCGGCCAATAGGAAGGGCTGGTATGTGTCGCAGCTGGCTCTGCACCCGCACTGGAAACACCGTGCGCTCCATAGCATAACACGGTGCCTGCCCGGTCTCTCTAGCCCAACGGTGAGTACAGGGAGTATGCGCAGGTTTCCTACCTGGCATAACTATTCTCCCTTTTAGCCACCCCCCCAATATTTTTTTGGGGTGACTTTCCGGTTTCCAACCGCGTCGCCGTGCTGCCTCCTCATACATGCGCCTCTCCGCTTTAGCTGCTTCTATTTCCTCCTTGGGACGGCGATATTCTCCCGGCTGCGCCCAGGGTCCTTTTCCATCTAATATCATCTCCCAAGACCAGAAGTCCTCATATTGCTGCTCCTCACAATTAACAGGGAGAGTAGGCTCAGGTCTGACTCCTGACTCTGCCACTCTCTCTCTGCGCTTTCCCCGTTACCTTCGGTTTTCGCTCTGTATAACCGTGATTTCCTTTTCGATTCCATACGTGTATAGCCCTCTTCGCATTGCTGTAGGGAATCCCAGGCGGTCGTATAATCCCTGCTTCTGCCGTCCATAACGTCCTCCTTTAGATCCTGCCAGTTCACACGCTGCTCGGTCTGTGAATGGTGGTGGGTGATTCTGTAACATTGTTCGTCTGTTGTTTGAAGAGAGTCAGACCGAAATGCAGCGTGTAGGTTACTCATGACTTTTAATGAAGATAATGCGGTACATGAAATAACTGAAAATACAAAAACAACAAACGACTGAAACTAATTACAGCCTATCTGGTGACTAACACAGAGACAGGTACAATCACCCACAAAATACAACGCGCACTCAGGCTACCTAAATACGGTTCCCAATCCGAGACAACGAGAATCAGCTGACTCCAATTAGGAATCGCCTCAGGCAGCCAAGCCTAACTAGACACACCCCTAATAATACACACTCCCAATTACTACAAACCCCAATACGAAATACAACATATAAACCCATGTCACACCCTGGCCTACCCAAACATATAACAAAAACACAAGATACAATGACCAAGGCGTGACAATAAGAGGCAATCTGTAATTTTGATTAAGACTTTAATGAGCAAGCTAGGACAGACATAGTCAATATAACTATTTGTTCAGCACTTTTGAAATGTACAGTGACAGAATTCATAACATGTGCCGTTCTTAGAGTATTCTCCCTTTACACCAAGTCAGAACCGTAGGATAAATAAAGGGGCCTATAAGCTCTTACAATATTCGATGATTGCATTTCTCTTAAACAGGCTATAGGCTACATGTGCACCACCAAGTCAAAAAAGTAGGCTAAGTTATGAGGATGAAGCACATGGCCTCTAACAGCTTACTTCACAACAAAAACTTCTTAGTTACAGTATACATAGCTCCCTGGCATATTACAGCGCAAACTGGCCCTAACCAGAATAGAAAGAGGAGTGGGAGGCCCTGGTGCACAACTGAGCAAGAGGACAAGTACATTAGAGTGTCTAGTTTGAGGAACAGATGCCTCAAAAGTCCTCAACTGGCAGCTTCATTAAATAGTACCAGCAAAACACCCATCTCAATGTCAATAGTGAAGAGGCGAAAAGGATGCAACTCTGCCTGGAAGGCCAGCATCTCGGAGGCGCCTCCACTGTTGACATTGAGACTGGTGATTTGCGGGTACCATTTAATGAAGCTTTTGAACGGTAGTGTAAGTGATCTTCAGGTCGGAACTCTAGAAAGAGGCCAGAGTTCCCTACTTGGAATTCCAAGTTGGATGACCGTTCAAAATGTATTTTCCCAGTCTGAGCTAGTTTTTTTCAGAGTTCACAGTTGTTTCACTGAAGACTGAGATTTCCCAGTTCTGAGTTTCCAGTTGTTTTGAACGCTGCAGAAATCATGCTGGATTGACAGCATGGCCAATGTTTACTTGCCCATGGCAGTGAATGTTTATTCTTTTAAGGTTGGAAAAGAGACCCTTAAACCCAGACTTGGACCACACACCCACTCCACTGAATAGTTAGCCACGGATTCCTTCCAAATCAAATCAAATGTATTTACAGTGCGGCAAAAAAGTATTTAGTCAGCCACCAATTGTGCAAGTTCTCCCACTTAAAAATATGAAAGAGGCTTGTAATTTTCATCATAGGTATACTTCAACTATGACAGACAAAATGAGAAAAAAAATCCAGTAAATCACATTATAGGATTTTTAATGAATTTATTTGCAAATAATGGTGGAAAATAAGTATTTGGTCAATAATAAAAGTTTAACTCAATACTTTGTTATATACCCTTTGTTGGCAATGACAGAGGTCAAATGTTTCCTCTAAGTCTTCACAAGTTTTTCACACACTGTTGCTGGTATTTTGGCCCATTCCTCCATGCAGATCTCCTCTAGAGCAGTGTTGTTTTGGGGCTGTGCTGGGCAACACTTTCAACTCCCTCCAAAGATTTTCTATGGGGTTGAGATCTGACTAAATACTTTTTTGCCCCACTGTATATTGTCATGTTTGTCATTTATTGTCATGTCTTGTCCCTGTGCTCCCCATGCTATTCGTTTCCCTCTGCTGGTCTTGTTTGGTTCTATCCCTCTCTCTCCCCCTCCCTCTCTCACTCTCTCGCTCTCTCTTCTCTCTGTCGTTCCGTTCCTGCTCCCAGCTGTTCCTATTCCCCTAATCATCATTTAGTCTTCCCACACCTGTTCCCGATCCTTTCCCCTGATTAGAGTCCCTATTTATTCCTTTATGATCCGTTCCTGTCCCGTCGGTTCCTTGTATTGTATTCACCATGCCGTGATTGCGTTTCGCCCTGTCCTGTCGTGTTTTTGCCGTGATTGTGTATCACCCTGTCCTGTCGTGTTTTGTGCCTTCATCAGATGCTGCGTGTGAGCAGGTGTCTCAGTCGACTACGGCCTGCGCCTACCCGAAGCGACCTGCAGTCTGTGGCCGCTTCTCCAGTTGTTTCCCCTCTACAAGTCTAGAGGAATTCTGTTATTCCGTTTTGGACTTTAATAAACTCTGTTTCTGTTAAGTCGCTTTTGGGTCCTCTTTTACCTGCATGACAGAAGGAACCGACCAAGGAATGGACCCAGCGACTTCAGACGCTCGTTACACTGCCGTCGAGATCCAAGGAGCCATGCTCGGCAGACACGAGCAGGAATTGTCTGCTGCTCGCCATGCCGTGGAGAACCTGGCCGCTCAGGTTTCCGACCTCTCTGGACAGTTCCAGAGTCTACGTCTCGTGCCACCTGTTACTCCCTGGCCTGCCGAGCCTCCAGAACCCAGGGTTAATAACCCACCTTGCTACTCCGGGCAGCCCACTGAGTGCCGCTCCTTTCTCACGCAGTGTGAGATTGTGTTCTCTCTCCAACCCCACACATACTCTAGAGAGAGAGCTCGGGTTGCTTACGTCATTTCACTCCTTACTGGCCGGGCTCGAGAATGGGGCACAGCTATCTGGGAGGCAAGGGCTGATTGCTCTAACAAATTCCAGAACTTTAAAGAGGAGATGATTCGGGTTTTTGACCGTTCAGTTTTTGGTGGGGAGGCTTCTAGGGCCCTGGCTTCCTTATGCCAAGGTGAACGGTCCATAACGGATTATTCCATTGAGTTTCGCACTCTTGCTGCCTCTAGTGAGTGGAACGAGCCGGCGCTGCTCGCTCGTTTTCTGGAGGGACTCCACGCAGTGGTTAAGGATGAGATTCTCTCCCGGGAGGTTCCTTCAGATGTGGACTCTTTGATTGCTCTCGCCATCCGCATAGAACGACGGGTAGATCTTCGTCACCGGGCTCGTGGAAGAGAGCTCGCATCAACGGTGTTTCCCTGCTCCGCATCGCAACCATCTCCCTCCTCTGGCTTTGAGACTGAGCCCATGCAGCTGGGAGGGATTCGCATCTCGAATAAGGAGAGGGAACGGAGGATCACCAACCGCCTGTGCCTCTATTGCGGAGTTGCTGGACATTTTGTTAATTCATGTCCAGTAAGAGGCCAGAGCCCATCAGTAAGCGGAGGGCTACTGGTGAGCGCTACTACTCAGGTCCCTTCATCTAGATCTTGTACTACTATGTCGGTCCATCTACGCTGGACCGGTTCGGGTGCTACATGCAGTGCTTTGATTGACTCTGGGGCTGAGGGTTGTTTCATGGACGAAGCATGGGCTCGGAAACATAACATTCCTTTCAGACCGTTAGACAGGCCTACGCCCATGTTTGCCTTAGATGGTAGTCATCTTCCCAGTATCAAATTTGAGACACTACCTTTAACTCTCACAGTATCTGGTAACCACAGTGAGACTATTTCTTTTTGATTTTCCGTTCACCGTTTACACCTGTTGTTTTGGGTCACCCCTGGCTTGTATGTCATAATCCTTCTATTAATTGGTCTAGTAATTCTATCCTATCCTGGAACGTTTCTTGTCATGTGAAGTGTTTAATGTCTGCCATCCCTCCCATTTCTTCTGTCCCTACTTCTCAGGAGGAACCTGGCGATTTGACAGGAGTGCCGGAGGAATATCATGATCTGCGCACGGTCTTCAGTCGGTCCCGAGCCAACTCCCTTCCTCCTCACCGGTCGTATGATTGTAGTATTGATCTCCTTCCGGGGACCACTCCTCCTCGAGGTAGACTATACTCTCTGTCGGCTCCCGAACGTAAGGCTCTCGAGGATTATTTGTCTGTGTCTCTTGACGCCGGTACCATAGTGCCTTCTTCTTCTCCGGCCGGGCGGGGTTCTTTTTGTTAAAAAGAAGGACGGTACTCTGCGCCCCTGCGTGGATTATCGAGGGCTGAATGACATAACGGTTAAGAATCGTTATCCGCTTCCCCTTATGTCATCAGCCTTCGAGATTCTGCAGGGAGCCAGGTGCTTTACTAAGTTGGACCTTCGTAACGCTTACCATCTCGTGCGCATCAGAGAGGGGGACGAGTGGAAAACGGCGTTTAACACTCCGTTAGGGCATTTTGAGTACCGGGTTCTGCCGTTCGGTCTCGCCAATGCGCCAGCTGTTTTTCAGGCATTAGTTAATGATGTTCTGAGAGACATGCTGAACATTTTTGTTTTTGTCTATCTTGACGATATCCTGATTTTTCTCCGTCACTCGAGATTCATGTTCAGCACGTTCGACGTGTTCTACAGCGCCTTTTAGAGAATTGTCTCTACGTAAAGGCTGAGAAGTGCTCTTTTCATGTCTCCTCCGTTACTTTTCTCGGTTCCGTTATTTCCGCTGAAGGCATTCAGATGGATTCCGCTAAGGTCCAAGCGGTCAGTGATTGGCCCGTTCCAAGGTCACGTGTCGAGTTGCAGCGCTTTTTAGGTTTCGCTAATTTCTATCGGCGTTTCATTCGTAATTTCGGTCAAGTTGCTGCCCCTCTCACAGCTCTTACTTCTGTCAAGACGTGTTTTAAGTGGTCCGGTTCCGCCCAGGGAGCTTTTGATCTTCTAAAAGAACGTTTTACGTCCGCTCCTATCCTCGTTACTCCTGACGTCACTAGACAATTCATTGTCGAGGTTGACGCTTCAGAGGTAGGCGTGGGAGCCATCCTATCCCAGCGCTTCCAGTCTGACGATAAGGTTCATCCTTGCGCTTATTTTTCTCATCGCCTGTCGCCATCTGAGCGCAACTATGATGTGGGTAACCGTGAACTGCTCGCCATCCGCTTAGCCCTAGGCGAATGGCGACAGTGGTTGGAGGGGGCGACCGTTCCTTTTGTCGTTTGGACAGACCATAAGAACCTTGAGTACATCCGTTCTGCCAAACGACTTAATGCCCGTCAAGCTCGTTGGGCGTTGTTTTTCGCTCGTTTCGAGTTTGTGATTTCTTACCGTCCGGGTAGCAAGAACACCAAGCCTGATGCCTTATCCCGTCTGTTTAGTTCTTCTGTGGCTTCTACTGATCCCGAGGGGATTCTTCCTTATGGGCGTGTTGTCGGGTTAACAGTCTGGGGAATTGAAAGACAGGTTAAGCAAGCACTCACGCACACTGCGTCGCCGCGCGCTTGTCCTAGTAACCTCCTTTTCGTTCCTGTTTCCACTCGTCTGGCTGTTCTTCAGTGGGCTCACTCTGCCAAGTTAGCTGGTCATCCCGGTGTTCGAGGCACTCTTGCGTCTATTCGCCAGCGCTTTTGGTGGCCGACTCAGGAGCGTGACACGCGCCGTTTCGTGGCTGCTTGTTCGGACTGCGCGCAGACTAAGTCGGGTAACTCTCCTCCTGCCGGTCGTCTCAGACCGCTCCCCATTCCTTCTCGACCATGGTCTCACATTGCCTTAGACTTCATTACCGGTCTGCCTTTGTCTGCGGGGAAGACTGTGATTCTGACGGTTGTCGATAGGTTCTCTAAGGCGGCACATTTCATTCCCCTCGCTAAACTTCCTTCCGCTAAGGAGACGGCACAAATCATTATTGAGAATGTATTCAGAATTCATGGCCTCCCGTTAGACGCCGTTTCAGACAGAGGCCCGCAATTCACGTCACAGTTTTGGAGGGAGTTCTGTCGTTTGATTGGTGCGTCCGTCAGTCTCTCTTCCGGGTTTCATCCCCAGTCTAACGGTCAAGCAGAGAGGGCCAATCAGACGATTGGTCGCATACTACGCAGCCTTTCTTTCAGAAACCCTGCGTCTTGGGCAGAACAGCTCCCCTGGGCAGAATACGCTCACAATTCGCTTCCTTCGTCTGCTACCGGGTTATCTCCGTTTCAGAGTAGTCTGGGTTACCAGCCTCCTCTGTTCTCATCCCAGCTTGCCGAGTCCAGCGTTCCCTCCGCTCAAGCGTTTGTCCAACGTTGTGAGCGCACCTGGAGGAGGGTGAGGTCTGCACTTTGCCGTTACAGGGCACAGACGGTGAGAGCCGCCAATAAACGCAGGATTAAGAGTCCAAGGTATTGTTGCGGCCAGAGAGTGTGGCTTTCCACTCGCAACCTTCCTCTTACGACAGCTTCTCGTAAGTTGACTCCGCGGTTCATTGGTCCGTTCCGTGTCTCCCAGGTCGTCAATCCTGTCGCTGTGCGACTGCTTCTTCCGCGACATCTTCGTCGCGTCCATCCTGTCTTCCATGTCTCCTGTGTTAAGCCCTTTCTTCGCACCCCCGTTCGTCTTCCCTCCCCCTCCCGTCCTTGTCGAGAGCGCACCTATTTACAAGGTACATAAGATTATGGACATGCGTTCTCGGGGACGGGGTCACCAATACCTAGTGGATTGGGAGGGTTACGGTCCTGAGGAGAGGAGTTGGGTTCCGTCTCGGGACGTGCTGGACCGTTCGCTCATCGATGATTTCCTCCGTTGCCGCCAGGATTCCTCCTCGAGTGCGCCAGGAGGCGCTCGGTGAGTGGGGGGTACTGTCATGTTTGTCATTTATTGTCATGTCTTGTCCCTGTGCTCCCCATGCTATTCGTTTCCCTCTGCTGGTCTTGTTTGGTTCTATCCCTCTCTCTCCCCCTCCCTCTCTCACTCTCTCGCTCTCTCTTCTCTCTGTCGTTCCGTTCCTGCTCCCAGCTGTTCCTATTCCCCTAATCATCATTTAGTCTTCCCACACCTGTTCCCGATCCTTTCCCCTGATTAGAGTCCCTATTTATTCCTTTATGATCCGTTCCTGTCCCGTCGGTTCCTTGTATTGTATTCACCATGCCGTGATTGCGTTTCGCCCTGTCCTGTCGTGTTTTTGCCGTGATTGTGTATCACCCTGTCCTGTCGTGTTTTGTGCCTTCATCAGATGCTGCGTGTGAGCAGGTGTCTCAGTCGACTACGGCCTGCGCCTACCCGAAAAGCGACCTGCAGTCTGTGGCCGCTTCTCCAGTTGTTTCCCCTCTACAAGTCTAGAGGAATTCTGTTATTCCGTTTTGGACTTTAATAAACTCTGTTTCTGTTAAGTCGCTTTTGGGTCCTCTTTTACCTGCATGACATATATAGCCCTTCTTACATCAGCTGATATATCAAAGTGCTGTACAGAAACCCAGCCTAAAACCCCAAACAGCAAGCAATGCAGGTGTAGAAGCACTCATTGTTGAATTTGCAATTTCCAACTTGTTGTGTAATGTAAGGGGGGGTGGGATAGGTGATAGGTGACAAAGATAGGTGAAACAGATGAGGGTTTGACATATTGATTCTCGGAGTCTCTTCTTCAAGAGTGACGTGGCCAAAACGTTTTATCTATCATTTCTCTTCAAATGACAAGGTTTGAAAAGGATTTGCCAGTAGATTGTCGACTTGATTCATGAAGATGACTGCTTGTCTAGCTTTCTAGTTAAAACTATGATGTTGACATGATCAGTCCAATCAAAGCTACTTTAGATATAAAGTGATTTGTCGTTATTTTATCTGTGGCCATTGACCTTGAGCCTTCTTGGATGGACACTTCTAATATGAATCTATGGCAGCATCCAAGAGGCTTGAATGTTCGAGCTCTCTCCGTACGGTGAAGTAGTGTCCCCATGAGTGACAGAACACTGAGCCAATCATGGCGCAACTAGAGAACGTTACCAACCCCTATGCTCCGTATTTTCCTCTGGCTGCCCCACCACCACAGAAAGCACTGAGCTTGGCTGAAACACCTTTATTTTAGAGCTGCCTTAGTCAAGAAAGCAAAAGAAAGACCATGTTTGTACGCGGCTTTATTAACTCATAGATAAAAACATTGTTTGCAAACTTATATGGAACACATATTAATGCCAAAATAACATGCAAAACAGGTCCTACCTGCCTTGAATAACGGATTGCCCCTATGGGCCCGGTCAAAAGTAGTGCACTATATAGGGAATAGGATGGTATTTCAGACGCACATATGTCTATGAATTCATAACATGTCTGACACCACCATGATTTCATAATAGCTGTTTACATTCTAATACATTGATCTCACCGTCTTAATGGTGTTTTCTCCAACTAACAAGCATTTGCTAAGCAGGATTCTCATTAATCAAACAGCCCAAACTGTTTTAGTTTCGGTTCTGCCTCCAGATGGAATCCCACAATCAGCTGCTGTGGACATTCATTTGTTCCATTATTCATAGTTTATTTCAGGATGTGTACTCTGTCATTAAACAGCCCTCTCTGATCACCAGTAATTTGGGAGGGAAGGAGAGAGCGTTCAGCTCTGGTAATCCCTCCCTCCAACAGACCCAGTCAGAGGAGGCGTGAACACTAAACACTTAATAAAGAACCATGCTCATGAGGTTCTAAATGGACCCTGTATGGTGCTATAAAGAACCCTTTCTCAAGGTTCTTCATAGCACCAAAAAAGGGTTCTGCTATTATTTACAACAGAATGGTTATGGAGAATGGTTCTATAAAGAACCTTTCCCAATCTGAAAGGTTCTTTGTAGATCCTTTTGAAGAACCATACAGGGTTCTTTATTCTGGTCAGCCATACTAATGTATATTGTGTTAATTGACAAGTTGAATCAAGTAAGCTATCTCTTGAACAGATCAATCAATCAATCAATCAATCAATCAATCAATCAATCAATCAATCAATCAATCAAATGTTATTTATAAATCCCTTTTTACATCAGCTGATGTGCTTCTGTGAGTCTTTCTGGATAAGTCTCTAAGAGCTTGTGCAACATTTGCCCATGATTGCTCACGCCCTGACACCGTAGATGGCTTTGTATGTTTCTATTTTTGTTTGGTCTGGGTGTGATTTGGGTGGGCATTCTATATTTGTATGTCTAGGTTTTTGTATTTCTATGTTTCGGCCGGGTATGGTTCTCAATCAGGGACAGCTGTCTTTTGTTGTCTCTGATTGGTAATCTTAGGTAGCCTGTTTTGCCACCTTAGGTTGTGGGTAATTCATTTCTGTTTTTCTGTTTAGTGTTATTCACCTTGCAGGACTGTTTCGGTTTTCCTTTTGGTTGTTTTGTTATTCAGTGCAATTATTAAAGAAGAACACGTACCCTGCTGCATTTTGGTCCGATGATTCCTCTTCTTCCGATGAAAGCCGTTACACATTTTCAAGTCTTGCCATAGATTTCAAGTAGATTTTAAGTCCAAACTGTAATTTGGCCACTCAGGAACATTCACTGTCTTTGTTAAGCCTACCCCTTAATTTTTCGAACATTCTGTTAAAAATCGCGCAACATTTCAGCGTCCTGCTACTCATGCCAGGAATATAGTATATGCATATGATTAGTATGTGTGGATAGAAAACACTCTGACGTTTCTGGTTAAATCTGGTTAAATCACGGCTGTGACTATAACAGAGCGTGTGTTTCATCGAAAAGCGCAAGAAAAACTGATCACCGAAAACTGGGAAAAATATCCATGAGCCACTTGCATGTATTGTCTATGGGGAAGCAAATTACATGGGGCTGAGATTGCAAGTCCTACAGCTTCCACACGATGTCGCCAGTCTTGTCAATTGCCTGGGCTTTGTTTCTTGGTCAAAGGAGTAAGAGAGAGCCCATTCCTTCCGGTCTCCGACAGGATGTTTTGGAGGAGAAATTTCAGAACATGATTTGAAGACGTGGAGCTATTCAATACACATCGCCCCGTGATCAATTTGATAGATTATCAACGTATACTAATACCTAAAGTTGGATTACAAAAGTATTTCGATGTGTTTTGTGAAAGTTTATCGTCAACTTTTTTAATTTAAAAAAATGACGTTGCGTTTTAAAACGGTGTTTTTTCCTGGATCACACACTTTTCATAGATCGATATTTAGGGTATATATGGACCGATTTAATCGAGAAAAAAAAGACCCAATAGTGATGTTTATGGGACATCTAGGAGTGCCAACAAAGACGCTCGTCGAAGGTAATGAATGTTTTATATTTTATTTCTGCGTTTTGTGTAGCGCCGGCTATGCTAATTATTTTGTTTACGTCCCCTTCAGGTATTTCGGGGTGTTGCATGCTATCAGATAATAGCTTCTCATGCTTTCGCCGAAAAGCATTTTAAAAATCTGACTTGTTGGCTGGATTCACAACGAGTGTAGCTTTAATTCAGTACCCTGCATGTGTGTTTTAATGAACGTTTGAGTTTTAATGAGTGCTATTAGCATTTAGCGTAGCGCATTTGCATTTCCAGATGGCTAGAAGGGACGGGTGTCGGGTGCGCTTAAGAGGTTAAGCAACTCCAGTGTAGATTTGGCCTTTTGTTTTAGGTTATTGTCCTGCTGAAATGTGAATTTATCTCTCATAGCAGATAATATTCTAATCTTTGGTGACTTTAATATTCACATGGAAAAGTCCACAGACGGGTTCCCCTCTTTCCACTGGGATTCTCTGCCTCTAACCCTATTACAGGGGCTGAGTCACTGGCCTACAGGGGCTCTTTCATACCGTTCCTAGGAGGGGTGCGTCACTTGAGTGTGTTGAGTCACTGATGTGATCTTCCTGTCTGGGTTGGCGCCCCCCCCTTGGGTTGTGCCGTGGCAGAGATCTTTGTGGTTTATACTCGGCCTTGTCTCAGGATGGTAAGTTGGTGGTTGAAGATATCCCTCTAGTGGTGTGGGGGCTGTGCTTTGGCAAAGTGGGTGGGGTTATATCCTTCCTGTTTGGCCCTGTCCGGGAGTGTCCTCGGATGGGGCCACAGTGTCTCCTGACCCCTCCTGTCTCAGCCTCCAGTATTTATGCTGCAGTAGTTTATGTGTTGGGGGGCTAGGGTCAGTTTGTTATATCTGGAGTACTTCTCCTGTCCTATTCTGTGTCCTGTGAGAATTTAAGTGTGCTCTCTCTAATTCTCTCTTTCTCTCTTTCTTTCTCTCTCTCGGAGGACCTGAGCCCTAGGACCATGCCTCAGGACTCCCTGACATGATGACTCCTTGCTGTCCCCAGTCCACCTGGCCATGCTGCAGCTCCAGTTTAAACTGTTTTGCCTTATTATTATTTGACCATGCTGGTCATTTATGAACATTTGAACATCTTGGCCATGTTCTGTTATAATCTCCACCCGGCACAGCCAGAAGAGGACTGGCCACCCCACATAGCCTGGTTCCTCTCTAGGTTTTGGCCTTTCTAGGGAGTTCTTCCTAGCCACCGTGCTTCTACACCTGCATTGCTTGCTATTTGGGGTTTTAGGCTGGGTTTCTGTACAGCACTTTGAGATATCAGCTGATGTACGAAGGGCTATATAAATACATTTGATTTGATTTGATGATCTCTCAATGTCTGGTGGAAAGCAGACTAAACCAGGTTTTCCTCTAGGATTTTGCCTCTTTTTTGTTGAACCTTTATTTAACCAGGAAAAGCCCATTATATCAGGATAAGGTAAGACCCAGATGCAGATCGTGTTGAAGTAACAATGTTTATTACAGAAACAGGGGCAATGGTACAGGATGGCAGGCAGGCTCAGGGGCAGGCAAAGTGGTCAGGCAGGCAGGCTCAGGATCAGGACAGGCAAGGGTCAAAACCAAGAGGACGAGAAAAGAGAGACTGGGGAAAAGTAGGAGCTGAATACAAAAACGCTGGTTGACTTGATAAACAAGACGGACTGGCAACAGACAAAAAGAGAACACCGGTATAAATAGACAGGGGCTGATGGGCGACATCTGGAGAGGGTGGAGACAATGACAAAGACAGGTCAAACAGATCAGGGACCCAGAGTCTCTTTTTCAAGAGTGACCTGGCCAAGAAGGCAGTAACAATCAATACATTACAGAATTAAATCATACACCATGATCCAGCCTAACAAAAAGCATTTCTGAAAAAAGCTCCTCTGTAAACAACATCTGCTTTGCTCCATTCTCTTAATTTTTTTTAACCTGAAAAACTCCCCAGTCCTTAATGATTACAAGCATACCCATAACATGATGCAGCTATCACTATGCTTGAAAATATAGAGAGGGGTATTCAGTAATGTGTTGTATTGGATTTGCCTCAAACATAACACTTTTTATTCATCACGAAATGTGCATTATTATTTTAGTGTCTTGTTGCAAACAGGATGCATGTTTTGGTATATTTTATTCTCGACAGGCTTCCTTCTTTTCACTCTGTCAATTACATTAGTATTGTGGAGTAACTACAATGTTGAGACATCCCAGTTATCTTATCACAACCATTAAACACTGTCTTAAATTCCCCATTGGGCCCATGATGAAATCACTGAGCGGTTTCCTTCCTCTCCGGCCACTTTGCTAGGAAGGACACCTGCATCTTTGTAGCTACTGGGTGTATTGATACACCATCCACAATGTAATTAATAACCACACCATGATCAAAGGGATATTCAATGTCTGCTTTTTTTTAAACCCATCTACCAAAAGGTTGGATTGGAAAACCTCCCTGGTCTTTGTGGTTGAATCTGGGTTTGAAATTCACTACTCGACTGAGGGACCTTACAGATAATTGTGTGGGGTACAGAGATGAGGTAGTCATAAAAAAATAATTTGAATCCCTGTAAGTCTAAGCCCCAAAAATATTTGATAAAATATTGAATTTGGCATTTACTACTGTAGCTGACAGAAACGCATTGAGCAACACATTCATAAATGCCATAAATGTTTATTGTTCCTGGAGGCTGTTGCCAAAAGATACCTGTGTTGTCAAAATATACACATATTGAACCTTTTTTTTGGGTAGGCATAAAACTACCTCCATACTTCCATAATTTAAAAAAACCGGTGCTGGTTACCTTCAGAGTCCCGTGACACTTGTGGGGGCTGTAGAGAAAAATGGAGAACACCATCGTGGTTTCGAGAGTCTCCCATTTCCATAGTAGTTTTGTTTGGCCAAACCCTTCGGATGCAACAGATGTTTTTGTGAGAAGACAGATTTTTTGGGGTGTCTCGTGGTCTGACAAACACTGCTGTAGCTCAGCCACCTCCCACCACAGATGCAGGAGACACAGCCCATGCAAAAAACATGTACCGTATCTCTAGCTTAAACTGACAGATTTTGATGGGGATTTTTCTATTATGTTACTTAGATTGACACACCGGTGGGTCAATCGACTCTAGGGTTTTTAAACACTATCATTGCACATAACGTATGTGACTTGTTAATATCTGGTCCTAAGTTGGAGAAGTTTGCATTTTTCAAACACTGAAACAGCTTTTTCCTGCAATTTAGAGCCTTAATCAATATGCTTAATTCTGTGTGAAAAAATATGTATATTTTTCTGCATATTTGACCTTTCTGTATCCTCCTGATTGGTGCTTTTTTAATGTATTTTTTACTTAATGTGCTTCTCTGCTAAAATATATGTAAAAGATTTAAAGGAATGTGAGTCTTATTCTGTACATTTAGTTATTGCTTGCTTTATTAAAGTGTACCCACCTGACTGGCAGGCATGACAGCTACTAAAACTGGCTTTATATCCTGAAATGGTCAAGAACAAAAGAACAAAAAACCGTTTAATTTCCTTTAATTTCAGTGCATTCGGAAAGTATTCAGACCCCTTGACATTTCCACATTTTGTTATGTTAAAAAACCTTGTTCTAAAATCAATCTACACAGAATAGCTCACAATGACAAAGAAAAATATTTTTAAAAGACATTAAATTATATTTGCACTGTCACGCCTTGGTCATTGTATTTTGTGTTTTTGGTATATGTTTGGGTAAGCCAGGGTGTGACATGGGTTTATATGTTGTGTTTCGTATTGGGGTTTGTAGTAATTGGGATTGTGTATGATTAGGGGTGTGTCTAGTTAGGCTTGGCTGCCTGGGGCGATTCTCAATCAGAGTCAGGTGCTTGTCGTTGTCTCTGATTGAGAACCGTATTTAGACAGCCTGACTTTCGCGTTGTATTTTGTGGGTGTTTGTTCCTGTCTCTGTGTTGTAGTCACCGGATAGGCTGTAATAGGTTTTACGTTCCGTTTGTTGTTTTTGTATTTCAGTTATTTCATGTACCGCAATTCCTTCATTAAAGTCATGAATAACCTACACGCTGCATTTCGGTCTGACTCTCTTACAACAGATGAACGACATTACATGCACAAGTATTCAGACCCTTCGTATTTTGTTGAAGCACATTTGGCAGCAATTACAGCCTTGAGTCTTCTTTGGTATGACGCAACACGCCTGGCACATCTGTTTTGCGGGAGTTTCTCACATTCTTCTCTGCAGATCTTCTCAAGCTCTGTCAGGTTGGATGGGGAGCATCGCAGCACAGCTATTTTCAGTTCTTTCCGGAGATGTTAGATCGGGTTCAAGTCCGGGCTCTGGCTGGGCCACTTAACGACCTTCAGAGACTTGTCCAGAAGCCACTCCTGCGTTGTCTTGGCTGTGTGTTTAGGGTCATTGTCCTGTTGGAAGGTGAACCTTCGCCCCAGTCTGGGGATCTCTCTGTACTTTGCGCCGTTCATCAATCCCTCGATCCTGACTAGTCTCCCAGTCCCTGCCGTTGAAAAACATCCCCACAGCATCATGCTGCCACCACCATGCTTCATCGTAGGGATGGTATTGTCCAGGTTATGAGTGGAGCCAGGTTTCCTCCAGACGTGACACTTGGCATTCAGGCCAAAGAGTTCAATCCTGGTTTTATCAAACCAGATAATCTTGTTTATCATGGTCTGTACTTTAGGTGCCTTTTGGCAAACTCCAAGCGGGCTGTCATGTGCCTTTTACTGAGGAGTGCCTTCCGTCGTTCAATCCTGGTTTTATCAAACCAGATAATCTTGTTTATCATGGCCTGTACTTTAGGTGCCTTTTGGCAAACTCCAAGCGGGCTGTCATGTGCCTTTTACTGAGGAGTGCCTTCCGTCCGGCCACTTCCCCATAAAGGCCTGATTGGTGGAGGGCTGCAGAGATGGTTGTCCTTCTGGAAGTTTCTCCCATCTCCACAAAGGAAGTGACCATGGTTTTCATTGTCACCTACCTGACCATGGCCCTTCTCCCCCGATTGCTCAGTTTGGCAGAGTGGCTAGCTCTAGGAAGAGTCTTGGTGGTTCCAAACTTCTTCCATTTAAGAATGATGGAGGCCACTGTGATTTTGTGGACCTTCAATGCTGCAGAAATGTTTTGGTATCCTTCCCCAGATTTGTGCCTCGACACAATCCTGTTTCGGAGCTCTACTAACAATTCCCTTCGACCTCATGGCTTGGTTTTTCTCTGACATACTCTGTCAACTGTGGGACCTTATATTGACAGGTGTGTGCTTTCCAAATCATGTCCAATCAAATTAATTTACCACAGGTAGACTCAAATCAAGTTTTAGAAACATCTTAAGGATGTTCAATGGAAAAGGATGCATCTGAGCTCAACAATTTAGAGTGTCATAGCAAAGGGTCTGAATACTTATATAAGGTATTTCAGTTTTTTTATTTTGAATACATTAGCAACATGGTCCTTCTGTAGCTCAGTTGGTAGAGCATTTCAGGGTTTTCAATTCCGGGACCACCCATATTGTATGCACATGACTGTAAGTTTTGGATAAAAGCGTCCGCTAAATGGCATATATTATTATTATTATTATTATTTTCAACAAACCTTTTTTGACTTTGTCATTATTGTCATGACTTCTACCGAAGTCGAAGCCTTTCCTTGTTCGGACGGTGCTCTGTGGTCGACGTCACCGGTCTTCTAGCCACAATTGATACATTTTTTCATTTTCCATTGGTTTTGTCTTGTATTCCTACACACCTGGTTTCAATCCCATTCATTACCTGTTGTGTATTTAACCATCTGTTTCCCCTCATGTCTTTGTCAGAGATTGTTTGTTATTCAGTGTTGTGTTGTTTTTGTATTGGTGTGCGACAGGTCTTCATACCCACTTTGTTTATCGTTACATTTAGTGTTTGGAGTATGTTTCGTTTATTTGTTATTAAACACTCCATTACACTCAGTTTCCCTGCCACCTATTCACACGACTCTGACAGTTATGGGGTATTTTAAATCAATTTTAGAATAAGGCTGCAACATAACAAAATGTGTAAAAAGTGAAGGGGTCAGAATACTTTGCGAATGCACTGTATATCTCCTGATAATCAATACATTTCTTGATGAACTGCTAGCCAGAAACATTACTCTGAGAGGAAGGGTAGTGTTCCAAATGGCCCCCTTTTGCACTATATAGGGAATAGGGTGCCATTTGGGCCACACACCAAAAGTACATAGGAAGGGAACAATGGACACTAGAATGATGCCATGTAAGTGCAGCTCGACTTAGATCAACCTTTTCACAACCCCAATCAGCACGGCATGGTTGGAGCCCCAAGCAGCGATTCAACGATACACTACTGAAAATGTAGCCTGTCCTGGGAATATTTATTTTTAGGTTGCAGGGAAGTTCTGAGAATATTTTCCTGCGAGGTTTTATCAACGCTCTAAGAACATAAATTAGAGGTTATTTTGAGTTTTTTAATAAGTGCATTAAAACTTTCACTGAATGTTTCAATAAGACTTTTAATAACACTGCCATCTTAACTTCTCTGAACTCCAAGCACAGATAGGACACACGTAAATTCATTTCCTTAGGCATTATTTATGGAAACACATTTCTTTTTGATTATTCAGTGATATTCAAACCTATGATATTCTGTTTTCTGTCCATTAAATTAGTCCACTGAACCACCAGGATGGAGCTACATGTTTTTTTTTACATATACAAAGCTGTTCATTTTAGTCTATTTAAAATAAACAATCACTCACTAATATCAGGTGTGGCCAAGTAGTGGGCGTGGCTAACACACCTGAACGTACTTAACAAGATAGATGATAGAGAGTTTTGTTGATGCTGCGAATTGACTGTATATGTTTTTAAATGACATCCTTAGAACATTCTCTGAACGTTACTAAATTGTTCTTGTGGTTTGTGTGGAAAGTTTTCTTAACGTTCTTGGAACAATTTGAGAACATGAAATCTGTAGGACCATGTGGAAACCTGTAGGAAACGTAATGATGAAATCATAAAATTCCCACAGAAGAAAGTTGTTTCTTAGCCTTCTCTGAACTATTTGAGAACATTACTTTGAATAGAACCACGAGGAAAGTACTGAAATTCGTATAGAAGAACATTGTTTATTAACATTTTGTAAAGGGTTGGTCCCATGTTTCATGAGCTGAAATAAAAGTTCCCAGAGATTTTCCATACACAGACAAAGCTTACTCCTCTAAAAGTTCTCTCAAATTTGTTTACATCCCTGTTAGTGAGCATTTATCCTTTGCCAATATAATCCATCCACCTGACAGGTGTTGCATATCAAGAAGCTGATTAATTAAACAGCATGATCATTACACAGGTGTACCTTGTGCTGACAGTAAAAGGCCACTCTAAAATGTGCAGTTTTGTCACACAGCACAGTGACACAGAGTTTTGAGTAAGCGTGCAATTGGCATGCTGACTGCAGGAAAGTCCAGCATAATGTTCATTTCTCTACCATAAGATTTTAGAGAATTTGGCAGAACGTCCAACATGCCTCACAACTGTAGACCCTGTGTAACCACGCCAGCACAGGACCTCCCCATCAGGCTTCTTCCCCTGAAGGATCGTCTGAGACCAGTCTCTCGGACAGCTGATTAAACTGTGGGTTTGCACAACCTTAGAATTTCTACACAAACTGTCAGAAACCGTCCCAGGGAAGCTCATCTCCGTGCTCGTCATCCTCACCAGGGTCTCGACCTGACTGCAGTTCGGAGTCGTAACCAACATCAAAGGCTCACCTTTGATGGCAACTGGCACGCTGGAGAAGTGAGCTCTTCACAGATGAATCCTGGTTTCAACTGTACTGGGAGCGGGTGGGCGAGCGGTTTGCTGAAGTCAAGTAGGTATATGCAGGCATAAGCTATGGACAACGAACACCATTGCATTTGATCAAATCAAATTTTGTTGGTCACATACACATGGTTAGCAGTTAATGCGAGTGTAGCGAAATGCTTGTGCTTCTAGTTCCAACAGTGCAGCAATATCTAACAAGTAATCTAACCGTTCCACAACAAATACCTAATACACACAAATGAAAAGGGATGGAATAAGAAGATGTACATATAAATATATGGATGAGCGATTGCCGAGCGGCATAGGCAAGATGAAATAGATGGTATAAAATACAGTATATACATATGAGACGAGTAATGTAAGATATGTAAACATTATTAAAGTGCCATTATTTAAAGTGACTAGTGATCCATTTATTAAAGTGACCAATGATTTGAGTCTGTATGTAGGCAGCAGCCTCACTGTGTTAGTGATTGCTGTTTAACAGTCTGATAGCCTTGAGATAGAAGCTGTTTATCAGTTTCGGTCCCAGCTTTGATGTACAGACCTCGTCTACTGGATGGTAGTGGGGTGAACAGGCAGTGGGTCGGGTGGTTGTGGTGTTGGTGTCCTGGAGGGTAGGTAGTCTGCCCCCGGTGATGCGTTGTGCAGACCGCACCACCCTCTGGATAGCTTTGCAATGAGGGCGGTACAGGTGCTGTACCAGGCGGTTGCTGTACCAGTTTGTTACGGGGCAATAGTCATTTACTTCAGTTATCTTTGCCTTCTTGGGTTACAAGCCACATTTCTTCAGCCTCCTGAGGAACCCACTACTGTTGTGTCATCTGCAAACTTGATGATTGAGTTGGAGACGTGCATGACCACACAGTCATGGGTGAACAGGGAGTACAGGAGGGGGCTGAGCATGCACCCTTGTGGGGCCCAGTGTTGAGGATCAGTGAAGTGGAGATGTTGTTTCCTACCTTCACTACCTGTTGGCGGCCCATCAGAAAGTCCAGGACCTAATTGCACAGAGCGAGGTTGAGACCCAGGGCCTCAAGCTTAATAATGAGTTTGGAGGGGTATTATGGTGTTGAATGCTGAGCTGTAGTCAGTGAGCAGCATTCTTATATAGGTATTCCTCTTTCCAGATGGGATAGGGCAGTGTGCAGTGTGCAGTGTGATGGCGATTGCATCGCCTGTGGACCTGTTGGGGCGGTCTGCAAACTGAAGTGGGTCTAGGGTGTCAGGTAGGGTGGAGGTGATATGATCCTTGACTAGTCTCTCAAAGCACTTCATGATGACAGAAGTGAGTGTTACGGGGCAATAGTCATTTACTTCAGTTATCTTTGCCTTCTTGGGTGAAGGATAAATGGTGACCATCTTGAAGCATGTGAGGGCAGCAGACTGGGATTGAGAGCGATTGACCAGCCAGCTGTTCTGCACATGCTCTGAGGACGCGGCTAGGGATGAGATCTGGGACAGCAAACCTTGCGAAGGTTAACACCTTTAAATGTCTTATTCACATCGGCCATGGAGAAGGAGAGGAGGGGCCCGCAGTCCTTGGTAGCAGGCCGCGTCGGTGGCACTGTATTATTCCCAAAGCGGGCAAAGAAGGTGTTTAGCTTGTCTGGAAGCAAGACGTTGGTGTATGTGACATGGCTGGTTTTCTTTTTGTAGTCTGTAATTACCTGTAGACCCTGCCACATATGACTCGTGTCTGAGCCGTTGAATTGCGACTTCACTTTGTCCCTATACCGACATTTTGCTTGTTTGATTGCCTTGCGGAGGGAATAACTACACTGTTTATATTCGGCCATATTGTGTTACGTTATTCTCTAAGGCTTCCTGGAAAATTTCCCAGTCCGCATGATCAAGCTATCAGCTCGCTGGTCACCATAGCAGCACCCACCCGTAGCACGTGCTCCAGCAGGTATATCACACTGGTCACCTCCAAAGCCAATTCCTCTTTTGGCCGCCTCTCCTTCCAGTTCTCTGCTGCCAATGACTGGAATGAACTACAACAATAACTGAAACAGGAGACACTTATCTCCCTCACTAGCTTTAAGCACCAGCTGTCAGAGCAGCTCACAGATCACTGCACATGTACATAGCCCATCTGTAAATAGTCCAAACAACTACCTCATCCCCATACTGTATTTATGTATTTATCTTGCTCCTTTGTACGCCAGTATTTCTACTTTGCACATTCATCTACAGCACATCTGCCATCCCAGTGTTTAATTGCTATATTGTATTTATTTCGCCACCATGGCCTATTTATAGCCTTACCTCCCTTATCTCATCTCATTTGCACACATTGTATATAGACTTGTTTTTCTACTGTATTATTGACTGTATGTTTGTTTAATACATGTGTAACTCTGTGTTGTTGTATGTGTCGAACTGCTTTGCTTTATCTTGGCCAGGTCGCAGTTGTAAATGAGAACTTGTTCTCAACTTGCCTAGGTGGTTAAATAAAATATATATATATTTTTTAATAAATGAATCAAAACAATCTTGAAGCATGGATTCCGATTGGTCAGACCAGCGTTGAATGGATCTAGTCTTGGGTACATCCTGTTTGAGTTTCTGCCAGTAAGGCGGTAGGACAAAAATTGAATCGTGGTCGGATTTGCTGAAGGGGGAGGGACCTGTATGCATTGTGAAAGTTGGAGTAGCAGTGGTCCAGTTTATTGCCCGCATGAGTGCTGCAGTCAATGTGCTGATAAAATCCCCAGCTACAATAAATGCAGCCTCAGGAGATATGGTTCCCAGTTTACATAGGTCCAGTGAAGTTCCTTGAGGGCCGTTGAGGTATTTGAATGCACAGAGATACCGTGACGAGATCCTGAGGCCCATTGTTGTGCCATTCATCCGCGGCCATCACCTCACGTTTCAGCATAAT
Source organism: Oncorhynchus gorbuscha (assembly GCF_021184085.1). NCBI lineage: Eukaryota > Metazoa > Chordata > Actinopteri > Salmoniformes > Salmonidae > Oncorhynchus > Oncorhynchus gorbuscha. The sequence goes on along the minus strand of NC_060189.1, from coordinate 37,898,719 downwards.
AATGCATGGCCCCATGTTGCAAGGATCTGTACACAATTCTTGAAAATTAAAAAATTCCCAGTTCTTCCATGGCCTGCATACTCACCAGACATGTCAACCATTGAGCATGTTTGGGATGCTCTGGATTATGACATGTTCCAGCTCCCGCCAATATCCAGCAACTTCGCACAGCAATTGAAAAGTAATGGGACAACATTCCGCAGGCCATAATCAACAGCCTGATCAACTCTATGTGAAGGATATGTATGAGACAAATGGTAGTCACACCAGATACTGACTTGTTTTCTGATCCAAGCCCCTACTTTTTTTGTTACGTATCTGTGACCAACAGATGCATATCTTTGTTCTCAGTCATGTGAAATCCATAGATTAGGGCCGAATGATTTACTTATATGAACTGAAACTCAGTAACATCTTTGAAATTGTTGCATATTGCATTTATACTATATATTTGTTCAGTGTAACTACTTCCTCTAACTCGGCAAGAGGGACTCAGGAACAAAGGATACATTGTGCTCCGTGTTATGTTGCTGGCTTGCAGCGCAAACTCTCCCCACTAAATAGAAGACTGTATCACAGTGACATCTAGATGGTCACTACCAATATTAGAAGTTCTTTCTCATTTAAGTGGCATTCTTATTCAAATGTATAATTTGCCACGTAAGCTACCACCAGCGACATGTGATACAGCTGCCATGTGAAGCAACTGCTGCCCAGTGAGAAGCAACAGTGGAAGCAGAGGAAGCACCTCGATACAATACCTTGCATTGGTCAATCACATGATGGCATCCAGATTCCAGATGGTGAACAATGCTGCAAGTTATTTCTCCCTCCCCCATCGAAATAAACATCACTATATTTTATAAGTTAACAAACGCCATGCTGTTGCCAGCTAACCAGCGTAAGCTAGCTAGCTGGGAATGGCTTATCAGGAGGACTGACTGAACAGAATCCATTAGTCTCTACTGGACTCATACATCATCAATTTGGGAACCAGGCATGTCTGTATAGCCTCTCTCGTTCCAAAGCCAAGCATCTACTGTATACTGCATAATTTCCAGAAAGTTGTGGAAAAATTATATGCGAAATAAACACTGGACAACCACACTTTCACCAAGCTCTAAGAAACATGGTTATCAGAATGTTATGTGCTAGTTGGGTACGTAATCCCAGCGGGTCAGCACAATGTGATTGTGCCCAATAAGTGAAAAACAAAATAAAGATGTTTAGTATTTTCAAGCAAATTGCCCAGTGTTGATTTTTCAGTGTAACATTTATAGTGTTGACTCAGGAGTTAAATTCACTCTGTAAGAGTGAAATGAACACTCGGTGGTGTAAAGAATCCCTCCATGCTTGTGATAATGACTAGAGTTATTATTTTACACTGTGGAGAGTAAAACAGTCCAATCAAACCACACCCATCATTACCATATTTCCAGCATGCTCTCTGTGCTTTTGCATGCATTGATTGATTGATTGATTAATCTTATGCCACTCAAAGAGTAAGTTCGATTTATTGCACCCATTACTGAAATGGTTGTTCCCGTTAAAATGGTTTAGATAGTGTTTTTTTTTAATGAAGTCTCCTAACCCTGAAAATCATTCAGAATGCAGGTTGTGGGTGAATAAAAAATACATCTGATGGCTATCCTAAATCTGGCTGGATTTGCAAGCAAGCATAATGTGACTTTCAGGGCTGATGTGGCCTGTAAACAACCAGTAGTTTCTTAACACCACTGTGTTAGGATATCATCAACTAGGCCTTATGATATAGGTAATGTATTGTCATATTTTAAGGATAACATTCAGCCAGGAAGTCACTTGGGGAAAGCCAATGGCCTTTAAAATAAATAATTGAACAACCATGTCTCTATCACTAAAAATATAGTCATTGGTGTTAACTACAATTTACTCAAAAAGAAAATGCACCCTTTGAAATATGCAGAGGCTTTAATCTATACGGTGTTAAAACAACACCCCAAAATGATTTAATGTAAAATTACAGGTGTTCATTTTTTACACTGAGAAAGTGTAACAGAGTCAGACCTGAGCAAATTGAGTCCAGTTTACTCTATATCAAGTGTTGCGTTTCGCAATATAAGGGTTGCGTATTACTCTGCAAACACCACAATCGAGTTCCTTTGAACACATTAACAAGAAGTGTATCTTTAAAACGGTGTGAAATACTTGTATGTTTGAGGAATTTTAATTATGGGATTTCTGTTGTTTTGAATTTGGTGCCATGCACTTTCACTGGCTGTTGTCATATCGATCCCGTTAGCGGGATCTCAGCCCTAAGAAGTTTTTAAGCATCCTAAATAATGCCATAGATTCCATTTTTGAAAAATATTAACATTGAAAGCAAAAAAGGGAAGCGTGATGTTAACCTGGTATTCCAACTGATTATAGGCTACTAAAGCCAACGACTCACCGCTGCCCCATGGAGTTTTGATGAAAACTCTTTCCATGACAGACTGACCAGATGAGTCCAGGTAAAAGCAAGGATTCCTTATTGATGTCTCCTATAAATCCACTTCAATCAGTGTAGATGAAGGGGAGGAGACAGATTAAAATATGATTTTGGCCTGTGGAGGGACTAACACAAAGCCTCAGGACAAGAGGATAGATATAGCCACACAGATGAATGGCCCAGCTCTGCTGTGTGGTATACAGGGAGCGATGTAAGACCACCGTGTTATAGTACACCAGTCAAGGAGGATTGGAATTACAGACAAACATGCACACACATGCACACATAAATGCAGATGCGCACACACACACACACACACACACACACACACACACACACACACACACACACACACACACACACACACACACACACACACACACACACACACACACACACACACACACACACACACACACACACACACACACACACACACACACACACACACACACACACACACACACACACACACACACACACACACACACACGCAAAGACAATCCATGACAGAGTCACACAATCCATGACAGCTCATTAACAGACATCAGGATGGGCAGGCCCATTAAAAGTTGTGGACATGGCCTGTCAGCTGTGCGGATTGGAAAAGCGTTACTCCAGGAGTCTGGACAGCTGAGTTTGGAGAACCAGGAAGACCCATGTGTGTCTCAAATAGCTTTCTATTTACTATGTAGTGCAGTACTTTTGGTTCCTGGGTCCGTAGGAAATAGGGTAAAATTTGGGACACAGACACGTGTCAGCAGCCAGAACTAATGTCTCAGTCTCACTGTGCCAGACATGGACTGTCACCGGCACCAGATGGAGGGACTGGACAGCTAGCAGAGAGAGGAGACGGCATCATCTGCAATTACAGGAGGGAGAGAAATAGGGGAGAATAAAGAGAGGATGAAGGCAAAGAAGGAATAGAGAGAGAGAGGATGGAGCAGAGCTATAGAGGGAAGTATTTATAGTGGAACAAAGGAGGCACATAAGGTACAGTATAGAGAAAGAGATGTGAGAAATAGAGTGTGTGAGGAGGGCAAGAAAATAATGAAAGAGAATGATTGAAGGGAGATAGAGAAAGGAATGTACTCATTAGGATTCCCTTTTGCATTGCATCATTGTATACATGATTTAATTGCATTCATTCCCTCACATTGCATATATTGACATGCATAAATTGATCTCATGTTGTATTTCACAGGTCAGGGGCTTCACTTGGCTGTAATTATGACACTACATTACACATATTAACAGCTTGTTCTGTTGATTATTCATCTTCACTGGTGACATTCTGCATGTCTGGCCAGCCATCAGAGAAATTGCCATTGACTCATTACCTTAATGATTTGCCTTCCTCTGGCATTTCACGCACAAAAAAGACCCAATTATACACACATATTAATATTTATTTATACAATACACCTTATTCATCTTTTATAGTGTAAACACAATTTGCCATTGTTATGAAATGTAAAGACAATAGGTGATGAGGAAGGGGAGACAGGAGTGGAGATGGCTGTTCTTTTCAAGACCAAAAGGAAGCATATACATCACTGACTGTCACAGATAAAGAGTTTACCCGCAACAACACCATGCATAATTAAAGTGTTTGCTTGAATCCAGTTTCATCTTCCCCACTCACATTAAAGGCCATTATTGTCCATTATGATTCATGTGAGAGGCCTGCTCAAAGCAGCTACTGCATCAATAAAATATTAGAATCTTAAGCCCGCTGACATTGGCACTGTTATGCCCCTTTCAATTCACATAATCTGTAAGTCATAAATAAAATTGCTTCAGCGTCTCTTTAAGACAAACAATGAAGGCACTCCAAAACGAAACAACAATAAAATACGATTCAATCAGATCCGCTTAGACGAAATCTGCATAGCTGATGCTTTAATGGTGTCAGAGGTGGAACTGCGTTGGGATTTTGTCAGCCTAATCAGCTCAAATTTTTAAGTAGAATGATTTTCTATTTGAGCATCATTATCTCTATATAGCTGCACACTTTCTCGTTCTGAAATTTTAATGCAAAGTAGGACGGGTGTGGCTTCCTGACGCACACACGAAATAACAGCAGTTTTGAGAGATAACACCATTGGAATGTGCGTGTCGGAAAAATAATGATATGGAAAGAATGATTCACAGCCAAAACATATGGACATTTATTTAGTTTAGTTACGGACTGGATATAGACTTCAAAACCCAAAAATGGTTTTGAGTTGCATCTGGTATTTGGATTCCTTATCTTCCTTTTAATCAGAAAATGACGCTGTTCCCTACAGACTCAATTACACAGCTCATAATGCAGACCTGGTGGTGCTCACAAACGCACACAACAACACACAAACACACACAGCAACAACAACACACCAACAACCCCCTACATTCATATAATCACCGCCTGTTGTTGATCTTATTGTTTTAAACCACAAATCTCATAACACATTCATTTGGAAGTTTTTGGGATAAATTCAGGGGGGTAAATTCAGTCTGAGGCTTTTTCGCTGCAGGCAATAATCAATAACTGCATGTTAGTAATATCAAAGCAATATGTTTTCCTAAAAACTCAACAGCATCATTAACCACATATTGATCCTTTGTATCAGGACACTTTGTGGCCCATCAACTACTAGTCTGATCTCAAGGTTTCAGTGTGTTTGACCTGGTTAAACTGGCTGTATCGACTTCCTCTCCACTCCACACTCCCGCTATGTTGCCCCATGTCAACCTGGCCCTGAAAACAGAGTTCCTGGATTCAGTGAGAGTCAAAGCTGATCACAGTATGCATACGCCTGACCAGACCCTGGGTTCAAATGTGTTTTCTTTCAAATACTTTTGCTGCACTTGATTGAGCTTGCCTGGGGCAATAGAACCAATGCAATAGCTAGTCCCAAAAGTCACTAGTTTATCTGACTGTGGCTCATTGGAAGAAAGGCAATAATGCTGGTATATCCTGCTCCACTAGCTGTCTAGAATGATTAATCACATGTATTAGCCAATAATTTACATGTCACGTTGGTACAATCTACTGTTTAATAATCAAATGTTAGTACATGTTGCAAACAGCAATGATATTGAAGTCCTGGAAGCAGGGAGACAAGTGACAAGAAGTCACCTTGTGTGCGTGTGTGTGGTGTGGTGTGTGTGCATGTGTGTTACAAAGACTGATGACAAGACAAGCAAGCATCAACCTCCTTGAACAGCATGCTGTGACTGAAATACCTTCTCAATGTTCCAAAAATAACTTGTCATTTACTGAAGGCTGACTTCATATGAGGCACATATTCATACAGTAGATCAGTGGAGGCTGCTGTGTGGAGAATGGATCATAATAATGGCAGGAACAGAGCAAATGGAGTCGCATCAACAATCCTGGATCCCAACTAATTATTTAGGAGAGAAATCCTGCATATATAAGTGAACATGGGAAATGTGTGGTAAATTTTTTTTGACATCTGATCATAAATCAGCAAAAGTAGGGCGGATTATGTCCCTTGGCCTGGTGAAAAGGAACAGAACCTGTGTCTTACTCAAATAAACACACAACACCCCATAATGACAATGCAAAAACAGGTTTTTAGAAATATCACATTTACATAAGTATTCAGAGCCTTTATTCAGTACTTTGTTGAAATACCTTTGGTAGCGATTACAGCCTCGAGTCTTCTTCGGTATGACGCTACAAGCTTAGCATACCTGTATTTGGGGAGTCTTTCTAATTCTTCTATAGAGATCCTCTCAAGCTCTGTCAGGTTGGATGGGGAGCGTTGCTGCACAGCTATTTTCAGGTCTCTCCAGAGATGATAGATTAGGTTCAAGTCCCGGCTCTGGCTGGCCCACTCAAGGTCATTCAGAGACTTGTCCCGAAGCCACTCCTGCATTACCTTGGCTGTGTGTTTAGGGTCATTGTCCTATTAGAAGGTGAACCTTCGCCCCAGTCTAATGTCCTGTGCGCTCTGGAGTAGGTTTTCCTCAAGGATCTCTCTGTACTTTGCTCTGTTCATCTTTAACTCGATATTGACTAGTCTCCCAGTCCCTGCCGCTGAAAAACATCCCCACAGCATGATTGATTCTGCCACCACCATGCTTCAACATAGGGATGGTGCCAGGTTTCCTCCAAATGTTTACTGTTGTTTTATTTCATTACCTTCCTATTGTTCACCTAATACCTTTTTTGATTTGAAATGTGACGCTTGGCATCAATCTTGGTTTCATTGGACCAGATAATCTTGTTTCTCATAGTCTATAGTAGTCTAGGCTACTATAATGTGAGTACTGCATCCAATGGATTTGGATACTGCTGTCAAGCACATTTCTGCAGAATTAGTCAAGATGTGATCAATACATGTTGATGATTTCATGTATGTGCTGTTTGTAACTACCCTGGTAGGTTGACTGATAACCTAAACCAGGTTGCGGGCACTAGTTACAATTTGAAGCTTTTCCTGAGTGGGTAGCCGGATGAAAGCCAGTCAATACTGTATAAGATAAGCAAAGGGCAGTAAGAGGGACATACATTACTTACATTGTGTCTTCCTGGGCCTCTGGGATAATGTACATTTGCTGAAGCATTATGAGAATTCAGCAACAACAATGGTAGAGATTAAATGAGCTGGGCTTACTGCATTGAAACAATGGCTTTTCAATGACCCTGATATTGCCATGAAAGGATCTAGGGTGGATTCCATCCTCCTTATACTATGAGCTTTGTTTCCAGAAGGTATCAAACTTGTCAATAAATGTTACAACCACAGAGCTGCAATAGTCTCGTAGCCAGTTATGGAGGGATAAAAGTCTGCTGAACCATACAATGCCACGATTTAAGGAGGGCAGAGGGACAGATGTTATTGTGCATTTGTTAGTGACCCAATCAGTTCTTTAAAAATCCATCATCAGCTGCCCTTCATAATGTCATTGAATCCCACACGAAATATGATACTCAATTTCCCGATGCTGGTTTAAAATGTTTCAGAGCAGCTTATTGATGTCCTGTACTCGTGCTCCTGGATAGCACAACGTTTTTGCTCCAGGGATTGAGACGTTGTGCCCCGTCAGATCCAAAGAGAGGGAAAGGAGCCGAACTCGTGACATGGACTGTTCCCTTATTACTCACCAGGCTCCTGAATACACTGCTATTACAATATGATACATCCATGATCTATGGACCTACCAAGTCCCAATATCCACTGTTCATTAGAAACATATAATTGTTTTTTTATAAAAACCATTACATCTAGCTAAGAATATGTTTCGTAGAATGTGGTGGCCATGTATGCATCCCAAATGGCACCCTATTCACTAAATAGTGCACTACTTTTGACCAGAGCTATGGGCACTATATAGGAATAATGGTGATTTTCATCTCCATTTGATTTCACCTCATACTACAGTAATTACGGTAAGATTATTTCTCCTTCATTATACAAAAAGATCAAGCTAAATCATCCTGTGGAACATTTAAACAGATTTATATGTGCAAAATCTCAAAAGTAAATGGTGTAATTACAGACAGAGAAATAAAAGGGACAGTTTTATGGGCTATTTCCTTGACGAGAGAGATTATGTTATTTCAAATGTTCTGAACGGCCTGGACGATGACCTGTAGGTGGATAGTTTACTACAGCAGACGTCGAGGACAGATACTGCGTACGGTTCAGTGGTCCGTGAAGGAAATGGAGGAAGAGTAATGTCTTTGATGTCACAGGTTCTGTTCCCTTTCACCAGGCCAAGGGACATAATCCGCCCTACTTTTGCTGATTTATGATCAGATGTCAAAAAAACTTTACCACACATTTCCCATGTTCACTTATATATGCAGGATTTCTCTCCTAAATAATTAGTTGGGATCCAGGATTGTGAGAGTAGCTGGCAGTGTGTGTGTGTGTGTCAGTGTGTGAGTGTTTGTGTGTGTTTCAATTAATCTGTTTGTGTGTGCCTGCATACGTTTGTACCCACTGAGTGTGTGTGTGTGTGTGTGTGTGTGTGTGTGTGTGTGTGTGTGTGTGTGTGTGTGTGTGTGTGTGTGTGTGTGTGTGTGTGTGTGTGTGTGTGTGTGTGTGTGTGTGTGTGTGTGTGTGTGTGTGTGTGTGTGTGTGTGTGTGTGTGTGTGTGTGTGTGTGAGTGTTTGTGTGTGTTTCAATTAATCTGTTTGTGTGTGCCTGCATGTTTGTGAGTGTGTGTGTGTGTGTGTGTGTGTGTGTGTGTGTGTGTGTGTGTGTGTGTGTGTGTGTGTGTGTGTGTGTGTGTGTGTGTGTGTGTGTGTGTGTGTGTGTGTGTGTGTGTGTGTGTGTGTGTATAGGTGTGCGTGTGTGTGTATAGGTGTGAAATTAGTAATGACCCAGGGGAGTGAGCCGTGGGGCCTCAGCTGCGGGGGGCAGAGTGACAGTCACATCTGGGACAGGTGCCTAGGCGCTGCGAACCATGTCAGTGTGTGTATGTGTGTGTGAAGCCCATGCACTGTGAATGGTGTCAGCTAGCTGAGACTACTGTAGCACTGCTACTGAGCCCAACACAGGCAACACACACACAGAAGTGTAAGTGTAAGGATGTGTGGAAGGATGAGAAGTGGATTAAATTGAACTAAATTTAGGCATCCGACCCTAAAACTATTAAACCTACACAGAAAGATGGCATCTGTATCTGAGCTCGCTTGTATTTACTCTGCCCTCATCCTCCACGATGATAAAGCCACCGTCACAGAGGACAAGGCTGCCAATGTGACTATTGAGCCTTTATGGCCCAGTCTGTTCTCCAAGGCTCTGGCCAGCGTGGACATTGGCAGCCTGATCTGCAACATAGTGGTGGAACTGCCCCGGCTGCTGTTGGATGCGCCGTCCCTGCAGCAGACGCACCAGTCAAGAAGGAGAAGAAGGAAGAATCCGAGGAGGGTTCTAATGATGACATGGGCATCGGTCTTTTAGACTAAACCATTTTTTTGGAACTAATAAAATCAAAGAAACAGAAATGGCAACAACAACAAAAAAGATGAGAATGGATGTTCATCATTGATTATAATGTCTGACCTGTGCCTATAATTTCATGTCTGTTACGTGAACTAATTGAGATGGTGGATTAAAGTCATGTTTATGTCAATCCTGTATACTGCCTCTGTCTGGTCTTGTCTTTCATATGTTGACATTCTACTCTCTGAACCCTGGAAAAGGCATGTTACAGAGGTTAGCATTCACCCCATTATTTTTTTTATTCGTATTTGTTTGCTCAAATTGGCCAATCTTCCATCCCGACACACACTGACCAGACCACTGGCAATGTGTTTCACCCACTTGAGTGATAAACTTTAATAATGTAAGAGCCCGGACTTGGTAAATATGATTTGGAGATTGGATGATAATGGCTCCCTCTCTGTAGATAGTGGAATACATTTTGCATCCAATGAATCAAAGTTCAGCAAACTCAGTTTAATATTTACAATGTAATGGGTACTGTTAGTGGAGGCTGGTGGGAGGAACTAGAATGGATAAAATGGAACAGTATCAAACACATTCCAGCCATTACAATGAGCCCGTCCTCCTATAGCTCCTCCCACCAGTCCCCACTGGTGCCAATATGGTGGATAGTTAGTGGAACTTTGTCAATCTTGTTGCCCTGGTAGATCTCTCTTGTAAAATCGGTCTTCTGACTTCAAAGGGACTTCCTGGTTAAATAAAGTATTCAATTACCATTTGGGTGTGTTTGTCACCCCCTGCTGGCGGTTTTCTATAAGAAGTTTCTTCCTTTTGTGACCTTGACCTTACCTGTCACATGACCTCAGTAAACAGGAAGTTTATTTCTCTAATGGAGGATGATGTTTGATTCTGCATACAGTCATGACCAAGCATTCATCTGGAGACAGGGTTGGTCGGTGTGAGCTAGCTAGCAAAAAGACGGTGAGGTTGTTGTAGGCACATTATTGGGGACATGAGCAGAACTCCTGAAAGGGAAAATGGAGTCCCTAGAGAAAGCAAGTGGGTGTCAGGGATGGAGTGACAGTATTATCATAAGGAGATGTGTACTTGGAAAATGGAGGTTGAAGGGAGGGAAAAAGAGAGGGAGAAGAGGTCTAAGAGAGTGAGGGAAGAAGGTGAGCTTGAGTCAGATAAATATGGTGGAAAAAAGGGAGATGGTTTGTCAAAGAAGAATGGTAGAAAGTGTAAGCAGAGGGAACTGAAGACAGGAGAAATGGAAGTAAATAAGGGTGAAGTATCGGAGGTGGTAGAAGCGGTTAAGTTAGCGGAGACCAATGTATGCACCGAGGATCAGGATGAAGAAGAGTGTGACAGTAGGAGTGAAGTTTAAGGAAAAAGTGGACTCTTGCCTTTTGGCTGATTCATTTGTGGTTTCTCAGTGTGTGAAGAAATTTGTTGGGCCATGTGGAATCGGTGAGATTAACCAGAAGTGGTCTAGTGATAATTGTTTGTGTTTCTGTTGGTCAGAGGAAAAATGCACTCAAAGTAAAATGAATGGGGGCAAGAAGAGTGAATTGTTTCATTCTCAAGTAAAGGGCACCAATGAAAGGAGTGATAACTGGGGTAGCAGTAGATATAAATGTTGACCAGCTGTGGGGGAAAGATTCCCGGTGTATGTGATGCTCGTCGTTTGATGTGACACAGACAGGGTGGCGAGAGTGGGGAAACAAAAGAGTCATTGTCTGGATGCCAACCGCCGTTAAAACCTCATAGAAGAAGATTCTGCATACAGTACCGTAGCATTGTTGGTATCTAATATTATTTTACTTACCTCATGCTGTGGGTGGTTATTTTAGTGCATTTTGATACACAAGATGATAACTTTGTAAAGATTAATGTCAGGATGAAACATGCTAGCTAGCTATGGCACCAAACACCACGCTAGCTTTGTATAAATAATGAATTGGATACTTAATCTGATATCCTTACCGGCCAAACCCTCCCTAACCTGGATGAGCAATTGTGCATCGCCCCACAGACCTCCCGGTCGCGGCCAGCTGCAACAAGAGCCTGGGCACGAACCCAGAGTCTCTGATGGCACAGCTAGCGCTGCGATGCAGTGCCCTAGACCACTGCGCCTCCCGGGTGGTGCAGAAGTCTAGGGCACTGCATCGTAGCGCTAGCTGTGCCATCAGAGACTCTGCTACTTTAATTAACTTTATTAGACTACATTTTCATTTGACAAAAAAATATAGATTATATAAGCCTAACTCATCACGAATAACTTGATTTATTAGCCTACACATATAAAATATGGACAGTCCAGGGATATTGTCCCCTGATCATAATTTAAAGGGATACTTTGGTATTTTGGCAATGAGGCCGTTTATCTACTTCCCCAGAGTCAGATGAACATTTTTATGTCTCTGTGTCCAGTATGAAGGAAGTTAGAGCTAGTTTCGGGGGCCAAAGTGAACTAGCGTTAGTGTAATGACTGGAAGTCTATGGGTATCTACCAGCATGCATTCTAGCAGACACCCATGGATTTCCAGTCATTGCGCTAATGCTATTTAGCAATTGCTCTAGCGTTAGTTAAGAATGAATGAATGAACGAATGAATAATAAGAATAGGCTACACCAACAGTAGTTTTCCATTCATACAAGGTGTTGTGTGAATTGCAACAGTAGATTTGCCATGGTAAACGAGGAAATACTTTACTTCAGTTGTACGGAATGATTGCCAAATACATAAATCGCCCTTAGTCTACCAAAAAAAGCAGGATAAATTGGCTCAGATGATAATGCCTACCAGATTGCGAAGTATTCTTAAAAAATGTTGGCAGCAATCAGGACTTAATGATAACATTGCTATCTTCTTTAAGGAGTGGCAAATCAGTGGGTCAGCTGTACGGGGGATTTTACTGCATATTGATTGTTTAACGAGATATAATCTTGTGTTAGTACGCTGGCCAATGTTTGTTGCAATAGGCCCGAAGAGATTATCTGGAGGGCAAAAACAGAAGTATACTGTACATTTTAATGAGAGAATGTACATTCTATGTGTTGAATTCAGTTGAAAACACGCACTGTAACATGTGCAGTAATTGAGACAGAACTGATTACTTCCATGGAGGGAGGATATCTTAGCATTTCACCTCTGAAATTCTCAAATTAAGATTTTTTAAAAACTTTCTCAGGGGTTTGTGATTTGATAAGAGCTCTGAGAAAATGTACAAACAATTATCAGTCTAACGAGGCAGAGCTTGTCTCTGGAGCCGCACATTAGCATAATTAGTCTTGGATGTAGGAACATGGCTTCCTTCTCTGCACTTTAGAGAAAAGAGACAAACAGTAAACCTTGAAGATCTTTGGGAATGATTACAGCATGGATGAAGCAATGTCTTCAACGTGGCTGGGAATACTAATGCTGTAGATGGCATTTCATATTACCATATTCAATGCAATACCAACTCTGATGAGAGGGCTTGGGTTAGGGCTAGTGTTGTGGTATCATACATGGTTGGTTGTTCAAAGATTAAGTGTTTAATGACATTGCCAAAGTCTTTCAACTTTCCTGAGTGAAGTTCAGATTTTATTGTATATTTAATTGTTGAGTGAAGTTCAGATTTTATCTTCTCAGAGCAGAAGTAAGGCTCTCATGAAGACAGACAATGAATAGACAGTTGGTCCTCTAACTCTCTCTCTCTCTCCCTCTCTCTCCGTCAATTCAATTTCAATTCAATTTAAGGGACATTTATTAGCATGGGAACCATATGTTTACATTGCCAAAGCAAGTGAAATAGATAAATAAATAAACAAAAGTGAAATAAACTTTCCCAAAATCAAGGCTATGTTCCTTGAGTCTGAACATATTCAAAGATTTCCTTAATTTTGGGTCAGTCACAGTGGTCAGGTATTCTGCATGAGTCTCAATTTGGTGTTTGTCCCATTTTGTGAATTCTTGGTTGGTGAGCGGACCCCAGACCTCACAACCATAAAGAGTATTGGGTTTTTATAAATGATTCAAATATTGTTAGCCAGATCCTAATTGGTATGTCAAATTTGATGTTTGAAGGGCCTTCTTGCCTTGTCTCTCAGATCGTTCACAGCTTTGTGGAAGTTACCTGTGGCGCTGATGTTTAGGTCAAGGTATGTATAGTTTTTTGTGTACTCTAGGGCAATTGTGTCCAAATTTGTATTTGTGGTCCTGGCAACTGGACCTTTTTTGGAACACCATTATTATTATTTTTATCTTACTGAGATTTACTGTCAGGGCCCAGGCCTGACAGAATCTGTGCAGAAGATCTAGATGCTGCTGTAGCCCCCTTGGTTGGGGACAGAAGCACCAGATCATCAGCAAACAGTAGACATTTGACTTCAGATTCTAGTAGGGTGAGGCCAGGTGCTGCAGACTGTTCTAGTGCCCTCGCCAATTCGTTGATATATATGTTGAAGTGGGTGGGGCTTAAGCTTCATCCCTGTCTCACCCCCCAGACCTATGGAAAAATGTATTGACAAATTAAACCATACACTTGTTGTTTGTGTACATGGATTTTAAATGTCATATGTTTTCCCCCCAACATCACTTTCCATACATTTTTATAGCAGACCCTCGTACCAAATTGAGTATAATATTTTTTTTAAATTAACAAAGTATGAGAAGTTCTTTGTTATAGATTCAAAAATATTGAAGAAGTGGTTTATCCATACATCTCCATTTTGGATAGATAACTCTTTGTGTCATTGTTTGTTTAGAGTTTTACAATTTTCCCAGAAGTGGTTAGATTCTATGGATTATTCAATTACATTGAGCTGATTTCTGACATGCTGTTCCTTCTTTTTCCAATGTGTATTTCTGTATCGTTTTAGTGATTCACTATAGTGTAGGCGTAGGCTCAGGTTTTCTGGGTCTCTGTGTTTTTGGTTGGATAGGCTTCTCAATTTCTTTCTTAGGTTTTTGCATTCTTCATCAAACCATTTGTCATTGTTGTTCATTTTCTTAGGTTGTCTGCTTGAAATGTTTAGATTTGATAAGGAAGCTGAGTGCCACACCCTGACCTTAGAGAGCCTTTTATGTCTCTATTTGTTTGATAAGGGTGTGATTTGGGTGGGCATTCTATTTCTTTGTTTCTGGCCGAGTGTCAGAGGCCCAATCAGAGGCAGCATTCTATTGTTGTCTCTGATTGGGGATCATACTTAGGCAGGCCTTTTTTCCCCACCTGTGATTGTGGGTGGTTGTCTATGTGTAGTGGCCTGCGAGCACTACGTAGCTTTACGTTCGTTTGTTATGTCTTGTTTTGTTGGCGACGTTCAAAATAAAAGTATAATGTATGCTCACCACGCTGCGCCTTGGTCCACTTCTTCCGACGAGCGTGACACTGAGAGGTCAAATATACTGTTTAGGTTTTCTACTGCTAAGTTTACACCTTCACTATTACACTGAAACCTTTTGTCCAGGAAATTGTCTAGAAGGAATTGAATTAATTGTTGCCTAATAGTTTTTGTTTGTAGATTTACACTATTTTCCTTCTCTCTCTCACCGTCTCTCACCTACTTTTATCAATGACCTCGTTTCCAAATCAATGAGGAATATCAAAGCAGGTCTTACTGTCTGAACATTTCAGATTGAGGTTGTTGCACTGTCAAGAGTAATCAGCCACAGAGAAAAATACTCAAGTGAGACATTGATCTGAAAATTACCCAAGCTCACATTATACAAAATTATCCAACAACATTCTCACATCATAGTGTGGAAGAATAAGTAGGCTATACATTCATTGAGGATATATTTTCCAGTATTTTTACAACATTTTCCAAAAGTGTTTTTGGTTGAGATGAAACGTCAGTGCTGTACTGTAGCTCAAACCTGAGACTCTTTGGTCCCTGGTCATAATCTACAGGCCTGGAGGTCCAGTCTCTCTCCAGACGTTCATGTGTGAAATTTACTTGCTTCATTGAAGCTTATCCACTTTTAACCAAGTCCCAGTTGAAAGATCTCTATGAGAGGGGAAAAAGAGGACTCCAGCTTTCCTCCTCTCTCATTTCCTTCTCTCATCTTTCCTCTCTCCATTCACTTCTCACTTTTATACATTGTGAATTCTAACTAATGCTTCTCATTTGAAATGTTTCCTCAAAGCAAAGCACACACCTTCTGAACTTCAGCGGACAATTTTGTGGGGGGGAAATGTACGCTCCCTCCCTCATTCCCTCACACTTCACTGATCACACACTTCACCGATCCTCCAGGCTCACTTTCCACGAATAACAAACTACCTCCTTCAAATCATATATATATATCCTAACACACACACACACACACACACACACACACACACACACACACACACACACACACACACACACACACACACACACACACACACACACACACACACACACACACACACACACACACACACACACACACACACACACACACACACACACACACACACACATAAATGGCGCTCCAGTACTAACCACTATAGTGTGCCTTTGGAAAGTATTCAGACTATTTCCACATTTTGTTAAATTACTGCCTTATTCTAAAATTGATTTTTTTTCAATCCTGAGCAATCTACATACAATACTCTATAACGACTGTTACACATTTACAAAACACAACCCAGATACTTTATTTACATAAGTATTCAGACCTTTTGCTATGAGACTCGAAATTGAGCTCAGGTGCATTCTGTTTCCATTGATCATCCTTGAGATGTTACTACAACTTGATTGGAGTCCATCTGTGGTGAATTAAATTGATTGGACATGATTTGTAAAGGCACACACCTGTCTATATAAGATCCCACAGTTGAAAGTGCATGTCAGAGCAAAAACAAACTAAGCAATTGGGGGAGAAGGGCCTTGGTCAGGGAGGTGACCAAGAACCTGATGGTCACTCTAACAGAGCTCTAGAGGTTCTCTGTGGGGATGGGAGAACCTTCCAGAAGGACAACTTTCTCTGCATTAAATCCACCAATCAGGCCTTAATGGTATAGTGGCCAAATGGAAGCCACTCCTCAGTAAAAGACACACGACAGCCCACTTGGAGTTTGACAAAAGGCACCTAAAGACTCTCAGACTATGAGTATCAAGATTCTTTGGTCTGATGAAACCAAGACTGAACTTTTGGCCTGAATGCAATGTGTCACATCTGGAGGAAACCTGGCACTATCCCTACGGTGATGCAATGGTGGTGGCAGCATCATGTTGTGGGGATGTTTTCAGTGGCAGGGACTGGGAGACTAGTCAGGATCAAGGGAAAGATGAACGGAACAAAATACAGAGAGATCCTTGATAAAAACCTACTCCAGGGTGCTCATGAACTCAGACTGCGGCAAAGGTTCACCTTCCAACAGGATAATGACCCTAAGAATACAGTCAAGACAACGCAGGAGTGGCTTTGGGACAAGTCTCTCAATGTCCTTTAGTGGCCCAGCCAGAGCCCAGACTTGAACCTGATCGAACATTATTATGAACATTTTTTAAAACCTTTATTTAACTAGGCACGTCAGTTAAGAACAGATTCTTCTTTACATAACGGCCTACCCCAGCCAAACCCGGACGATGCTGGGCCAATTGTGCACCGCCCTATGGGACTCGCAATCATGGCCGGTTGTGATACAGCCTGGAATCAAACCAGGGTCTGTAGTGACGCCTCTGGCACTGAGACGCAGTGTCTTAGACCACTGTGCCTCTCGGGAGCCTCAACATCTATGGAGAGACCTGAACATTTTCAAAAACCTGCTTTTGCTTTGTCATTATCTGGTATTGTGTGTCGATTACTGAGGATTATTTTTGTTTAATCAATTATAAAATAAGGCTGTAATGTAACATACTTTCCGAATGCACTGTAAGTCTATCTGAATTCAGTGATTATACATTAATAATGTCTTGCTGTGCCGGGGTTGAAAATTTGGATTCATCAGGCAGACTCAACCCAGCAGAAATTAAGATGCCCTTCATCTTACAGGAGGACATAAAAACATTACGCCCGAACCCTCTGGATGCATTTCCCTATACACTGCACTGCTTTTTGCACCACTCTATGGGCCCATATCAAAAGTAGTGCACTTCATAGGGAATAGGGTGCCATTTGGGCCAGGACTTCTCCTCTCTCTGCAGAGCAGGGTAGGCAGGCTTAACGGAGCATTAGAAAGTCATTATTACAGCTGCGTATGATTGATCCTCATAGAGAGACCTGGCGGTACAACTTAACAATTAACCCAGCAGCTATTAAACACTGGCGCTAGCTACGGCAGAGCAGACTATAAATCACTCTGTTTTACACCTCTGGGTTTCAGATAAGAGAGGACTTTATTACTGTAGCATATTGAATCAATAAAAAATTAAGCAAGAAAAAAAAAGTTTGCTTCTAGTCCAGATGGTTGGGCTGTGGTTGTGTTTTATTGATCTACTGTACTTTGGGTTGTTCTTGTTGACACATGGATTGCATCCAAAATGGCACCCTATACCCTTTGTAGTACCCTTTGTACCCTTTGTAGTGCACTAGGGCTCTGGTCACAAGTGCACTATATGGGGAATATGATGCCATTTGGGATGCAAACAAGGACGTGTTTTGCATGTTTTCTTGAATCCAAGTAGACACTTTAGCAAATATGGTTTTTAAAGATGTTGTTAAATAAACAGTGAAGTCATTCTTGCTCCCTTGATGTCATTCTGACAGTGGTGGTTGAACATCCTACTTTCAAGTGATGAGCAATAAGCAACCATATTTTGTTAAGTATCTCTTTTATTTTACAGTATTTGGGGTGAGGAAAGCAAATGTAAACAGTAAGGCCATCTTTGTTTGCTTTAAGCTTTGGCTTGAGAAAAGGGTTTGCATTGGCTTTACTCTGAAACCTAACCTAGACTAACTGTACAAATGGGGATTTGGTTAAACGCTTTTGTGGACTCAATTACATCCCAATGCTGCCTCTGAGAGAGCACCACATTAATTCAAAATCACATTACATTTCTGACAATACCATCAACTGGATATGTGGTGGTAAAATAAGAAAGCCATATTCGTATTACTGGTAATTTTCTGTAATATCGATATGGCTTTGTAGGATCAGTTTATCACTGTAGGTAGGTTGATACTGCTCACTGTATTATGCTTTAAAAAACAACGAGTACATATCACAATTTCTGTATATATCTTGGTATAAACACTTTAGCACGAAGATTCCACTGCAACAGGAATAAAACGTGAAATACATGCTTTCAAAAAGAATGTGTGCATAATACAATTTCAGCATATATCTTGGTATTATCGCTTCAGCATGAAGATTCCATTGTAACAGGAATACAACTCATGTGAAATACATTGCCAAAGTTTGGTACTGTAAGTATGCATTATGGTAACTGAGTAACTAAGGACCACCACTTTGTCCGTCACATACTAAAGAGTTCACTTCATCACGAGTCTCCCTTCATTCTTAGATTCTATGACTTTTTCTAGGCTTCCAATTCCACTCATTACACACACTGATGAAAAAGGAATTTCTGATTTGTCACTCATTCTAAAACAGAGGATGAGTCTGAAGGGGGGAATGGGTACAATGAATGAACTTGGTTGACTCCCCTCTCCTCTCCTCTGAACGGTACCTATAGGGCTGACAGAACCACTCTGCGCACCACTGTGCAGAATCACAAATAATTGCCTCTCTGCTCTTCGTATTAAAGAGGCCATCGGGACTCATCTGAGGCAGAGGAATTCAATTCTTCTTTTGTAATGTGCTTTCATTCAGCCAGCTGGACCACAGCCAGATAATATTTAATGCCCTTTTATTTTCCTCAGCGCTAGGCGCTAGGCGCTAGCTCTCTTTGGCCCAAGGACTCAGCGCACCGCAGATTGCTGCTCATGTCCCATCATCGCCATACTGAAACAGACAAAACGTTTGAGAATGGCAATGTTTGAGAATGGCTATGTCATATCTCTGTGCAGGCAAAGATAATGGTCCTTTGTTCTGCGGGAGCTGTTAATTGGCTAAATATCCAAGGATTAAACACCACTCTCACTCTCTACTGTCAGGCTATTTTACTTTCAGGATAAAACTATTAAGACTATTCAACTCCAGTAATCAGGGATGTAAGGAGGAAACGAGATTCATGGCATGACTGAGATTGTGCAAGATTAGATACAGTGATCCCGATAATTACCTAAATGTACCAACTTGTCACTGTCATTTAGATTTGTGAAATTTGTCAGTTGAAAGGTGTTTTTGTTCTGATTCACTTTACTGTTGAGTCTAATCTTAAAATAAACATACCTGTTACCGTGGAAATAAGATTTAGCAAAGCTGTTTAAGAGTGCTGAAAGAGATATGACAAACAGGATCAGGACCGTGCTTACGAGTCTCGAACTTTGGACCTTGTATACTGCTGCTGCAATATACCATTCTATTTATCAACCTACTTGTTGAATGTGGTGACTCAGTGTCCTCGTTGTTGTTTTGACCATTACGATACTTGTGTATCTGTTGGCTGTTGTTCATTTGGTTACTCCCTGTCTGACCTTGGCATCAAAGTTCACTGTATTTTGAACGGAAACTCTCTAAAGTGTATAGTATTACCGTGCAAAACAACAATACACATCAGTGTTGTGCTAAACCTGGCATAATTAACCACGTGCAATCCTCTGAAGCACGATTCATCCACACAGCTTTTGGCAAATTATAAAACATTTTACCATGGAATTTCCCACCGAGATTGTATTTTCTTCTCATTAACTAATGTGGCTGACGAGACACCAATGGCTGTCAATGCACTTCAACTTAATGAATCTTCATAATGTCACCTACGGCGAGAGAGAGCTGGGGGTTGAGGAGAATACACTCAATTACCAACACATTTACTCATTAAAGCCGTAGCGGAAGGAAAACAGATTTAGGATGCGTGTATCAGCATCAGTGTTGGATATGCTGTGTGCATATACATGCTTTCGGTGATGGTCGATATATTTCTCATCTCATCTGCGTGGTTAGGTTTTATAAGAAGGAACATTATGTTCAAGCGTCAACAGGGGGCAGTACGGACAAATGCAGGATGAGGATAATTTTCAGAGGGATAGAGAGAGAGAAATATATAATGTATTTGCTGTACTTAAGCTCAAAGAAAACCCACAGAAATTTCCCTCTGATCTTGAACTAAACGATACAGTGAGGTATGCTATTTTCTGCCTAGAGGATATAGTCTATAGACAAATTAACTGCTGTGGAGAAGGACAAGGCAGTGCAGTGTAGTGCCAACCTTTTAACAGCAGGCCAGTCTACGGAGCCAGACCACTGTTCTGTACGTCCCAAGACAACAATAATGATCTCAAATCTAGTAGATTATTTCTCTCTCTCTTCTCTCTCTCTCTCTCTCTCTCTCTCTCTCTCTCTCTCTCTCTCTCTCTCTCTCTCTCTCTCTCTCTCTCTCTCTCTCTGTCTCTCTCTCTCTCTCTCTCTCTCTCTCTCTCTCTCTCTCACTCACTCACTCACTCACTCACTCACTCACTCACTCACTCACTCACTCACTCACTCACCACCACCACTCACTCACTCACTCACTCACTCAGTCACTCACTCACTCAGCTTTCCACCTGCAAGTTGCACAGAGATGTCTGTACGATGAGGGGATGTGCTGGAGAGACACTGCTTGGAATGGATCTGAGGAGGGCACGGGACCTTGGGTACGATCTGGAGCAGGTTCATGTGTCAGCCATTACATCGTTCTGTCGCACTGTGCTTTGGGCATGGAAAAAAGACCAGGAGCATGGATAATGGAGGAGCCACTGTTTCACAGCCCACTTATCTGGACCAAAGTGCTGTCCTCTTCCAGCTTGCGGCTCAGGCTTGTGAGAGTGGGGTTCAGTAAGTTGGGTGACCTGCAAGAAAAGGTAAGGTGGAAAAAGGCCAGCGACATGACAGTCTTCCTCCATAAAAAAACACCAGGCTGCTGCAGCAGGTGGTGGAGGGTGTTCGTGCTGCACTACTGGGCATATTCCAAGAGCTGCTGGGCTGTAAGGCAGAGACTAGACCGTCTAACCACGAATGACACTGACCTACCTCCTTTCACCATTGCTGCCGCTGCAGGGGAACACCAGGAGTGTGAGGGAATGATCTTATCGTTCAAGACTCCAGAGCTGGGGGCCTTTTGCACAGCGAGCAAAAGAGATCTCTGTATGCAGTGGCTCAGAAAGACCAACCGCATGTTGATCTGAGATGATGTTGCCACTCTTTGTATAAGGGGTGGCAGGTAGCCTAGTGGTTAGAGCATTGGGCCAGTAACTGAAGGTTGCTGGATCGAATCCCCTAGCTGACAAAGGTAAGAATCTGAATCTGTTCCGCCCCTGAATAAGGCAGTAACCCACTGTTCCCCGGTAGGCCGTCATTGTAAATGAGAATTTGTTTGTAACTGACTTGCCTAGTTAAATAAAGGTACATTAAAAAAATATCAAAAAATAAGCCTCCCATAGAGGAGTGTGCTGCTGGTTTACAATGGAGGATTATTCAAAGTGCTATCGCCACGAACAGATACATGTCACACCTTGATCCATCAGTGGGGAGGAGACAGTGCTGTGTGGGTGGTGTACAGGCCTAGGGTGGGGGCTGACTCTGGACCTATATATAGCCAACAGGTGCAGGGACTGCCTAGTAAAAAATAACAATGTGGAAGAGCAGGAAACATGAGACGCGGGGTATAAGGACCCCAGAGCAGTGCTGCCGAAGTAGGCTCGGTTCAACTGGAGCATGCATAAGAGGGACTGGTGAACCATCTGTAGGGATGTGGGGCGTCAGGGGGATTCTATGTAGAGTGGGTGAGGAGGGGGGTTTGGTTCTAACTTTCTGTTAAAATGAAGTAAAGTTTATGCTTTTAATGATGAAGCTATTGGGCCAATAAAAATGACCCTCCCCCCATCTTATTTATTTATATAATCAGGGCTGACAACTAGGCAGGCATGGAGGAGAAACATTTTATGTGCAAATGGAGGGGATTATATTTTCATTCTACCAACCGCCACTCCAACTGCCATTATCATATCCCCTATATCCTCTGTAACGGAGGAATTAGACTGTATCAGTAAGCGAGCGGTGATGCAATTTGAGAGGGATGACATGCAACGTAGTCGTGTGACAAAGTGCTCATCACATCTCCCTCTCCACCACAGGATTGATCTTGGCACTTTGATCTGTGGGACAAATTGAGATGATTAAGACATGATGTACATTTGACACCTGCGGATGAATGGAGCATGTTTTTGGCAAAGTGTCAGAGGCCTTTCTGTAGCCAAGCATGTGTCTCAAATAGAACCATATTTCCTATAGAGTGCACTACTTCTGATAGCATGTATGTCAAGAGAGAGAGAGCAAGAGAGAGGAGAGAAAAATATGGTATTATGGTATTCTTTTATTTCACGGTTATGGTATTTCAATTCCACGGTAACCGAATTATGCTTTGACTCACTTTGTTCACTTTAAAATGTATGCCAAACAGAAACCACTGCTTTCAAAGTTTGATAAACCATACAGCTCTATGAACATTGACTACTTTTAACAATTTCCACTGAAAAATGTACATAAACCAATTTAGTGGAAGAACTAGAACGAAATTATGGTAAATCTCCCTCAGGTTTTTATGTGACCACATTCTCCAAAAAATGATGTTTAAATATCTGCTCCAAATTGAGATTCAAAGATCTCTGCAGAAAGAATGGGGTGTCAGTTTTGACATGGTAACCTTGATTTTGAAAACATTTTGGTTATTTAACTATACTAAGTGAAGTGTATGTACACCTTTGAATGTCATTCTCTTCATGTTTCACAAGTTTGGACATCACAGCGCAGCACAGCAGAGCATAGTAGACAGTGCACTACAGTATAGTTCAGTAGAGTACAAGACAATATACTATACTATACTCTACTGTACTGTACTTTTCTTTAAATGTATTGTCCTGTACTGCTGTGTTGTATTGGACTGTACTCTACTGTGCTTTACTCACTGTAATGTATTGTACTGTACTGTCTTGTACTCTACTGTGTCATACTCACTAGACTGTACTCAGTACTTTACTGTATTGTACTGTACTCTAGTGTGTTCTACTCACTGTACTGTACTGTGCTATACAAAGGCCAGGGTGAACTGACCAAATTTCAACTACCTTTCAACTTGCATGGACATCCGGTGTTGGTCGGTGCTCAGTGGGTGAGGATGCTGGTTAAAGTAAATGGAAAGAGTTGGGGCTGGAAAATGAGGTAGGTAGGTGTCAGTAAGAGACAATTTGGTAACAGAATTACGAGTTTTAATCACGTAACAATTAATATCAATAAAATCACGATAACGAATTGTAAGATCTATCACTACTTGTTGCTTCTGTTAAATTTAATTATCTTTCCCTCCTCATGAGGGAGATAGATTTTTGGAGATTTAGGTTACAGAATTACAAGGCACAAGGCAATATTTCCTAAACATACAGAAGGTAAACAATTTCTCCAAAACTTAACATACAGTGCATTCGGAAAGTATTCAGAGCCTTATTCTAAAATGGATTATATATTTTTTGGTTTCCTCATCAATCTTCACACAATACCCCATAATGACAAAGCAAAAACAGGTTATTAGATCATTTTCAAATGTATTAAAAATAAAAACCTGAAATCACATTTACAGTAGTATTCAGAACCTTTTCTCAGTACTTTGTCGAAGCACCTTTGGAAGCTATTGCAACCTCAAGTTTTCTTGGATATGATACTACAAGCTTGGCACACCTGTTTTTAGGGAGTTTTTCCCATTCTACTTTGCATATCTCCTCAAGCTCTGTCAGGTAGGATGGGGAGCATTGCTGCACAGCTATTTTCAGGTCTCTCCAGAGATGTTCAATCTCGTTCAAGTCCGGGCTCTGGGTGGCCCACTCAAGTACATTCAGAGGCTTGTGTCATGTTTTGTCATAGATTGTCATGTCTTGTCCCTGTGCTTTCTCTTCTATTCGTTTCCCCCTGCTGGTCTTATTAGGTTCTTTCCCTCTCTCTTTCCCTCTCTCTCTCTCTATCGTTCCGTTCCTGCTCCCAGCTGTTCCTCATTCTCCTAACTACCTCGTTTACTCTTTCACACCTGTCCCCTATTTTGCCCTCTGATTAAGTCCCTATTTCTCTCTCTGTTTTCGCTTCTGTCCTTGTTGGATCCTTGTTTGCTGTGTTGTGTTCTTGTTCCGTCCTGTCGTGTTTTTGCCTTCATCAGATGCTGCGTGTGAGCAGGTGTCTCTATCAGCTATGGCCTGAGCCTACCCGAAGCGACCTGCAGTCTGTGGCCGCTTCTCCTGTTATTCCCCTCTACAGACTAGAGGATTTCTGTTATTCCCCGTTTGGACATTTCCTGTTAAGGATTCAGGATTTGTCGTTTTCTGTTTGGACTTGAATAAACTCTGTTTCTGTTAAGTCGCTTTTGGGTCCTCACTCACCTGCATAACAGCTTGTCCCGAAGCCACTCCTGGGTTGTCTTGGCTGTGTACTTAACCTCTTGCTACGAGAAATCCCGTATCCGGGATCGTAATTATAGCCTCAAGCTCATTAGCATAACGCAACTTTAACTATTCATGAAAATTGCAAATTAAATTAAATAAATATATTGGCTCTCAAACTTAAATATATTGGCTCTCAAACAACACTGTCATCTCAGATTTTCAAAATATGCTTTTCAACATTTGTGCAAGAGTATTGATAGCTAGCATAGCATTAAGCCTAGCATTCAGCAGGCAACATTTTCACAAAAACAAGAAAAGCATTCAAATAAAATCATTTACAGTGCCTTGAACTTTGCGACCTTTTGCCACATTTCAGGCTTCAAACATAAAGATATAAAACTGTATTTTTTTTGTGAAGAATCAACAACAAGTGGGACACAATCATGAAGTGGAACGACATTTATTGAATATTTCAAACTTTTTTAACAAACCAAAAACTGAAAAATTGGGTGTACAAAATTAAAATGTTCAGTTTTTCCAAAAATATTATTTGTGTAGGAGAAATCGCTCCGTTTTGTTCATCAAACTTTTGTCCAAATTAACTCCATAATATCGACAGAAACATGGCAAACGTTGTCAATCCTCAAGGTGTTTTTCACATATCTATTCGATGATATATCATTCGTGGAAGTTTGGTTTCTCCTCTGAACCACATGGAAAAATACATGCAGCTGGAGATTACACAATAATTTCGACGGGGGACACCAAGCAGACACCTGGTAAATGTAGTCTCTTATGGTCAATCTTCCAATGATATGCCTACAAATACGTCACAGTGCTGCAGACACCTTGGGGAAACGACAGAAAGTGTAGGCTCATTCCTTGCGCATTCACAGCTATATAAGGAGACATTGGAACACAGCGCTTCCAAAATCTGGGGCATTTCCTGTTTGAAATTTCATCTTGGTTTCGCCTGTAGCATCAGTTCTGTGGCACTCATAGATAATATCTTTGCAGTTTTGGAAACGTCAGAGTGTTTTCTTTCCAAAGCTGTCAATAATATGCATAGTCGAGCATCTTTTCGTGACAAAATATCTTGTTTAAAACGTTTTTCATCCACAAATTTTAATAGCGCCCCCTAATGCATAACTGGTTAGTCCTATAGGGGCAGTATTTCATTTTTGGATAAAAACACGTGCCCGTTTTAAGCGCAATATTCTGTCACGAAAAGATGCTAGACTATGCTTGGAATTGATAGCTTTGGAAAGAAGACACTCTGACGTTTCCAGAACTGCAAAGATTTTCACTGTGAGTGCCTTATAACAAAATCTTCAGGCAAAACCAAGATGTTTGAGCGACCAGGAAATCAACAGGATTTCTGAAGGTACGTTTTCCATGATCGCCTTTCATGATAGCGTTTCCCCAAGGTGTCTGCAGCATTGTGACGTATTTGTAGGCATATCATTGGAAGATTGACCATAAGAGACTACAATTGCCAAGTGTCCCGCACGGTGTCTGCGTGGAAATTGGTGCGCAAAAGTCACCTACCAGTATTTTTCCATCCGAATCTGAGAACAATGCAGGCTTCCAGGAACGGCATTTCAATGAAGAGATATATGACAAAACACCTTGAGGATTGATTCAAACAACGTTTTCCATGTTTCAGTCGATATTATGGAGTTAATTCGGAAAAAAGTTCGACGTGTAGGTGACTGAATTTTCGGTTAGTTTCGGTAGCCAAATGCATAGTAACAAAACGGAACAATGTGTCCTACACAATAATCTTTCAGGAAAAACTGGACATCTGCTATGTAACTGAGAGTCTCCTCATTGAAACATCTGAAGTTCTTCAAAGGTAAATTATTTTATTTGATCCCTTTGCTGGTTTTTGTGAATATGTTGCGTGCTAAATGCTAACGCTAAATGCTAAGCTAGCTATCACCACTCTTACACAAATGATTGATTTTCTCTGGTTCTAAAGCATATTTTGAAAATCTGAGACGACAGGATTGTTAAGAAAAGGATAAGCTTGAGAGCAGGCATATTTATTTCATTTCATTTGCGATTTTTAGAAATCGCTAACGTTGCGTTATGGTTGTTATGCTGGTGAATGAGGACCCAAAAGCGACTTAGCGAAAACAGAGTCTTTATTCCAGTATATGGCAAAAGTAAATAATCCTGGAAAAATCAAGAAGAAAACAAAACAGGAAAAAACTTAAATCCACTCGTAGTAACGAGGACAGACTGGAGACTCGACCATTGACTGCAGGTTGCTTCGGGAAGGCACCGACCGTAGCAGACTAAGACACCTGCTCACACGCAGCATCTGAAGGAGACAAAACACGACAGGGCGAGACAAGGACACAGCACAGCGAACATCATACAAGGATCCGACAAGGACAGAAGCGGAAAACAAGGGGAGAAATAGGGACTCTAATCAGAGGGCAAAATAGGGGACAGGTGTGAAAAGAGTAAATGAGTGAGTTAGGAGAATGAGGAACAGCTGGGAGCAGGAACGGAACGATAGAGAGAAGAGAGAGAGGGAGGGGGAGAGAGAGGGATAGAAAAAGGGAACGAACCTAATAAGACCAGCAGGGGGAAATGAACAGAAGGGAAAGCACAAGGACAAGACAATATATGACAAAACATGACAATGGTAATGAGCTTGAGGCTGTAGTAATGCGACCGCATGCGGGATGGGGCGGATTATGAGGTTAAGGTCATTGTCCTGTTGGAAGGTGAACCTTCGCCCTAGTCTGAGGTCCTGAGCGCTCTGGAGCAGGTTCTCATCAAGGATCTCTCTGTACTTTGCTCCATTCATCAATCCCTCGATCTTGACTAGTCCCGCAGTCCCTGCTGTTGAAAAATATCCCCACAGCCTGATGCTGCCTCCACCATGCTTCATCGTAGGGATGGTATTGGCCAGGTGATGAGTGGTGCCTGCTTTTCTCCATTTACATTTACATTTAAGTCATTTAGCAGACGCTCCAGACTTGACGCTTGGCACTCAGGCCAAAGAGTTCAATCTTGGTTTCATCAGACCAGAGAATCTTGTTTCTCATGGTCTGAGAGTAATTTAGGTGCCTTTGGGCAAACTCCAAGTGGGCTGTCATGTGCCTTTTACTGGTAGAGTCTGGCCGCTCTACCATAAAGGACTGATTGTTGGAGGCCACTGTGTCCTTGGCAACCTTCAATGCTGCAGATATTTTTTTGTACCCTTCCCAAGATCTGTACCTCAGGGGTCTGAATACTTAAGTAAATAAGGTATTTCAGTTTTTGCAAAATTGTTTAAAAAACTACTGTTTTTGCTTTGTCATTATGGGGTATTGTGTGTAGATTTTTTATTGTATTTAACTAGGCAAGTCAGTTAAGAACAAATTCTTATTTACAGTAATGGCCTACCCCTGCCAAACCCTAAACGACACTGGGCAAATTGGGCTCTGCCCAATTGGGCTCTGATCACAAATCATGGCTGTTTGTGATGCAGCCTGGAATTGAACCTGGGTATGTAGTTACGCCTTTATCACTGAGATGCAGTGCCTTAGACCGATGTGCTACTTGGGAGCCTCAATATTGATGAGTAAAACATTTTATTTAATTCATTTTAGGCTGTAACGTAACACAATTTGGAAAAAGTGAAGGGATCTGAATACTTTTTCCTGAATGCACTGTAAGTGTTGATATTAGTTGGCAGGGATCTTTACGTCAACATGATTGTGTTTTGATGTATTTCTGAAACCTTTCAATACTTTTTTCTGGTACATGTTTTCTAAGACCCCCTTTCCAGAAATTAAAACCGTAATTTATGCCTAAATGTTAATTTAAGATGGAAAATGTATCTATGCCTTCATTTCCCAAAGATATAAGCTTTCATTTGATACTCATTTTGATATACTGCTATGAACTTCACATGTTTCTGCTCATGTGCCCTTTTCAATGGAAATGCCCCGTGACATCTTTTGAGTGACCATGACCACTAACCCAGGTGTCAGTGGAAATGTATTTGACTACACTTACAGTACTAACTATATTATTCATTCTAATCAGACAGTTTTTCACATGGACGATACATTGGAGATAATATAAGACAAGTACTGGAAACAAAAAATCTGTGAAACCAGGCCCGCTATTCATAGCTGACTTGGAAAAGGCTTTTGATAAAGTATGACTGGAGTTTATATATTAATGCCTGGAACATTTCCATTTTGGAGAATCTCTTATAAAATGGGTTAGAGTTATGTATAGTAACACTAGGTGTAAAATAGTAAATAATGTCTACTTCTCAGAAAGTATTAGACTGTCAAGAGGAGTCAAACAAGGTTGTCCACCATCGGCATGTCTATTTATTATGGCCATCGAAAAGTTATCTGATAAAATCAGATCCTACAATAAAATCAAGGGATTAGAAATCCAGGGAGTAAAAACAAATGCTTCATTGTTTGCTGATGATTCATGTTTTCTTTTAAATCCACAATTCAGATCACTCCACAGCCTCATAGAGGATCTACAGTGCCTTGCAGAAGTATTCATCCTCCTTAGCGTTTTTCCTATTTTGTTGCCTTGCAACCTGTAAATTAAATAGATTTTATTTGGATTTCATGTATTGGACATACAAAAAATAGTCAAAATTGGTGAAGTGAAATGAAAAAAATTACTTGTTTTGAAAAATTCCTAAAAAATAAAAAGAGATGCATGCATATGTATTCACCCCCTTTGCTATGAAGCCCCTAAATAAGACCTGGTGCAATCAATTACCTTCAGAAGTCACATAATTAGTTTAATAAAGTCCACCTGTGTGCTATCTATGTGTCACAAGATCTCAGTATATATACACCTGTTTTGAAAGGCCCCAGAGTCTGCAACACTACTAAGGGGCACCACCAAGCAAGCAGCACCACGAAGACCAAGGAGCTCCCCAAACAGGTCAGGGACAGAGTTGTGGAGAAGTACAGATCAGGGTTGGGTTATAAAAAAATGTCAGAAACATTGAACATCCCACGGATGTAAAAATAAATCTCAAATTTGGACTCATCAGACCAAAGGACAGATTTCGACCAGTCCATTTCTCGTGTTTCTTGGACCAAGCAAGTCTCTTCTTCTTATTGGTGTGCTTTAGTAGTGGTTTCTTTACAGCAATTCAACCATGAAGGCCTGATTCACGCAGTCTCCTCTTGAACAGTTGATGTTGAGATGTGTCTGTTACTTTAACTCTGGGTAGTGCAGTTAATTGCCGATTTCTGAGGCTGGTACCAGTTCATTAGAGTTAATGAACTTATCCTCTGCAGCAGAGAGAACTCTGGGTCTTACTTTTCTGTGGCAGTCCTCATGAGAGCCAGTTTCATCATAGCGCTGGATGGTTTTTGTGACTGCACAAAGTTCAAGAAGTTTTCCGCATTGACTGACCTTCATGTCTTAAAGTAATGATGGACTGTCATTTCTATTTGCTTATTTGAGCTGTTCTTGCCATAATATGGACTTGGTATTTTACCAAATAGGGCTATCTTCTGTATACCACCTCTACCTTGTCACAACAACTGATTGACTCAAATGCATTAAGACGGGAAGAAATTCTACAAATTAACAAGGCATACCTGTTAATTGAAATGCATTCCAGTTGACTACCTCATGAAGCTGGTTGAGAGAATGCCAAGAGTGTGCAAAGCTGTCATGAAGGCAAAGGGGGGTTCCTTTGAAGAATCTCAAATATAAAATATGGAGCAATGGACATTAGACCGGTGGAAATCTGTCCTTTGGTCTGCTGAGTCCAAATTTGAGATTTTTGGGTCCAACCACCATCTTTATGAGATGCAGAGTAGGTGAACGGAGAATTTCTGCATGTGTAAGCGCTATTTGACCAAGAAGGAT
Organism: Oncorhynchus gorbuscha; assembly: GCF_021184085.1. NCBI lineage: Eukaryota > Metazoa > Chordata > Actinopteri > Salmoniformes > Salmonidae > Oncorhynchus > Oncorhynchus gorbuscha. The sequence continues at coordinate 37,868,022 of NC_060189.1, read as the reverse complement.
GACCTGGCCTCCACAATCACTCAACCTCAACCCGATTGAAGCTGGTTGAGAGAATACCAAGAGTGTGCAAAGCTGTCATCAAGGGTGGCTACTTTGAAGAATCTAAAATATATTTGATTTGTTTAACACTTTTTTTGGTTACTACATCATTCCATATGTGTTATTTCATAGTTTTGATGTCTTCACATTTATTCTACAACATAGACAATAGTAAAAATAAAGAAATACCCTTGAATGAGTATGTGTTCAAACTGTACTGTATATATATATATTTTTTTTTTCAAAATAATATATGGGGGATTGGAAGTAATGCAGACAATTACATAAATGGAAGCTACGATCTATCTGCAATATCAAAGCTGAAAAAAAGCACTATTTTGGGGCTCTCTAAGGAGGCAGTCTTCTGGTGTCTTCTTCCTCTCTCTGCTTTGATGTTGTCTCCATCTGCCTCATTCCCATATGTGAGTTAGACTTGCAATAGCTTTAATTGTTAGCTAGTTAGGAAAGCTTATCTCAAAACACCCAGGAGATTGTTGGCTTATTTGGATGAGTGCTGTTGATGATTAGGAGTGTATTACAGACTTTAGCGCTGTATGTATTTATGGCTAAGCTCTCAATGTCAAGTGTCTGAGCTAGCCGTGACAATTGGTAGCTTTGAATAATTTCAAAATGACAGCATGTATACATTACAATGGTGAAAGGTCAGGGAATATTGTAGATGAATGACTATTGTATAATATTATAAATATTTATGAATATTGTGTAATATTGTTTAATTTAGGGAGTTTTCACAGGTTGTCTCTAACATTCTTTGGTTAATAAGGGGCAGCCATGATTATGTTTGCTATACAAACAAAAAGAGGAAATGGCCCAATTGGCCCAAAACACAATTTAGATCTCTCTGTTTCCTTAACACCTAAAAGTGTCCTTGATGTTTTCTGTCAATGGCAGTCAAAAATCTAACCTCAATTGTTTCAAGTCAGCTGCCTTATGTCAAGTGCCATTAGGCCATAATTATGTCAATTTGACATTAGACCTATCATCATGATATATGACATATGTGTTGTTATGACCATTTGTGGTTCTATCTTGTATGGCTCCCTGGGAGAACCCCCACCCTTCAGCGCAAATAAATAATCGTAACATTTAAACTATATGAGTATAATATGAGTATAAAAATATATACAAAAATAAGACTCATAAATATCAAAAAGAAGTAACAAAGACAAATATAAATGCACTTGAGCATCAATACATTATACCCATCATCCAACACTGTCAACCAAGAGTCAAGACTAAACCAATTCACCTTGGTGCTGTGCAGACTGGTTTTTATATTATTCTTAAGATATCACACTAACCAGAAAAAAATGCAACAACATGTCTGTGAAACTATATTTTCGCACTAGTATGAATGAATTGTGGTTTATTTGGTAGCATTTCGTAGTGTGACTGATTTTACTAATTGTATTAGTACTGTACAAAATTAGAGGTGCGCTATTTGATAGATTCCCCCGTTCCCCCCTACCTCGGGCTTCCAGTGGGGAGACCTGAGGTCAACCTACCCCCATTCCCCTCCCCATCTCGTACTTCTGAGTGGGAGACCTTCCCAGGCAGTAGCCTGCCTAGCTCACAAACTAGAATCAGGGCGCCCACTCCGACAAGGTTAATTGACCCATAGTCCCACACAGTGACATGATATCATTGATGTGAAGTGCAAATGAGCGATAGAAAACCGATCTCGCAAATGTAACCTTTACGATTTTTTCTGTGCGGGTGCCCCGAGCCGAACCCCTGGCAAGATGCCGCCCTGGGCGGCTGCCTGTCTCGCCTATACCTAAATCCCCCACTTGCCACGACAATACATGGTAACAGGTCAATAAATGTTTCAGCATTTGTTGTAGCACTTGTTGTAGCATAGTATAAATGTTGTAGCACAGTTGACACAAGGCGTGGTCCCACACAGACCACGGAAGTGCAAAACAGAATGCTTTTGTCAACACTTTACAAATTATTTTATTAACTGTCCATTTCTGCAATTGTTGTTTTTCTCTCAAAGGTTGTTTGTGAAAGGTTGTTTGTGGAAAACCTCTCATATGAAAACCGTTCACAACATCTCATCTTTACCTAAATTACTGAAATTACTGGCATAATGAAAATTCTGTGTGGGGAATTGAATTGAAGTGATGTCAGCAAGATTTGTATTGAAGGATCTGAACAATAACGGATCTGTGTTTTTCAGAAACAGTTGCGTATGTATGCATGTGCTCGTTCATGTGTGCGCATGTGCATGTATTTCACATTATCTGTGTTTGACTGCTGTTAACCTGAAGATGAGTAACACACTTCATTCAATCCTCTCTAATGTGTCATCCTCATCTCTGCTACATGTCATAAATGGACTAATACAGCCATACCACTGAGCAATGGAGCACTACCACATGCTTGGGCAGCACATACTAAACCTGTCTCTTTGGATATGCTCTGAGCGTTTAAAAAAAACTTGGGCATATTCTGTTAATTACGATTGACTAATTGCATATTCTGTTAATGACATTTTCTGTGCATCAGACATTTTCTGTAGGCTCTGGTCAAAAGTAGTGCACGATATAGCACGCTGAGTCAAGACGATGCATGCGAACAAGATCTCTGTTTTCACATGTTTATGTTTATACCACCAATAAGCACCATTACTGTGTAACATCGAAACATTTAGAAGGTTCAGATGCACTGGATATCTAAACAACCAAGATTCACCTAAATACATTTGCAAAATAATTGGAGGCTAATCTTGTAGGATATGGATCATACAAAAAGCAGATTATTTTAATTGGACAATGGCAGTAGTAGCACACATTTTAAGTACTTCCACTTTTAACAGATTGGTGATATTTATACAAGTCAAAGTGGGTATTTGGTTAATACTGATCCAGTGGTCAGAAATAAATTGGTACTCGCAAACACGCTTTAAGATATTTACATTGGAAGCGATTACACTCTTTCAAACACAGGCTTAGCATTTTTTTCTCTAAACTTGCCAAATCACTCAAGCACCAAAGAAAAAATCTTGCTCATCATCTTTCCCCTCGCTCTCTCTCTCTCTCTCTCTCTCTCTCTCTCTCTCTCTCTCTCTCTCTCTCTCTCTCTCTCTCTCTCTCTCTCTCTCTCTCTCTCTCTCTCTCAAACAGACAGAGCTCACACTAACAATCTGATTACACAATTAGAGAAAGAACACTGTGTCTCTCCAGTCCTGCCTTGTTCTCCAGACTTGGTAATGAAGAACACTGCTAGACCCTAATTTGATGGGGATGAGTTGTGAGCCACTCGGCCCGTTTCCCTGTCTACTTGTGACAGTTAAGGTAATGACTTTGTCTCTGTTTATTTGTGTAAGCGAAGGCACAATCTTACTCCAGCATACAGATTGCCACGTGTAAGAAGAACGACAGGAATTTAATTACAGTCAAAAAGAGGCACCATTAGATTTACATCTGTCTGTGTTCAAGGTTGGATAGATATGCAGTTTTACTACTGATTAGATGCATGAAGTCCTTTTCATTTTACTTTCCCTTTTTGATCATCATTCGCAGCTGTGTTAAACATTTTTGTTTCAGGTGTGCAAGAGTTTTTCAAACTAAAACAAAAGGAGGCAGGAACAGTGTTGATGTGCATTCACCCTCCAATACATCCAATTAGTATGGCCCATGGTTAGCCAGGAACAATGGATTTTTCATGTCAATTAAAATTCAGATTCTGGTCACAACTTCATTTTTCGTCTGTGTAAGTGTTAGAAGAACGGCTCTGGGAGACAATTAGGCTATGCTTGATTTTAATTAGTGGGATTCTTCCCAGCTAACTAACCTATTCTACTACACCCAATTAGGAATTCACAGTTTCTCTGACTCGTGTGTGATAGTATCTACATGAAATGCCGCAAATGAGGATACGTTGAGCTATCCTTTTAACATCTGAATAGACATGTATAGGTAGCTGGCAAAATAACTGAAACACTTGAGTAAATGAGGGATACAAAGTATATTGAAAGCAGGTGCTTCCACACAGGCATGGTTCCTGAGTTAATTAAACAATTCATGATGGAATTTGTCATGGAAGAATGGTGCTGCATCCATCCAATAGATTTGAAGACAATTGTAGAATCTATGCCGCATTGAAACTGTTCTGACTCGTGTTGACCCAACACCCTATTAAGACACTTTGTCTGTGTTTCCTTTATTTTGGCAGTAACATGTATATAGATTAGTGTCATAACGGTTTTCAGGAATGTCTATCATGGATAGTTCGACAAAGATGACAATAGCTCTGTTTCTGTGAGCCAATGTTTATTCGTGTGAGCGTAGTAACTTTGGGGGCGTCACCAATTGGACCCTATTCCCTACATAGTGCACTACTTCTGACCATAGGTAATATAGGGAAGAGACTGCCATTTGGGACGCATGTATTGACTGCAACATTGTTTCTAGAACCCGTCCCTAAAGATTGTATGGTGTTTGAGTATGTCTGCAGTGTGTATGTGTATAGCGTGTACATAGCGTGTGTGCTTCTGCTTCTGTTCATGCAAGGCAAACACAAGCATTCTGCGTGAGAGTATCCAAGCTGCAACTTTTCTCAAAGTGACTCCTTTAGCCTACTGCGCTGGCGTCTCCTATCTCTGTCTTAGAGCAGTTAGCTGTGCTCTAACTGTTATTGATAGCCCTGTTGTAATTCTGCCTGAGACAGCACAGCTGCCCGTGCCCGTGCCCTTGCCTCTAGTAATCACAGCAACTTTTAGTGATTGGGATACGTTTCTGACAGCGAGCGCCAAGGAGAAGGCAGCTGTTTTACATATAAATGCACCTTCACCCTCCATATTGAAACACTGCCGCATTTGGACGTGGTAAGGCCATTTTAAAAGGTCTACTGTCGTTGTCAGGTGAGTGAGAGCTGTTGATTATGTTTTTTTTACCCTGGCTTTTTAAATAATCCCCCCATATTATTTAGAGGAGCTGGTTTATTAAACATGCTGATTTTAACACCCAGCTCAGAAGACCTGATTAGAAGGGCAATTTTACAACATTGATTTACATTTTAGACATTTATCAGACACTTATCCAGAGCGATGTACAGTTGTGCATTCAGCTTGTTGAGAATAAGTCATCACTTACTGCATGTCACTAACCAGTAAATATTGTAGGCCTGAAATGCACTACTGTGAAACTAAAACTCGAAATAAATCCTTGTTAAGAAAACAACCGGTGCTGAACCAAATGCAGATAAATCTTATCTCCTTGCTTTCATCTTGGCTATTGGATACTACATCCCCAACCGGAATAGAATGGTTAACATATTCTCTTCAGCAGCAGAGACTCTGAGTGCGTCCCAAATGACACCCTATTCCCTTTATAGGGCACTACTTGTGACCAGAGCCCTATGTAGCCTGGTCAAAAGTAGTGTACTATAAAGGGAATAGGGTGCCATTTCTCAGCCTTTAAGAGGATGGTGTATTTTTTTACCTCAAGAATGCCGTGCGGCAGCTGGCAGAACCCGGTGTCATGTTGATGAATGGAGTTTATAATTGACTTCATCTACACTAAACATTCATAATTTCTCCACAAGCGGAACATATGGATGCAAATTGATTAATTGATTCCTTTCTGTCTTTTGTCGGGTGGTGACTTATTTTAGCAAACAATACCCCTTAGTTTATCCCCTTTACCAACCGCTACCTTCTGTGACGTTGCTTCAGTACTCAAGCTGGCGGAAAGGACACAGTTCAACATTTCACGATAAGGCCAAACCGACAGAGTTCATTGGAGGTGCTGGGTATATTTATCCTCAGTTAAAATAATATGAATACATTTACAGCTATCAGAATGCTTTATTAGGCTACATAAATAAGTAGCCTTGTCCAAGCCAGAACAGCCCATTGGGCAGGAGCATATCTTGTGTTTCTGTAGAGTGAGGATGCATCTATACCTTCTGTACTCGTCTCAGGGACTATTATGATACATGATTCTTGATAATCATCTCGTCAGTTTTTCTCCTTAGTTTTGCCATGGCTGACTGCTGTTATGTAATTTTTAATGCTAGAATGAAATGTTCAGCTGGTACAAGTAATTGCCACATAATGAGTCATCAAGACTTTTCCTACTGGGTTTGGATAGAGTTATTTTGTGAACAAATATCTGTTTACAGTGCAATAACTCTAGATGTGGTTGGGAAAATAGTCAGTATTGTGATAATATTAATCTTACAGAGACATAACTGACCTGCAAAGGCAGCTACAGGTCCTGTGGGTTGTATTGTCCCACTGGGCACAGACATCAGTTCAACGTAATTTCATTGAAATGACGAAGAAACAACGTTGATTCAACCAGTGTGTGCTCAGTGGTTCTTCTCTCAGCTCCATCTGTGTCTCTCTGTCTCTCTCTATTTTTTCTCTCTCTCGCTCTTCTCGCTCCTCTCCTTCACCAATGACCTTTACCAGACTTTCAAAGGCAGGCTTGTAACCACGGAGACTAGGACGATACTTTGAGCCACCTCACACTCCACCTTTGACCTTTTCACATAACCCACAATCCTCTTGCCATGGTCAGCTGACAGGAGAGTAGAGAAGCGGGTGAAGGATCTATCTACATGTACCACCCCCGCCCAGTTTGATTCCACTGTCCCTCCACCAAAAGACTAGGTTCCTTCCCAAATGGTACCCTATGCCCTATATAGTGCACTACATAACTTGTTGACTGAATAAGCCAAGGCAAGCTTTTGCAAAAGTGATTGTATAGAGGCACCTTACTGCTTTGTTAATTTAATTTTCTGAATAAGCTCTGGTCAAAAGTAGTGCACTATACAGGGAATAGGGTGAATTTGAGATGCAGTCCGAGGCCACGTGTTTTGCCTCATTAAGGGAGTTAGGTGATGGTGGCATGATGGGGTCACATGACAATGACAGAGACCTCAGTAGCTGTGACCTTTCAATAAGTCTTTATTACAAGTTGGAACTTCCAGGAAAAGGCCAAGGCAATCCTTTAGAGGAACAACCACACTAGATATTGGCTGAAGTATGTCATAATCGTGGCTGTGTGGATGGAGAACTCTGGTTCTTGAACCCACTACACTCAACTGGTGCATTGAAGAGAAAAAATATCCGAGAATTTGTATTCATAGGATTGTATTCAAATATATATTTTAAATGTAACTAAACAGTAGTTACATAGTAATTACATAGGTATTGATATGTAATTACATCGTAACAGGGTTTAGCAGTATCAGTTATTACACAATTGGAAAAAAAGACTGTGTTATTATACAGTGCCTTCAGAAAGTATTCACACCCTTTTACTTTTTCCACATTTTGTTGTGTTACAACCTGAATTTAAAATGGATTACATTTAGATTTTGTGTCAATGATCTACACACAATACCCCATATTGTCAAAGTGGAATTATGTTTGTAGAAATTTTTTTAAAATTAATAAAACATTTAAAGCTGAAATGTCTTGAGTCAATAAGTTTTCAACCCCTTTGAAATGGCAAGCCTAAATAAGTTCAGGAGGAAAAATGTGCTTAACAAATCACATAATAAGTTGCATGGACTCATTCTGTGTTCAATAATGGTGTTTATCCAGATGTTTTAATGACTACCCCATCTCTTCCCCATCCACACATACAATTATCTGTAAAGTCACTTAAAACCTGTTAAAGATAGGGCTGACTACTGCCCCCTTTGGAGGAATTGCGTGCCCATAGTAAACAGAAAACAAATCTGTCCAAAATTGCTAATATATGCATTTAATAATTATAATTGAATAGAAAACACTTTAAAGCTTCTAAAACCGTTCAAATTATGTCTGTATGTAAAGCAGAACTCTCAGGGCAGCCATTCTCCCAAACTCTCTCTTGTCATCAAGAAAGTTGGGCCAACTTTGACGTCATAGCCCCCACCCTTCCCAAGCAGCTACATATCTGGGAACAGTTTCTATGTCTTCAGAGCGATGTCTGCTTTCAATGGGGCTTGTCATTGTGAGAATCGCGCGCTGCCTCTACTTTTGGCGGGCTGAAACCTTCAGGTCACGTGAAAATACATGCACTTTGATGCGCGCGCCGGGTCCAGAGCTCTCTTTCTTCCAGGGTTGACCAAACAACGTGTGTTTGTCTGTTCGAGCTAAGGATTGGTTTGCGTGTTCAGAACATGTTAAAGCTTGATTCTGCACTTAGTTTGACCAGTTTCGTCGACATATAATATGTCATTTTGAAGTTTAGATGCGCATGCACCACATTTACATTTAAGTCATTTAGCAGACGCTCTTATCCAGAGCGACTTACAAATTGGTGCATTCACCTCATGACATCCAGTGGATCAGCCACTTTACAATAGTGCATCTAAATCTTTTAAGGGGGGGGGGGTAGAAGGATTACTTTATCCTATCCTAGGTATTCCTTAAAGAGGTGGGGTTTCAGGTGTCTCCGGAAGGTGGTGATTGACTCCGCTGTCCTGGCGTCGTGAGGGAGTTTGTTCCACCATTGGGGGGGCCAGAGCAGCGAACAGTTTTGACTGGGCTGAGCGGGAACTGTACTTCCTCAGTGGTAGGGAGGCGAGCAGGCCAGAGGTGGATGAACGCAGTGCCCTTGTTTGGGTGTAGGGCCTGATCAGAGCCTGGAGGTACTGAGGTGCCGTTCCCCTCACAGCTCCGTAGGCAAGCACCATGTTCTTGTAGCGGATGCGAGCTTCAACTGGAAGCCAGTGGAGAGAGCGGAGGAGCGGGGTGACGTGAGAGAACTTGGGAAGGTTGAACACCAGACGGGCTGCGGCGTTCTGGATGAGTTGTAGAGTTTTAATGGCACAGGCAGGGAGCCCAGCCAACAGCGAGTTGCAGTAATCCAGACGGGAGATGACAAGTGCCTGGATTAGGACCTGCGCTGCTTCCTGTGTGAGGCAGGGTCGTACTCTGCGGATGTTGTAGAGCATGAACCTACAGGAACGGGCCACCGCCTTGATGTTAGTTGAGAACGACAGGGTGTAGCGCTCTGGGAGGAGGACACAATGGAGTTGTCAACCGTGATGGTGAGATCATGGAACGTGCAGTCCTTCCCCGGGAGGAAGAGCAGCTCCGTCTTGCCGAGGTTCAGCTTGAGGTGGTGATCCGTCATCCACACTGATATGTCTGCCAGACATGCAGAGATGCGATTCGCCACCTGGTCATCAGAGGGGGGAAAGGAGAAGATTAATTGTGTGTCGTCTGCATAGCAATGATAGGAGAGACCATGTGAGGTTTTGACAGAGCCAAGTGTCTTGGTGTATAGCGAGAATAGGAGAGGGCCTAGAACAGAGCCCTGGGGGACACCAGTGGTGAGAGCGCGTGGTGAGGAGACAGATTCTCTCCACGCCACCTGGTAGGAGCGATCTGTCAGGTAGGACGCAATCCAAGCGTGGGCCCGCGCCGGAGATGCCCAACTCGGAGAGGGTGGAGAGGAGGATCTGATAGTTCACAGTATCGAAGGCAGCCGATAGGTCTAGAAGGATGAGAGCAGAGGAGAGAGAGTTGGCTTTAGCAGTGCGGAGCGCCTCCGTGATACAGAGAAGAGCAGTCTCAGTTGAATGACTAGTCTTGAAACCTGACTGATTTGGATCAAGAAGGTCGTTCTGAGAGAGATAGCGGGAGAGCTGGCCAAGGACGGCACGTTCAAGAGTTTTGGAGAGAAAAGAAAGAAGGGATACTGGTCTGTAGTTGTTGACATCGGAGGGATCGAGTGTAGGTTTTTTCAGAAGGGGTGCAACTCTTGCTCTCTTGAAGACGGAAGGGACGTAGCCAGCGGTCAGGGATGGGTTGATGAGCGAGGTGAGGTAAGGGAGAAGGTCTCCGGAAATGGTCTGGAGAAGAGAGGAGGGGATGGGGTCAAGCGGGCAGGTTGTTGGGTGGCTTTAGCAGCAGATACAGAAGAGGAAAATGTAGAGAGGAGGGAGTGAAAGGATGCCAGGTCCGCAGGGAGGCGAGTTTTCCTCCATTTCCGCTCGGCTGCCCGGAGCCCATGTAATGTAAATGTAATGTAAATGTAATGCATCCACTAGAATTTTGGCTGCATTTCAGACGGAATTTGAAGTGTTTGATAGCCCAAAGACAGACTTGAAAACCAAACTCAGTTTTTGGTAAGTATGACTACTTCCACGGCTTATGATCGAAGAACATCAAAGGTAAGGGAATATTTATGTGGTTATTTTTGTGTTTCTTGTGGAGTCCAACATAGTGGAGACCATAATGCTCATGTGTGAGCGCCGTCTCATAATATAGCCTAGTGAACGTATTCTGTAACATTAAAAATAAATGTAACACAGCGGTTGCATTAACCTCTTCAGTCTACCCTCTACTTTTTCGAACATTCTGTTAAAAATCGAGCAACATTTCAGCGCCCTGCTACTCATGCCAGGAATATAGTATATGCATATGATTAGTATGTGTGGATAGAAAACACTCAGACGTTTATAAAACTGGTTAAATCACGGCTGTGGCTTTAACAGAACGTGCGTTTCATTGAAAAGTGCAGGAATATCTGATCACTGAAAGTAGAAAAATATATCCATCCTCCGCTTCAACCCATTGTTATGGGCGAAAGACATTAAATATGGCTGAGGTTGCAGTACCTACAGCTTCCACACGATATCACCAGTCTTGTCATTTGCCTAGGATTTGTTTCTTGGTCAAACGAACAAGAGACAGCCCATTTCTTCCGGTCTCTGACCGGATATTTTGGTTGAGAAATACACGGACAGTATTTCAAGATGGAGCCCTATAGAAAACATTTAGACTCGTGATTAATTTGATCGCTTATTAACGTTTACTAATACCTAAAGTTGCATTACAAAAATATTTCGAAGTGTTTTGTGAAAGTTTATCGTCAACTTTTTTAATTTTAAAAAATGACGTTACGTTATGAAACGCTATTTATTTTTGTTTATCACACAGACTACATAGAATGATATCTAGGCTATATATGGACCGATTTAATCGAAAAAAAGACCCAATAGTGATTATGGGACATCTAGGAGTGCCAACAAAGAAGATGGTCAAAGGTAATGAATGTTTTATATTTTATTGTGCGGTTTGTGTAGCGCCGACTATGCTAATTATTTTGTTTACGTCCCCTGCGGGTCTATTGGGGTGTTACATGCTATCAGATAATAGCTTCTCATGCTTTCACCGAAAAGCATTTTAAAAATCTGACATGTTGCCTGGATTCACAACGAGTGTAGCTTTAATTCAATACCCTGCATGTTTTAATGAACGTTTGAGTTTTAACTAATACTATTAGCATTTAGCGTAGCGCATTTGCATTTCCAGAGCTCTAGATGGGACGCCTGCGTGCCAGGTAGGAGCAAGTGGTTAAGAAGAAGTGTATCTTTCTATCTATATGTAGAACATGTATATTTAGTCAAAGTTTATGATGTGTATTGCTTGTTATCTGACGTTATCTGCCGGAGCTATCGTCATTTCTCCGGACATTTGAGTAGCATTTTTTGAACATTGCGTCATTGTAAACAGAGATTTATGGATATAAATAGCATATTATTGAAAAAAACATAAATGTACTGTGTAACATGTCCCTATTACTGTCATCTGATGAAGATTTTCAAAAGGTTAGTGAATTATTTTTCTTTGAATCCTGTTTGTTGATTGCATATTTTGTTCAACTTGGCTATTCAAATTAGCTGTGTCTTTGGTGGTGGTTTGACATAAATATGTGCTATGTTTTCGCCGTAAAACATTTTAGAAATCTGACTTGCTGGCTGGATGAACAAGGTGTTTATCTTTCATTTGAGCTATTGGACTTGTTAATGTGTGGAGGTTAAATATTTCGAAGAATATTTTTGCATTCCATGTGTCACCGTTCCAGCTGAACGTGGGAGGGGTCGTTCCCAAAAGGGAACCCTACCCCGTCAACAGGTTTTAACCAAATTTCAAGGACAGATTCAACCACAACGACCAGGGAGGTTTTTCAATGCTTTGATTGGTCGATGTGTAAACATTTTAATAGCAGACGCTGAATATTCCTTGGAACAGGGTAAAGTTATTAATTAGGCTTTGGATGGTGTATCATTACACCCAGTCACTACATGGATACAGCCTGTATACCATACAAACATTTCAGAACATGCACCTGTATGCAACAAGGGATTTAGTAATACTGCAAAAAGTGTGTCAAATAAATTAATTTGTCAATAAATTAATTTGTCACAACACATCACTGAGTACCATATTTTCAAGCATGGTTGTGGCTGCATCATGTTATGGGTATACTTGCCATCGGCGAGGACAATGGGGATTTTTAGGATAAAAATAAATGCAATACAGCTATAAGCACAGGCAAAATCCTAGAGAAAATGCATGCAACAAAACCAATGTTTTACTGTTACAGAAGTCAACCAATTGGAGCGCCTGGGGAATGGGAGTGATGCTGGGGGCTGCAGGGCCTGGGTTGACCTCTACATCACCAGAGGAACAAAGGAGGAGTAGGATAAGAGTATGTCTAATGGCTATAAGAACTGGTTGTCTAGTGTGTTCGGAACAGAGAGTAAAAGGAGCAGATTTCTGGGCACGGAAGAATAGATTCGATGCATAATGTACAGACAAGAGTATGGTAGGATGTGAATACAGTGGAGGTAAACCTAGGCATTGAGTGACAACGAGAGAGGTTTTTTCTCTAGAAGCACCATTAAACCAGGTGAGGTGGAAGAAAAGGGCTTGCTAAGGCAAATTGTAGCTCTAACTACAAAAGGTTTTGGGACAAGGTAAAGTCCATAGAGATCAAGAGCACCTCCTTCCAGCTTCCCACTGCACTGAAGCTAGGTAACACGGTCACCACCGATAAATTCATGATAATCAAAACGTTCAATAAGCCTTTCTCTATGGCTGGTCATGCTCTCTTCCTGGCTACCCCAACCCCGGCCAACAGCTCCACGAGGCTCCCCAGCTACTTGCTCGAGGCTCCCCAGCTTCTCCTTCGCCCAAATCCAGATAGCATATGTTCTGATAGACCTGAAAAACCTGGACCCGTACAAATCAGCTGGGCTAGACAATCTGGACCCTCTTTTTCTAAGATTATCCGCCGTCATAGTTGCAACCCATATTACCAGTCTGTTCAACCTCCCATCCAAAATCAAGTTTAGAATCGGCTTTCTATTTCGCAACAAAGCCTCCTTCACTCACGCCGCCAAACTTACCCCAGTAAAACTGACTATCCTACAAATCCTTGACTTCGGCGATATCATCTACAAAATAGCTTCCAATACTCTACTCAGTAATCTGGATGCAGTCTATCACAGTGCGATCCGTTATGTTACCAAAGTCCCTTATACCACCCACCACTGCGATCTGTTTGCTGTAGTCGGCTGGCCCTCGCTTACATATTTGTCGCCAGACCCACTGGCTCCAGGTCATCTATAAGTCTATGCTAGGTAAAGCTCCACCTTACCTCAGCTCACTGGTCACGATAACAACACCCACCCATAGCACGCGGTCCAGCAGGTATATCTTACTGGTCATCCTGAAAGCCAGCACATCCTTTGGCTGCCTTTCCTTACAGTTCTCTGCTGCCAGTGACTGGAACAAATTGCAAATATCACTGAAGCTGGAGACTTACATTTCCCTCACTAACTTTAAACCACAGCTATCCGAGCAGCTAACCGATCGCTGCAGCTGTACATAGTCCATCTGTAAATAGCCCAACCAATCTACCTACCTCATCCCCATATTGTTTTTATTTACTTTTCTGCTCTTTGCACACCAGTATCACTACTTGCACATCATCATCTGTTCATGTATCACCCCATTATTAATCTGCTAAATTGTCAATACTTCGCTACTATGGTTTATTTATAGCCTTTACACCCTCACGCCATTTGCACACACTGTATATATACTTTTTTTTCTATTGTGTTATTGACTGTATGCTTGTTTATTCAATGTGTAACTCTGTGTTGTTGTTTGTGTCGCACTGCTTTGCTTGATCTTGGCCAGGACGCAGTTGTAAATGAGAACTTGTTCTCAACTAGCTTACCTGGTTAAATAAAGGTGAAATAAAAATAAATATAAAATTGAGCAGGGCTGGAGGCTCGACAGTGAAACAAGAAAAAAATCACTAACCAAAACAGCAGTAGACAAGGCATATTGACATTAGGGAGAGGCATGTGTAGCCAGATGATCACAGGGTCCAGTGAGTAGCTAGGCAGGCTGGAGACACGGCGATTCTGACAGCTAGCAGGTCGGCGCTAGCAGGTTAGCAGATGGGCCTCAAGGGGATGTCGCAACTGAAGAGCCTGTTGAAACCCCCTCGGACGGTTACGTCGGCAGACCAGTCGTGATGGATCGGCGTTGCTCCGTGTCGGCAGCAAAGGGTCCAGGCCAATTGACAAAAGAGGTATTGAAACCTAGGAAGTCTGATGGATCTCTTTGGCTAGCCTGGAGATGGGCTTAGCTCGAGGCTATCTCCAGGCTAACTCGTGCTTGCTTCGGGACAGAGACGTTAGCCAGGAGTAGCCACTCGGATAGCAGCTAGCTAGCTATGTTGATCTGGAGAAAAGGTTCAGAGCTTGCGGTAGGAATCTGGAGATGTGGTAGAGAAAAAGCAGTCCAATATGCTCTGGGTTGATATTGCTGTGCAGACTGGCAGGAATTGACCGGGCTGAGCCCACTCAGACTCTCTTGACACCCATTACAAAAGGGAACCACAAATGGGGTTCATGCGCACAGTGCAATTGCACTATAAAAACATCCTTCTTCAGACACCAACATACAGTTTGAAAAATCCCTGTTAGAGGTATCATCTCATGCAAGACCAAGGGAGTAATCTATCTCATCACCTGTTCATGTGGAAAAGCCTATGCAGGACAAACAAAAAGACAATTAAAACAACGCATAGCTGAACACCGCAGCTCAATCAGGTACAAGAACATTGACTATCCAGTAGCAGCTCACTTTGTTGAAGCTAACCATCCAATATCCTCCCTCAACTACACAGGCATTGAGCATGTTGCTCTATCAAGGAGAGGAGGTAACATCGAGATCCTACAACCACAAAGGGAGGCTGACTGGATATCCTCTCTAAAAACATTGACCCCTAGTGGTCTGAATATTGACTTTGCTCTCAGGCCCTTCTTATGAACAATTATTTTATGAACAAGTCTTACAAATTGATATATTCTTTCTACCGTACACTTACTAAGTTACCCCTGTTGATGATGCTTATTATGGAATAAGGTTGAACCAAAAGATTACATATAACAAAAATGAAATACGAAACTGAATTAAACAATAATGTATGTTGATGCTAATATTATGTACAATATTCAATTATGTTTCTATATGATAACAATAACCTAATATATTTAATATTCCATAAACTATTGTTTTTTTAACAGTTTCACTAATTTATTCGAATGAACTTAATCATTATGACACACAGGGTAATGTCATTGATTGTACTAATTGCACTGTTTGTCTACATAGCCTGGTTCAAGTATTCATAACATTAGCCTGAAGAAGGTACAATGATGTATGGTTGGTAAATACCCAATAAATTACTGGGAGTTTATATATGGAGAGTGCGACTCTCTTTATTTTGTTAGTTTAAAATTCTGACTGTAACACACCAATATGTAGAATAAGTCAAGAGGATGAATACTTTCTGAAGGCACTTCCTGATGGTTATTCCACATGTGTAATTACTAATGTTATTATACATGGTCTTGTTCCACTATGTAACTCATGTTTTGTAATGACACACTTAAAAAGTCATCTGTGAATAACCATGTAAATAACTCCCACCAAAATATGACCTTATCCACGGGGTCAGTATAAGCAATAACCAAGTTGCAAGGTTGATATGGTCTTGATATTTGGATGCTAATAGACCTGGTAACAACACTTGTAACAAGGCACACCTTGCCATTAAATACAGGTTGTTTCCAGTCATTTATTTCCATGTTTTAACCTGGCCCAACGGGCACATTGAATCTAATGTTGTGTAACTACAATGTTGCTACAACGGATACACTTGTAATTATGATGTACCTACTCTGGACCAAGCAACTTCATCTAAAATGAGACACAGTAAGTATGACTTTTCATTACAATATAGCGACCTTTGCAAACAATAGTCTTTGATATGCAGTCTTTAATTAAAATGGTATTAATTTAGCAGACACTCTTATTCAGAGCAACTTGGGTTAAGTGCCCTGCTCAAGGGCGCATCAACAGATTTTTCACCTCGTCAGCTTGGGGATTTGAACCAGCAATCTTTCAGGTACAGGTCCAACACTCTTAACCACTAGGCTACCTGCCGCCCCATGATTACCTAGTTCTTGGTTGACTTTTTGGTTGTATAGAGAGGTTCTTTAAATTTGGTGAAGTAATCAAATCAAATTTTTATTTATCACATACACATACACATGGTTTGCAGATGTTAATGCGAGTGTAGCGAAATAGCTGGATGTTATCTGAATAAAAGTACCTGCATAGCATATAGAAAATGATATGCAGTTTCAACATACATTCTTTGCCAGAGCATCTCTGTCCCATTATAGGAAAATCCATGCGTTGGCTTGTCAGCTAAATAAGAGATCAGGGGAATTTCCGAGGTAACACAATCTTACTACAGAGACATATGGGTAGGAGTGAAATTCAGTTGCATCCCAGTTGCATCCCAAATGGTCCTCTATTCCCTTTATAGTGCTCTACTTTTGACCAGAGCCCTGGTCAAGGTAGTGTCAATATTAAGGGAATAGGGTGCCATTTGGGACACAAAGTTACAGCTCTGTCTGATCTACATCAGAGGAGGTTCTTCGTACTTCACCCTCATTATGAGCCTGTAGTGATTGCTCTTCCAAGTCAGATTTGTAGGCTGTGACAATCATTTGCTGTATGGTTTTACATGTGTCTCAGAATCTGTTTGATAGAGCGACATGAGTGGAAATTGATATGTAGACGTGATTCTACTGTGGTATTAAAACTCTCCGCTTTCATTCATTGTCTCTATAACTGGAGTTGTGAGAGTGTGGACGTCTGCCTTTAGACTAATGGTACATGAAAACCCACAACACACAGGTAAGGCCCACCCATCCATCTGCTACACACATGTCCCTTCCTTCCTTCCTTCCTTCCTTCCTTCCTTCCTTCCTTCCTTCCTTCCTTCCTTCCTTCCTTCCTTCCTTCCTTCCTTCCTTATACTCAACCTCATTCCAAAGCCCTCCACAGTGAAACCATTACAGCTAAGGTCTTTTGTCAAATGACCTGGAACATTGTGCTCTTATATGTGTGTCATCTCATCCAATTCAAATAGGAATACATGCATGGGAACCAAAAAAACACAATCTGAAATACAGTATATAGGACAGGCACCCTGAGGCCAAGTGTGGTTCGTTATGGTGCTGTCTGGGGATAAAACTCAACACCTCGGCCCAGAGTGACTGTTTTAGGGGGCTGGGAGCACTCCTCCCCCGGGGTGGCAGGGCAGGTCCAGATACAGGGTCTAATTAATCACAAGCCTGGATTCAAGACTAGAGAAGAATAAGAGCCAGCCAGGTCCCTTGCTACTACGCCCCGCCTGCCTGCAGACAGACGGAAAAACACTTATATTCTCTCCCTGAGACAAGCATGTCAGATCTGGAGCTTTCATTTCCCCTCCCCATGGAGTCATGAAAGTGACGAATGCATCGGAATCCAAGTGCGCAATCAGGATGCTCATCGGAATCTCATAAGAAAACAATAAGATAGATACATTTCAGAGAGAGGGAGGGAGGGAAACAGTGACACCCTAGCTTGTTCAATCTGTACAGCAACATACTCCTTAGCTGGCTCTCAGGAGGGTTGTCAGACGAAATGAATCGTTGCTTTGTCGGCACATTTTTCTGCCATTTGGGAGCTGTCATCTGGGACGGGCTGTGTAAGTGATGAAGGAAGAGGAATGAAATAATGCCAAGGATTGTGACGAAGAAACAGAGGGGGTAAGCATGTGTTGAATATGAACATGAAAAGGAGCAGAATTAAAAAGAAGATTAAAAAAACATTATAACGCTTGTATTTTGCTTCAACTACCATTGAGGCTACTGCGTTAGATCTATTGCCTTGCTCGCGTTGAGTCGAGTCGTGTGCAACACCGCCCAATACCCATGATGCTGTAGTGATTTAGACAGCAGTGCAGTGGTGTGCCAGTCTAGCCGCCGTATCAATTTCCTCCTATTGAGCCGAAGCTTGTGTTTGCACTCCCATCATGACAAGTAGGGAGCAAGCATAGGGATCGGGCCTTCGATTCATGTCAGGGGTGTAGTCTGCCAGACAGACGCCTGGCTTAGCCCCTGGCTTGGGCTTATAGTGGTGAGCGGAACAACAGTAATGTGAAGGGAGAGTTATAGATGGGATGGCTAATGTTACCTAGCAGCTGTCTGTTGGCAGGTAGGACATGCTAATACTAATCAGCACATAGAATGGTAATGAGTGTTCTACTGCCAACTCATAGAGCCACACCACTGCATCCACAAATAGAGACTGGACGGGGGGAGTGGACCGGAATCGGAATGCAATTGAAACACAAATTTCCAAAGTGTTTAGAAACTCTGGACAACTATTTTATAGTTGAGGAGTGAGGTTACCAATCCTACTCCGTTACACAGACATGGTGTTCTCTAAGCGAACAAATGCTCATCTATTTTTTTTGCCAAAGTGTAAATGAGAATATAGTATATAGAATAAATTACAATATAATATCAAACCTGTTCATTCATATTGCGGAATCTATTTGGACATTACTCAATGACAAGATAAACACGGATTCAGATTAATTCATGAGGGATCCTCCATGCTTGACTAAAAATCTACCCGGTAGGTTTTTCTAACCAGGGATTTATCAGCTCAAAGTGATAGATACAGTATGTACAATTTCTATTGGAAAAACATTGCAGTAGGTGGGTTGAAGGAACAGAGAAGACAAAGTACCACCTGGCTGTGCAATCTATAAGAATGTCTCTCTTCATTTAATCATCATAAACAAATCACCACATATTTGATGGTATTAGCTCGTTCTTAATTAAGCTTAAGTTGGTAAATTGCAAATGTTCTTTTCCCTGCTAATATCACAGTACATTAGACTCAGTCACCCAGGTAAATGTGGTTGTCAGCCAAAGTAGCTGAAGTAATAGGGTGCATCCCAAATGCCACCAAATTCCCTATATAGTGCACTGCTTTTGACGTTTTTTTGCTTTTTGTGCGTTACATTTGGAATAGGGTGCCAGTTGGGGACCATCCATGGTTCTGGGTCTGTTGTCCCTGACCAAAGACCACATGCTAAATTACATTCAATATGCAGTATAGGCAGAGTATAATGACCTAACACAAACAAAGTAAAAGTCCATCTGCTGATTTCTGCCGGAGGCAAAAATCCCATTAGGTCAGTACAAGCTCCATAGTGACCAATTCTATTGACCTCATTTATATTTTCCTTGTTCACTAATGATCAGGGAACACACACACTGTCGATTGAGTAACCAGTACTTTAGTAGTAAGAGTGGGAAAGAGAGACAAATCTCACAGAATTGGAGAAAATGGGGGATATGGACACTGCAGCAGTGGACTTAGGGTTAGAAAGACTGTAGCATATGGCACCATATTCCCTATATAGTGCACTTCTTTTGACCAGAGCCCTGGGCACTGGCCAAAAGGACTGCGTTTAGACAGGCAGCCCAATTCAGATTTTTTTTCGAGACTAATTGATCTTTTGATCAATCACATCAGATCTTTCCACAGACGATCTGATTGGTCAAATGACCAATTAGTGAAAAAAAAGATAACAATTGGAGTGCCTGTATAAATGCAGCCAAGTAGGTGCACAACATAGGGAACAATGTGCCCTTTGACACAAATTCAATATTTAATTTCCATAAATATATTTGATATTATATATATAGGAACCTGTTTATTATATTCAAACACTTGAGACACAATTTCAAATGCACACACGTAACCAATTACACAGAGTTAAAAAATGACAAGTATGATTTTTCTGTGTTCAAGTCAACAACAACCAAAAAGGGGAATATTTATCTTTGATAACATAACAAGAGATAAACTGGGGTTTCTTTGTAGATGTGGGAACAAAGCAGCAATTTAGAACAAATTCTTGTGACTTCAAAGCCATGTTAACTCAGTCCACAGGGAAGCCGTATGGCTCCCATCAAAGATTATCAAACTGATTTTATGTCGTTTGATGTGTGAGAGAAAGAGAAAGAGAGAAATAGACAGAGAAGAGAAAAGTTTCTTCATTAAAAATAGACGGCAATCTGATTCTGTCATTGCTTCTCTCTGTCAATATATGGCTGTGTTTACACAGGCAGCACAATTCTGATAATTTTTTCACTAATTGGTCAGCTTTGAAAAATATTGGTCCTATTAGTGGGAAAAAATATCACAATTGGGAAGCCTGTGTAAACCCAGCCTATTATACCTGGGGAGAGATGTAAGCATTTTGAAAAGGTGATAAACACCAATTAATTTCAGGCAATTAAGTGCAAGAGGGTAAAAACTTCTTTCAATACTGTTCAATGGGGGAAATTTTCATTAGCATTGACTACACGTGAAGGTAACTTAACTACACTGAACAAAAATATAAACGCAACATGTAAAATGTTGGTCCCATGTTTCATGAGCTGAAATAAAATGTCCCAGATATTTTTGCATATGCACAAAAAGTTTATTCCTCAAAAATGTTAACAATTTGTTCACATCCCTGTTAATCAGCATTTCTCATTTACCAAGATAATCCACACACATGACAGGTGTTGCATATTAAGATTTTTATTAAACAGCATGATCATTACATAAGTGCACCTTGTTGTGGGGACAATAAAAGGCCACTCTATAATGTGCAGTTTTGTGGGACAACACGATGTCACAGATGTCTCTTTTGAGGGAGCGTGCAATTGGCATGCTGACTGCAGGAATGTCCACCAGAGCTGTTACCAGAGAATTCAATGTTAATTTCACCACCATAGGCTGCCTCCTACGTTGTTTTAGACCGGCCATACAACCACAGACCACGTGTAACCACGCCAGTCCAGCACCTCCACGAGTCCGAGGAATAAAAAGGCCTTTTATAAGCATTTCATTTGACATATTAGCTGAATCTTTTTTTTAATACCACACAAATTACGGAAATTACAGGCTAGCATTTTTCTCCAATGTCAATGTGTATCTTCTTTGCAACGAAATGTGTCCCCTGTTCGCAAATAATGAAATAGGAGAATTCTTTAGGAATCTGAGCATGGTACTTTCAAAAGTTAGACCTACCTTTTCACCCCAGACAGAGTAGGCCTACTGATGCAGAAAAAGGTCAGCTTTAACTTCTGGCTACTCTTCTTAGCTTAGCTCAATGAGAGAAGGTCTCAAGTGTTTCCCTGTCTGGGTTGAAACATCTTCTATTGTACCGAAAGCGAATAGCTTAATCAATTGATAGTGACAGAATTAGATTTATTTGCAAGCAAAGTCTATTTTTGTTGTTTGCTTGGCTAAAGAATGTTGTAGCTCAACCTCTGAATGTGAAAGAAATTGAACAATGATATCTCCATATGCATCGCATCTTTCCCAGGTATATTACAACTTCTTTCTAAAATAAAACATTGAGGACCAAAGAGCTGTTATACAGCGAGTGAACAAAACATGAGGAATATTGAATTGCACCCCTTTTTGCTCTCAGAACAGGCTGAATTTGTCGCAGCATGGACTCTGAGATCTGTCGACTTCAATGCTTAAAGATGGCTTCATGTTCTTTGGGTGGTGGGCCATTCTTGATGCACCTGTTGAGCCTGAAAAACACAGCAGCGTTGCAGTTCTTGACAAGAACTGGTGCGCCTGGAACCCACTACCATACCACGTTCAAAGGCACTTAAATATTTTGCCTTTCCCATTCACCCTCTGAATGACACATACACAATCCATGTCTCAAGGCTTAAAAATTATTCTTTATCCTGTCCCCTCTCCTCTTTATCTACAGTGATTGAAGTGGATTTAACAAGTGACATCAATAAGGGATCACAGCTTTCACCTGGATTCACCTGGTCAGTCTGTCATGAAAGAGCAGGTGTTCTTAAAATGTTTTGTGCACAGTGTATATTCAAGTATATATTAGACTGTCAATGAGTATCGCTAAGCTATTCTTCATAGTGCCAGTGAATTTAAATTTAACATCGCCAAATGCATCACTTTAATTAGGCCTAAATGTGCAATAAAAAGTACTGTGCCTATAGCTTATTTAATAAAACCCTATCTATCGGCTGATGTCCTATGTCAGGGTTCTCCAACCCTGTTCCTGGAGAGCTACCTTTCTACAGGTTTTCACTCCAACCCGTTATAATTCATCGGATGAATTTGATCAACCAGCTAATTATTGAATCAGATGCGCTAGATTAGGTTAGGTTTGGAAAACCTACAGCGTGTTAGCTCTCCACAAACACGGTTGGAGAGCCCTGTCCTAGGCAACGGATCGCAAATTAGTGTATCCCCGCTAAACCTTTTGAAAATAGCAAGTCCACTTTGTCATCCATAAACACGTCTCAAGTGCAAATATGGTTCAGCAGCTAAAATCAACAGATTAGCATTGCTATTAGGAATATCAGGAAGGACGTCTACCATGGATTGCTAAAGTAATGATTATGATCACACTTCATCAATTTCAATATTATGGGGACACCTAGAGCACCAGTCAAAACTTTGGACACACCTACTCATTCAAGTTTCTTTTATATAACAAAAAAAACGTTTTCCTACACTGTAGAATAACAGTGAAGACATATGGAATCAGGTATTAACCAAAAAAGTGTTAAACAAATCAAAATATATTTTAGATTTTAGATTCTTCAAAGTAGCCACCCTTTGCCTTGATGACAGCTTTTGGCGCCGACAGAGATGGCCGCCTCGCTTCGCGTTCCTAGGAAACTATGCAGTATTTTGTTTTTTTACGTGTTATTTCTTACATTGGTACCCCAGGTAATCTTAGGTTTCATTACATACAGTCGGGAGGAACTACTGAATATAAGAGCAACGTCAACTCACCATCATTACGACCAGGAATATGACTTTCCCGAAGCGGATCCTGTGTTCTGCCTTCCACCCGGGACAATGGATTGGATCCCAACTGGCAACGCAAAACAACGACGTCGTAAAAGAGGCAAACGAAACATCAGAGACTGTAACGTTCTTTGCTTCACGGAAAAATGGCTCACTCGAGATACGCTAACGGGCCGACAGAAACAACCATCTTTCTGGTAAGAAGAGGGGCGGTGGGGTATGCCTTATGATTAATGAGACGTGGTGTGATCATAACAACATACAGGAACTTCTGTTCACCTGACTTAGAATTCCTCACAATCAAATGTCGACCTCATTATCTACCAAGGAAATTCTCTTCGATTATAATCCCAGACGTATATATTCCCCCCCAAGCAGACACATCGATGGCCCTGAACAAACTTTATTTGACTCTATGCAAACTGGAAACCACATATCCTGAGGCTGCATTCATTGTAGCTGGGGATTTTAACAAGGCTAATCTGAAAACAAGACTTCCTAAATTGTATCAGCATATCGATTGCGCAACCAGGGCTGGTAAAACCCTAGATCATTATTATTCTAACTTCCGCGACGCATAAGGCCCTCCCCTGCCCTCCTTTCGGAAAAGCTGACCACGACTCCATTTTGTCGCTCCCAGCCTACAGACAGAAACTTAAACAAGAAGCTCCCGCGCTCAGGTCTGTTCAATGCTGGTCTGACCCATCTGATTCCACGCTTCAAGACTGCTTCGATCACGTGGACTGGGATGTGTTCCGCATTGCGTCCAACAACAACATTGATGAATATGCTGATTCGGTGAGCGAGTTCATTAGAAAGTGCATTGACGATGTCGTACCCATAGCAATGATTAAAACATTCCCAAACCAGAAACCGTGGATTTATGGTAGCATTCACGTGAAACTGAAAGCGCGAACCACTGCTTTTAACCAGGGCAAGGTGACCAGAAACAGGACCAAATACAAACAGTGTAGCTATTCCCTCCGTAAGGCAATCAAACAAGCTACGCGTCAGTATAGAGACAAAGTAGAGTCGCAATTCAACGGCTCAGACACAAGAGGTATGTGGCAGGGTCTACAGTCAATCACGGAATACAAAAAGAAAACCAGCCCCGTTGCGGACCAGGATGTCTTGCTCCCAGACAGACTAAATAACTTTTTTGCCCGCTTTGAGGACAGTACAGTGCCACTGACACGACCCGCTACCAAAACATGTGGACTCTCCTTCACTGCAGCCAACATGAGTAAAACATTTAAACGTGTTAACCCTTGCAAGGCTGCCGACCCAGACAGCATCCCCAGCCGCGTCTTCAGAGCATGTGTAGACCAGCTGTCTGGTGTGTTTATGGACATATTCAATCAATCATTATCCCAGTCTGCTGTTCCCACATGCTTCAAGAGGGCCACCATTGTCCCTGTTCCCAAGAAAGCTAAGGTAACTGAGCTAAACGACTACCGCCCCGTAGCACTCACTTCCGTCATCATGAAGTGCTTTGAGAGACTAGTGAAGGACCATATCACCTCCACCCTACCTGACACCCTAGACCCACTCCAATTTGCTTACCGCCCAAATAGGTCCACAGACGACGCAATCGCAACCACACTGCACACTGCCCTAACCCATCTGGACAAGAAGAATACCTATGTGACAATTCTGTTCTTCATCTACAGCTCAGCATTTAACACCATAGTACCCTTCAAACTCAGACCCTGGGTCTCGATCCCACCCTGTGCAACTGGGTACTGGACTTCCTGACGGGCCGCCCCCAGGTGGTGAGGGTAGGTAACAACATCTCCACCCCGCTGATCCTCAACACTGGGGCCCCACAAGGATGCGTTCTGAGTCCTCTCCTGTACTCCCTGTTCACCCACGACTGCGTTGCCATGCACGCCTCCAACTCAATCATAAAGTTTGCGGACGACACTACAGTGGTAGAGTTGATTACCAACAACGATGAGACGGCCTACAGGGAGGAGGTGAGGGCCCTCGGAGTGTGGTGTCAGGAAAATAACCTCACACTCAACGTTAAACAAAACAAAGGAGAAGATTGTGGACTTCAGGAAACAGCAGAGGGAGCACCTCCCTATCCACATCGATGGGACAGTAGTGGAGAGGGTATTAAATTTTAAGTTCCTCTGCGTACACATCACAGACAAACTGAATTGGTCCACGCACACAGACAGCGTGTTGAAGAAGGTGCAGCAGCACCTCTTCAACCTCAGGCAGCTTAAGAAATTTGGCTTGTCTCCAAAAGCACTCACTACTTACTGTATCACCGCCTGGTACACTAACTGCTCCGCCCACAATCGTAAGGCTCTCCAGAGGGTAGTGAGGTCTACACAACGCATCACCGGGGGCAAACTACCTGCCCTCCAAGACACATACACCACCCGATGTCACAGGAAGGCCATAAAGATCATCAAGGACAACAACCACCCGAGCCACTGCCTGTTCACCCCACTATCATCCAGAAGGCGAGGTCAGTACAGGTGCATCAAAGCAGGGACCGAGAGACTGAAAAACAGCTTCTATCTCAAGGCCATCAGACTGTTAAACAGCCACCACTAACATTGAGTGGCTGCTGCCAATACACTGACTCAACTCCAGCCACTTTAATAATGGAAATTGATGTAGAAATATATCACTAGCCACTTTAAGCAATGCTACTTAATATTATGTTTACATACCCTACATTACTCATCTCATATGTTTTTATATATACTGTACTCTGCATCTTTATGTAATACATGTATCACTAGCCACTTTAAACTATGCCACTTTGTTTACATACCCTACATTACTCATCTCATATGTATATGCTGTACTCCCTACCATCTACTCCATCTTGCCTATGCTGTTCTGTACCATCAATCATTCATATATCTTTATGTACATATTATTTATCCCATTACACTTTTCTGTATAAGGTAGTAGTTTTGGAATTGTTAGGTTATATTACTCGTTGATTATTACTGCATTGTCGGAACTAGAAGCATTTCGCTACACTCGCATTAACATTTGCTAACCATGTGTATGTGACAAATAAATTTGATTTGAGCTTTGCACACTTTTGGCACTCTCTCAACCAGCTTCACCTGGATTGTTTTTCCAACAGTCTTGAAGGAGTTCCCACATTTGCTGAGCACTTGTTGGCTGCTTTTACATTTACATTACATTTAAGTCATTTAGCAGACGCTCTTATCCAGAGCGACTTACAAATTGGTGCGTTCACCTTATGCCATCCAGTGGAGCAGCCACTTTACAATAGTGCATCTGAATCTTTTAAGGGGGGGGGGTGAGAAGGATTATTTTATCCTATCCTAGGTATTCCTTAAAGAGGTGGGGTTTCAGGTGTCTCCGGAAGGTGGTGATTGACTCCGCTGTCCTGGCGTCGTGAGGGAGTTTGTTCCACCATTGGGGGGCCAGAGCAGCGAACAGTTTTGACTGGGCTGAGCGGGAACTGTACTTCCTCAGTGGTAGGGAGGCGAGCAGGCCAGAGGTGGATAAACGCAGTGCCCTTGTTTGGGTGTAGGGCCTGATCAGAGCCTGGAGGTACTGAGGTGCCGTTCCCCTCACAGCTCCGTAGGCAAGCACCATGGTCTTGTAGCGGATGCGAGCTTCAACTGGAAGCCAGTGGAGAGAGCGGAGGAGCGGGGTGACGTGAGAGAACTTGGGAAGGTTGAACACCAGACGGGCTGCGGCATTCTGGATGAGTTGTAGGGGTTTAATGGCACAGGCAGGGAGCCCAGCCAACAGCGAGTTGCAGTAATCCAGACGGGAGATGACAAGTGCCTGGACTAGGACCTGCACCGCTTCCTGTGTGAGGCAGGGTCGTACTCTGCGGATGTTGTAGAGCATGAACCTACAGGAACGGGCCACCGCCTTGATGTTAGTTGAGAACGACAGGGTGTTTTCCAGGATCACGCCAAGGTTCTTAGCGCTCTGGGAGGAGGACACAATGGAGTTGTCAACCGTGATGGCGAGATCATGGAACGGGCAGTCCTTCCCCGGGAGGAAGAGCAGCTCCGTCTTGCCGAGGTTCAGCTTGAGGTGGTGATCCATCATCCACACTGATATGTCTGCCAGACATGCAGAGATGCGATTCGCCACCTGGTCATCAGAAGGGGGAAAGGAGAAGATTAATTGTGTGTCATCTGCATAGCAATGATAGGAGAGACCATGTGAGGTTATGACAGAGCCAAGTGACTTGGTGTATAGCGAGAATAGGAGAGGGCCTAGAACAGAGCCCTGGGGGACACCAGTGGTGAGAGCGCGTGGTGAGGAATCAGATTCTCGCCACGCCACCTGGTAGGAGCGACCTGTCAGGTAGGACGCAATCCAAGCGTGGGCCGCGCCGGAGATGCCCAACTCGGAGAGGGTGGAGAGGAGGATCTGATGGTTCACAGTATCGAAGGCAGCCGATAGGTCTAGAAGGATGAGAGCAGAGGAGAGAGAGTTAGCTTTAGCAGTGCGGAGCGCCTCCGTGATACAGAGAAGAGCAGTCTCAGTTGAATGACTAGTCTTGAAACCTGACTGATTTGGATCAAGAAGGTCATTCTGAGAGAGATAGCGGGAGAGCTGGCCAAGGACGGCACGTTCAAGAGTTTTGGAGAGAAAAGAAAGAAGGGATACTGGTCTGTAGTTGTTGACATCGGAGGGATCGAGTGTAGGTTTTTTCAGAAGGGGTGCAACTCTCGCTCTCTTGAAGACGGAAGGGACGTAGCCAGCGGTCAGGGATGAGTTGATGAGCGAGGTGAGGTAAGGGAGAAGGTCTCCGGAAATGGTCTGGAGAAGAGAGGAGGGGATAGGGTCAAGCGGGCAGGTTGTTGGGCGGCCAGCCGTCACAAGACGCGAGATTTCATCTGGAGAGAGAGGGGAGAAAGAGATCAGAGGACAGGGTAGGGCAGTGTGAGCAGAACCAGCGGTGTCGTTTGACTTAGCAAACGAGGATCGGATGTCGTCGACCTTCTTTTCAAAATGGTTGACGAAGTCATCTGCAGAGAGGGAGGAGGGGGGGGAGGGGGAGGAGGATTCAAGAGGGAGGAGAAGGTGGCAAAGAGCTTCCTAGGGTTAGAGGCAGATGCTTGGAATTTAGAGTGGTAGAAAGTGGCTTTAGCAGCAGAGACAGAGGAGGAAAATGTAGAGAGGAGGGAGTGAAAGGATGCCAGGTCCGCAGGGAGGCGAGTTTTCGTCCATTTCCGCTCGGCTGCCCGGAGCCCTTTTCCTTCACTCTGTGGTCCAACTCATCCCAAACCATCTCAATTGGGTTGAGGTGGGGTGATTGTGGAGGCCAGGTATTCCATCACTCTCCTTCTTGGTCAAATAGCCTTTACACATTCTGGAGGTATGTTGGGTCATTGTCCTTTTGAAAAACAAATGATAGTCCCACTAAGCGCAAACCAGATGAGATGGCTTATTGTTGCAGAATGCTTTGGTAGTCATGCTGGTTAAGTCTGCCTTGCATTCTAAATAAATCACTGACAGTGTCACCTGCAAAGCACCCCCACACATCACACCTCCGTGCTTCCCTGTGGGAACCACACATGCGGAAATCATCCGGTCACATTCTCGGGGTCTCACAAAGACACGGCGGTTGGAACCAAAAATCAAACATTTTGACTCATGCGGAGTCAAAATGGTTGGAACCAAAGGACAGATTTCCACCAGTCTAATGTCCATTGCTCATGTTTCTTGGCCCAAGCATGTCTCTTATTATTATTGGTGTCCTTTAGTAGTGGTTTCTTTGCATAAATTCAACCATGAAGACCTGATTCACACAGTCTTCTCTGAACAGATGTTTAGATGTATCTGTTACTTGAACTCTGTGAAGCATTTATTTGGGCTGTAATTTCCGAGGCTGGTAACTCTTTCCTATGGCGGTCCTCATGAGAGCCAGTTTCAACATAGCGCTTGATGGTTTTTGCGACTGCACTTGAAGAAACTTACAAAGTTCTTGACATGTTCCGAATTGACTGACCTTCAATCTTAAAGTAATGACGGACTGTTGTTTCTCTTTGCTTATTTGAGCTGTTCTTGCCATAATATGGACTTGGTCTTTTACCATAGAGGGTAAAATATATGTATATCTTTTTCTGTTGTGTTTTGTGGGTGGTTATTGTGTTTTGTCACATTACAGAACTGTTTTGGTTTGGTTTCTTTCTCTTTGTTATTTTGTTTAGTGTTCTGAGTGAAAATAAATATCATCATGAACACATACCATGCTGCGTTTTGGTCCTCACCTCATTCCAACGACGATCGTTACAGTTACTGCATGATTCCATATGTGTTATTTCATAGTTTTGATGTCTTCATTATTATTATTCTACAATTATTATTCTACAATGCAGAAAATAGTACAAATAAAGAAAAACCCTTGAATGAGTACTGTAGGTGTGTATACATTTGGCAGCCAAGCACAAGTTATCAGTATAGCCTATTATCGTCTAGACATGACGTTGAAATATCTACATGCCTAGAATAAAAACCTCCAGGCTTCCGTCATAGGAGTCAAAAATGAAGATTCTATTTTTTTTAACCTTTATTTAACTATGCAAGTCAGTTAAGGAAAAAATATTATTTACAATGACGGCCTACACCGGCCAAAGCCAGACGACGCTGGGACAAATGTGCGCCGCCCTATGGAAATCCCAATCACGGCCTGTTGTGATACAGCCTGGAATCGTAGTGACGCCTCAAGCACTGAGATGCAGTGCCTTAGACCGCTGCACCACTCGGGAGTCAAAACTATAAAATATCAAAACTATGAAATAACACATATGGAATCAATCAGCAACCATTAAAGGGTTAAACAAATCAAAATATATTTTAGATATGCTTTTACTTCCATGTGGTACCACAAAATGACAAACTAATTTGTGTTGAGACTCAAAATGAAAAATGTCTGCCGTAACCAGGGAAATTACTATGGAGATACATTCTGAGTTCACAATGCATTTTTCCATGTCCTGTGTTTTTCTCACAGGGGACCTGATAAATGCTAAGGTGTCGTAGCTTCAGTGTGTTCTAGCTAATGGTCAGGGTCAGCATCCACCCATTGGTTCCAATACAGCCCTTCGGGAGATAAACTAGCTATAATAGCACAGTCATTACCTGACTTACTTCATTGTTGAATGGTTAATTTCACATGAGTGTGGGTGGTTTGATATGTTTTCGTAGCATAACTTATTGGGAATACATTTGAGTCCATCCAGGTGTTGTGTGTGTTTGGCTGATTGCAGCAGTATGTAGGAAAATGTGTAATGATTTAGTCCATGAGACAACACATGCTTGAGGTGTATGATTGAATAAAAATATACTTGTATTTGTCACATGCTTTGCAAAACACACGTGTAGACTAGCAGTGCAATAACTTGGCTATATACACGGGGTACCAGTACTGAGTCAATGTGCAGGGGTAGAATGTAATTGAGGTAGATATGTACATATAGGTAGGGAAAAAGTTGACACAAGGCAATGGGATAGATAATAAACAGTAACAGCAGTGTATGTGATCTAAAATTGATATTTAAGGGAAATGCAACTCACATAAGGCATGAATTTGCTAACAGCCTTTAATACCTTTTATGGTAAAAATAATTAACTATGAGAGAGAGAGAGAGAGAGAGAGAGAGAGAGAGAGAGAGAGAGAGAGAGAGAGAGAGAGAGAGAGAGAGAGAGATTAATTAATATGCACCAATAATAAAAACTAACAATTGAGTTTTGGAAACAGCTCAAATACAGTGACCCCCTCTAATATCATTACCAAGTTCTGCATATGCCAAGAGCTGAGCAAAGAAAAGACTCCCTGCATCCAGCTGGTCCTGGGGTTGAGTTTCACAAACCTGTGCTACTAACACACTGTAACTTCAGGACCAGAACAAATGACAACAGTCAAAACAGAATTCAGTCACCTATTGCGAAACAAACACAAGCACAAACAAAATAGGCAAACTGTTTGATAATAATTTCTGATCAAAACCTTAGAAAAACCTTTACAAAGTACAGACTTAGTGAGACTTAGCTTAGCTTTGCCATTGAGAAGGGTAGACACGGGAAAACCTTGCTCCCTGTAGAGGACAGAGCAGCATTTCCTGACAAAATTACAAAATGTAAGTAATTACAGCATTTTTCTTCCCCAGATTTGAAATAATCATTATTGAAGGTTTCCAAGACCTGGTGGGGTACTGTAGGACACAGAACTGTGGGTTGGCAGCGCATTACATTGCTGCCTGGCTTAAAATGTAGGACAGTGTCTGACAGACCAACCAACCTGCACACATCCTCACGTTTATTCACCTATTTACTTGTATTTTTGTTGTTGATATTGTTCATGAATCATTCCATTTTGAAATTTAAAGAGAGGAAGACAGAGAGAGAGAGAGAGGGGGGGGGAGAACTGCTGGAATTCAATCATTGAATAGCCACTATCTGCCATTATTGAATTCCAGTCTAAGTATGAAAGCATCCTACAGTATGGTTGTATCCCAAATGGCACCGTATTTCCTTTACAGTGCGCTACTTTTGACCAGGGCTCATTGCCATTTGGGACACATGCTTCATTTCCTAGGGTCAGAGTCTGGAATGATTTAATACTGGACATATCTCATTCCTCTGATTCGTTCCCATTAGTATGTGTGTCAGGGAGATCATTCTCCTAGCTGTCTAGTCGTCCAGAGGCCTGCCGATTTGAACACTCCAGAACTGCATTAAAACCTCCTTTCCCCTCCTCCATATATTTCATTCCTTCATTCTCTATCTATTTACACGAGAGGTGTAATGAGAAATGGTGATCACCATCTCTGCTCTGCAGTCACAGAGATCTCCTCTGTGCATGGGAAATCATTTCCCTCTGTGTGTGTTAATACTAAGCGTCCCCTAATGAAATAAGGATTTATATGGTTATACAGTACTATTATCTTACTGGTTCCCTGGTCTTAGATTTAGAGGAAGACATCTTTATCTAACATTTACTTCAAAACTATAAACTAAATTTAATGCAAAGCCTCTTTGTTTGGAGAAAACAAAATTAAGTTAGTCTTTCTGAAATCACTTTTTTCATGCCCAGAAATGATAGTGGTTTTGCTGTCTCACAGAATCTCACAATATTTACAGCTGAGCTGAAAGCTACCTGAGAATAGAGGGTATGTCCCAAATGGCACCCTATGTCCCCTTAAGGCTTTGGTCAAAATAGTGGACTACATTTTACTCTTACATCAACGCTTTTATCCTTAGCGACTCACAAGTGCAATGTGGGTTAAGTGCCTTGCTCAATGGCACATTGACATATTTTTCACAGTCGGCTCGGGGATTCAAATCAGTGACCTTTCGGTTACTGGCCCAACGCTCTTAACTGCTAGGCTACCTGCCAAACTTTTTAGGGAATAGGGTTCTATTTGTAACAGGAGGAAGAAGGAAGAGATCCAGTTATCAGTGGAAGTATGTCCCTTTGATGCCTTCATCACTTCCTGCCTCTGCTGGGATTTTTTTTACATGGGCATCCCTCATCCCTCTCTTTCCACAATTTATAGTGTGGCTTTCTCTCTCTCGTTTTTCTCACTTTGTCAATCTTTTATTATTCTCTTCCTTTGCTCTCCCTCCATTCATCTTCACTTCAGACACAGGCTTGCACCAGAGGGGGTCCTTAACAAAGGAAAGCAATCCGGAGCGAGGGAAGGGGAGGGCGGAAGAGTGCAGAGGATTATCTCTACAGAAAGACGACTGGAAATAAAAGGACTGGAAAGACTGATCATATCCTTTTATTTCACTATAAAAAGGGAAATACGATAAAACATATGTGTAAAAGTAATGCAAATATCTCCCAGGGATAAAGACAGAGTAATATATAGAATCAATTATAGCAGGAGTCTCAATGGTCTCAACGGGTACATTAGTTTTAAAACACGTTTACTGTAAACTGGGCTCTTTTGTTACATGTGAAAGTACACATTTACACGTTGCTTTTAGAGACAATAGGTTATTTACAAGACAACAAAACAGCATCTGAAAAACACAACTCCCCAGCAAAAATAAAGAATTTAACCATATGTAATTAAAAACACAACCAATTTGGAGCAAATGGTCCTTCGAGCCGGATATGAACCAACGACTGAAATATGTTCATCGTATTGAGATGCCACTGATAAACTGTCTCATGGTTGGGGGCCCCAGATAGCATATGAACATGTCTGAAGCAATTGCAAAATGTGTAGAATAGCGGGAAATTAGCTTTAAAGGTTGACTTTCGGCGCAAAAAAATAGTCAAACTCCTCCATTTTCTCAATTTTGAAACAGAAAGGGTGTGTGTCTTTGGTGGTTAATCGATGTGTCATTCTGGTCATGCGTGCCACGACCGATGTAACAGCTAAGCTAGCCACTTGTAGAAATATGTTTTGACATCATATCACAGGATTTGGTTTTGGAAGTGAGCTTTAGAGATTGGTAAGAAATTGCACTTCTGTAGCCAAATATGTTATTCGTAAAAAAATATGTATGCATTTAATGACCTGGTATAAATGGTGCATTGATCCGTTATACAGTTTAAAGCCATTATTTTTGCGTTATTGCCAAAAGTCGACCTTTAAAATAACTGCCCAATGTTTTCAGATTTCTATAAAGATGAAATGTGGATCCGTTCATTTGTACGTACGCTTGTACATTCGTACATAGGTTCATATGTTCGTACGAAACTTGGGTGAATGATGTGTCTTGCCATAGACATCCGTCATTTACAAAATTCCACTGATTATGCCAAAGGGGGGCACTGTATCCTTCGTGGGGGACTACATGTTGACTGTTGCTTTTTTAAAACAAAGTTAGTGATAAACCCAGCAGTCATACGAGACAGAACGAGACAGAAGTCTCTCTCTCTCTCTCTCTCTCTCTCTCTCTCTCTCTCTCAAGACTGATTGGAGAGGTCTTTTGGAGGGCTCTGTTCTTTTTCTTACAAAACTGCGCATTTTCTCTCTGTACCATGGCAAAATGTCCTTCCACTTATACTGTTTTCAAAATACCCCTCCATATACTCCTAAAAAAGGCATAATAAGTCATGTCAAACTGTCTTGAATTGCAGGAAATGTGTTTTCAAATTATTATTATTTTTTAAATCTGGGGAAGGACTCCCCCCACAGTTTTGCTTTGATCGAATGATTGTGTCCAGTTTCATTACACACTGATAACCAGGGAGACTAAGGGAGGAGAGGGGATGAGTGATACATACATTAAAGTTACTTTAACGCTGTGCTGTGTGTGTGTCTGCATCAGTGTGTGTGTATGTGTCAGTGTTAGTGTGTGTCTCAGTGTCACAGTGTGTGTTTGTGTGCGTGTCTCAGTGTCAGTTTGTGTGTGTGTGTGTGTGTGTGTGTGTGCATGCATCCTGTCACTGTGTTGTGACAGAATAAGATGTGTGGAATGGGCTGTGCAATCAGCAGGCCATCCACCCAAGCTATTTCCTTCCTCCCGGGCTCCCTCTGTCACGGTCCAGTAAATTGACCCAGTGATGCCTGGTTAGACAGGCCGCTGCTGCTGCTCCCACTGCATTACCCACAGCTCACAAATAAGTAACTTACTACAGCTGCACTGCAGAGAGAACAGAGACCCATTTCTCTATGCCTTGTGTTACCTCATCATCACCCCTCCCAAAATATACTTCCTACCAGCATCTCTATGCATATGCTGCTTCTCAAATCGCACCCTATTCCCTATAAAGTGCCTTACCTTTGACCAGAGCCCGATTGGCCCCATAGGATCTGGTTAAAAGTAGTGCACTATATAGAGAATAGGGTGTGATTTGGGACACATATTTCCTCATCACAACCACTTCCAAAAGACCTCATCGGCCCATAGATTTAGTCACATGCAGGTGTATCTGTCTTGTGCCCATAGCACTTGAGTTCAAATCATACATTACTGCAAGTCATCTTTACAGTACACTCTGCATTGCAAAAGCCACTCATCACCACCATCATCCGTGGTACCACCATCACACGTGGCAAAAGCATATTTCTCAAGTCAGAAATTATCATGCGGAGTACATACAGATGGTGTATGGTGAATGAATGTGTCATGTTTTGTCATTGATTATCATGTCTTGTCCCTGTGCTTCCCCTTCTATTCGTTTCCCTCTGCTGGTCTTATTAGGTTCTTTCCCTCTTTCTATCCCTCTCTCTCCCCCTCCCTCTCTCACTCTCTCGCTCTCTCTTCTCTCTATCGTTCCGTTCCTGCTCCCAGCTGTTCCTATTCCCCTAATCAATCATTTAGTCTTCCCACACCTGTTCCCGATCCTTTTCCCTGATTAGAGTCCCTATTTCTCTCCTTGTTTTCCGTTCCTGCCCTGTCGGATCCTTGTCTATATTCACCGTGCTGTGTCTATGTATTGCCCTGTCGTGTCGTGTTTCCCTCAGATGCTGCGTGGTGAGCAGGTGTCTGAGTCTGCTAGGTTCAAGTGCCTTCCCGAGGCAACCTGCAGTTCTTGATCAAGTCTCCAGTCTGTTCTCGTCTTTACGAGTAGTATTATGCCTTTTGTTTTGTAAAGTATCTTTACTGGATTAAAAACTCTGTTTTCGCCAAGTCGCTTTTGGGTCCTCATTCACCTGCATAACAGAAGGATCCGACCAAGGAATGGACCCAGCGACTACAGATGCTCGTAACACTGCCGTCGAGATCCAAGGAGCCATGCTCGGCAGACACGAGCAGGAATTGTCTGCTGCTCGCCATGCCGTGGAGAACCTGGCCGCTCAGGTTTCCGACCTCTCTGGACAGTTCCAGAGTCTTCGTCTCGTGCCACCTGTTACTTCCTGGCCTGCCGAGCCTCCGGAACCTAGGGTTAATAACCCACCTTGCTACTCCGGGCAGCCCACGGAGTGCCGCTCCTTTCTCACCCAGTGTGATATTGTGTTCTCTCTCCAACCCAACACATACTCTAGCGAGAGAGCTCGGGTTGCTTACGTCATTTCACTCCTTACTGGCCGGGCTCGAGAGTGGGGCACAGCTATCTGGGAGGCAAGGGCTGATTGTTCTAACAATTACCAGAACTTTAAAGAGGAGATGATTCGGGTTTTCGACCATTCAGTTTTTGGTAGGGAGGCTTCTAGGGCCCTGGCTTCCCTATGCCAAGGTGATCGATCCATAACGGATTACTCTATAGAGTTTCGCACTCTTGCTGCCTCTAGTGACTGGAACGAGCCGGCGCTGCTCGCTCGTTTTCTGGAGGGACTCCACGCAGTGGTCAAAGATGAGATTCTCTCTCGGGAGGTTCCTTCCAGTGTGGACTCTTTGATTGCTCTCGCCATCCGCATAGAACGACGGGTAGATCTTCGTCACCAAGCTCGTGGAAGAGAGCTTGCGTCAACGGTGTTTCCCTGCTCCGCATCGCAACCATCTCCCTCCTCTGGCTCAGAGACTGAGCCCATGCAGCTGGGAGGTATTCGCATCTCGACCAAGGAGAGGGAACGGAGGATCACCAACCGCCTGTGCCTCTATTGCGGATTTGATGGACATTTTGTCAATTCATGTCCAGTAAAAGGCCAGAGCTCATCAGTAAGCGGAGGGCTACTGGTGAGCGCTACTACTCAGGTCTCTTCATCTAGATCATGTACTACTATGTCGGTCCATCTACGCTGGACCGGTTCGGGTGCTACATGCAGTGCCTTGATTGACTCTGGGGCTGAGGGTTGTTTCATGGACGAAGCATGGGCTCGGAAACATGACATTCCTTTCAGACAGTTAGACAAGCCTACGCCCATGTTTGCCTTAGATGGTAGTCATCTTCCCAGTATCAGATTTGAGACACTACCTTTAACTCTCACAGTATCTGGTAACCACAGTGAGACTATTTCTTTTTTGATTTTTCGTTCACCTTTTACACCTGTTGTTTTGGGTCATCCCTGGCTAGTATGTCATAATCCTTCTATTAATTGGTCTAGTAATTCTATCCTATCCTGGAACGTTTCTTGTCATGTGAAGTGTTTAATGTCTGCCATCCCTCCCATTTCTTCTGTCCCCACTTCTCAGGAGGAACCTGGCGATTTGACAGGAGTGCCGGAGGAATATCATGATCTGCGCACGGTCTTCAGTCGGTCCCGAGCCAACTCCCTTCCTCCTCACCGGTCGTATGATTGTAGTATTGATCTCCTTCCGGGGACCACTCCTCCTCGGGGTAGACTATACTCTCTGTCGGCTCCCGAACGTAAGGCTCTCGAGGATTATTTATCTGTGTCTCTTGACGCCGGTACCATAGTGCCTTCTTCCTCTCCGGCCGGGGCGGGGTTCTTTTTGTTAAGAAGAAGGACGGTACTCTGCGCCCCTGCGTGGATTATCGAGGGCTGAATGACATAACGGTTAAGAATCGTTATCCGCTTCCCCTTATGTCATCAGCCTTCGAGATTCTGCAGGGAGCCAGGTGCTTTACTAAGTTGGACCTTCGTAACGCTTACCATCTCGTGCGCATCAGAGAGGGGGACGAGTGGAAAACGGCGTTTAACACTCCGTTAGGGCATTTTGAGTACCGGGTTCTGCCGTTTGGTCTCGCCAATGCGCCAGCTGTTTTTCAGGCATTAGTTAATGATGTTCTGAGAGACATGCTGAACATCTTTGTTTTTGTCTATCTTGACGATATCCTGATTTTTTCACCGTCACTCGAGATTCATGTTCAGCACGTTCGACGTGTTCTACAGCGCCTTTTAGAGAATTGTCTCTACGTAAAGGCTGAGAAGTGCTCTTTTCATGTCTCCTCCGTTACTTTTCTCGGTTCCGTTATTTCCGCTGAAGGCATTCAGATGGATTCCGCTAAGGTCCAAGCTGTCAGTGATTGGCCCGTTCCAAGGTCACGTGTCGAGTTGCAGCGCTTTTTAGGTTTCGCTAATTTCTATCGGCGTTTCATTCGTAATTTCGGTCAAGTTGCTGCCCCTCTCACAGCTCTTACTTCTGTCAAGACGTGTTTTAAGTGGTCCGGTTCCGCCCAGGGAGCTTTTGATCTTCTAAAAACGTTTTACGTCCGCTCCTATCCTCGTTACTCCTGACGTCACTAGACAATTCATTGTCGAGGTTGACGCTTCAGAGGTAGGCGTGGGAGCCATTCTATCCCAGCGCTTCCAGTCTGACGATAAGGTTCATCCTTGCGCTTATTTTTCTCATCGCCTGTCGCCATCTGAGCGCAACTATGATGTGGGTAACCGTGAACTGCTCGCCATCCGCTTAGCCCTAGGCGAATGGCGACAGTGGTTGGAGGGGGCGACCGTTCCTTTTGTCGTTTGGACAGACCATAAGAACCTTGAGTACATCCGTTCTGCCAAACGACTTAATGCCCGTCAAGCTCGTTGGGCGTTGTTTTTCGCTCGTTTCGAGTTTGTGATTTCTTACCGTCCGGGTAGCAAGAACACCAAGCCTGATGCCTTATCCCGTCTGTTTAGTTCTTCTGTGGCTTCTACTGATCCCGAGGGGATTCTTCCTTATGGGCGTGTTGTCGGGTTGACAGTCTGGGGAATTGAAAGACAGGTTAAGCAAGCACTCACGCACACTGCGTCGCCGCGCGCTTGTCCTAGTAACCTCCTTTTCGTTCCTGTTTCCACTCGTCTGGCTGTTCTTCAGTGGGCTCACTCTGCCAAGTTAGCTGGTCATCCCGGTGTTCGAGGCACTCTTGCGTCTATTCGCCAGCGCTTTTGGTGGCCGACTCAGGAGCGTGACACGCGCCGTTTCGTGGCTGCTTGTTCGGACTGCGCACAGACTAAGTCGGGTAACTCTCCTCCTGCCGGTCGTCTCAGACCGCTCCCCATTCCTTCTCGACCATGGTCTCACATCGCCCTAGACTTCATTACCGGTCTGCCTTTGTCTGCGGGGAAGACTGTGATTCTTACGGTTGTCGATAGGTTCTCTAAGGCGGCACATTTCATTCCCCTCGCTAAACTTCCTTCCGCTAAGGAGACGGCACAAATCATTATCGAGAATGTGTTCAGAATTCATGGCCTCCCGTTAGACGCCGTTTCAGACAGAGGCCCGCAATTCACGTCACAGTTTTGGAGGGAGTTCTGTCGTTTGATTGGTGCGTCCGTCAGTCTCTCTTCCGGGTTTCATCCCCAGTCTAACGGTCAAGCAGAGAGGGCCAATCAGACGATTGGTCGCATACTACGCAGCCTTTCTTTCAGAAACCCTGCGTCTTGGGCAGAACAGCTCCCCTGGGCAGAATACGCTCACAACTCGCTTCCTTCGTCTGCTACCGGGTTATCTCCGTTTCAGAGTAGTCTGGGTTACCAGCCTCCTCTGTTCTCATCCCAGCTTGCCGAGTCCAGCGTTCCCTCCGCTCAAGCGTTTGTCCAACGTTGTGAGCGCACCTGGAGGAGGGTGAGGTCTGCACTTTGCCGTTACAGGGCACAGACTGTGAGAGCCGCCAATAAACGCAGGATTAAGAGTCCAAGGTATTGTTGCGGCCAGAGAGTGTGGCTTTCCACTCGCAACCTTCCTCTTACGACAGCTTCTCGTAAGTTGACTCCGCGGTTCATTGGTCCGTTCCGTGTCTCCCAGGTCGTCAATCCTGTCGCTGTGCGACTGCTTCTTCCGCGACATCTTCGTCGCGTCCATCCTGTCTTCCATGTCTCCTGTGTCAAGCCCTTTCTTCGCACCCCGTTCGTCTTCCCTCCCCCTCCCGTCCTTGTCGAGAGCGCACCTATTTACAAGGTACGTAAGATCATGGACATGCGTTCTCGGGGACGGGGTCACCAATACTTAGTGGATTGGGAGGGTTACGGTCCTGAGGAGAGGAGTTGGGTTCCGTCTCGGGACGTGCTGGACCGTTCACTTATTGATGATTTCCTCCGTTGCCGCCAGGGTTCCTCCTCGAGTGCGCCAGGAGGCGCTCGGTGAGTGGGGGGGTACTGTCATGTTTTGTCATTGATTATCATGTCTTGTCCCTGTGCTTCCCCTTCTATTCGTTTCCCTCTGCTGGTCTTATTAGGTTCTTTCCCTCTTTCTATCCCTCTCTCTCCCCCTCCCTCTCTCACTCTCTCGCTCTCTCTTCTCTCTATCGTTCCGTTCCTGCTCCCAGCTGTTCCTATTCCCCTAATCAATCATTTAGTCTTCCCACACCTGTTCCCGATCCTTTTCCCTGATTAGAGTCCCTATTTCTCTCCTTGTTTTCCGTTCCTGCCCTGTCGGATCCTTGTCTATATTCACCGTGCTGTGTCTATGTATTGCCCTGTCGTGTCGTGTTTCCCTCAGATGCTGCGTGGTGAGCAGGTGTCTGAGTCTGCTAGGTTCAAGTGCCTTCCCGAGGCAACCTGCAGTTCTTGATCAAGTCTCCAGTCTGTTCTCGTCTTTACGAGTAGTATTATGCCTTTTGTTTTGTAAAGTATCTTTACTGGATTAAAAACTCTGTTTTCGCCAAGTCGCTTTTGGGTCCTCATTCACCTGCATAACAGAATGGGGAGAAAGGCAATGATTGTCGTGGCTCTTTTCATGTGGAGTTTAGTACACACCCTCAAGGGTACACTGCTATGACGCATTTAACTTACTCC
The DNA here is from genome assembly GCF_021184085.1 of Oncorhynchus gorbuscha. Lineage (NCBI taxonomy): Eukaryota > Metazoa > Chordata > Actinopteri > Salmoniformes > Salmonidae > Oncorhynchus > Oncorhynchus gorbuscha. The sequence goes on along the minus strand of NC_060189.1, from coordinate 37,827,423 downwards.
ACACAGTTCATACACAGGGCAAGAGAGAGAGAGAGAGAGAGAGAGAGAGAGAGACTCATTGATAGTCAATGGGATATCGTAAGACAAAAACACACTGATAGACAGACACAGCATACATGCGTTATTGAAATCAGCTTTGGATTCGATTTGATCACATTCAAGCAAGAGATACCATCTGTCTGATAACAATCATCTCTGCAAACAAACCAATATATAATGGCCCCCACCAGATTGAACTGACCTACCAAGCCCTCCTGTTTAAATGGTACCTTCTGCTGTCTTTACTCTAAGAAAAAAAAGGTGCTAAGTAGACCATGTAGGGTTCTTCAGTTTGTCCCCATAGGGGAACCCTTTTACATTTACATTTAAGTCATTTAGCAGACGCTCTTATCCAGAGCGACTAACAAATTGGTGCATTTACCTTATGACATCCAGTGGAACAGCCACTTTACAATAGTGCATCTAAATATTTTAAGGGGGGGGGGGGGTGAGAAGGATTAATTTATCCTATCCTAAGTATTCCTTAAAGAGGTGGGGTTTCAGGTGTCTCCGGAAAGTGGTGATTGACTCCGCTGTCCTGGCGTCGTGAGGGAGTTTGTTCCACCATTGGGGAGCCAGAGCAGCGAACAGTTTTGACTGGGCTGAGCGGGAACTGTACTTCCTCAGTGGTAGGGAGGCGAGCAGGCCAGAGGTGGATGAACGCAGTGCCCTTATTTGGGTGTAGGGCCTGATCAGAGCCTGGAGGTACTGAGGTGCCGTTCCCCTCACAGCTCCGTAGGCAAGCACCATGGTCTTGTAGCGGATGCGAGCTTCAACTGGAAGCCAGTGGAGAGAGCGGAGGAGCGGGGTGACGTGAGAGAACTTGGGAAGGTTGAACACTAGACGGGCTGCGGCGTTCTGGATGAGTTGTAGGGGTTTAATGGCACAGGCAGGGAGCCCAGCCAACAGCGAGTTGCAGTAATCCAGACGGGAGATGACAAGTGCCTGGATTAGGACCTGCGCCGCTTCCTGTGTGAGGTAGGGTCGTACTCTGCGGATGTTGTAGAGCATGAACCTACAGGAACGGGCCACCGCCTTGATGTTAGTTGAGAACGACAGGGTGTTGTCCAGGATCACGCCAAGGTTCTTAGCGCTCTGGGAGGAGTACACAATGGAGTTGTCAACCGTGATGGCGAGATCATGGAACGGGCAGTCCTTCCCCGGGAGGAAGAGCAGCTCCGTCTTGCCGAAGTTCAGCTTGAGGTGGTGATCCGTCATCCACACTGATATGTCTGCCAGACATGCAGAGATGCGATTCGCCACCTGGTCATCAGAAGGGGGAAAGGAGAAGATTAATTGTGTGTCGTCTGCATAGCAATGATAGGAGAGACCATGTGAGGTTATGACAGAGCCAAGTGACTTGGTGTATAGCGAGAATAGGAGAGGGCCTAGAACAGAGCCCTGGGGGACACCAGTGGTGAGAGTGCGTGGTGAGGAGACAGATTCTCGCCACGCCACCTGGTAGGAGCGACCTGTCAAGTAGGACGCAATCCAAGCGTGGGCCGCGCCGGAGATGCCCAACTCGGAGAGGGTGGAGAGGAGGATCTGATGGTTCACAGTATCGAAGGCAGCCGATAGGTCTAGAAGGATGAGAGCAGAGGAGAGAGAGTTAGCTTTAGCGGTGCGGAGAGCCTCCGTGATACATGGAAGAGCAGTCTCAGTTGAATGACTAGTCTTGAAACCTGACTGATTTGGATCAAGAAGGTCATTCTGAGAGAGATTAGCGGGAGAGCTGACCAAGGACGGCACGTTCAAGAGTTTTGGAGAGAAAAGAAAGAATGGATACTGGTCTGTAGTTGTTAACATCGGAGGGATCGAGTGTAGGTTTTTTCAGAAGGGGTGCAACTCTCGCTCTCTTGAAGACGGAAGGGACGTAGCCAGCGGTCAGGGATAAGTTGATGAGCGAGGTGAGGTAAGGGAGAAGGTCTCCGGAAATGATCTGGAGAAGAGAGGAGGGGATAGGGTCGAGCGGGCAGGTTGTTGGGCGGCCGGCCGTCACAAGACGCGAGTTTTCATCTGGAGAGAGAGGGGAGAAAGAGGTCAGAGCACAGGGTAGGGCAGTGTGAGCAGAACCAGCGGTGTCGTTTGACTTAGCAAACGAGGATCGGATGTCGTCGACCTTCTTTTCAAAATGGTTGACGAAGTCATCTGCAGAGAGGGAGGAGGGGGGAGGGGGAGGAGGATTCAGGAGGGAGGAGAAGGTGGCAAAGAGCTTCCTAGGGTTAGAGGCAGATGCTTGGAATTTAGAGTGGTAGAAAGTGGCTTTAGCAGCAGAGACAGAGGAGGAAAATGTAGAGAGGAGGGAGTGAAAGGATGCCAGGTCCGCAGGGAGGCGAGTTTTCCTCCATTTCCGCTCGGCTGCCCGGAGCCCTGTTCTGTGAGCTCGCAATGAGTCGTCAAGCCACGGAGCGGGAGGGGAGGACCGAGCCGTCCTGGAAGATAGGGGACATAGAGAGTCAAAGGATGCAGAAAGGGAGAGTTTTGTCAGGTTCTTCATAGAACTCCCTGTAAAATGGTTACCTAGAACTCTCTATGAACACTCTTTGGATGGTTATTCTTCTATGAATGGTTCCACCATCCATATTAGCCTTTAAAATCATATTATTTATGGCATATATTACGAAGCCTTTCTTTGAGGGCGTAGTTATACCCTAACATAGTGTTATTAGGACACTTATGCTTTACAGGCCACATCAGGCCTGCAAGTCACATTGTGCTGGCTTGCAAAGTGATGTTTAATTCCTATTGGAACAACAACCTGAATTCAGAATGACTGCCAGGGTAGGGAAGATGGAATACTGAGACTAGCTCAATCATCTAAACTGGAACAACCATCTCAGTTAAACTACTAACAAATTTGATTAGTTTATAAAAATATATACAATTTTTATTTGTGTAGCATAACATGTATGAATCAATGTACATGCAAAACCGATATTAAAACAAGCAATTCTGAAAATCACCTTGCAATAGAGCATGCTGGGAAATATGATATATGGTTCTATGTAGAACCCTTCTTGCCTTCCAAAGAATTATCAAATAACCGTTTCTTCCAAAAACAATTCTTAGGATGTTAAAGGTTCTAGGTAGAACCCTATCCTTCTTCAAAGAACCCTTATGGAACCCTTTTATCTAAGAGTGTGCATTTTTCATGGAGCCAGTCGGACAGAGTGGAACCCTAGCTACCAAGCAGAGTTAATGGTAATGCATCACGTTTTAATAGAGCAACACCTGTGAGGGCCAGAGCCTCTCAGTAATGAGAGTTGTGTAATAAATTAGCAGGGCCTTATTGAGATCTGTCTGTGGCCAAACAATGGCTCCACTGTTCCATCCCAGTGCTGCAGGCTCTCTCTTTCTCTCGCTGCCCCCACAGCAGCAGAAATCCTTTAAAACACCTAATGCCTCCACTTCCTCAATTTCTCTCCTTTGACAACCCCGCTACTTCCATCTCACATTTAATTACCATTTCATTTTTCATTTACCTCCAGAATCATCCTGAGTCCCCAACCTTCCATCTCCCAAGCAACAAAGACAAAAAAAAAAAAACAATCAGGCAGAATAGAATGCAACACGTGAATGCTAATATCTTCACGCAGCGTAATCTCAGCAGATGTTTAATATTATGCAGGTTTATGATGGCTTTTGAAGCAAAGAGAGCCATAACCCCATTATTTCAAGAGATGTGCCATTGTAATACCTGGTATTAGAGCCTGATCCACTGAGAGGTGACCAACCCAACCTCTCCATATTCCTAAACTGAGTTAAACCATTGTCTGTGTCCCAAATAGATCGCTTTCCCCTTAATCGTGTACTACTTTTGGCCCATAGGGAATAGGGTGCCAACTTGATCCCTCCAGCCTAAAATAAAGGAAAAGTTTATCCTCATAGACACTATTCATTTTGTGTCTGTATCTGAGGGTTAGGTGCTGTTCCTGATGTCAGTGTGAGTACTCCAACTATTTCAATTCACTTCATGTATTTGCTATTTTAAAGAACTTTATATTGCTTTCAGCCAGACTCTTTGAACGTGGATAATAATGCAACAGTGGAGTATTGTTGTTGTGTAGTGTATACTTTTATCTGGCTTTTTTACAAGGTGACTATTGAGAGTCAAAGAATGGTACCAACCTAAAACAATGTTATTAAATGTGTAGGGATGTAGACGAGTAGCTATACTATACTGCCTGCACCTGCCCGCCTGTCCAACATCACTACTCTGGACGGCTCTGACTTAGAATACGTGGACAACTACAAATACCTAGGTGTCTGGTTAGACTGCAAACTCTCCTTCCAGACCCACATCAAACATCTCCAATCCAAAGTTAAATCTAGAATTGGCTTCCTACTTCGCAAAAAAGCATCCTTCACACATGCTGCCAAACATACCCTTGTAAAACTGACCATCCTACCAATCCTTGACTTCAGCAATGTCATTTACAAAATAGCCTCCAATACCCTACTCAACAAATTGGATGCAGTCTATCACAGTGCCATCGGTTTTGTCACCAAAGTCCAATATACTACCCACCATTATGACCGGTACGCTCTCGTTGGCTGGCCCTCGATTCAAACTCGTCGCCTAACCCACCGGCTCCAGGTCATCTACAAGACCCTGCTAGGTAAAGTCCCCCCTTATCTCAGCTCGTTGGTCACCATAGCATCACCCACCTGTAGCACGCGCTCCAGCAGGTATATCTCTCTGGTCACCCCCAAAACCAATTCTTTCTTTGGCCGCCTCTCCTTCCAGTTCTCTGCTGCCAATGACTGGAATGAACTACAAAAATCTCTGAAACTGGAAACACTTATCTCCCTCAATAGCTTTAAGCACCAGCTGTCAGAGCAGCTCACAGATTACTGGACCTGTACATAACTCATCTATAATTTAGCCCAAACAACTACCTCTTTTCCTACTGTATTTATTTTATTTATTGATTTATTTTTCTCCTTTGCACCCAATTATTTTTATTTCTACTTTGCACATTCTTCCACTGGAAATCTACCATTCCAGTGTTTTACTTGCTATATTGTATTTACTTTGCCACTATGGCCTTTTTTGCCTTTACCTCCCTTATCTCACCTCATTTGCTCACATCGTATATAGACTTGTTTCTACTGTATTACTGACTGTATGTTTGTTTACTCCATGTGTAACTCTCTGTTGTTGTACGTGTCGAACTGCTTTGCTGTATCTTGGCCAGGTCGCAATTGTAAATGAGAACTTGTTCTCAACTTGCCTACCTGGTTAAATAAAGGTGAAATAAAAAAATAAATACTGTGTGCATGCAATGTGCATGCGTGCATGCGTTTGTGTGTGACTTACTTACTACTTAGTAGTAAGAGGTCAATCAATAATATCAAATCAAATCAAATCAAATGTATTTATATAGCCCTTCGTACATCAACTGATATCTCAAAGAGCTGTACAGAAACCCAGCCTAAAACCCCAAACAGCAAGCAATGCAGGTGTAGAAGCACGGTGGCAGGAGAAGTACTCCAGATATAACAAACTGACCCTAGCCCCCCGACACATAAACTACTGCAGCATAAATACTGGAGGCTGAGACAGGAGGGGTCAGGAGACACTGTGGCCCCATCCGAGGACACCCCCGGACAGGGCCAAACAGGAAGTATGGTAATATGGTAATACTGTACAGTCAGTCTACCAGTGTAGCGATACTGGGTCCTTTCATGTAAAGGCAATATGTTTATTAATTTGTTAACTACATTAATCAATTCCATTGTGGGGATAACAGATGTAAATGACTGTAGTGATTTAGCTGAATGGTTACCTTGAGATCGTTCATTTACAATCAGGTCTACAGGTCTATACTGATGTCTGGGGACATGAGGACTAACGCACAACAATTTCCAGCCGTTCAATCAGCCAGAGAGAGATGGTGGATATTACAGTACCAGGCCCTGTACACACTCAGGTTGTACAACTGTTTTACAACACATTTTACACAATGTCTGTGGTACAACTGAGAGTTTGTCTGGACACGTTTTTTAAAAATAAAACCATTGTGCCAAATGCGTTCTACAGCCTAAAGCTGAAATCCACATTAAGTGAAAAGCGCCACTGTTCGCCCCCAACTGCATTGTTATTGGTTTTGTTCATTCATGAAACGGAGGAGAGGAGCATATGGCAGCGTGCTAAAAATAAAATGGTACTCCTTTGTTCTTCTAGTATTCCAAACTGACGTGACAGTTTCGCCCTATGATTTCAGCTTTAATTGTGTACGATGCCAACGCTGATTCAAATTAGCACAGTGGGGAAATTGCATGTTTGAACATTCAGAGTAGTATAACCAATTTTCTGACACAAACTGTCCTTACATTTGAAAAACAACGTTAACGTGAATGTGTACTGCTCATCTCTGTGCTCTATTTATTATAGGAAACACGTTGACAACTGGTACTTTGCTTTGAGACAATATTAGTTCAGAGGGAATGTGCAATGCAATTCAAAGAGAGTTCAAAGCCAGACTGAAATGGGAATATGTCACTTTAAAAGAGAAGAGCTAGTCTGTTATGCTCTTTCTATCACTGTCTTCGTCTTTTATCCCCAAGTCTGTAAGGGGTAGCTGTACAGGCTGAAGCTAGATAATAGCAATACCATATGCTTTAGGAGATGACTCAAAAAGTAGTTTCATTAGCTAGGTTTCTATCTAATTGGCAACAGAGTTGTATGTGCTGGCCTGTCTTCCCACCTTTGGGACAGACATGAGCATATCTTCATTATGTACATATCTCTGGTATAGCCTACGTGATGAGATTTTTATGGCGAAGTGAGCAAGATTATTTTTTATTTGTCAAACTGCAGCCAAGCAAAAATCATCATGTCACCAGATTAAGATCCTCGATATTTATTGGAAAGGAGCATCAAGCTCATCACCTTGCGCTTTCACCACCCTGTGAAGTTCATCATAACTTATTTCATCTGTAGCTTAATAAACTGCATCCTTTCCCGAGTCGTGGTGGGAGGACCACACAACATGTGTGACTCCAAGTTAACTTCGACATGATGGTTATTATATCAATATTTGCACATAAAACATTCCCATGGCCATTTCTCACGAAATTAATATTACCTACAGAAAATATCCCACCTTGTCTAGCTTATTTTGTTTTTGTCTACATTTAGAAAGTTTACCAGCAAATTTGCTTTTTCCGTCAGGCCTGTAGTCTTTTTTAAAATCCTGCATGTATTTTACTCGCGTAAAAAGGTTGGATGGAAACCTGGTTATTTAGTGTAAAAAAAAAAGAACACTAATTTGATGTCAAATCAAATCAAAGTTTATTTGTCACGTGCACCGGATACAACAGGTGTAAACCTTACAGTGAAATGATTACTTACAGGCTCTAACCAATGGTGCGAGAAAAAAAAGGTGTGTATGTGTGTGTGTGTGTGTGTGTGTGTGTGTGTGTGTGTGTGTGTGTGTGTGTGTGTGTGTGTGTGTGTGTGTGTGTGTGTGTGTGTGTGTGTGTGTGTGTGTGTGTGTGTGTGTGTGTGTGTGTGTAGGTATGCAAAGAAGTAAAACAACAGTAAAAAGACATTTGAAAAAAGAGTATCAAGGCTATATACAGACACCTGTTATTCAGGCTTATTGAGGTAGTGTGTACATGTAGGTATGGTTAAAGTGACTATGCATATATGATGAACAGAGAGTAGCAGTAGCGTAAAAAGAGGGGTTGGCGGGTGGAGGGACACAATGCAGATAGCCCGGTTAGCCAATGTGAGGGAGCACTGGTTGGTCAGGCCAATTGAGGTAGTATGTACATGAACATATAGTTAAAGTGACTATGCATATAAGATAAACAGAGATTAGCAGCAGCGTAAAAGAGGGGTTGGGAACCTTCTATTTACTGAATTGGATAGACTATTGTGAAACATAGTAGGTAGTGAAAAAGGGAAAACGCATTGCACATGTGGTTGTGGATTCTTGTGGTATTTGTGGTGTGTAGATAAAAAAAGAAATGTACCAATCCCAGATTGTCCCATTAAAAACCCGGGACACAGGTGTGAAAGCAAACAATTATGCGTTATGAAAAGAAAAATGAGGAAGGTCCACATAGTATTTACAGTGAAGGAAAAGAAAAATGTATGCCATCTTTAGTGACACACATTGATACAGAAGGTAAAAAATAATTATAATTTGAGACACAGATTGGAGAAGCACATTGTGACACGCATTATAAATATGCTCATATTCACAGGCGTGTAAACAACAGACAATCATAGCTCAGTTGAGTAGCAGGGTTTAGACCTTAAATTTGGATCAACCGACCCAAGTGGGACTTCCCTTCCTCAGTGACATCAAATCATTCACCTGAATTGTCCCAGGAAAGTCCCCTGTTGTGCTCCTATCCAGTCCTGGTCCCTGTATGTGGATCTGGTGCATGTTGTCAGCCCTGCAGAACCTGTAATAGAGCCCAGAGCGACCGCCGCCCGGGTGCTACTGAGAAATTTACAGTGTGTGGTTCAGCATGGGGATGTACTGTAGAGAGAAGAGATGGAGAGAGCCCTGGATGAGTTTTTAAAGGGGCAATTTGGGATTGGTACATCACTTTTTTTTACTTCTAATTAAATTATGTATAGTCATTGATTCTAAAAGAATCAAACTTATAAATGCCTCAGTGAATATGGTTAAAACAATCATTTTGATGTTAAAGATGGTCAGTCCTTCAATCCATAGCTCCATCTATGCAATTTGAGACATTTAATATCCCTAGCTCCATCCCTCAGCTGTTTGCCTAAACAAAGTGGGGAGATACCTACTTTGTTGTTTGTAACCCAGATTGCGCCTTCAATAAGAGCTGACAAAGTTTTGAGATGGTGCCTCCTCTCAGACAGGTGAGACGTAACAAGAGGAGAAAAAGAGGAGGCTGATAAATGTGTCTGGGTGTTGAGGAGCAGGGGACCCTCTTAGGGGCCTCATTCTGGGGCCACACTACACACCCAGGAAGGCCCCACTGGGGCCACAGACAAGAATGGTGCTTTAACAGAAATAAGGCATTGAGGGATTGTCTCAAAGACCTGAACTAGGTCTATATCTATAACCGCTATAGTTCTCTGCATGAAACCATATACTTGCATTACAGGAACACACTATAGGTATTTTCAGACAGGTACTTATTGTATAGTAAGAGATGAGACACAGGGATTATGTCTGCATCCCAAATTGCACCCTAATCCCTATTTAGTGCATGGGCCAACGTCAAAATATCAAAAGTATTGCACCAAAATAGGAAATAGGGTTGCGTTTGGGACACACCCAGGGATTATGAAAATGTCAGAACCCTCTGTCAAAGTAATGTCATACTAAATAGTTGAGGTTCTGCTGTGGGTGGGCTAGGGGTCATAATCCTCAGGTACATCTCTATAATAGAGAACAGAGCATCAGACAACGTCTAATCCTATCAGTTTCCTTTCACTGGTGGGAGACAGCAGCACGACAATGACAGGCCATGAATTACATTGATCTGAGAGTGTGTGTGTGTGTGTATCTGAGTGGTCAGATCAATAAACGTGGGCTGTGTGTGAGTCCTTCTGCCTTCCCTTGTGTTATTTACTGCTAAACAACATAATCAATTTAAAGTTCCCCCTCACATACAGAGATCAATCATACATTTGAGGCCGCTCTTCCGACTTCAATATCCTGGTTTAAAGCAGAGGCTCAGGATTGTGTGAGCATGCGAGAGTATTAGAATGTGTGTGTGCCACATTGGCAGCAGAGGGAGAATGGAAGTCATTTGACTGTTGTGAAGGCATCCGTCCATGATACAGCATCATTCAGTTTGGATTAAGTTTCCCTGGCAGAGTGGTGGTTCGGCGGAAACATAATCATTCTTTGGAGAGGTGTTTAAACTACTTCTCCTCCCTCCATTACCAATGAAAATAAATCTGATAGCTTTTGAAGTCGTGAGGATTCGAGGAAATGCATTTTGCATTCTGCATTTATTTGCCAGAGACTTTGAAATCTACAGAGTTGGTTTTGGAGGAGCAGTTAATTTTGAACTTTGCTGATTATTTGTTATTTACCTATTTATTTACTTATTTTCTTGCTTATTTCTAATAAAACCCCATCCCACCACCCTTGACTAAAAATATTTTTGATACTGATTGTCCTGTTTGTCACAATCTTGAATATTTTGAATTATGTTGTTATTGATTTTGTTAATTAATGAGAGAGAGAGAGAGAGTGTCATGTTTTGTCATATATTGTCTTGTCCTTGTGCTTTCCCTTCTATTCGTTTCCCCCTGCTGGTCTTATTAGGTTCGTTCCCTTTTTTCTATCCCTCTCTCTCCCCCTCCCTCTCTCTCTTCTCTCTATCGTTCCGTTCCTGCTCCCAGCTGTTCCTCATTCTCCTACTCACTCATTTAGTCTTTTCACACCTGTCCCCTATTTTGTCCTCTGATTAGAGTCCCTATTTCTCCCCTTGTTTTCCACTTCTGTCCTTGTCGGATCCTTGTATGATGTTCGCTGTGCTGTGTCCTTGTCTCGCCCTGTCGTGTCTTGTCTCCTTCAGATGCTGCGTGTGAGCAGGTGTCTTAGTCTGCTACGGTCGGTGCCTTCCCGAAGCAACCTGCAGTCAATGGTCGAGTCTCCAGTCTGTCCTCGTTACTACGAGTGGATTTAAGTTTTTTCCTGTTTTGTTTTCGTCTTGAGTTTTCCAGGATTATTACTTTTGCCATTTACTGGAATAAAGACTCTGTTTTCGCTAAGTCGCTTTTGGGTCCTCATTCACCTGCATAACAGAGAGACTTGGACTTTTTGTCTTTCTTTAATTAAACATTCTCATTCCATTAAAACCTTAACCCCCCCCCCCCCCTTAAAATAATATAACACCATATATCCTGTACTGCAGTACTGCATAGCATACCATACTCACCTACCCTCTACCCCACGATACAAAACAACACCACACATCACAATGACAAAAACCTCACAACTTCTACAACCGTATATACAAAACATCTTCCCCAGCTGTACAGACTGCCCTCTGACACACCATATCTCCTGAAACATCTCCACACATTTTTATCATTTTGTAGAACTCAAATTCCACCGGAAGGTACGCTGAGACCATCCCATTAAATAATAGAAAAGGGTCTGTTATGTACCCACATTTGACCCTGTTCCTACTTGTTAGCCAAATAGACAACTTTGCCTCAGCAAACAGAAAATTCAACAAAACACATTTGGCCTTCTCCTTATTTGAATAATTTGAATTGAATCTCTTTCTCTCTCTCTCTTTCTCTCTCTCAGAGGACCTGAGCCCTAAAACCATGCCTCAGGACTACTTGGCCTGATGACTCCTTGCTGTCCCCTGTCCACCTGGTCTTGCTGCTGCTCCAGTTTCAACTGTTCTGCCTGCGGCTATGGAACCCTGACCTATTCACTGGAGGTGCTACCTTGTCCCGGACCTGCTGTTTTGGACTCTCTTCCACACCTTCTGTCCCTAACTCTGAATGACTGGCTATGAAAAGCCAACTGACATTTACTCCTGAGGTCCTGACCTGTTGCACCCTCTACAACCACTGTGATTATTATTATCTGACCTTCTGGTCATCTATTAACATTTGAACATCTTGGCCATGTTCTGTTATAATCTCCACCCGGCACAGCAAGAAGAGGACTGGCCACCTCTCAGAGCCTGGTTCCTTTGGAGTTTTTCCTAGCCACCATGCCTCTACATCTACAACTGCTTTGCTTGCTGTTTGGGGTTGTATGCTGTGTTTCTGTATAGCACTTTGTGACATCGGCTGATGTAAAAAGGGCTTTATAAATAAATTTGATCGATTGATTGACCTGCAATGGCGGAAACATTGGTGGCCCCTCCCCCTTTGGCTGCTCAAACACCCGCATTACCGACACAGACAGTGCCTCAAGAACCTCCTCCAGGAATCTCTCCAGCAGCCTAAGAGACACTATTCCTGTTTGTTGTGCCAGGACTTCCAGGGTTTTCCACCTCTCCTGTCCCAGCAGTCGCAGGTCACCCAGCCTTAGTAAACCCGCTGCCATCAGTCACCTCTGGAGGGTGGCCGACTGAACCAATATCAAAGGGATGGATGATGGGCTCCTCCCACACCCACAATCCAGGCTCCACACCCCGTTCTCGTGTGGGCCTTAACAGCTGCCACGCCCTCAGCACCGCAGAGTAAAAGCCACAGCTAGTTTATGCCACAGGGAAGATGCCACCAGGTTGTTGATTATCAGGACCCTCCCTCTATATGACCAGAGGAAGAATTGGTTTTGGGGGTGACCAGAGAGATATACCTGCTGGAGCGCGTGTTACAGGTGGGTGCTGCTATGGTGACCAGCGAGCTGAGATAAGGGGGACTTTACCTAGCAGGGTCTTGTAGATGACCTGGAGCCAGTGGGTTTGGCGACGAGTATGAAGCGAGGGTCAGCCAACGAGAGCGTACAGGTCGCAGTGGTGGGTAGTATATGGGGCTTTGGTGACAAAACAGATGGCACTGTGATAGACTGCATCCAATTTATTGAGTAGGGTATTGGAGGCATTGCCAAAGTCGAGGATCTGTAGGATGGTCAGTTTTACAAGGGTATGTTTGGCAGCATGAGTGAAGAATGCTTTGTTGCGAAATAGGAAGCAAAATCTAGATTTAACTTTGGATTGGAGATGTTTGATGTGAGTCTGGAAGGAGAGTTTACAGTCTAACCAGACACCTAGGTATTTGTAGTTGTCCACATATTCTAAGTCAGAACCGTCCAGAGTAGTGAAGTTGTAAGGGAAGACCCCCCTGTATTGGACAAAAATGAATGGGAAGTCATTGGCATCGGACAAACCATATACACATTGTCCAATACCACCCAATTCGGCGTTGATTCATGCAAAGTGTATTGCAAATGCCATATGGCAATTGCCAGTTGTAACACTTTAAAAATTCAACAGGTGGCGAATCCGCTCCACCATGGATTTTCATATTGGAAATGTAACCCAAGTCAACCTCCAAAAGCAAAATTTTGAAAAAATGAATTTTTTGTCAAAAACTTATCACCCCTTAGAAAAGTGCTTTCTGGGCCGTTTTTCGAAATTCTTTCGATTTTTTTTGTCAATTACACGTGTTTTAGAACTGTATGAATATACTTTTGTCCAATTTTATTGTCATATATATTTTAATTTTTACATGCGCATAAGTAATATGTTTTGTCCATTTTTAATATGATTTCATAGGAAGTCAAAAGTCAAAAATGTCAAAATTTTGTAAAAAACTTCACACACCCTTAAAAAAGTGCTTTCTGGACCGTTTTTCGAAATTCTTTCAAATGTTGTGTTAATTACACACGTATAAGAACTGTATCAACATACTTTAGTTGTATTTTATTATCATAATTTTTTTTTACTTGTGCATAAGGAATATGATTGTTCCATTTACAATATGATTTCATAGGAAGTCAAAAGTTACTTTTTTGGGGGCCAAATGCCATAAGAAATTTGACATCATCAAAAATCCTGCAGAAATGCAAAATTGACTGGCCTGATGAACTCTGGATGGCCGGGCAGTGATAGTTGTTCCTTTCCATCACTCGTTGTGTTGATTTCATCCATTTTGTGATGTTTTTTTCACTATAGAATCAAATTGCAAATGCACATGCATTTGCAATATGTTTCAATGGGCATTTACCATATGAAATTTGACATGCTCAAAAATGCAAAATTGACTGGCCTGATGAACACAGGATGGCCGAGCAGTGATAGTTGTACCTTTCCATCACTCGTTGTGTTGATTTCATCGTGTCCATTTGGTGATGTTTTTTCACTATACAATCATATTGCAAGTGCACGTGCATTTGCAATATGGTTCAATGGGCAGGTACCATCACGAAATTGTCATGCTATAAAAATCCTGCAGGAATGTGAAATTGACTGGCCCGATGAACTCGGGATGGCTGGGCAGTGATTCTGGTTCATCTCAATGGCTCGTTAGGGTTGATTTCAGAATGTCACTTTTGGTGATGGTACCTCACTGTTTAAACATATTGCAAATGGACAAGAGTCACCAGCAAGTCACCGTCCATCAGTCAATTAGATATCATTCTGACACCAAACTGATACAAACTGACACTAAACCCACTTTTTCCAACTCGTTTAGTAGCCAACTATCACATACTTCAGAGCTGGCCCAAAATTCACAACGCCTTTGGTTCAAACCATAAAAAAACATAAAACACGTAGTTACGTTCTAGCTGCGGGTCCATTTCTTATGTTACGTGTAGGCCTAGCTGAGGCGACCCCGAATCCCAAGTTTCGGCTCGATCGGTCATTTGGTGTCCGAGCAAAACCCTAATTGGTGCTGAAAATCCACTTTTTTCCATGCCTTGCTATGGGTCCTTGAATGAGCTATCGGACAGAAACATTGAGGTCCGTCACTATGGGCCGAGCCAGTTTCAATGCACCTAGTCTTGTGTCTCTGAGACTTTTCTAAATGTTGTCATTTTCGTAATGGTCAAAATGAATTGAAGTCATTGCAAATGTACGAGGCTGTTTCTCGGTCCGAGAACATTCTAGAGCCACCTAACTCACCATGCACTATCGACCTGAGGTCTAGAACAGGTTTCTAAAGTTTCAGAACTCTAGGTCTGACGTTTCTTTTTTAGCTCGAACAAAGCTAACTATTGGAGGCACTGTGCACCCCAATACGTCCCTCCTTCCAAGTTGTGTGTCTGTGTGATTTAGTTTTCCTTTGAAATTTTATGGGAAAAATGACTGATTTACAGTTCATGAGGGTTGCCTAATCACACATATGAAGTTTTGGACAGATCTGACTTTTTTAACCCCCTCGAAACAGCCCAAGAGACACCACTTATGGCACTTCCGGTTGGCACAGGAAGCTATAAGTCAACACATATCCTCACTGGGGTATGCTGTTACAGAATCCTGAGTTTTAAGTCTTTATGTTTAGAATTGACTGGTTTACACAGGGTTGAATGCACTATGTCTATCAAACTGCAGGCAGGGTATGGATATACACTTTTAGGGTGATTTTAACCACTTCCGGTTGGTCCAGGAAGCTTAGAATCAACACAGGTAGACCTCATACTGGCCTGATGGACTGTTACCAAAGACAGGTTCATTAGGCATTCATAACCCACATAGGCTTCAGGTTGAATTTAGAGGTGCAGGCAATGTATTCCTATGGGGAGAGAGGTCAATGCAAACTGTTTGATGTAAACACCTTCTTTTAACTGTTAAGGGTTAATGCCACATGGTCAAGGTTAGGCTTGCACGGATCGTGAGGACCTTAGGAACGTACCTGAGGTCGAATTGTGCTTCTCACTCTAACAGTTCTCTCACTGTCACCCAAAAGCAAATGACATTGAGGGCCAGCCTTCATTTTGGGCCTACTTTTCTAATGGTCGCTGTGCTTAGGCCGAGCGAGCTACGGTCAAGCGGGGCATCTCGTTGAACTCGGCATGGCCTAGGGAATATGGAAATGCCATTTTAGGCTTTGTGTGTCTTTAAGCACCGCACTTTGTCACTCCATCCTTGCTGTGTGTGTGTTTCTGTGTGTGTGTGTGTGAGAGAGAGCTTTTCTTTGACATCTGTTGGGAGAAATGACTGACTTACAGTTTATGGGGGTTGCCTAATCACACATATGAAGTTTTGAAAAGATCTGACCTTTTTAACCCTTGGAAACTGCCACTGTGACACCATTTAAGGCACTTCCGGTTGGCACAGGAAGCTATAAATAAACTCATATCCTGATTGGGTTATGCCTTTACAGAATCCTGAGTTTTAAGTCTTTACGTTAAGAACTGAGTTATTTACAGAGGGTTTAGTGAGTGTGTGTTATTTCAGAAAATGTGTTTCAGGAAGTGGATGGCTGCAAACTTTCTACTATTAAACTCGGACAAAACAGAGATGCTTGTTCTAGGTCCCAAGAAACAAAGAGATCTTCTGTTGAATCTGACAATTAATCTTAATGGTTGTACAGTCGTCTCAAATCAAACTGTGAAGGACCTCGGCGTTACTCTGGACCCTGATCTCTCTTTTGAATAACATATCAAGACCATTTCAAGGACAGCTTTTTTCCATCCACGTAACATTGCAAAAATCAGAAACTTTCTGTCCAAAAATGATGCAGAAAAATTAATCCATGCTTTTGTCACTTCTAGGTTAGACTACTGCAATGCTCTACTTTCCGACTATCCGGATAAAGCATTGAATAAACTTCAGTTAGTGCTAAATACGGCTGCTAGAATCCTGACTAGAACCCAAAAATTTGATCATATTACTCCAGTGCTAGCCTCTCTACACTGGCTTCCTGTCAAAGCAAGGGCTGATTTCAAGGTTTTACTGCTAACCTACAAAGCATTACATGGGCTTGCTCCTACCTATCTCTCTGATTTGGTCCTGCCGTACATACCTACACGTACTCTACGGTCACAAGACGCAGGCCTCCTAATTGTCCCTAGAATTTCTAAGCAAACAGCTGGAGGCAGGGCTTTCTCCTATAGAGCTCCATTTTTATGGAACGGTCTGCCTACCCATGTCAGAGACGCAAACTCGGTCTCAACCTTTAAGTCTTTACTGAAGACTCATCTCTTCAGTGGGTCATATGATTGAGTGTAGTCTGGCCCTGGAGTGTGAAGGTGAACGGAAAGGCTCTGGAGCAACGAACCACCCTTGCTGTCTCTGCCTGGCCGGTTCCCCTCTTTCCACTGGGATTCTCTGCCTCTAACCCTATTACTGGGGCTGAGTCACTGGCTTACTGGGGCTCTCTCATGCCGTCCCTGGAGGGGGTGCGTCACCTGAGTGGGTTGATTCACTGTTGTGTTCGTCCTGTCTGGGTTGCCCCCCCCCCTTGGGTTGTGCCGTGGCGGAGATCTTTGTGGGCTATACTCAGCCCTGTCTCAGGATGGTAAGTTGATGGTTGAAGATATCCCTCTAGTGGTGTGGGGGCTGTGCTTTGGCAAAGTGGGTGGGGTTATATCCTTCCTGTTTGGCCCTGTCCGGGGGTGTCCTCGGATGGGGTCACAGTGTCTCCTGACCCCTCCTGACTCAGCCTCCAGTATTTATGCTGCAGTAGTTTATGTGTCAGGGGGCTGGGGTCAGTTTGTTATATCTGGAGTACTTCTCCTGTCCTATTTCGTGTCCTGTGTGAATCTAAGTGTGCGTTCTCTAATTCTCTCCTTATCTCTTTCTTTCTCTCTCTCGGAGGACCTGAGCCCTAGGACCATGCCCCAGGACTACCTGACATGATGACTCCTTGCTGTCCCCAGTCCACCTGGCCATGCTGCTGCTCCAGTTTCAACTGTTCTGCCTTACTATTATTCGACCATGCTTGTCATTTATGAACATTTGAACATCTTGGCCATGTTCTGTTATGATCTCCACCCGGCACAGCCAGAAGAGGACTGGCCACCCCACATATGCTCTCTATAATTCTCTCTTTCTTTCTCTCTCTCGGAGGACCTGAGCCCTAGGACCGTGCCCGATGACTCCTTGCTGTCCCCAGTCCACCTGACTGTGCTGTGCTCCCGTTTCAACTGTTCTGCCTTATTATTATTCGACCATGCTGGTCATTTATGAACATTTGAACATCTTGGCCATGTCCTGTTATAATCTCCACCCGGCACATCCAGAAGAGGACTGGCCACCCCACATAGCCTGGTTCCTCTCTCGGTTTCTTCCTAGGTTTTGGCCTTTCTAGGGAGTTTTTCCTAGCCACCGTGCTTCTACACCTGCATTGCTTGCTGTTTGGGGTTTTAGGCTGGATTTCTGTACAGCACTTTGAGATATCAGCTGATGTACGAAGGGCTATATAAATAAATTTGATTTGATTTGATTTTGATCATTTGAGAAACCAAGGCTATCGAGTCTGCCGATGAGGATGTGGTGATTGACAGAGTCGAAAGCCTTGGCCAGGTCAATGAATATGGTTGCACAGTATTGTTGCTTATCGATGGCGGTTAAGATATCATTTAGGACCTTGAACGTGGCTGAGGTGCACCCATGACCAGCTCTGAAACCAGATTGCATAGCGGAGAAGGTATGGTGGGATTCGAAATGGTCAGTAATCTGTTTGTTGACTTAGCTTTCGAAGACCTTAGAAAGGCAGGGTAGGATAGATATAGGTCTGTAGCAGTTTGGGTCAAGAGTGTCCCCCCCCCCTTTGAAGAGGGGAGTGACTGCAGCTGCTTTCCAATCTTTGGGAATCTCAGATGACATGAAGGAGAGGTTGAACAGGCTAGTAACAACAATTTCGGCATATATTTTTTTAGAAAGAAAGGGTCCAGATTGTCTGATTTTTCTGATTTGTAGGGGTCCAGATTTTGCAGCTCTTTCAGAACATCAGCTGACTGGATTTGGGAGAAGGAGAAATGGGGAAGGCTTGGGCGAATTGCTGTGCGGTGTGCAGTGCTGTTGACCGGGGAAGCCAGGTGGAAAGCATGGCCAGCCGTAGAAAAATGCTTATTGAAATTCTCAATTATAGTGGATTTATCGGTGGTGACAGTGTTTCCTATCCTTAGTGCAATGGGCAGCTGGGAGGAGGTGTTCTTATTCTCCATGGACTTTACAGTGTCCCAGAACTTTTTTGAGTTTGTGTTGCAGGAAGCAAATTTCTGCTTGAAAAAGATAGCCTTTTCTAACTGCCTGTGTATATTGGTTTCTGGTATCCAATTGTTAGTTGTTACTATCTTGTCTCCGGTATGGACTCGGGAGAGACGAAGGTCGAAAGCCATGCGTCCTCTGAAACAGAACCCAACACAGCGGAAGCCAGCCGCACCAATGTGTCGGAGGAAACACCGTGCACCTGGCGACCTGGTTAGCGTGCACTGCACCCACAGGAGTAGCTAGTGTGCGATGAGACAAGGATATCCCTACCGGCCAAACCCTCCCTAACCCTGACTACGCTAGGCCAGTTTTGGTGGGCGGACCTCTCTTTGCAGGTTTGTTGTGGTTCCATATTTCTTCCAGTTTTTAATAATGGATTTAATGGCGTTCTGTGGCATGTTCGAACCCTGATCTGTACTTCTCCACAACTTTGTCCTTGACTTGTTTGGAGAGCTCCTTGGTCCTCATTGTTTCACTTGCTTGGTGGTGCCCTTGCTTAGTGGTGTGGCAGACTGTGTGGCCTTTCAGAACAGGTGTATATATTCTGAGATCATGTGACAGGTCATGTGACACTTAGATTGCACACAAGTGGACTTTATTTAACTAAATATGTGACTTCTGAAGGTAATTGGTTGCTCCAGATCTTATTTAGGGACTTCATAGCTAAGGAGGTGAGTACGCACCACTTTTCTGTTTTTGATTTTGAGTTATTGACTTATTTTTCCACTTCACCAATTTTGGACTATTTTTTGTATGTCCATTACATGAAATCCAAATAAAAATCTATTTAAATGCAACAAAATAGGAAAAATGCCAAGGGGGGTGAATACTTTTGCAAGGCACCTGTCATGCCTTGGTGATTGTATTTTGTGTTTTTGTTATATGTTTGGGTAGGCCAGGGTGTGACATGGGTTTATATGTTGTTTTCGTATTGGGGTTTGTAGTATTTGGGATCGCGGCTAATTAGGGGTGTTGTATAGGCTTGGCTGCCTGAAGCGAATCTCAATCAGAGTCAGGTGATCCTCGTTGTCTCTGATTGGGAACCGTATTTAGGGAGCCATAGTTTCGCTTTGTATTTCGTGGGTGTATGTTCCTGTCTTTGTGTAGTATTCACCAGATAGGCTGTAATAAGTTTCACGTTCCGTTCTGTTGTTTTTGTATTTAGTATTCAGTTATTTCATGTACCGCGATTCTTTTCATTAAAGTCATGAGTAACCAACACGCTGCATTTCGGTCCGACTCTTTTTCTTCAACAGACGAACGCCGTTACAGCACCGTATTTGTCAACAAATTGGCGTGTGCACTAGAACAATCTGCAGCAGCCTACTAGAATCTGAAGTCAGATGTGTACTGTTTCCTGATGATCTGGTGCTTCTGTCCCCAACCGAAGAAGGCCTACAGCAGCACCAAACCTGGGCCCTGACAGAAAATCTCAGTAAGACAAAAATAATGGTGTTGCAAAAAGGTCTTGTTGCCTGACCACAAAAACAAATTCCATCTAGACACCGTTGCCCTAGAGCACACAAAAAACTATACAGTACCTACTTCAGCATTTAACATCAGCCCCACAGGTAACCTTCACAAAGCTATGAACGATCTGACAGAAAAGGCAAGAATGGCCTTCTACACCATCAAAAGGACCATAAAATTCGACATTACAATTAGGATCTGGCTAAAAATACTTGAATCAGTTATAGAACCCATTGCCCTTTATTTTTGTGAGGTCTGGGGTCCACTCACCAACCAAGAATGAACAAAATGGGATAAACACCAAATTGAGACTCTGCATGCATAATTCTGCAAAAACATCCTCTGTGTTCAACGTAAAAAAGACCAAATAATGCATGCAGAGCAGAATTAGGCTCATTCCCGCTAATTATCAAAATCCAGAAAAGATCCCTTAAATTCTACAACCACCTAAAAGGAAATGATTCCCAAATCTTCTATAACAAAGTAATCCCCTAGAGAACCTAGAGAAGAGTCCCATAAGCAAGCTGGTCCTGGGGCTCTGCTCACAAATACAAACACACCCCACAGAGCCCCAGGACAGCAGCACAATTAGAGCCAACCAAATCATGAGAAAACAAAAAATAATTACTTAACACATTGGAAAGAATTTACCAAAAAACTGAGCAAACTGGAATGCTATTTTGCCCTAAACAAAGAGTACACAGTGGCAAAATACCTGACCACAAAAATTAAGGAAGGCTTTGACTATGTACAGATTCAGTGAGCATGGCCTATCTATGTGCACACTGCCCAAACACACATTTCCCTCAGATTACATCCACAAATAATTACAATTTGATCACATTTTGATAAACTCCCATATCTGTTCTGTGAAATATCACAGTGTGCCATCACAGCAGCAATATTTGTGACCTGTTGCCACAAGACAAGGGCAACCAGTGAAGAATAAACACAATTTTAAATACAACACATATTTATGTTTATTTATTTTCCCTTTTGTACTTTAACTATCTGCACATCATTATAACACTGTACCTAACCATAATATGACATTTTAAATGTGTCTATTCCTTTGAGACTTGCATGTGTAATGTTTACTGTTAATTTTGTTTTGTTCATTTCACTTTTCTTTATTAGCTGTGTCAATGTAAACAGCAAGAGAGAGAGAAAACTTTGACCACGTTACCTTCAGGATTAAAGCTGCTCCGCCTGTCAATCAGATCTGTTAACACCTCCCCCGCTGACCAGCAGAAACACAGTGAAAGGGGAGAGTCAGTGTGTTAGCCAGCCAGCTAGCTCTGCTCTACAAGTGCTCTCTGCCTCCATTTAGAATGACAGGTGAATGGATTTTTGGATGCACTCCAATACACACTCCTGAATATTGCTTAGTTGGCTGAGAACATTAGCCTTCTGTAATACACAAAGGGTAGGGAAGAAAGTATATGAGATACAGTCAGAGGTGAAAGTAAGGCAGGATGGTCCGGTACAGCGTCCCTGCAAAATAAATAGTGGGGGTATGTCGTACCGGTAAAACATGAAACTATCACAGTAATTCGAACAAAATGTCAAGAAAACTTTAGGCTATTACTGTCATGTTTTGTCATTTATTATCATGTCTTGTCCCTGTGCTTCCCATTCTATTCGTTTCCCTCTGCTGGTCTTGTTAGGTTCTTTCCCTCTTTCTATCCCTCTCTCTCCCCCTCCCTCTCTCACTCTCTCGCTCTCTCTTCTCTCTATCGTTCCGTTCCTGCTCCCAGCTGTTCCTATTCCCCTAATCATCATTTAGTCTTCCCACACCTGTTCCCGATCCTTTTCCCTGATTAGAGTCCCTATTTCTCTCCTTGTTTCCCGTACCTGCCCTGTCGGATCCTCATTTATAATTCACCGTGCTGTGTCTATGTTTTGCCCTGTCGTGTCGTGTTTCCCTCAGATGCTGCGTGGTGAGCAGGTGTCTGAGTCTGCTAGGTTCAAGTGCCTTCCCGAGGCAACCTGCAGTTCTCGATCAAGTCTCCAGTCTGTTCTCGTCTTTACGTGTAGTATTATGCTTTTTGTTTTGTAAAGTTTATTCTGGATTAAATACTCTGTTTTCGCCAAGTCGCTTTTGGGTCCTCATTCACCAGCATGACAGAAGGATCCGACCGAGGAATGGACCCAGCGACTACAGACGCTCGTAACACTGCCGTCGAGATCCAAAGAGCCATGCTCGGCAGACACGAGCAGGAATTGTCTGCTGCTCGCCATGCCGTGGAGAACCTGGCCGCTCAGGTTTCCGACCTCTCTGGACAGTTCCAGAGTCTTCGTCTCGTGCCACCTGTTACTTCCTGGCCTGCCGAGCCTCCAGAACCTAGGGTTAATAACCCACCTTGCTACTCCGGGCAGCCCACTGAGTGCCGCTCCTTTCTCACCCAGTGTGAGATTGTGTTCTCTCTCCAACCCAACACATACTCTAGAGAGAGAGCTCGGGTTGCTTACGTCATTACACTCCTTACTGGCCGGGCCCGAGAGTGGGGCACAGCTATCTGGGAGGCAAGGGCTGATTGTTCTAACAATTACCAGAACTTTAAAGAGGAGATGATTCGGGTTTTTGACCGTTCAGTTTTTGGTGGGGAGGCTTCTAGGGTCCTGGCTTCCCTATGCCAAGGTGATCGATCCATAACGGATTACCCTATAGAGTTTCGTACTCTTGCTGCCTCTAGTGACTGGAACGAGCCGGCGCTGCTCGCTCGTTTTCTGGAGGGACTCCACACAGTGGTCAAAGATGAGATTCTCTCTCGGGAGGTTCCTTCCAGTGTGGACTCTTTGATTGCTCTCGCCATCCGCATAGAACGACGGGTAGATCTTCGTCACCAGGCTCGTGGAAGAGAGCTCGCATCAACGGTGTTTCCCTGCTCCGCATCGCAACCATCTCCCTCCTCTGGCTCTGAGACTGAGCCCATGCAGCTGGGAGGGATTCGCATCTCGACTAAGGAGAGGGAACGGAGGATCACCAACCGCCTGTGCCTCTATTGCGGATTTGATGGACATTTTGTTAATTCATGTCCAGTAAGAGGCCAGAGCCCATCAGTAAGCGGAGGGCTACTGGTGAGCGCTACTACTCAGGTCTCTTCATCTAGATCTTGTACTACTGTCATGCAGGTGAAAGAGGACCCAAAAGCGACTTAACAGAAACAGAGTTTATTTAAGTCCAAAACGGAATAACAGAAATCCTCTAGACTTGTAGAGGGGAAACAACTGGAGAAGCGGCCACAGACTGCAGGTCGCTTCGGGTAGGCGCAGGCCGTAGTCGACAGAGACACCTGCTCACACGCAGCATCTGATGAAGGCAAAAAACACGACAGGACAGGGCGATACACAATCATAGCAAAAACACGACAGGACAGGGCGAAACGCAATCACAGCATGGTGAATACAATACAAGGAACCGACGGGACAGGAACGGATCACAAAGGAATAAATAGGGACTCTAATCAGGGGAAAGGATCGGGAACAGGTGTGGGAAGACTAAATGATGATTAGGGGAATAGGAACAGCTGGGAGCAGGAACGGAACGATAGAGAGAAGAGAGAGCGAGAGAGTGAGAGAGGGAGGGGGAGAGAGAGGGATAGAAGGAGGGAAAGAACCAAATAAGACCAGCAGAGGGAAACGAATAGCATGGGGAGCACAGGGACAAGACATGATAATAAATGACAAACATGACAGTACCCCCC
This sequence comes from Oncorhynchus gorbuscha, assembly GCF_021184085.1. Lineage (NCBI taxonomy): Eukaryota > Metazoa > Chordata > Actinopteri > Salmoniformes > Salmonidae > Oncorhynchus > Oncorhynchus gorbuscha. The sequence continues at coordinate 37,803,622 of NC_060189.1, read as the reverse complement.
ACTCACCGAGCGCCTCCTGGCGCACTCGAGGAGGAATCCTGGCGGCAACGGAGGAAATCATCGATGAGTGAACGGTCCAGCACGTCCCGAGACGGAACCCAACTCCTCTCCTCAGGACCGTAACCCTCCCAATCCACTAGGTATTGGTGACCCCGTCCCCGAGAACGCATGTCCATGATCTTATGTACCTTGTAAATAGGTGCGCTCTCGACAAGGACGGGAGGGGGAGGAAGACGAACGGGGTGCGAAGAAAGGGCTTAACACAGGAGACATGGAAGACAGGATGGACGCGACGAAGATGTCGCGGAAGAAGCAGTCGCACAGCGACAGGATTGACGACCTGGGAGACACGGAACGGACCAATGAACCGCGGAGTCAACTTACGAGAAGCTGTCGTAAGAGGAAGGTTGCGAGTGGAAAGCCACACTCTCTGGCCGCAACAATACCTTGGACTCTTAATCCTGCGTTTATTGGCGGCTCTCACCGTCTGTGCCCTGTAACGGCAAAGTGCAGACCTCACCCTCCTCCAGGTGCGCTCACAACGTTGGACAAACGCTTGAGCGGAGGGAACGCTGGACTCGGCAAGCTGGGATGAGAACAGAGGAGGCTGGTAACCCAGACTACTCTGAAACGGAGATAACCCGGTAGCAGACGAAGGAACCGAATTGTGAGCGTATTCTGCCCAGGGGAGCTGTTCTGCCCAAGACGCAGGGTTTCTGAAAGAAAGGCTGCGTAGTATGCGACCAATCGTCTGATTGGCCCTCTCTGCTTGACCGTTAGACTGGGGATGAAACCCGGAAGAGAGACTGACGGACGCACCAATCAAACGACAGAACTCCCTCCAAAACTGTGACGTGAATTGCGGGCCTCTGTCTGAAACGGCGTCTAACGGGAGGCCATGAATTCTGAATACATTCTCAATAATGATTTGTGCCGTCTCCTTAGCGGAAGGAAGTTTAGCGAGGGGAATGAAATGTGCCGCCTTAGAGAACCTATCGACAACCGTCAGAATCACAGTCTTCCCCGCAGACAAAGGCAGACCGGTAATGAAGTCTAAGGCAATGTGAGACCATGGTCGAGAAGGAATGGGGAGCGGTCTGAGACGACCGGCAGGAGGAGAGTTACCCGACTTAGTCTGCGCGCAGTCCGAACAAGCAGCCACGAAACGGCGCGTGTCACGCTCCTGAGTCGGCCACCAAAAGCGCTGGCGAATAGACGCAAGAGTGCCTCGAACACCGGGATGACCAGCTAACTTGGCAGAGTGAGCCCACTGAAGAACAGCCAGATGAGTGGAAACAGGAACGAAAAGGAGGTTACTAGGACAAGCGCGCGCGCGGCGACGCAGTGTGCGTGAGTGCTTGCTTAACCTGTCTTTCAATTCCCCAGACTGTTAACCCGACAACACGCCCAAAGGAAGAATCCCTCGGGATCAGTAGAAGCCACAGAAGAACTAAACAGACGGGATAAGGCATCAGGCTTGGTGTTCTTGCTACCCGGACGGTAAGAAATCACAAACTCGAAACGAGCGAAAAACAACGCCCAACGAGCTTGACGGGCATTAAGTCGTTTGGCAGAACGGATGTACTCAAGGTTCTTATGGTCTGTCCAAACGACAAAAGGAACGGTCGCCCCCTCAACCACTGTCGCCATTCGCCTAGGGCTAAGCGGATGGCGAGCAGTTCACGGTTACCCACATCATAGTTGCGCTCAGATGGCGACAGGCGATGAGAAAAATAAGCGCAAGGATGAACCTTATCGTCAGACTGGAAGCGCTGGGATAGAATGGCTCCCACGCCTACCTCTGAAGGTCAACCTCGACAATGAATTGTCTAGTGACGTCAGGAGTAACGAGGATAGGAGCGGACGTAAAACGTTCTTTTAGAAGATCAAAAGCTCCCTGGGCGGAACCGGACCACTTAAAACACGTCTTGACAGAAGTAAGAGCTGTGAGAGGGGCAGCAACTTGACCGAAATTACGAATGAAACGCCGATAGAAATTAGCGAAACCTAAAAGCGCTGCAACTCGACACGTGACCTTGGAACGGGCCAATCACTGACAGCTTGGACCTTAGCGGAATCCATCTGAATGCCTTCAGCGGAAATAACGGAACCGAGAAAAGTAACGGAGGAGACATGAAAAGAGCACTTCTCAGCCTTTACGTAGAGACAATTCTCTAAAAGGCGCTGTAGAACACGTCGAACGTGCTGAACATGAATCTCGAGTGACGGAGAAAAAATCAGGATATCGTCAAGATAGACAAAAACAAAAATGTTCAGCATGTCTCTCAGAACATCATTAACTAATGCCTGAAAAACAGCTGGCGCATTGGCGAGACCGAACGGCAGAACCCGGTACTCAAAATGCCCTAACGGAGTGTTAAACGCCGTTTTCCACTCGTCCCCCTCTCTGATGCGCACGAGATGGTAAGCGTTACGAAGGTCCAACTTAGTAAAGCACCTGGCTCCCTGCAGAATCTCGAAGGCTGATGACATAAGGGGAAGCGGATAACGATTCTTAACCGTTGTCATTCAGCCCTCGATAATCCACGCAGGGCGCAGAGTACCGTCCTTCTTCTTAACAAAAAGAACCCCGCCCCGGCCGGAGAAGAAGAAGGCACTATGGTACCGGCGTCAAGAGACACAGACAAATAATCCTCGAGAGCCTTACGTTCGGGAGCCGACAGAGAGTATAGTCTACCTCGAGGAGGAGTGGTCCCCGGAAGGAGATCAATACTACAATCATACGACCGGTGAGGAGGAAGGGAGTTGGCTCGGGACCGACTGAAGACCGTGCGCAGATCATGATATTCCTCCGGCACTCCTGTCAAATCGCCAGGTTCCTCCTGAGAAGTAGGAACAGAAGAAACGGGAGGGATGGCAGACATTAAACACTTCACATGACAAGAAACGTTCCAGGATAGGATAGAATTACTAGACCAATTAATAGAAGGATTATGACATACTAGCCAGGGATGACCCAAAACAACAGGTGTAAACGGTGAACGGAAAATCAAAAAAGAAATAGTCTCACTGTGGTTACCAGATACTGTGAGAGTTAAAGGTAGTGTCTCAAATTTGATACTGGGAAGATGACTACCATCTAAGGCAAACATGGGCGTAGGCCTGTCTAACGGTCTGAAAGGAATGTTATGTTTCCGAGCCCATGCTTCGTCCATGAAACAACCCTCAGCCCCAGAGTCAATCAAAGCACTGCATGTAGCACCCGAACCGGTCCAGCGTAGATGGACCGACATAGTAGTACAAGATCTAGATGAAGGGACCTGAGTAGTAGCGCTCACCAGTAGCCCTCCGCTTACTGATGGGCTCTGGCCTCTTACTGGACATGAATTAACAAAATGTCCAGCAACTCCGCAATAGAGGCACAGGCGGTTGGTGATCCTCCATTCCCTCTCCTTATTCGAGATGCGAATCCCTCCCAGCTGCATGGGCTCAGTCTCAAAGCCAGAGGAGGGAGATGGTTGCGATGCGGAGCAGGGAAACACCGTTGATGCGAGCTCTCTTCCACGAGCCCGGTGACGAAGATCTACCCGTCGTTCTATGCGGATGGCGAGAGCAATCAAAGAATCCACATCTGATGGAACCTCCCGGGAGAGAATCTCATCCTTAACCACTGCGTGGAGTCCCTCCAGAAAACGAGCGAGCAGCGCCGGCTCGTTCCACTCACTAGAGGCAGCAAGAGTGCGAAACTCAATAGAATAATCCGTTATGGACCGTTCACCTTGGCATAAGGAAGCCAGGGCCCTAGAAGCCTCCCTACCAAAAACTGAACGGTCAAAAACCCGAATCATCTCCTCTTTAAAGTTCTGGAATTTGTTAGAGCAATCAGCCCTTGCCTCCCAGATAGCTGTGCCCCATTCTCGAGCCCGGCCAGTAAGGAGTGAAATGACGTAAGCAACCCGAGCTCTCTCTCTAGAGTATGTGTTGGGTTGGAGAGAGAACACAATCTCACACTGCGTGAGAAAGGAGCGACACTCAGTGGGCTGCCCGGAGTAGCAAGGTGGGTTATTAACCCTAGGTTCTGGAGGCTCGGCAGGCCAGGAAGTAACAGGTGGCACGAGACGTAGACTCTGGAACTGTCCAGAGAGGTCGGAAACCTGAGCGGCCAGGTTCTTCACGGCATGGCGAGCAGCAGACAATTCCTGCTCGTGTCTGCCGAGCATGGCTCCTTGGATCCTGACGGCAGTGTAACGAGCGTCTGTAGTCGCTGGGTCCATTCCTTGGTCGGTTCCTTCTGTCATGCAGGTGAAAGAGGACCCAAAAGCGACTTAACAGAAACAGAGTTTATTTAAGTCCAAAACGGAATAACAGAAATCCTCTAGACTTGTAGAGGGAAACAACTGGAGAAGCGGCCACAGACTGCAGGTCGCTTCGGGTAGGCGCAGGCCGTAGTCGACAGAGACACCTGCTCACACGCAGCATCTGATGAAGGCAAAAACACGACAGGACAGGGCGATACACAATCATAGCAAAAACACGACAGGACAGGGCGAAACGCAATCACAGCATGGTGAATACAATACAAGGAACCGACGGGACAGGAACGGATCACAAAGGAATAAATAGGGACTCTAATCAGGGGAAAGGATCGGGAACAGGTGTGGGAAGACTAAATGATGATTAGGGGAATAGGAACAGCTGGGAGCAGGAACGGAACGATAGAGAGAAGAGAGAGCGAGAGAGTGAGAGAGGGAGGGGGAGAGAGAGGGATAGAAGGAGGGAAAGAACCAAATAAGACCAGCAGAGGGAAACGAATAGCATGGGGAGCACAGGGACAAGACATGATAATAAATGACAAACATGACAACTACTATGTCGGTCCATCTACGCTGGACCGGTTCGGGTGCTACATGCAGTGCCTTGATTGACTCTGGGGCTGAGGGTTGTTTCATGGACGAAGCATGGGTTCGGAAACATAACATTCCTTTCAGACAGTTAGACAAGCCTACGCCCATGTTTGCCTTAGATGGTAGTCATCTTCCCAGTATCAAATTTGAGACACTACCTTTAACTCTCACAGTATCTGGTAACCACAGTGAGACTATTTCTTTTTTGATTTTTCGTTCACCTTTCACACCTGTTGTTTTGGGTCATCCCTGGCTAGTATGTCATAATCCTTCTATTAATTGGTCTTGTAATTCTATCCTATCCTGGAACGTATCTTGTCATGTGAAGTGCTTAATGTCTGCCATCCCTCCCATTTCTTCTGTCCCCACTTCTCAGGAGGAACCTGGCGATTTGACAGGAGTGCCGGAGGAATATCATGATCTGCGCACGGTCTTCAGTCGGTCCCGAGCCAACTCCCTTCCTCCTCACCGGTCGTATGATTGTAGTATTGATCTCCTTCCGGGGACCACTCCTCCTCGGGGTAGACTATACTCTCTGTCGGCTCCCGAACGTAAGGCTCTCGAGGATTATTTATCTGTGTCTCTTGACGCCGGTACCATAGTGCCTTCTTCCTCTCCGGCCGGGCGGGGTTCTTTTTGTTAAGAAGAAGGACGGTACTCTGCGCCCCTGCGTGGATTATCGAGGCTGAATGACATAACGGTTAAGAATCGTTATCCGCTTCCCCTTATGTCATCAGCCTTCGAGATTCTGCAGGGAGCCAGGTGCTTTACTAAGTTGGACCTTCGTAACGCTTACCATCTCGTGCGCATCAGAGAGGGGGACGAGTGGAAAACGGCGTTTAACACTCCGTTAGGGCATTTTGAGTACCGGGTTCTGCCGTTTGGTCTAGCCAATGCGCCAGCTGTTTTTCAGGCATTAGTTAATGATGTTCTGAGAGACATGCTGAACATCTTTGTTTTTGTCTATCTTGACGATATCCTGATTTTTTCACCGTCACTCGAGATTCATGTTCAGCACGTTCGACGTGTTCTACAGCGCCTTTTAGAGAATTGTCTCTACGTAAAGGCTGAGAAGTGTTCTTTTCATGTCTCCTCCGTTACTTTTCTCGGTTCCGTTATTTCCGCTGAAGGCATTCAGATGGATTCCGCTAAGGTCCAAGCTGTCAGTGATTGGCCCGTTCCAAGGTCACGTGTCGAGTTGCAGCGCTTTTTAGGTTTCGCTAATTTCTATCGGCGTTTCATTCGTAATTTCGGTCAAGTTGCTGCCCCTCTCACAGCTCTTACTTCTGTCAAGACGTGTTTTAAGTGGTCCGGTTCCGCCCAGGGAGCTTTTGATCTTCTAAAAGAACGTTTTACGTCCGCTCCTATCCTCGTTACTCCTGACGTCACTAGACAATTCATTGTCGAGGTTGACGCTTCAGAGGTAGGCGTGGGAGCCATTCTATCCCAGCGCTTCCAGTCTGACGATAAGGTTCATCCTTGCGCTTATTTTTCTCATCGCCTGTCGCCATCTGAGCGCAACTATGATGTGGGTAACCGTGAACTGCTCGCCATCCGCTTAGCCCTAGGCGAATGGCGACAGTGGTTGGAGGGGTGACCGTTCCTTTTGTCGTTTGGACAGACCATAAGAACCTTGAGTACATCCGTTCTGCCAAACGACTTAATGCCCGTCAAGCTCGTTGGGCGTTGTTTTTCGCTCGTTTCGAGTTTGTGATTTCTTACCGTCCGGGTAGCAAGAACACCAAGCCTGATGCCTTATCCCGTCTGTTTAGTTCTTCTGTGGCTTCTACTGATCCCGAGGGGATTCTTCCTTATGGGCGTGTTGTCGGGTTGACAGTCTGGGGAATTGAAAGACAGGTTAAGCAAGCACTCACGCACACTGCGTCGCCGCGCGCTTGTCCTAGTAACCTCCTTTTCGTTCCTGTTTCCACTCGTCTGGCTGTTCTTCAGTGGGCTCACTCTGCCAAGTTAGCTGGTCATCCCGGTGTTCGAGGCACTCTTGCGTCTATTCGCCAGCGATTTTGGTGGCCGACTCAGGAGCGTGACACGCGCCGTTTCGTGGCTGCTTGTTCGGACTGCGCGCAGACTAAGTCGGGTAACTCTCCTCCTGCCGGTCGTCTCAGACCGCTCCCCATTCCTTCTCGACCATGGTCTCACATCGCCCTAGACTTCATTACCGGTCTGCCTTTGTCTGCGGGGAAGACTGTGATTCTTACGGTTGTCGATAGGTTCTCTAAGGCGGCACATTTCATTCCCCTCGCTAAACTTCCTTCCGCTAAGGAGACGGCACAAATCATTATCGAGAATGTGTTCAGAATTCATGGCCTCCCGTTAGACGCCGTTTCAGACAGAGGCCCGCAATTCACGTCACAATTTTGGAGGGAGTTCTGTCGTTTGATTGGTGCGTCCGTCAGTCTCTCTTCCGGGTTTCATCCCCAGTCTAACGGTCAAGCAGAGAGGGCCAATCAGACGATTGGTCGCATACTACGCAGCCTTTCTTTCAGAAACCCTGCGTCTTGGGCAGAACAGCTCCCCTGGGCAGAATACGCTCACAACTCGCTTCCTTCGTCTGCTACCGGGTTATCTCCGTTTCAGAGTAGTCTGGGTTACCAGCCTCCTCTATTCTCTTCCCAGCTTGCCGAGTCCAGCGTTCCCTCCGCTCAAGCGTTTGTCCAACGTTGTGAGCGCACCTGGAGGAGGGTGAGGTCTGCACTTTGCCGCTACAGGGCACAGACTGTGAGAGCCGCCAATAAACGCAGGATTAAGAGTCCTAGGTATTGTTGCGGCCAGAGAGTGTGGCTTTCCACTCGCAACCTTCCTCTTACGACAGCTTCTCGTAAGTTGACTCCGCGGTTCATTGGTCCGTTCCGTGTCTCCCAGGTCGTCAATCCTGTCGCTGTGCGACTGCTTCTTCCGCGACATCTTCGTCGCGTCCATCCTGTCTTCCATGTCTCCTGTGTTAAGCCCTTTCTTCGCACCCCGTTCGTCTTCCCTCCCCCCCTCCCGTCCTTGTCGAGAGCGCACCTATTTACAAGGTACATAAGATCATGGACATGCGTTCTCGGGGACGGGGTCACCAATACTTAGTGGATTGGGAGGGTTACGGTCCTGAGGAGAGGAGTTGGGTTCCGTCTCGGGACGTGCTGGACCGTTCACTCATTGATGATTTCCTCCGTTGCCGCCAGGATTCCTCCTCGAGTGCGCCAGGAGGCGCTCGGTGAGTGGGGGGGTACTGTCATGTTTTGTCATTTATTATCATGTCTTGTCCCTGTGCTTCCCATTCTATTCGTTTCCCTCTGCTGGTCTTGTTAGGTTCTTTCCCTCTTTCTATCCCTCTCTCTCCCCCTCCCTCTCTCACTCTCTCGCTCTCTCTTCTCTCTATCGTTCCGTTCCTGCTCCCAGCTGTTCCTATTCCCCTAATCATCATTTAGTCTTCCCACACCTGTTCCCGATCCTTTTCCCTGATTAGAGTCCCTATTTCTCTCCTTGTTTCCCGTACCTGCCCTGTCGGATCCTCATTTATAATTCACCGTGCTGTGTCTATGTTTTGCCCTGTCGTGTCGTGTTTCCCTCAGATGCTGCGTGGTGAGCAGGTGTCTGAGTCTGCTAGGTTCAAGTGCCTTCCCGAGGCAACCTGCAGTTCTCGATCAAGTCTCCAGTCTGTTCTCGTCTTTACGTGTAGTATTATGCTTTTTGTTTTGTAAAGTTTATTCTGGATTAAATACTCTGTTTTCGCCAAGTCGCTTTTGGGTCCTCATTCACCAGCATGACAATTACACCACTTTTTAGCATTACCTCATGTCAGAGGCATAAAAAATGTGCGAATGGACTTGAAAACGGGTGGTAGAGCGAACTTTCCGAAATGCTCTGTGGTCAGATGAGGCAGAGATGAGTGGCCGATACAGAGACAGCAGTGGATGCACAATCACCAAATGTCTCTTTCCATTCACCACTGTTTGGAGGCTGGAAATACGGTATGTTGCGAGTGGATGGACATATGCGGGGTAGCCTAGAAAAGGAGCCCTTTAATGGGATTGTTTGACAATCAGATGAAAACATCATGACTGGTTGTGTTTATGCCACAATAAAAGGTCATTCATTTTAAAAGTTAAATGACAAACCTTTAAGACTAGGCCCACAGAGATCCTATTGAATTAATAGGGACTCTATATGGAAATCTACGATTAGGCCCATAAAAAATGTCCCGCAACAAGAAGAAAAGAATACTAGTTTCACCTCTGGATACAGTATTGTGTAGCCTACTGCACTAATCCATCAATACTCCATTTGTTATTTGTGGTTATTATTTTACTATATCTTTGAGAGGCAAGCACCTGAATGTAACAGTTGATTCTGAATTTCTCTCCCAATCTCCCTCCCGTCTCTAACCTTTTCTGAGGTTCACCTTGTTTAAAACAAACAAATACGATTAGCAAAAACAAGTGAAATTCCTGTGTGTGTATTCTTCTGTAAACAGTACACAAAACTTGTCTTTGGGTTGGCTCAGATGAGATATTTCTGTTCTGGTGAAAGTCAATAAAACGTTTTAACCCCAACTGATGGAAGTGAACAGGTACTTCAGTGTGAAAGGTGCGCTAATGTTTGGCACCAATTTTGAAATGTACAGTATGTGATATAATTTCATAATGAATCTAACAGACTGTGCTTTGGACCGTTCAATATAGACGTTGATTGAGGTTGGTTCTAGTTAATTGGTAGAATTGGTACAAAAACACAATGGAAAAGTTGACTTTTCAAACAACCCTTTATATCCAACTAGCAGAAGGTGAAAGATCCAAACAATAACACACTGTTATTCTCCAAGTCCAATTAACCCCAAACATTACATGCATCTGCCCTGCAATTACACTGCATTAATTATGGCCTCACACAAATGAACAGAAGAAAAGAGGCTAGATTGGGTTAGATGAACTTTGCTGTAGAAAAAATACATTATATATTTTACACTAGGTTGGTCTCTGCAAATTCTATTTGGCCTTCATTTCCAAGAGTGAAAATGAGAGTCAGGAAGGTTAATACATTTTCATTACGAGGACAACAATAGCTCACAGAGTCAAGCCAGAGGAGCAATTAAAGGTTTGGCCTTGCTTCCACTCTGTCTACATCCCAAATGGTACCCTATTTCCTACATAGTGCACTACATCCCATAAGGGCTTTGGGACTACATAGGGAATAGAGTGCATTCGGGACACAGTCTGGGTCTCCTCTCTTACCTCTCCTGTCCTGTGAGACGCTAGCCAGAGATAGACTTAGCTTAGGAGGATGCAGGGTGCTGAGTGAGAATTATGAAGAGGAAGTACAGTCTACTGTAAAGTATATTCTATAAGAGCAACCAGTGCCAGGAATGTCTGATAATGGATGTCTTAATCACTATACTTCCCTCATATGATTTATGATTTAATGATAACATATAACATCTTAGGAGTTTTGAGGAAGACAACAACATGCATTATAATGGTGGATATCGATGGTAACAGATGAAGACAGATCCTCTGCTCTAAGGCTACTATTGACCAGGGTCCAGTAGAAGGCCTAGTAGTGCACTTTGTAGGGAATAGGGTGCCATTTGGTATGCACCCCGAATGCAGCTTTGATTAGGATATCAACCATTTTGAGAATAGTTTACTCATAATATCAGCCTGGGGAAGCGACTCAAAGTCCATTGATGCTTTTATTTTATCCATTAGCTAATTGTGTAGTCTGATAGAAAGAGCATAGCCCATCACTGCCAGAGTCTTGACATGCTCGTTGATGCATTAATGTCACAATTAACATATTAAGATGAAAGACGCTTATTCATTCACATCCTATATGCTAATTAACCCAAATGGTGCAATTAAATCCACAAATTTACTTCAAACCCTCCACGGAAGATAATTAGCCTCGATGCAAAATTCATAACCCAGTCATAAGTCACAGTGAAACAACACAATAGATGCCTTTCAGAGTGGGCATTTGAGGGCTTTAGCCAATTTATTTAAGTTGTAACTCTGTGTGTGTGTGTGTGTGTGTGTGTGTGCGTGCGTGCGTGCGTGCGTGCGTGCGCGTGCGTGTGAGCGTGCGTGTGTGCAGAAGTTTTAGAAACTCAGGCTGGCAGCGGTGAAAGGCCACCATGCACACAACTGCAGCTGTCATTTTCACATTAGGTTATGATCTCCTAAACACCAGAGAAGAGCTCGTCTACATTCCAAATGGCACCCTATTCCCTTTATAGTGCATTGCATTACTTTTTCCATTTGGGACAGCGCTGGTCAAACATAGTGCACTATAAATAGGGTTTGGGACAACAATATTGCAGCATATCAGTTGAAGTTGAGTTCCATTGCCTTTCATCGTGACTATATGTCTGTCTCTATTTTCCCCTTCCTTCCAGCCTCCCAGAACAGAGCAGACAATGGTAACACAGCTGTGTGCGTGTGCGTGTGTGTAGTGCAACCGTGTATCTGCGTCAGGGAAGAAAGGGCCCAGTTTATCAGTCACTCCTGATATAAAGACAGAAAATCGATGAGAAAAGACTCAGCAAGAAGGAAACACACACACCAGCTGGGCCTGTGATAATATCTTAAATCTGACAGACATCTGAGGATCACCCCACCCCCCATAACACTGTCTCATCCCAACTAATTTTGTTGTGAATCTGATGCTGCACTGAATGAGAATATGAGAGTGAGAATGAATGAGAGTATAATCAGTGATGCAGCCACCTCAATATTTAAAAAATATTCCTATTACCTGTTTAGTGCACTTATTTCACTACAAAGGTCCAAAGCACATTATATGGGGAGCAGATTGACATTTTAGGCACCACCCTGTAAACATGTCTAAAGCAGAGGCTAAGAACACAGTGACGTGCTATTTCTGACCTGTCTGGCCAAGCCAATCCTTCATCCTCTAAAGCTGTACTTGCATCAAATGTCAGACTTGCATCCCTTACTACTTTGATGTGCATCACAGGGAAATATGATGTCCGAGGCTAAAACTTAACGGATCTCATTGAGATGTACATATCTTAACCTCTGTGGATTGATGGATGGAGAACAATTCTGATAATTTATTGACTTGGGGATGTGACTCATTATATTCCTAAAGGGCAACATTTGGGCCACAATCCACCGAGAGGTGAGAGATGTTTCATAATTGCCTCTTTCGGATAGTTTACAATCAGTACTTAAACGCCAGCAGGACTAGACACTTTGTTAAGCAGCTGACAGGACAGTGTCTGCCTATGGTACATCTTCAGTACACACTAATAAAAGAGGGTTCTTCAAGGGTTCTTTGGGAAGGGTAATGGTTCTATGTGGAAGCATAATGACTCAAATAACCATTTGAGCCACGCAATAGATCTTTGCAGTTCAGAAAAGGGTTCTTTCCTGTTTTAGTGAAAATGTAAATGTACGGACGGTGGCTCATTGGAATATTTAGGGTGGTGGTTTCCTCACAGATGTTTTTGTGTGACCATGAGCCAGAGTGTCATTCCAGTTGATCTCATCTGTTGTGTTATGCCATGTCATGACTTGACTTTAACTTTAATCTGTGGACTTTTATTTATCTAATTCAATTTGAATTGTTACCCGATTAAATTAATCATGCAACAATGAATTCATTATGATCTGGGGCACTGTCACATTCTGACCTTAGTTCTTTTATTATGTATTTGTTTTAGTATGGTGGGTTGTCTATGTTCCTTTTTTATTGTTTTGGGATTTCTGTTATTTGGCATGGTATGGTACCTCAATCAGAGGCAGCTGTATATCATTGTCCCTGATTGAGAACCACATTTAGGTAGCCTGGTTTCACTTTTGAGTTGTGGGTGATTATTTTCCGTGTTAGTGTTTGTTTCCACACGGGACCGTTTCGTTTGTTTCACTTTGTTATTTTGTATTTTTGTAGTGTTCAGTTTGTCTTATTAAAATGGACCCTTACTACGCTGCAAATTGGTCCGACCTCTCTTACTCCTCATCAGAGGAAGACGACGAACGTTACTGGCACCACAGGTGAGGTTCTTTAAAGAGCTACCATCTCCTGAATTAAACTCTAAAAGGTCTTTACCTATCACATGTAATAAACAGTCACTATCATTCTGAACATTCGTAACCTCATTGCATCTGCAAAAACCTAAGCCTTACTTATGATTCAGAACTACACAAATTTATTTAATTATTTATTTACTAGCTAATTAAATGGGAACACAGGATAAAAATACACACTCTGCACCGGTTATTGTCTGGAGACTGTAAACAGTTTCCCAGTGAAATGACAACATGGCTGCTTGCTAAAGAAGAGATGGAGAGAGAGAGGGACAGAGACACATAACATTGGTACATTCAGAAATTACTTTCACCTACAGTGTAACCATACAAACTCAGCAAAAAAAGAAACGTCCCTTTTTCAGGACCCTGTCTTTCAAAGATAATTCGTAAAAATTAAAATAATTTCACAGATCTTCATTGCAAAGGGTTTAAACAGTGTTTCCCATGCTTGTTCAATGAATCATAAACAACATGCACCTGTGGAACGGTCGTTAAGCAATTAAGGTCACAGTTATGAAAACTTAGGACACTAAAGAGTCAGACTCTGAAAAGCATCAAAAGAAAGATGCCCAGGGTCCCTGCTCATCTGTGTGAACGTGCCTTGGGCATGCTGCAAGGAGGCATGAGGACTGCAGATGTGACCAGGGCGATACAATGCAATGTCTGTACTGTGAGACACCTAAGACAGTGCTACAGGGAGACAGGACGGACAGCTGATCATCCTCGCAGTGGCAGACCACGTGTAACAGCACCTGCACAGGATCGGTACATCCGAACATCACACCTGCGGGACAGGTACAGGATGGCAACAACAACTGCCCGAACGCACAATCCTTCCATCAGTGCTCAGACTGTCTGTAATAGGCTGAGCGAGGTTGGACTGAGAACTTGTTGGCAACAACGTCACCTATGGGCACAAAACCACTGTTGCTGGACCAGACAGGACTGGCAAAAAGTGCTCTTCACTGACGAGTCGCGGGTTTTGTCTCACCAGGGGTGATGGTCGGATTTGCGTTTATCGTCAAAAGAATGAGCGTTACACTGAGGTCTGTACTCTGGAGCGGGATTGATTTGGAGGTGGAGGGTCCATCATGGTTTGGGGCGGTGTTTCACAGCATCATCAGACTGAGCTTGTTGTCATTGCAGGCAATCTCAACGCTGTGTGTTACAAGGAAGATATCCTCCTGCATCATGTGGTACCCTTCCTGCAGGCTCATCCTGATATGACCCTCCAGCATGACAATGCCACCTGTCATACTGATCGTTCTATGCGTGATTTCCTGCAAGATAGGAATGTCAGTGTTCTGCCATGGCCAGAGAAGAGACCGGATCTCAATCCCATTGAGCACGTCTGGGACCTGTTGGATCGGAGGGTGAGGGCAAGAGCCATCCCCCCCATAAATGTCCGGGAACTTGCAGATGCCTTGGTGGAAGAGTGGGGTAACAGCTCACTGCAAGAACTGACAAATATGGTGCAGTCCATGAGGAGGAGATACACTGCAGTACTTACTGCAGCTGGTGGCCACACCAGATATGGACTAACTTTTGATTTTGACCCCCCATTTGTTCAGGGACATATTATTCAATTTCTGTTAGTCACATGTCTGTGGAACTTGTTCAGTTTATGTCTCAGTTGCTGAATCTTGTTATGTTCATACAAATATTTACACATGTTAAGTTTTCTGAAAATAAACACAGTTGACAGTGAGAGGACATTTCTTTTTTTGCTGAGTTTACTTTGAACACAAACCGCCGCCAGCTTTGAGTAGAAATCATAGATGTATTTACGTGACATGCCTGGGTTCGCCGGGGATCTCTCGGTGAACAGGGCAGCCCTGGAAAATGGGTTGGCCCTTTTCGTGGCAAGCTTTTAATGCTCTGATTGTCCAAAATGATTCCAACAAGTCTTCTACTGTTGTCCTTTTTTGTAGGTGTCAGGTATCCAGGACTGATGCTGGTAGTTGCATTGTAAGGTGTTTCAGTCCCCCTCAAAGTGGAAAATGTATCATTGGAAGCAGAGTTGATGAACATTGATGCTTTGTTTCCTGAGATGGACGCGGTGCTTGCAGAAGTGTCTGAAGAACAAGAGAAGTTAATCTTAGCGACAGTATTGCATGTCTCCAAGAAGGAGTGAAGTTGCTCACTCACAGAGACTGCTGGCTCGAAATCATGAAAATAATAATCTATCAGGTTTGCATGTGCTGAGATATCTTAACTAATATCTGCTTGAGTCAAATTTTGCACCAAGAGGTATCGGAGACACCTGAAACCCCACCTATTTAAGGAATACCTAGGATAGGATAAAGTAATCCTTCTACCCCCCCCCTTAAAAGATTTAGATGCACTATTGTAAAGTGGCTGTTCCACTGGATGTCATAAGGTGAATGCACCAATTTGTAAGTCGCTCTGGATAAGAGCGTCTGCTAAATGACTTAAATGTAAATGTAAATGTAAAATGTAATGAAACGTCTGTTTCCCAAGGGGTCCTGTCGACAGATACTCCTTGTGGATGACTGTGTTGCAGCCAGCGTTAGGAGAGGACAGTGTGGTCAGTGGAGATGGCACGGTTACTTGTGACCATGATTGGATGTTTTTCCAATCCATCAGTGAGACCAAATGAACCATCAAGTCTACTCCGAGTAGCAGGTGTTCAGTGTCGAGGCTGGTAACATACACAGGGTGAACAAGCAATACGTTTTGGAAGTTTAGTTTCAGCATGAGTCGCATTGTGAGAGGCAAGGTAGTCTGAGTGAAACCTCTAAGTTTAGTGTCACATCATTCCGTTTTTTAATCAATGTTTATTAGGGTTCACAGCCCTTTTGAGATCATTGACACACTGTTTGAGAAACGAGTGATATTGTCGAGCCCGATTCAATTAGCGCATCACAGGCAGTTCTCCAGAACTGTTTCCAAGTAGCAACTTTCAGAGTTGCATTTTGTGTCATATTCCCCACAAAGTGGAGTGAATGTTCGCAATGGCGTGATGTATCATTTGTGTTCATGGTGAAAACGGATTGACTTATCAGAGTTCGTGTGGAATTGGCTATTGCGATGTGGGTTACCTCGCATGTTATGACATTTGTATCAGAGTTTATTGTTAAAGCCTCTGTGATTGTTTCTGGATCGAGCTGGCACTGGATTGGGTTTTGAGTGAGAGCAGTGGTTATTGGATTGTTTACGGCCTCGGCCTCGCTAATAGTGTTCATTTCAGTTAATTTTCATTTCAGTCCCTGTTGTCTGTCAATTCCACGCCTAGTCATGGTGATTTATCTTTTTCCTCTTGGTCAAATTTTTGCCGCTTTTGTATTCAACGTTCACCTCAACATGTAAAGCCTGTCAATACCCCATTTGGGTAGCCATCCAAGGCATCCTCTATGTCTGCTAAGAAGTTATGTTTGGCTTCTCTGGAACGGGTTCAAAGGTGTGGACGTTTTTGACGATTTTGTCAAGGCGTTCCGTGCTAACAGTGCGGAGAGGGTTGGATCCACTCCGAGAGGAGAAACCAAGCTTTGGCTTTGTTGGTGAGGAGGCGCCATATTACTCTGATTGGCCAAGAGGAAAAGACTGAGGGGCATCTGACAGAGTTAAAGTCTGAAACCTTCTGTCATCTTCACTCCTTTTTGTACCAAGCTCCGGATGCGAGCATGGTTGCTTTGTTGGGTAGTCACGCTGTAGCGTGTGACTGTTCTGGAGTTCCTCCAGGTGGCACCTAAGGGTGGTATTCTGCTGCATAGCGGTCCACTTGGGCGCTTAGAGTACTTAATTTAGACAGATGAATGTTGCACTGTCTCTGTTCGGCCTCATACTTATATGTCATGGTCTGCAGGGAGAGGTCTTGAGTGCGGAGCAAGAGATTCTGTGATGAGATTTCCTCATTTGATTGGAGATTATCTTCCTCACCTGGGTTATCTCGTCATTCATTTGGTCAGAAACTTCAATGAGTTCCGTTGTTTTGTCATCCAACTTGATCATTGTGTTCATTACCTGTTCGTCTTGGTCGGCAGCTTTTGGACTAGAACATCATTGCTTTGAGTGACGTTCATCAAATCTGCATACATGTTGTCAAGTTGCACAACTCTGTAGCTAACTCGTCAGATTTATATAATTTGGCGTGGACTTGGTCGTATTTATTTTTGGCTAAATCGAGTTGCTCTTGTAGAAGATGATTTTGTTCCTGTAGAAGACGATTTTGTTCAAGAGTTAGTGCTCGTTCTTTGTCATAAGTTTTTTCGGTGACTTTTAAATGTTCCCTTCTCAAACACAGTTCCTTGGCAAGCTTAATCTTTATTTTTCGGCTTTTGTCATTAGTTTCCCGGTTCAAATCAAATCAAATCAAATCGAATTTTATTTGTCACATACACATGGTTAGCAGATGTTAAATGCGAGTGTAGCGAAATGCTTGTGCTTCTAGTTCCGACAATGCAGTGATAACCAACAAGAATCTAACTAACAATTCCAAAACTACTGTCTTATACACAGTGTAAGGGGATAAGGAACATGTACATAAGGATATATGAATGAGTGATGGTACAGAGCAGCATACAGTAGATGGTATCGAGTACAGTATATACATATGAGATGAGTGTGTAGACAAAGTAAACAAAGTGGCATAGTTAAAGTGGCTAGTGATACATGTGTTACATAAGGATGCAGTCGATGATGTAGAGTACAGTATATACATATGCATATGAGATGAATAATGTAGGGTAAGTAACATTATATAAGGTAGCATTGTTTAAAGTGGCTAGTGATATATTTACATCATTTCCCATCAATTCCCATTATTAAAATGGCTGGAGTTGGGTCAGTGTCAATGACAGTGTGTTGGCAGCAGCCACTCAATGTTAGTGGTGGCTGTTTAACAGTCTGATGGCCTTGAGATAGAAGCTGTTTTTCAGTATCTCGGTCCCAGCTTTGATGCACCTGTACTGACCTCGCCTTCTGGATGATAGGGGGTGAACAGGCAGTGGTTCGGGTGGTTGATGTCCTTGATGATCTTTATGGCCTTCCTGTAACAACGGGTGGTGTAGGTGTCCTGGAGGGCAGGTAGTTTGCCCCCGGTGATGCGTTGTGCAGTCCTCACTACCCTCTGGAGAGCCTTACGGTTGAGGGCGGAGCAGTTGCCGTACCAGGCGGTGATACAGCCCGCCAGGATGCTCTCGATTGTGAATCTGTAGAAGTTTGTGAGTGCTTTTGGTGACAAGCCGAATTTCTTCAGCCTCCTGAGGTTGAATAGGCGCTGCTGCGCCTTCTTCACGACGCTGTCAGTGTGAGTGGACCAATTCAGTTTGTCTGTGATGTGTATGCCGAGGAACTTAAAACTAGCTACCCTCTCCACTACTGTTCCATCGATGTGGATAGGGGGTGTTCCCTCTGCTGTTTCCTGAAGTCCACAATCATCTCCTTAGTTTTGTTGACGTTGAGTGTGAGGTTATTTTCCTGACACCACACTCCGAGGGCCCTCACCTCCTCCCTGTAGGCCGTCTCGTCGTTGTTGGTAATCAAGCCTACCACTGTTGTGTCGTCCGCAAACTTGATGATTGAGTTGGAGGCGTGCGTGGCCACGCAGTCGTGGGTGAACAGGGAGTACAGGAGAGGGCTCAGAACGCACCCCTGTGGGGCCCCCGTGTTGAGGATCAGCGGGGAGGAGATGTTGTTGCCTACCCTCACCACCTGGGGGCGGCCCGTCAGGAAGTCCAGTACCCAGTTGCACAGGGCGGGGTCGAGACCCAGGGTCTCGAGCTTGTTGACGAGCTTGGAGGGTACTATGGTGTTGAATGCCGAGCTGTAGTCGATGAACAGCATTCTCACATAGGTATTCCTCTTGTCCAGGTGGGTTAGGGCAGTGTGCAGTGTGGTTGAGATTGCATCGTCTGTGGACCTATTTGGGCGGTAAGCAAATTGGAGTGGGTCTAGGGTGTCAGGTAGGGTGAAGGTGATATGGTCCTTGACTAGTCTCTCAAAGCACTTCATGATGACGGAAGTGAGTGCTACGGGCGGTAGTCGTTTAGCTCAGTTACCTTAGCTTTCTTGGGAACAGGAACAATGGTGGCCCTCTTGAAGCATGTGGGAACAGCAGACTGGTATAGGGATTGATTGAATATGTCCGTAAACACACCGGCCAGCTGGTCTGCGCATGCTCTGAGGGCGCGGCTGGGGATGCCGTCTGGGCCTGCAGCCTTGCGAGGGTTAACACGTTTAAATGTCTTACTCACCTCGGCTGCAGTGAAGGAGAGACCGCATGTTTCCGTTGCAGGCCGTGTCAGTGGCACTGTATTGTCCTCAAAGCGGGCAAAAAAGTTATTTAGTCTGCCTGGGAGCAAGACTTCCTGGTCCGTGACTGGGCTGGATTTCATCTTGTAGTCCGTGATTGACTGTAGATCCTGCCACATGCCTCTTGTGTCTGAGCCATTGAATTGAGATTCCACTTTGTCTCTGTACTGACGCTTAGCTTGTTTAATAGCCTTGCGGAGGGAATAGCTGCACTGTTTGTATTCAGTCATGTTGCCAGACACCTTGCCCTGATTAAAAGCAGTGGTTCGCGCTTTCAGTTTCACGCGAATGCTGCCATCAATCCACGGTTTCTGGTTAGGGAATGTTTTTATCGTTGCTATGGGAACGACATCTTCGACGCACGTTCTAATGAACTCGCACACCGAATCAGCGTATTCGTCAATATTCCCATCTGACGCAATACGAAACATGTCCCAGTCCACGTGATGGAAGCAGTCTTGGAGTGTAGAGTCAGCTTGGTCTGACCAGCGTTGGACAGACCTCAGCGTGGGAGCCTCTTGTTTTAATTTCTGCCTGTAGGCAGGGATCAGCAAAATGGAGTCGTGGTCATCTTTTCCGAAAGGGGGGCGGGGCAGGGCCTTATATGCGTCGCGGAAGTCAGAGTAACAATGATCCAACGTTTTACCACCCCTGGTTGCGCAATCGATATGCTGATAAAATTTAGGGAGTCTTGTTTTCAGATTGGCTTTGTTAAAATCCCCAGCTACAATGAATGCAGCCTCCGGATAAATGTTTTCCAGTTTGCAAAGAGTTAAATAAAGTTCGTTCAGAGCCATCGATGTGTCTGCTTGGGGGGGGATATATACGGCTGTGATTATAATCGAAGAGAATTCTCTTGGAAGATAATGCGGTCTACATTTGATTGTGAGGAATTCTAAATCAGGTGAACAGAAGGATTTGAGTTCCTCTGTATGTTTCCTTCATCACACCATGTCCCGTTAGTCATGAGGCATACACCCCCGCCACTCTTCTTACCAGAGAGATGTTTGTTTCTGTCCACGCGATGCGTGGAGAAACCCGTTGGCTGCACCGCCCTGGATAGCGTCTTCCCAGTAAGCCATGTTTCCGTAAAGCAGAGAACGTTGCAGTCTCTGATGTCCCTCTGGAATGCCACCCTTGCTCGGATTTCATCAACCTTGTTGTCGAGAGACTGGACATTGGCAAGAAGAATACTGGGAAGTGGTGCGCGATGTGCCCTTTTTCGGAGTCTGACCAGAACACCGCCGCGTTTCCCTCTTTTTCGGAGTCGTTTCCTTGGGTCGCTGCATGCGATCCATTCCGTTGTCCTGTTTGTAAGGCAGAACACAGGATCCGCGTCGCGGAAAACATATTCTTGGTGGTGAGTTGACGCTGATCTTATATTCAGTAGTTCTTCTCGACTGTTTCCACCTGTCCCTTCATTCTGCTGTGCACTGCGGTACAGGACCGATGGCGGCCATACTTCATGGCTTAACTGGAGAGAACCTTTACAAGGCCTGCACCTGATGGTTTATTTTGTAGGGTGTTACTCTCAATTTCTGCAGTTGTTTTTGCTTATGGCATTATATAATCTACATTCTTAGCCCTTTGGCATAGTTTGGATTTGTATCGTTGCTGAGGTCAGCGATCAATCTTTCCATCGGTGATGGTTCACTTATTACCGGGGGAATAGGGGGCACCCCCTCTGAATGCTTGCTCATTATTATTATTATTATTTTGTTTTGTAAAGTTTGGATTTTGACTCCAATGTTCCATTTAGAACCTTATGATCATGGTTATTTATTTACTGTAACTTTAAAAAAGGCTTCTATATAGCACTAAAAAGCCAAATAATGGTTACAAGTCAAATAACTCTTATTTGGCACTATATATAACCTTTTTTCGTGTGTGTGTAGCTTCAGCTTTAGGACTATGTTGTCCAGGACAGGAGCAACAATATTTGTCTCAAAATCTATCTGAAAATCACCATTATTGGCTTGTATCACAGCAAGCACAGATACTGTATCGGCACATTGTAACACGATAATGCTTCAAGTTTGACATCTGATATTGTGAGGGCCTATACAGTAATGTCATAGTTATAGGTGTCAAACCACACATCCATGACACTGATTGTGCCTTCTGCCCCAAGGCTTTAAGATTCTCCTATATCACAATTGTCCTTATCTGGGCCTGTATTCATATAAATATAAAATAAAACGTCTACAGGATTTTGGATAGTTTACAATCAGTGCTTAAACGCCAGCAGGAAGAGACACTTTGTCAAGCAGCTGACAAGACAGTGTCTATCTGTGATGCATCTCCAGGAGCTTCAGGACTATAGATTATTTTATTATACATTTTAGAACTGGCCCATTTCTGAACAACAAAATGAAAACTATTGTGACGGTCTAATCTTTGAAAAGGATGAGAAAGAGATAAGAAACAAGACACCACAGAAATCCAAGTGGTTTTGGATCGATATTAAAGATTTCACTCTGTCCAGGAATAACAATGTTGGTCTGAAAATCAATTTGAAAATCACAAACATGGGCTTGTATTGCTGAAAGCAAAAATCCCTGCATATTGTTACACGATAATGCTTTAAGTTTGACAGTTTGCTGATATTGTGAGGGGTATACAGCATTTTTTTGTCATATGTGTCGAGCCACATAGTGATTGTTCATTCTGCTACAAGGGGTTTAAGATTCTCCTATATCGCATACTGTAAAACTTTAATTAATTGCTGTCTCAAATAACCGCCTGTCCCTTTTAATAGCCGAACAATGGTTACCATGAATTGTTTAATGTTAGATATTTTACATTAAATAAGTCAGAAACGACTCGAGAAAATTATGGCAATCATCTGTTTTTAGAAACTGCTAGCCAATGGCTGCTAACAGCTGAGAGTACAGATCCTCAGAAATCAAAGAACTGCCAAAAATGCACAGTCGAAGAGGAGAATAATTATTCTGTCAAGGATAAGTTTCTTTTCTTCAAAATGGAACCATACTAAGACAAAGGAAACGTGACACAGTGTGTAAATGATAACACATTAGTGTAAGAAATGAATTAATTAATTAAAAGTATGGAAGTGAATGCTGGAATTAAACAATTAACTATGCAAATTAGCAAAAGCTGTGTGCAATAAGGAAATAGACACCTGGCTCAAATAGAAGTCTGTCTCTAACAATGGTCTGTTGTGTTCAGTGATTTAAGCAAATAAAAGCAAAGTAGAAGTTTTACAGTAACTTCTATTATGATCAGACGTCGTATTCACAAAGCGTCTCACAATAGGAATGCTGATCTAGGATCAGGTCCGCCTTTTATTTGTGATGATTTAAATGCAAAACTCCTACTCTAAGAAGCTTTATGAATACAGGCCCATATTATCATAGATGCACTGAACCCTCATTCGTACCCTGTTTAAATCCTCCAAACAGAACACATACTTATATTTTAAGACATTTATTTCTCAAGAATATCTATCGGTTCCTCGTGTCTTTAAAAACATTAGCAGAGCAGTATCATGCAACGCTACAACAGATATTATCATTCTGATAAATTATTTTCTATTCATCCCAGCAAATCCAGTCATGTTACTCAGAGGCAACAAACATGCCTTCAGCTTACAACACTCTCAGATACAACACACATGTACTTCTCTCTCTGCTCGACAGCCCAAATGCCCTGTGGGTTATGTTCATGTGCATCCAATGAGGTGAAAAGCCTGTTTCGCTGTGTTGTGTTGTTATCTCCTGCGGTTTATTTCGTCTACATCCATACTTGTGTACTCATTCAATGAGAAACAAAATGATTTTCGCCCCCTTGAAACATATTATTTTGACACTGATTCATGGTGTTGAATTCAAACATGATTTGTGAGCTTACCCTCCTACTGCTAGATGACTGTATGTGTGTGTCCCAAATGGCCCCTTTTCAATATATAAGACATTAATTTCAACCAAAGCCCTATGGACCCTGGTCAAAAGTAGTGCTCTGCATAGGGAATAGGGTGCCATGTGGGACACAGTCTATATGTTAAGAATTATGCAATTCTGCTGTGGTGTGATGATGTTTTTATTTGAATATTCTGCACTGAGATGTCAAGCAGATAAAACTGGTATGGAGATCTGTTGTGGGTCTTGTTCTGTATGCCTGTTTCAAACTGGAATTTGTCACACTTCCTTTAAAAATATATTAGCAATTAACCCTTAATTTTACAGCCCGATAATTACTAGGTTATAACTAGGTAAATACCTAGTAACAAAATGTAAATACATAAACTATTCCGTCCTAAGTGTACTTACTAGGACCCAAGCAAGTACTACTTACTAACTGAGTAAATGCAAAGTAACAAAATGTCATTATATAGTATATTTCTAGTCTAAAAGTTCATATTTAGAACATTAAGAGTAGCAGGTACTTATTTTGTTAAAACAAACAGTACCAGTCAAAAGTATGGAAACGCTATCACATTAAAGTGTTTTTCTTTATTTTTTACTATTTACTATTTTTTACTATTTTCTACATTGTAGAATATTAGTGAAGACATTACAACTATGAAATAACACATATGGAATCATGTATTAACCAAAAAAGTGTTAAACAAATCAAAATATATTTTATATTGGAGATTCTTCAAACTAGCCAACCTTTGCCTTGATGACAGCTTTGCACACTCTTGGCATTCTCTCAACCAGCTTCATTAGGAATGATTTCCAACGGCCTTGAAGAAGTTTCCACATATGCTGAGCACTTGTTGGCTGCTTTTCCTTGACTCTGTGCTCCAACTCATTCCAAACCATCTCAATTGGTTTGAGGTTGGGTGATTGTGGAGGCCACGTCATCTGATGCATCACTCTCCTTGGTTAAAAAGCCCTTACAGTCTGGAGGTGTTTTTTTCTGTTGAAAAACAAAGTATAGTCACACTAAGCACAAACCAGATGGGATGGTGTAATGCTGCATGCATAATGCTATGGTAACCATGCCGGTTAAGTGTGCCTTGAATTCTAAATAAATCACCAACAGTGTCACCAGCATGGCTACCATAGCATTCTGCTGCATTACGCCATCCCATCTGGTTTGCACCATCACACCTCCTCCTCCATGCTTCACGGTGGGAACCATACATGATGAAATCATCCGTTTACTTACTCTGCGTCTCACAAAGACACGGCGGAAGCAAAAATCGAACATTTTGACAAATCAGGCTATTGTCTGTATACCTTATATACTACCTTGTCACAACAACTGATTGGCACAAGCGCGCTAAGAAGGAAATAAATTAGACAAATTCACTTTTAACAAAGCACAGTTGTTAATTGAAATGCATTCCAGGTGACTACCTTTTGAAGCTGGTTGAGAGAATGTCAAGAGTGTGCAAAGCTGTCATCAAGGCTACTTTGAAGAATCTCAATTATAATATATAAAATATTTTTGTCACGTTCTGACCTTAGTTCTTTTGTTTTGTCTTTTGTTCTTGTATGGTCAGGGGGTGGGTTGTCAAGGTAGCCTGTTTTCCATTGTGTTTTGTGGGTGGTTGTTTTCAGTCTTTGTCTGTCTACAAAGGACATAACTGTTCTGGTTGTTTCTTTGTTGTTTTGTTGTTCAGTTTTCATTAAATAAGATGAACACTTACCAAGCAAAAGCACGGCTGGAAGCCCGAGAGGCAGCCCCACGTTCTGACCTTAGTTTCTTTGTTTTGTCTTTTGTTTTAGTATGGTCAGGGCGTGACTTGGGTGGGTTGTCTATGTTAGTTTATCTATGATTTTCTATTTCTGTGTTTGGCCTGGTATGGTTCTCAATCAGAGGCAGCTTTCAATCGTTGTCCCTGATTGAGAACCATATTTAGGTAGCCTGTTTTCCATTGTGTTTTGTGGGTGGTTGTTTTCAGTCTTTGTGTGTCTACACCAGACAGAACTGTTCCGGTTGTTTCTTTGTTGTTTTGTTATTCAGTGTTCAGTTTTCATTAAATAAGACAAACGCTTACCACGCTGCGCTTCGGTCCTCACCTTCTTCCCACGACAGCCGTTACAATTTTTAACATTTGTTTAACACTTGTTTGGTTACTACATGATTCCGTATGTGTTATTTAACCTCTCTGCGCACGGAACCCGTTAGCGGGTTCACTGCAATCAACTGGTTTGTTTCTAACACAATCAAACCTGATGGGTCATTTCGCGGGACGTATTGACTGAAAGAAACCGATTTGAAGACAACAAGTCATGACATCATTGTGCACCAATGATTTGTCCGCTGTTTCGTTGATTGACTGTCTTTTAACCCACTGATCATCTTGAAATCTAGCTGGGTAGATAGCCAATGGGCTGAGGTAAACGGCAATAGGCCATGTTTATGTGTTGCAAGACCAACCCATGTAGTAAGCTCCAGCGTAAAGTGAGTCATTCGCTATTGAAGTTTCATACCGGAAGGAGAAACACATTTTACGCACTGCATTGTTTGGTAAATGCGCAGATTCAGCTATTTATATATCAACCATTATGGCGACTAAGTCAGGGAAAGATAAATAAATAAATCTAAGTCTAGATATACAGATGTACACACAATTTTAGAATAAATTGATTGGGAAGATGAGACAGAGATTGTTGTCGGACGATTCATTTAGCGATTATGGAGCTATATTTTTTGAATGGGAGAGGACATCGTTTTGGACTGGTAAGTTCTTATCATGCTAATGCCCTTGTTTGAAATTAATAATATAAAATATTATTTGTGATTTATTTTTATTTTTTAGAAGCAACATATAAACATGTAATGTCATGAAATGTGAGATGCGTGTGTCTGCCGCCCCACCCCACCCACATGGAATAGCCTATTTGAGGCTGTTGAGGGGAGGGCAGGCCCACTTCAATGGCCAAAGTGAAATGGAGACAGTAGATACAGCTGGTCTGTTGTAATATAATAAAGACAGTAGATCTAGCTGGTCTGTCATAATACAATAGAGACAGTAGATCTAGCTGAAATGTCATAATATAAAAGAGACAGTAGATCTAGCAGGTCATAATAATATATTCAACCTTATGTTCCCTGTACTCTCTCTATATATCTGTTTATTATACCTGTTGATACAGGGCTCATATGTGAATCTAACTGAATATTTTCTTTCACAGTGACACTGACTCCGAATGTGAGTGAGTCTTATCCGGTGTCCTGTGTGAATTAAAGTATGCTCTCTCTAATTCTCTCTTTCTCTCTCTCGGAGGACCTGATCCCTAGGACCATGCGTCTGGACTACCTGGCATGATGACTGTAACGGCGTTCTTCGTTTGTCGAAAGGGAGTCGGACCGAAATGCAGCATGGTGGTTACTGTAACGGCGTTCGTCTGTTGAAGGAGAAGCGGACCGAAATGCAGCGTGGTGGTTACTCATGACTTTAATGGACAAAGTGACACATGAAATAACTATACAAAATACAAAACAACAAAAACGAAACGTGTGTAACGGCGTTCGTCTGTTGAAGAAAGAGAGTCGGACCGAAATGCAGCGTGTAAGTTACTCATGACTTTAATAAAAGATATGACGGTACATTAAATAACAGAAATACAAAAACAACAAACGAAACGTGAAACTAATTACAGCCTATCTGGTGAATACTACACAAAGACAGGAACAAACACCCACAAAATACAAAGCGAAAGTCAGGCTGCCTAAATACGGTTCCCAATCAGAGACAACGCGAAGCACCTGACTCTAATTGAGAATCGCCTCAGGCAGCCAAGCCTATACCACACCCCTAATCAGCCGTGATCCCAAAAACTACAAACCCCAATACGAAAACAACATATAAACCCATGTCACACCCTGGCCAACCCAAACATATAACAAAAACACAAAATACAATGACCAAGGCGTGACAACGTGAAAACCTAATACAGCCTGTCTGGTGAACAACTACACAGAGACAGGAACAATCACCCACGAAATACACATTGAAACCCCGGCTACCTAAATATGGTTCCCAATCAGAGACAACGAGAATCACCTGACTCTGATTGAGAACCGCCTCAGGCAGCCAAACCTATGCTACACACCCCTAATCAACCACAATCCCAATGCCTACAAAAAACCCAATAAGACAACACAATAAACCCATGTCACACCCTGGCCTGAACAAATAATTAAGGAAAACACAAAATACTATGACCAAGGCATGACAGAACCCCCCCCCCTAAGGTGCGGACTCCCGGACGCACCTCACAACCATAGGGTGGGCGTCTGTCCATGGTGGCGGTTCCGGCTCGGGAACGTGGACCCCACTCCATTAATGTCATAGTACCTCCCCTACGCGTCCTGGGATAATCCACCCTCGCCGCCGACCATGGCCTAATAGTCCTCACCCAGAACCCCACTGGACTGAGGGGCAGCTCGGGACTGAGGCAGCTCGGGACTGAGGGGAAGCTCGGGACTGAGGGGAAGCTCGGGACTGAGGGGCAGCCCAGGACTGAGAGAAAGCCGAAGAAGCCCAGTACTGAGAGGAACTCCAGTACTGAGATGAAGCTCAGGAAGGTAGTAGGCTCCGGTAGATCCTGGCTGGCTGGCGGATCTGGAAGATTCTGGTTGACTGGCAGATCTGGAAGAGACTGGTTGACTGGCAGATCTGGAAGAGACTGGTTGACTGGCAGATCTGGAAGAATTTGGTTGACTGGCAGATCTAGAAGATCATGGCTGACTGGTGGATCTAGCTGCTCTATGCAGACTGACAGCTCTGGCTGCTCCATGCAGACTAGCAGCTCTGGCTGTTCCATGCAGATTGACAGCTCAGGCTGCTCCATGCAGACTGACAGCTCAGGCTGCTCCATGCAGACTGACAGCTCTGGCTGCTCCATGCAGACTGACAGCTCCTTGCAGACTGGCAGCTCCTTGCAGACTGGCAAGGCGTGACCACTATGACCAAGGAGTGACAATGACTCCTTGCTGTCCCCATTCCACCTGGCCTTGCCGCTGTTCCAGTTTCAACTGTTCTGCCTGCGGCTATGGAACCCTAAACTGTTAATTTTTACTCTTGAGGTGCTGTCCTGTTGCACCCTCTACAACCACTGTGATCTCCACCCGGCACAGCCAGAAGAGGACTGGCCACCCCTCATAGCCTGGTTCCTCTCTAGGTTTATTCCTAGGTGTTTGCCTTTCTAGGGAGTGTTTCCTAGCCACCGTGCTTCTACACCTGCATTGCTTGCTGTTTGGGGTTTTAGGCTGGGGCTATATACATTGATTTGATTTGATAGAGGACTGAGGGTCTTCCAAATATTGAAAGTGTGTAAATAGTTACCCATGTTATGTCTTTCCACTCCTCTCCTCTTTTGACCTCACCCTCTCACCTTCCCCCCCTACTCACAAGGCAGGCAATACGCTCGACCTCATCTTTACTAGATGCTGTTCCTCCACTAACCTCATTGCAACTCCCCTCCAAGTCTCCGACCACTGCCTTGTATCCTTTTCCCTCTCGCTCTCATCCAACACCTCCCACACTGCCCCTACTCGGATGGTATCGCGCCGTCCCAACCTTCGCTCTCTCTCCCCCGCTACTCTCTCCTCTTCCATCCTATCATCTCTTCCCTCCGCTCAAACCTTCTCCCACCTATCTCCTGATTCTGCCTCCTCAACCCTCCTCTCCTCCCTCTCTGCATCCCTTGACTCTCTATGTCCCCTATCCTCCAGGCCGGCTCGGTCCTCCCCTCCCGCTCCGTGGCTCGATGACTCATTGCGAGCTCACAGAAAAGGGCTCCGGGCAGCTGAGCGGAAATGGAGGAAAACTCGCCTCCCTGCGGACCTGGCATCCTTTCACTCCCTCCTCTCTACATTTTCCTCCTCTGTCTCTGCTGCTAAAGCCACTTTCTACCACGCTAAATTCCAAGCATCTGCCTCTAACCCTAGGAAGCTCTTTGCCACCTTCTCCTCCCTCCTGAATCCTCCGCCCCCTCCCCCTCCTCCCTCTCTGCAGATGACTTCGTCAACCATTTTGAAAAGAAGGTCGACGACATCCGATCCTCGTTTGCTAAGTCAAACGACACCGCTGGTTCTGCTCACACTGCCCTACCCTGTGCTCTGACCTCTTTCTCCCCTCTCTCTCCAGATGAAATCTCGCGTCTTGTGACGGCCGGCCGCCCAACAACCTGCCCGCTTGACCCTATCCCCTCCTCTCTTCTCCAGACCATTTCCGGAGACCTTCTCCCTTACCTCACCTCGCTCATCAACTCATCCCTGACCGCTGGCTACGTCCCTTCCGTCTTCAAGAGAGCGAGAGTTGCACCCCTTCTGAAAAAACCTACACTCGATCCCTCCGATGTCAACAATTACAGACCAGTATCCCTTCTTTCTTTTCTCTCCAAAACTCTTGAACGTGCCGTCCTTGGCCAGCTCTCCCGCTATCTCTCTCTGAATGACCTTCTTGATCCAAATCAGTCAGGTTTCAAGACTAGTCATTCAACTGAGACTGCTCTCCTCTGTATCACGGAGGCGCTCCGCACTGCTAAAGCTAACTCTCTCTCCTCTGCTCTCATCCTTCTAGATCTGTCGGCTGCCTTCGATACTGTGAACCATCAGATCCTCCTCTCCACCCTCTCCGAGTTGGGCATCTCCGGCGCGGCCCACGCTTGGATTGCGTCCTACCTGACAGGTCGCTCCTACCAGGTGGCGTGGCGAGAATCTGTCTCCTCACCACGCGCTCTCACCACTGGTGTCCCCCAGGGCTCTGTTCTTGGCCCTCTCCTATTCTCGCTATACACCAAGTCACTTGGCTCTGTCATAACCTCACATGGTCTCTCTTATCATTGCTATGCAGACGACACACAATTAATCTTCTCCTTTCCCCCTTCTGATGACCAGGTGGCGAATCGCATCTCTGCATGTCTGGCAGACATATCAGTGTGGATGACGGATCACCACCTCAAGCTGAACCTCGGCAAGACGGAGCTGCTCTTCCTCCCGGGGAAGGACTGCCCGTTCCATGATCTCGCCATCACGGTTGACAACTCCATTGTGTCCTCCTCCCAGAGCGCCAAGAACCTTGGCGTGATCCTGGACAACACCCTGTCGTTCTCAACCAACATCAAGGCGGTGGCCCGTTCCTGTAGGTTCATGCTCTACAACATCCGCAGAGTACGACCCTGCCTCACACAGGAAGCGGTGCAGGTCCTAATCCAGGCACTTGTCATCTCTCGTCTGGATTACTGCAACTCGCTGTTGGCTGGGCTCCCTGCCTGTGCCATTAAACCCCTTCAACTCATCCAGAACGCCGCAGCCCGTCTGGTGTTCAACCTTCCCAAGTTCTCTCACGTCACCCCGCTCCTCCGTTCTCTCCACTGGCTTCCAGTTGAAGCTCGCATCCGCTACAAGACCATGGTGCTTGCCTACGGAGCTGTGAGGGGAATGGCACCTCAGTACCTCCAGGCTCTGATCAGGCCCTACACCCAAACAAGGGCACTGCGTTCATCCACCTCTGGCCTGCTCGCCTCCCTACCACTGAGGAAGTACAGCTCCCGCTCAGCCCAGTCAAAACTGTTCGCTGCCCTGGCCCCCAATGGTGGAACAAACTCCCTCACGACGCCAGGACAGCGGAGTCAATCACCACCTTCCGGAGACACCTGAAACCCCACCTCTTTAAGGAATACCTAGGATAGGATAAGTAATCCCTCTCACCCCCCCCCAAGTTTTAGATGCACTATTGTTAAGTGACTGTCCCACTGGATGTCATAAGGTGAATGCACCAATTTGTAAGTCTGCTAAATGACTTAAATGTAAATGTAAATGTAATGTTGTAAATGTATATATATATATATATATATATTTTTTTTTTTTATCAATAATTATTATTTTTCCATTATTTTTATTTTATTTTTTCCCCTCCATTTTCTTTTGGGGGGGGGGTGTGTTAGAATACCAGAATGTTGATATTTTGTATATAGTTATTTGTTTCAAAACGTATACCTTCACCAATTTGACCACTTGGGTACATTTGGGCTACTTGTGTGGGACACCTGGGTGACTTCATAAATGACATGTATAGCACACTCATTTTGGAAGTTATCATTCTGAAACTTTGCACAAGTACTGTTGCCCTCTTATAAGTTTCACTGAAATTGTCCCCATAATCCTATCTGAATGTTTGTTTTATCTTGTTCATTTTAAAGATGGTGATACAAAAATAATAAATAACATACGTTTTAAAACATTGTTTTATCTAAACCAGATCTATTGTGTTATATTCTCCTACATTCAATTCACATTTACACAAACTTCAGTGTTTTCTTTCAAATGGTACCAATACTATGCATATCCTTGGTTCTGTGCCTGAGCTACAGGCTGTTAGATTTGGGTATGTTTTCAGGTAGAAATTGCACAAAGTAGGGGGGAGCTGTAAGAGGTTTTAAGTCCTAAATTCGGGCCAACTACCCCAGGAGAGAGAGAGAGTTTGGCTATCTGTCAGCCATTGGCCGAGCTGATCCAGCACCTTTGATAGTCACCCAGGAGAGAGAGTCATGAGACCTGTATCATATTCTACACCTGTATCACACCTGTATCACATTGTTACGGCTGTCGTCGGAATGAGACCAAGGTGCAGCGTGGTAGGCGTACATTTTGAATTTATTAAAATGAACACCAAAAAAACGAGAAAGATAAATGACACAAAGTATAGTAGTGCTAAACCAGCAATTAACAAAAACAAGATCCCACAGCAGAAAGTGAGAACAAGGGCTGCCTAAGTATGATTCCCAATCAGAGACAACAATAGACAGCTGCCTCTGATTGGGAACCATACTCGGCCAAAAACAAAGAATTAGACAACATAGAATGCCCACCCCAAATCACACCCTGACCTAAACAAATAGAGAAATAAACCGTCTCTCTAAGTTCAGGGCGTGACACACATTCTATACCTGTGTCATATTTGACACCTGTATCACATTCTATACCTGTATCACATGTTATACATGAGTCCTGGGTCTAAAGTGAATCAAAATGATGTCATCCTGCTTGTCCTTGGGGTTGTGTTTAGCTTTCAGAATCTGTTTGGAGTCGTACAGACAGAGAACCTTGCCGAAATTAACACACTTACCCCTGTAAGTATACACTGTGCTGTTTTAATTGATAGCTGAACGTAATTTAAACCTCCCCAGAGAAACTCACTTGCCAGAGCCACAATATGTCACTGCTGCTTTAAACCAGATGGCTGTTTGAGTGACAAGGACATCAACAACATGTGTGGGAAACTGCCTATAGAGCACGAAGCAACATAACTAAAAGTCCTTCATAGAGAAAATACTTCACTTGAAGGATGATTGTCAGGTTTGTATGGTTAGGAGTATAGGAAAAGTTAGAAATAGATTGAACAAAAACCTGGCCTACCACTTGAAATGTTATATTTTCCCTTACATGATTCATATTGTTATTAAGGCAAAAACAAAAATAGGGTGGTTGGTCGGGGTGGATGGGTAGACGTAATATATCATGTTTTACAAATTCGTAACATATCATGTAAATTATATTTCATAACATATCATACGAAATGGGTGATGGGACATCCACAAATTAATACATACAATACATAACATATCATATGTATCATATGGAGTGTCTCGGTTTTACCGTACAGAATAATACGAAATGCTTTGATACCAGGATGAGTTCTATTGTCATAATGTTTGAAGAAGAGTTGCTGCCAAGATTGTGGTAGTAAAACAGTATAAATGTGTGCTTTTTAAAAAATGTTATTATTTTGAGAAATGGTAGGATAACCTCATACACACAAGTCTTAGAGGCACTGCCTGGACAATCCGAATTCTGCAGTGGCCATACAAGATTTACAGCAATATGGGTTCTACAGAAGTCAGGGCAGTTATACTTCTTGCACTTCGCAGAGCAAAGCTGTTGTGAAGGTTGTTATCAAGGAAGTGAATTTGTTTTTATACTGGACCTCCCGCCCACACCTACCGTCAACCATTCATGTAAATGCGGAGCTATACGGAACAGGGAGAACATTTTAATAAACAATGGTCATGAAACGGAACAGGAACAACGCCTGGACAGGGGAAAAATAATGACATCAATGCTGACACAGGGAACAAACTGAGGAGCAGACTGATATAGAGGGGGTAATCAACAAGGTAATGGAGTCCAGGGGAGCCCAATATTTGCGCAGCTGTGCGTAATGATGGTGAAAGGTGTACGTTATGAAGGGCAGCTTGGCGCCCTCGAGCACCAGAGAGGGAGAGTGGGAGCAGTGGTGAGAAATAACTGCTCATAGCATGGACCTTTTTATTTTATTTACCTTGGTTTCACAGTAACTTTATGCAGTTACTGCTAATATGACCCCCATGTTCTCCACAACACAATGCAAGAGGCAGGATACTTGTCCACATGATTAAGCATGTATTTAATGTAGCAAAAATGTTTGAACCAAATGAGCCTTTTTGCTTGGTACGGCAGTGTAGACATCCCTAATGAGAGACAGAAGCAGCACGGCTTGAAATGTGGGTTCACACTCTCTCACACACACACACACACACAAACACACACACACACACACACACACACACACACACACACACACACACACACACACACACACACACACACACACACACACACACACACACACACACACACACACACACACACACACACACACACACACACACACACACACACACACATACACATGGTTCAGGCACTGTGCTATAGCGAGAGACCAGACCCAGACTGAGACTTAGAATAATGAGTTCTATGCCCCTTCAACAGTGCCAATTCACACGTTGAGACACTAATTGAAGATCATGTCTGGCCTGGCAGACAAATATGTACAATGTGTGAATAGTCCACTACTTAACTGTATTTGATCATACAACAAATACCAATCACATAGCCTTGGCAGAATTTTTAATTGCCTAGATAATTATTGTCCCTGCTCATATGTAAACCGTTTCAGGAAACTAGGTGTATGTTGTGGGTCACTACTTCACACGAGAGCCATTTGAACATAATCTTTTTTTAAATCAAAATATGTTGGCTGGCTCGCTAATTAACATATGTATGATCTTATTATTCGTATCTCAGAGCCATTTGCTTGAATAGTTATAGCCTAATGGTAGCTAACGTTGAACCTGGTTGGTTAGCCACCTGCAGATTTATGCAGGATAGTAACGTCATGAGCTGGGATTATGGTTCATTGTTTAGTTAGCTAGCTACATGTCTTAACAAAAGACTCCACTATGCAAGTATCCAATTCAATAGAATGTCACTGCAACAACTGTTAGCCAGTTCGCTTGGGTGCTTGACTGCTGTTGACATGACAGAAACCTGGGATCAACCCTTAAAGAGATGGATGGGGCTAAAGCTTAAGAGGGTGTGAACAGCGCTGAATGGGTGTAGACAAAGAAGAGCTCTCCAGTAGGTACCAAAACATTCAAAGGCAATTTTCTCAGAAGCGAGATTACAAGTTTGTCAACTTTCAAAACAGAATTACTTTCCCATTGTTCCTCAAATGCAGTGTATGTGTTCCTCAAATGCAGTGTATATACCATTTTGTATGATGTATCAAATTGTATTACATAAGACCGAATCGAGGCTGTCGAACACAAATATTTCCAGCGGAATAAACAGCAAAAAATTGTCCTTTTAGAGAGATGAAATTTTTGTTTTCTTAGTTATCAGCCTCTATCAACAGCTAGAACTAATCAGACTATTTGAGTCTCTGAGTCTCTTAGTGAAATTAGACACTCACTCGATCCAATCACCTGACACTTCAGCTCAGTCCCAAAGGGAATAGGGTGCCATTTGGGACACATATTTGTCGCGCAGAGGCTATAAAGGAGGCCAAACAGGAATATTGAAGAATTACAGTTGTGTTACCCCATTCCACTGTAGCTATAGCTACTCTAAGACAATCCCCAGGCATATTCTAGATGCCTAGCCAACCGACAGTCAGTCTCTGAGGCTCTGCTTACAGGGGGCCACAGATGTTGGATGGGGAGCTCGTTCTCAGACTGTATTTTTTTCTCCTTGCTCACGGTCAGATCTTTATTTGACTAATGATGTTTTCCCCTCATCTGAGCAGGGAGAGACTGGAGGCAGCTCTGAAGAGAGTGGGCATCTGAACACCTGCTTGAGTTTCCCCTTTCACACGCTACACTGGGAGACACACTCACACACACGCTCCACTGGGAGACATATGGTCACCAGTCACTGCAACTCTGGAAATTACCACTGAAGCAGCACACAGATGAGGGAAGAAATAATGTGTGTGTGTGTGTCTGTGTGTGTCTGTGTGTGTCTGTGTGTGTGTGTGTGTGTGTGTGTGTGTGTGTGTGTGTGTGTGTGTGTGTGTGTGTGTGTGTGTGTGTGTGTGTGTGTGTGTGTGTGTGTGTGTGTGTGTGTGTGTGTGTGTGTGTGTGTAGGTATGCAAAGAAGTAAAACAACAGTAAAAAGACATTTGAAAAAAGAGTATCAAGGTGTGTGTGTGTGTGCGCGCGCAGTGGAAACGAATTAACACCAGTCATGTTCAATTAGTTTCTTCCATTTTAGCAATAATGATAAGATATGACAATATCTTGCCTTTGTAAGGGAATACCCCCCTGTATTGGACAAAAATGAATGGCAAGTCATTGGCATCGGACAAACCATATACACATTGGCCAATACCACCCAATTCCGCGTTGATTCATGCAAAGTGTATTGCAAATGCCATATGGCAATTGCCAGTTGTAACACTTTAAAAATTCAACAGGGGGCGAATGCGCTCCACCGGGGTTTTTCATATTGGAAATGTAACCCAAGTCAACGTCCAAAAGCAAAATTTTGAAAAAATGAAATTTTGAAAAAATGAAATTTTTGTCAAAAACTTATCACCCCTTAAAAAAGTGCTTTCTGGACCGTTTTTCGAAATTCTTTCGATTTTTTGTCAATTACACATGTGTAAGAACTGTATGAATATACTTTTGTCCAATTTTATTATCATAATTTTTTTTTTTTTTTTTTCACATGCGCATAAGGAATATGTTTTGTCCAATTTCAATATGATTTCATAGGAAGTCAAAAGTCAAAAGTCAAAAATGTCAAAATTTTGTAAAAACTTCACACACCCTTAAAAAGTGCTTTCTGGACCGTTTTTCGAAATTCTTTCGATTTTTTTGTCAATTACACATGTGTAAGAACTGTATGAATATACTTTTGTCCAATTTTATTATCATTTTTTTTTTTTTTACATGCGCATAAGGAATATGTTTTGTCCAATTTCAAAATGATTTCATAGGAAGTCAAAAGTCAGAAGTCAGAAATGTCAAAATTTTGTAAAAAACTTCACACACCCTTAAAAAAAGTGCTTTCTGGACCGTTTTTTGAAATTCTTTCGATTTTTTTGTCAATTACACATGTGTAAGAACTGTATGAATATACTTTTGTCCAATTTTATTATCATATTTTTTTTTATTTTTTTTTTTTATTGTGCATAAGGAATTTTTTTGTGGGCCAAATGCCATAAGAAATTTGACATGGTCAAAAATCCTGCAGAAATGCAAAATTGACTGGCCTGATGAACTCGGGATGGCCGGGCAGTGATAGTTGTTCCTTTCCATCACTCGTTGTGTTGACTTCATCATGTCCATTTTGTGATGTTTTTTCACTATATAATCATATTGCAAGTGCACGTGCATTTGCAATATGGTTCAATGGACAATTACTATATGAAATTTGACATGCTCAAAAATCCTGCAGAAATGCAAAATTGACTGGCCAGATGAACTCGGGATGGCCTGACAGTGATAGTTGCTCCTTTCCATCGCTCATTATATTGAATTCATGATGTCCATTTTGTGATGTTTTTTTTCACTATAGAATCATATTGTAAGTGCACGTGCATTTGCAATATGTTTCAATGTGCATTTACCATATGAAATTTGACATGCTCAAAAATGCAAAATTGACTGGTCTGATGAACACAGGATGGCCGAGCAGTGATAGTTGTACATTTCCATCACTCGTTGTGTTGATTTCATCATGTCCATTAGGTGATGTTTTTGTCACTATAGAATCATATTGTAAGTGCACGTGCATTTGCAATATGTTTCAATGTGCATTTACCATATGAAATTTGACATGCTCAAAAATGCAAAATTGACTGGTCGGATGAACACAGGATGGCCGAGCAGTGATAGTTGTACATTTCCATCACTCGTTGTGTTGATTTCATCATGTCCATTAGGTGATGTTTTTCTCACTATAGAATCATATTGTAAGTGCACGTGCATTTGTTTCAATGTGCATTTACCATATGAAATTTGTCAAAAATGCAAAATTGACTGGTCTGATGAACACAGGATGGCCGATATGTTTCAATGTGCATTTACCATATGAAATTTGTCATGCTCAAAAATGCAAAATTGACTGGTCTGATGAACACAGGATGGCCGAGCAGTGATAGTTGTACATTTCCATCACTCGTTGTGTTGATTTCATCATGTTCATTAGGTGATGTTTTTTCACTATAGAATCATATTGTAAGTGCACGTGCATTTGCAATATGTTTCAATGTGCATTTACCATATGAAATTTGACATGCTCAAAAATGCAAAATTGACTGGTCTGATGAACACAGGATGGCCGAGCAGTGAGAGTTGTACCTTTCCATCACTCGTTGTGTTGATTTCATCATGTCCATTTGTTTATGTTTTCTCACTTTTGCAAAGTCACTGTGCATTTGCAATATGGTTCAATGGGCAGGTACCATCACGAATTTGTCATGCTATAAAAATCCTGCAGGAATGCGAAATTGACTGGCCTGATGAACACAGGATGGCCTGGCAGTGATAGTTGTTCCTTTCCATCACTCGTTGTGTTGATTTCATCATGTCCATTAGGTGATGTTTTTTCACTATAGAATCATATTGCAAATGTACGTGCATTGTTGTGCAACTGGTAACCCAAAAATTTAAATATGGTTGTAAATGCATTTACCGGGACTCCTATTATCCATGCCCGCTATGGGAGTACCCTACTATGGCCCTCTATCTATGGGGGCAGTCCTGAGTGCTTTATGGACTGTTTAAAATATTCTGATGGATACGCATTGTTGTGCAACTGGTGATTGAAAATAGGCACCTGGTAACCCAAAAATGAAAATATGGTTGTGAATGCATTTACCGGTCATTCTGATATTAATGCCCGCTATGGGAACACAGGATGGCCGGGCAGTGATAGTTGTTCCTTTCCATCACTCGTTGTGTTGATTTCATCATGTCCATTAGGTGATGTTTTTTCACTATAGAATCATATTGTAAGTGCACGTGCATTTGCAATATGTTTCAATGTGCATTTACCATATGAAATTTGACATGCTCAAAAATGCAAAATTGACTGGTCTGATGAACACAGGATGGCCGAGCAGTGATAGTTGTACATTTCCATCACTCGTTGTGTTGATTTCATCATCTCCGTTAGGTGATGTTTTTTCACTATAGAATCATATTGTAAGTGCACGTGCATTTGCAATATGTTTCAATGTGCATTTACCATATGAAATTTGACATGCTCAAAAATGCAAAATTGACTGGTCTGATGAACACAGGATGGCTGAGCAGTGATAGTTGTACATTTCCATCACTCGTTGTGTTGATTTCATCGTGTCCATTAGGTGATGTTTTTTCACTATAGAATCATATTGTAAGTGCATGTGCATTTGCAATATGTTTCAATGTGCATTTACCATATGAAATTTGACATGCTCAAAAATGCAAAATTGACTGGTCTGATGAACACAGGATGGCTGAGCAGTGATAGTTGTACATTTCCATCACTCGTTGTGTTGATTTCATCATGTCCATTAGGTGATGTTTTTTTCACTATAGAATCATATTGTAAGTGCACGTGCATTTGCAATATGTTTCAATGTGCATTTACCATATGAAATTTGACATGCTCAAAAATGCAAAATTGACTGGCCTGATGAACACAGGATGGCCGAGCAGTGATAGTTGTACATTTCCATCACTCGTTGTGTTGATTTCATCATGTCCATTTGTTTATGTTTTCTCACTTTTGCAAAGTCACTGTGCATTTGCAATATGGTTCAATGGGCAGGTACCATCATGAATTTGTCATGCTATAAAAATCCTGCAGGAATGTGAAATTGACTGGCCCGATGAACTCGGGATGGCTGGGCAGTGATTCTGGTTCATCTCAATGGCTCGTTAGGGTTGATTTCAGAATTTCACTTTTGGTGATGGTACCTCACTGTTTAAACATATTGCAAATGGACAAGAGTCACCAGCAAGTCACCGTCCATCAGTCAATTAGATATCATTCTGACACCAAACTGATACAAACTGACACTAAACCCACTTTTTCCAACCTGTTTAGTAGCCAACTATCACACACTTCAGAGCTGGCCCAAAATTCACAACGCCTTTGGTTCAAACCATGAAAAAACCATAAAACACATAGTTACGTTCTAGCTGCGGGTCCATTTCTTATGTTACGTGTAGGCCTAGCTGAGGCGACCCCGAATCCCAAGTTTCGGCTCGATCGGTCATTTGGTGTCCGAGCAAAACCCTAATTGGTGCTGAAAATCCACTTTTTCCATGACTTGCTACGGGGTCCTTGAATGAGCTATCGGACAGAAACGTTGGGGTCTGTCTATATGGGCTGACACGGTCGCAATGCACCTAGTCTTGTGTCTCTGAGACATTTCTAAATGTCGCCATTTTCGTAATGGTCAAAATGAATTGAAGTCATTGCAAATGTACGAAGCTGTTTCTCGGTCCGAGAACCGTCTAGAGCCACGTAACTCACCACGCACTATCGACCTGAGGTCTAGAACAGGATTCTAAAGTTTCGGAACTCTAGGTCTGACGGTTCATTTTTAGCTCGAACAAAGCTAACTATTGGAGGCACTGTCTGTCTCTACAAACCCCAATACGTCCCTCCTTCCAAGTTGTGTGTCTGTGTGATTTAGTTTTCCTTTGAAATTTTATGGGAAAAATGACTGATTTACAGTTCATGGGGGTTGCCTAATCACACATATGAAGTTTTGGACAGATCTGACTTTTTTAACCCCTCGAAACAGCCCCTGAGACACCAATTAAGGCACTTCTGGTTGGCACAGGAAGCTATAAGTCAACACATATCC
This sequence comes from Oncorhynchus gorbuscha, assembly GCF_021184085.1. Taxonomy (NCBI): domain Eukaryota; kingdom Metazoa; phylum Chordata; class Actinopteri; order Salmoniformes; family Salmonidae; genus Oncorhynchus; species Oncorhynchus gorbuscha. The sequence goes on along the minus strand of NC_060189.1, from coordinate 37,763,318 downwards.
TCACTGGGCTATGCTTTTACAGAATCCTGAGTTTTAAGTCCTTACGTTAAGAATTGACTGATTTACACAGGGTTGAATGCACTATGTCTATCAAACTGCAGGCAGGTAATGGAAAAACACTTTTAGGGTGATTTTAACCACTTCCGGTTGGTCCAGGAAGCTTAGAATCAACACAGGTAGACCTCATACTGGCCTGATGGACTGTCATCAAAGACAGGTTCATACGGCATTCATAACCCATATAGACTTCAGGTTGAATTTAGGGGTGCAGGCAATGTATTCCTATGGGGAGAGAAGTCAATGCAAACTCTTTGAAGTAAACACCTTATTTTAACTATTAAGGGTTAATGCCACACGGTCAAGGTTAGGCTTGCACGGATCAGGAGGACCTTAGGAACGTACCTGAGGTCGAATTGTGCTTCTCACCCTAACGGTTCTCTCACTGTCACCCAAAAGCAAATGACGTTGTGGGGCAGGCTTCATTTTGGGCCTACTTTTCTAATGGTCGCTGCGCTCAGACCGAGCGAGCTACGGTCAAGCGGGATATCTCGTTGAACTCGGCACGGCCTAGAGGTTATGTTTATGCCATTGCCTTCTCTCTGTGTCTTTGAGAACCGCACTTTTTCACTCCAGCCTTGCTGTGTGTGCGTGTGAGAGCTTTTCTTTGACATCTGTTGGGAGAAATGACTGATTTACAGTTCATGAGGGTTACCTAGTCACACATATGAAGTTTTGAAAAGATCTGACCTTTTTAACCCTTGGAAACTGCCACTGTGACATCATTAAAGGCACTTCCGGTTGGCACAGGAAGCTATAAGTAAACCCATGTCTTGACTGACATAGAAACTTACAGAATCCTGAGTTTTAAGTCTTTAAGTTAAGAATTGACTGATCTACGATCTACACAGGGTTGAATGTAGTCATTTTCACCTTTGAAGGTTATGTACATCAAAACACCTTTTGGGTCAATCTAACCACTTCCGGTTGCTCCAGGAAGCTTAGAATCGACACAGGTAGACCTCATAGTGGTCTGATGGACTGTCATAGAAGACAGGTTCATAAGGCATTCATAACCCATATAGACTTCAGGTTGAATTTAGGGGTAAAGGCAATGTATTCCTATGGGGAGAGAAGTCAATGCAAACTCTTTGAAGTAAACACCTTCTTTTAACTATTAAGGGTTAATGCCACACGGTCAACGTTAGGCTTGCACGGATCGGAAGGACCTTAGGAACGTACCTGAGGTCGAATTGTGCTTCTCACCCTAACGGTTCTCTCACTGTCACCCAAAAGCAAATGACGTTGTGGGGCAGGCTTCATTTTGGGCCTACTTTTCTAATGGTCGCTGCGCTCAGACCGAGCGAGCTACGGTCAAGCGGGATATCTCATTGAACTCGGCACGGCCTAGACATTATGGTTATGCCATTGCCTGCTCTCTGTGTCTTTGAGAACTGCACTTTTTCACTCCATCCTTGCTGTGTGTGCGTGTGAGAGCTTTTCTTTGACATCTGCTGGGAGAAATGACTGATTTACAGTTTAGGAGGGTTACCTGGTCACACATATGAAGTTTTGGAGAGATGTGACTTTTCTAACCTTTCAAAACAGACAGTGTGACCCAATTAAAGGCACTTCCGGTTGGCACAGGAAGCTATAAGTAAACACATGTCTTGATTGACATAAACACTTACGGAATCCTGAGTTTTAAGTCTTTAAGTTAAGAATTGACTGATCTATGATCTACACAGTGTTGAATGCAGTCATTTTCACCTTTGAAGGTTATGTACATCAAAACTCCTTTTGGGTCAATCTAACCACTTCCGGTTGCTCCAGGAAGCTTAGAATCGACACAGGTAGACCTCATAGTGGTCTGATGGACTGTCATAGAAGACAGGTTCATAAGGCATTCATAACCCACATAGGCTTCAGGTTGAATTTAGAGGTGCAGGCAATGTATTCCTATGGGGAGAGAAGTCAATGCAAACTCTTTGATGTAAACACCTTCTTTTAACTGTTAAGGGTTAATGCCACAGGGTCAAGGTTAGGCTTGCACGGATCGGGAGGACCTTAGGAACGTACCTGAGGTCGAATTGTGCTTCTCACCCTAACGGTTCTCTCACTGTCACCCAAAAGCAAATGACATTGAGGGCCAGGCTTCATTTTGGTTCTGCTTTTTTTCAAGGTCACTGCACTCAGAGCGAGCTACGGTCAAGCGGGGCGTTTCGTTGAACTCGGCACAGTCTGGAGACTATGGTGATGCCATTTTTTGTGTTGATTTCAGAAGGCCATTTTGGTGATGGTCCCTCTCCGTTTAAACATATTGCAAATGTACAAAAGTCAACTAGCAAGTCAGTGTCCATCAGTCAATTAGATGTCATTTTGACACCAAACCCACTTTTTCCAACTCATTTAGAAGCCAACTATCATATATGTCAGAGCAGGCCCATAATTCACAGCGCCTTTAGATTAAAACATAATAAAAACGTAAAACACATAGTTACGTTCTAGCTGCGGGTCCAGGTCGGACATTATGTGAAGGCCTATGTGAGGCGACCCCGAATCCCGAGTTTCGGCTCGATAGGTCCTTCGGTGCCCGAGTAAAACCCTAATTGGTGCTGAAAATCCACTTTTTTCCATGGCTTGCTATGGGGTCCTTGAATGAGCTATCGGACCGAAACGTTGGGGTCCGTCTCTATGGGCCGAGCCGGTTTCAATGCACCTAGTCTTGTGTCTCTGAGACATTTCTAAATGTCGGCATTTTCGTAATGGTCAAAATGAATTGAAGTCATTGCAAATGTACGAGGCTATTTCTCGGTCCGAGAACCTTCTAGAGCCACCTAAGTCACCACGCACCATCGACCCGAGGTCTAGAACAGGTTTCTAAAGTTTCGGAACTCTAGGTCTGACGGTTCTTTTTTAGCTCGAACAAAGCTAACTATTGGAGGCACTGTCTGTCTCTAGAAACCCCAATACGTCCCTCCTTCCAAGTTGTGTGTCTGTGTGATTTAGTTTTCCTTTGAAATTTTATGGGAAAAATGACTGATTTACAGTTCATGGGGGTTGCCTAATCACACATATGAAGTTTTGGACAGATCTGACTTTTTTAACCCCTCGAAACAGACCCTGAGACACCAATTAAGGCACTTCCGGTTGGCACAGGAAGCTATAAGTCAACACATATCCTCACTGGGGTATGCTTTTACAGAATCCTGAGTTTTAAGTCCTTACGTTAAGAATTGACTGATTTACACAGGGTTGAATGAACTATGTCTATCAAACTGCAGGCAGGTAATGGAAAAACACTTTTAGGGTGATTTTAACCACTTCCGATTGGTCCAGGAAGCTTAGAATCAACACAGGTAGACCTCATACTGGCTTGATGGACTGTTACTAAAGACAGGTTCATACGGCATTCATAACCCATATAGACTTCAGGTTGAATTTAGGGGTAAAGGCAATGTATTCCTATGGGGAGAGAAGTCAATGCAAACTCTTTGAAGTAAACACCTTCTTTTAACTATTAAGGGTTAATGCCACACGGTCAACGTTAGGCTTGCACGGATCGGAAGGACCTTAGGAACGTATCTGAGGTCGAATTGTGCTTCTCACCCTAATGGTTCTCTCACTGTCACCCAAAAGCAAATGACGTTGTGGGGCAGGCTTCATTTTGGGCCTAATTTTCTAATGGTCGCTGCTCTTAGACCGAGCGAGCTACGGTCAAGCGGGATATCTCGTTGAACTCGGCACGGCCTAGAGATTATTATGTTTATGCCATTGCCTGCTCTCTGTGTCTTTGAGAACCGCACTTTTCACTCCATCCTTGCTGTGTGTGCGTGTGAGAGATTTTCTTTGACATCTGCTGGGAGAAATGACTGATTTACAGTTTAGGAGGGTTACCTGGTCACACATATGAAGTTTTGGAGAGATGTGACTTTTCTAACCCTTCAAAACAGACAGTGTGATCCAATTAAAGGCACTTCCGGTTGGCACAGGAAGCTATAAATAAACTTATATCATGATTGGGGTATGCCTTTACAGAATCCGGAGTTTTAAGTCTTTACGTTAAGAACTGAGTTATTTACGGAGGGTTTAGTGAGTGTGTGTTATTTCAGAAAATCATAGAAAATCACAGAAATCTCGCAGAGCTCCGCAGCACACTTTAAAAAGATTCGTAAGAACACCCTGCAACTGGATCTGTAACCGTTGAAAAAAAAAACACCTATCCGTGAACATCACCAAGGTGTCGTTGTACGATTTCTCTTAAATGACGATAGATAAATGGCTGGTTCTTTTTTTATTGACACCGGAGGCTCCTTGACTTTGACGTGAAGTGGAAAAATAATTTCTCTATTTTCATTTTGGACCTTTAATCCCAGATAAATGGCCATAACTCAAAAACCGTTGAGGCCTAGATGCCATCTTGTTCGGGGCCAACTGCCCATTATGCCGCCCCTACGCTCACCGAGTTTCGGCTTCTAAATATTTTCAGTTTTCGAGATAAGGCCCCGTCGTGAATCGTGATGTTTTGTCCAATAGCAATATGATTGCTTATGCCCTCTTGTGGGAATTTCCGGGACATCGGAAAAATGACCTAAATCTTATTATTTTTGTAAATTGGAAACCGAATGTCCGACAAAGTTCATTTGATGACTTCCTGGTAGGTCCGGCCCTGCCGCTCGGCCCGACGCCGTCCGCGAATTTTACAAACGATTTCGGACGTCTAGTAAGGGACCGTACATTTGCAATATGGACTTTCTCACTAACCATACAGGTACTGCCGAAATCTTCCCTTAAGGTATGTAACTGTGGTATAAGAACAGGTGTATGAGTATTTGGAACGCTACTTTGTGCGAAGGTCCACAGAAAGGAGCCCCATATTTCAGACTACAATGTAAGGCTGCATACTTAGTGAGAATTGGGATTCCATACAGAGGTCCATAGAATAGCACTGCTATTTTCACTGTCATATCAAATCCTGAGAGATACAAGCAGCAAGAAAATGTTATATATCTGCAAGCAGCAATGAACAGGGTTCACAAGATGACATAAAGGACACAATATATTCTGGATAACAAAACAAGCCCTTATGTAGGAAACATCTTCCTTTATATGGGCTCACGAGTGGCACAGGGTTCTGAGGCACTGCATCTCAGTGCTAGAGGCGTCACTACAGACTACAGACCCTTGGGTAGCGGGAGATCTTTGTGGGCTATACTCGGCATTGTCTCAGGATGGTAATTTGGTGGTTGAAGATATCCCTCTAGTGGTGTGGGGGCTGTGCTTTGGCAAAGTGGGTGGGGTTATATCGTTCCTGTTTGGCCCTGTCCGGGGGTGTCCTCGTATGGGGCTGCAGTGTCTCCTGACCCCTCCTGTCTCAGCCTCCAGTATTTATGCTGCAATAGTTTGTGTCGGGGGACGAGGGCCAGTCTGTTATATCTGGAGTATTTCTCCTCTCTAATCCAGTGTCCTGTGTGAATTTAAGTAAACTCTCTCTAATTCTCTCTTTCTCTCCTTTTCACTCTTTCTTTCTCTCTCGGAGGACCTGAGCCCTAGTACCATGCCTCAGGACTTCCTGGCCTGATAACTCCTTGCTGTCCCCAGGCCACCTGGTCGTGCTGCTGCTCCAGTTTCAACTGTTCTGCCTATGGCTATGGAACCCTGACCTGTTCACCAGACGTGCTACATATCCCAGACCTGCTGTTTTCAACTCTAGAGACAGCAGGAGCAGCAGAGATAGTCTGAATGATTTGCTATGACAAGCCAACTGACCTTTACTCCTGAGGTGCTGACCTATTGCACCCTCTACAACCACTGCAATTATTATTATTCAACCCTGCTGGTAATAATGAATGTTTGAACATCTTGGCCATGTTCTATTATAATGTCCACCCAGCACAGCCAGAAAAGGACTGGCCACCCCTCATAGCCTGGTTCCTCTCTAGGTTTCTTCCTAGGTTCCGGCCTTTCTAGGGAGTTTTCCTAGCCATCGTGCTTCTACAACCGCATTGCTTGCTGTTTGGGGTTTTAGGCTGGATTCCTGTACAGCACTTTGTGACATCAGCTGATGTAAGAAGGGCTTTATAAATACATTTGATTGATTGAGCAGGGATGGTGAGGGACAGGCAGTGGTTGCAGAAGACCAGCTGGAGCTTGCTGAGGAGTCTTATTCTGAGCACAGACCGTGCAGGTGGAGACAAACGCGATGACATCTGGAACCATCGTAGGCCATCAAAAGCGTAGACGTACGAAGGCCAGGGACCGACGGGAGCCTGGGTGGCAAGCAAGCCTGGAGTAATGGGCCCACTCCAGGACCATAGAGCAAACAGCATCAGGCACGAACATCCATCCCTCCAGGGTTCGGCTGGAATCGCTGCGCCTCCCGGACCTGTTTCCCTATACCCAATTTGATTGCCATCACCAGGCACGAGGTGGGAAGGATGGTCTCAGGCTCCGGGGTGGTACCCATGGGGCTATAGCGTCGGGACAGCTTGACATTCTTGGATCCCGGCGGGTACGAGTAGCTTCTCACGGTGAAGATGGCGTTGGAGAAATGGAGGCACTGGCTGGAGAGGGCGGAACACCCATTCATCGTGTGGACCCAGGGCCTATCTGGCTTGCCTGGAGTTAAGGCACTTGGAGGTGCGGAGAAATTCCAGGTTCTTATGGTCGATCCACACAATGAATGGGAGTTCTGCCCCCTCCAGCCAGTGCCTCCATTCCTCCAATGCCATCTTCACCGCGAGAAGCTTACGATTCACCACATCATGGTTATTTTCCGTGACATTGAGGCGGTGGAAGAAGGCGCAGGGATGTAGCTTGAAGTCCAGGGCAGAACGCCGGGACAGGACCGCCCCCACTCGGACATCAGAAGCATCAGCTTCCTCCACGAACTGACGGTAAGGGTCCGGATGAACCACGATGGGAGCTGTGGTGAAGCAATGTTTAAGGTCCTGGAATGCCAGGTCAGCAGCTGGAGACTACGTGAACGGAACCTTGGGCGAGGTGAGTGCAGATGGGGGAAGCCAGGGTGCTGTAGTGCCGGATAAAGCGGCGATAGAAGTTGGCGAACCCCAGGAAATGTTGCAGCTGTACAATGGAAGTAGGCTGGGGCCAATCCACCATCTCTCTCACGTTCCCGGGAACCATTTGCACACTCCCTGAGGCGTTGATGAAACCCAGAAAAGTGATGGTTGAACAATGGAACTCGCACACCTCTTTGCTTTTACAAACAGCTGGTTCTCCAGGAGGCGTTGGAGAACCTGTCGGATGTGGAGTACATGTTCTTGAGTGGAATGGGAGAAGATGAGCATGTCATCTAGGTAGACAAAGACAAACCGGTTCAACATGTCGCAGAGAACATAATTGACCAGAGCCTGGAACACAGCAGGGGGGTTGGCAAGGCCAAATGGTATGACCAGATACTCGTAGTGACCGCTGGCCATGTTGAAGGTGGTCTTCCACTCATTTCCTTCCCATATCCACACCAGGTGGTAGGCGTTCTTTAGATCCAGCTTGGAAAACACGGTAGCCCCCTGGAGCAGCTCGAAGGCCGAGGAGATGAGTGATAGCGGGTAGCGGTTCTTCACCATTATGTCGTTGAGGCCCTGGTAGTCGATGCACTGGCACATTAATCGCATTAACGGTCTTGTCCTTCTTCTCCACATGGAAGAACCCTGCGCCGGCAGGACAAGGAGGGCTGATTAATCCTGCGACAAATGAGTCCCCAATGTAAGTCTCCATCGCCTTGGCCTCTGGTCCCAACAGAGAGTACAGTCGTCCCCGGGGCGGAGTCATGCTAGGTAGAAGGTCAATCCCGCAGTCATAAGGTCGGTGCGACGGGAGCACCCTTCCGAGCCCCCAGGAAAATGTCCCTGGGCAAGTTGTGCTGACTTCAGGCAGTGGGTGTGGCAGAACGGGCTCCAGCCCATGATGGCACCAGTAGACCAGTTAATGAGGGGATTGTGTCACTGGAGCCAGGAGAATCCCAATACCACAGGAATGTGAGGGGACTTGATGAGCAGAAACTGGATAGCCTCGCTGTGGTTCCCTGACACATGTAGGTTGGAATGGAGAGGGGCTGAGTGGGGATGTTCAGCTCGGACGCCAGGGTAGCGTCCAAAAAGCTCTCATCGGCCCCAGAGTCAATGAGAACCTGGAGAGATTTGGACTGGTCTCACCACGGTAGAATGGCATGAAAAGGGTTGCGAGCAGGGAAAGCAGGAACATTCTCCATATGGCCCACCAGAGTATTTGCTCCTACCGGTGAACCTGGTTTCTTTATAGGACAAGAGGACACGAAATGACCAAGAGTCCCGCAATACAGACAACTCTTCGTGCCGATCCTGTATTGCCGTTCCTCTGGAGACAGCCAACTCTGCCTCGTGGCATAGGCTCAGGAAGCGGTGACTCGGCTGTCTTCGGGCAACCCTCGGGGCAGGTCAGGAAGACTCGCATTCTCTCGGCATTGAGACCATCAGGAACTTCCAGGCTCAGAGGCAAGGTGGGATCCCTGGGTGTGTGAGAAAAATCCAAATGCCTCTCCCTCCTTCGTTCCCGTAATCGCCCATCGATACCGATGGTCAAAGCGATGAGGGAATCAAACTCCGTAAGTAACTCCCGGACTGCAAGCTCATCCTTGATGACCTCCGAGATGCCGTGCCTCTTGATTCCAAGCACTCTTCACCTCCAAAGTGGGGTAATCCACCGCATAATCAGCTACTATGCGGGAGTCCTGCCAAAGCTGGATTAGCTTCCGGAAGGCCTTTTGCCCGGAGAACGGGGCATCAAGAACCTTCCTCACTTCTCCCACGAACTCCTCCAGACTGTTGTTCCCATATGGCAGAAACCCAGGTGAGAGCCCTCCCAGACATCAGCATGATGAGGTAGGCTATCTTGGAGCGATCCGAGGGGAAGGAGGAGGGCTAAAGCTCGAAGACGAGGGCACACTGAGCTAGCAATGCCCGACAGGTGCTCAGTTCTCTGTTGAAGCTTTCCAGAGGAGGTAAGCGGGGTGTCATGTTTTGTCTTATATTGTCTTGTCATTTTGCTTTCCCTTCTGTTCGTTTTCCCCCTGCTGGTCTTTTTAGGTTCGTTCCCTTTTTTCTCTCTCCCTCCCTCTCTCTCTTCTCTCTATCGTTCCGTTCCTGCTCCCAGCTGTTCCTATTCCCCTAATCAATCATTTAGTCTTTCCACACCTGTTCCCTATCTTTTCCTCTGATTAGAGTCCCTATTTCTCCCCTTGTTTTCCGTTTCTGTCCTGTCGGATCCTTGTATATTGTTCACCGTGCTGTGTCTTTGTCTCGCCCTGTCGTGTCGTGTTTCCCTCAGATGCTGCGTGGTGAGCAGGTGTCTGAGTCTGCTACGGTCAGTGCCTTCCCGAGGCAACCTACAGTTTATGGTCGAGTCTCCAGTCTGTCCTCGTCATTACGAGTGGAATTGTTTTTTATGCTTTGTTTACCGCTCCGATTTGTCTAGGAGTATTGCATATTTCCTTTACTGGAATAAAGACTCTGTTTTCGCCAAGTCGCTTTTGGGTCCTCATTCACCTGCATAACAGAAGGATCCGACCAAAGAATGGACCCAGCGACTACAGACGCTCGTAACACTGCCGTCGAGATCCAAGGAGCCATGCTCGGCAGACACGAGCAGGAATTGTCTGCTGCTCGTCATGCCGTGGAGAACCTGGCCGCTCAGGTTTCCGACCTCTCTGGACAGTTCCAGAGTCTTCGTCTCGTGCCACCTGTTACTTCCTGGTCTGCCGAGCCTCCGGAACCTAGGGTTAATAACCCACCTTGTTACTCCGGGCAGCCCACGGAGTGCCGCTCCTTTCTCACCCAGTGTGATATTGTGTTCTCTCTCCAACCCAACACATACTCTAGAGAGAGAGCTCGGGTTGCTTACGTCATATCACTCCTTACTGGCCGGGCTCGAGAGTGGGGCACAGCTATCTGGGAGGCAAGGGCTGATTGTTCTAACAATTACCAGAACTTTAAAGAGGAGATGATTCGGGTTTTTGACCGTTCAGTTTTTGGTAGGGAGGCTTCTAGGGCAAGGGCTTCCCTATGCCAAGGTGATCGATCCATAACGGATTACTCTATAGAGTTTCGCACTCTTGCTGCCTCTAGTGACTGGAACGAGCCGGCGCTGCTCGCTCGTTTTCTGGAGGGACTCCACGCAGTGGTTAAAGATGAGATTCTCTCCCGGGAGGTTCCTTCCAGTGTGGACTCTTTGATTGCTCTCGCCATCCGCATAGAACGACGGGTAGATCTTCGTCACCAAGCTCGTGGAAGAGAGCTCGCGTTAACGGTGTTTCCCTGCTCCGCATCGCAACCATCTCCCTCCTCTGGCTCAGAGACTGAGCCCATGCAGCTGGGAGGTATTCGCATCTCGACTAAGGAGAGGGAACGGAGGATCACCAACCGCCTGTGCCTCTATTGCGGACTTGCTGGACATTTTGTCAATTCATGTCCAGTAAAGACAGAGCTCATCAGTAAGCGGAGGGCTACTGGTGAGCGCTACTACTCAGGTCTCTCCATCTAGATCCTGTACTACTATGTCGGTCCATCTACGCTGGACCGGTTCGGTGCTACATGCAGTGCCTTGATAGACTCTGGGGCTGAGGGTTGTTTTATGGACGAAGCATGGGCTCGGAAACATGACATTCCTTTCAGACAGTTAGACAAGCCTACGCCCATGTTCGCCTTAGATGGTAGTCATCTCCCCAGTATCAGATATGAGACACTACCTTTAACCCTCACAGTATCTGGTAACCACAGTGAGACTATTTCTTTTTTGATTTTTCGTTCACCTTTTACACCTGTTGTTTTGGGTCATCCCTGGCTAGTATGTCATAATTGTGGTCCTTCTGTAGCTCAGTTGGTAGAGCATGGCGCTTGTAACGCCAGGGTAGTGGGTTCGATCCCCGGGACCACCCATACGTAGAATGTATGCACACATGACTGTAAGTCGCTTTGGATAAAAGCGTCTGCTAAATGGTATATATTATTATATTTATTATTATTATATTATAATCCTTCTATTAATTGGTCTAGTAATTCTATCCTATCCTGGAACGTTTCTTGTCATGTGAAGTGTTTAATGTCTGCTATCCCTCCCGTTTCTTCTGTCCCCACTTCTCAGGAGGAACCTGGCGATTTGACAGGAGTGCCGGAGGAATATCATGATCTGCGCACGGTCTTCAGTCGGTCCCGAGCCAACTCCCTTCCTCCTCACCGGTCGTATGATTGTAGTATTGATCTCCTTCCGGGGACCACTCCTCCTCGGGGTAGACTATACTCTCTGTCGGCTCCCGAACGTAAGGCTCTCGAGGATTATTTGTCAGTGTCTCTTGACGCCGGTACCGTAGTGCCTTCTTCCTCTCCGGCCGGGGCGGGGTTTTTTTTTGTTAAGAAGAAGGATGGTACTCTGCGCCCCTGCGTGGATTATCGAGGGCTGAATGACATAACGGTTAAGAATCGTTATCCGCTTCCCCTTATGTCATCAGCCTTCGAGATTCTGCAGGGAGCCAGGTGCTTTACTAAGTTGGACCTTCGTAACGCTTACCATCTCGTGCGCATCAGAGAGGGGGACGAGTGGAAAACGGCGTTTAACACTCCGTTAGGGCATTTTTGTTATGCAGGTGAATGAGGACCCAAAAGCGACTTGGCGAAAACAGAGTCTTTAATCCAGTAAAGTAAAATACAATCAAAAAACACAACTTCCACTCGTAATGACGAGAACCGACTGGAGACTCGATCTTGAACAGCAGGTTGCCTCGGGAAGGCACTTGAACCTAGCAGACTCAGACACCTGCTCACCACGCAGCATCTGAGGGAAACACGACACGACAGGGCGATACACAAACACAGCACGGTGAACAATAGATAAGGATCCGACAGGGCAGGAACGGAAAACAAGGAGAGAAATAGGGACTCTAATCAGGGAAAAGGATCGGGAACAGGTGTGGGAAGACTAAATGATTGATTAGGGGAATAGGAACAGCTGGGAGCAGGAACGGAACGATAGAGAGAAGAGAGAGAGGGAGGGGGAGAGAGAGGGATAGAAAAAGGGAACGAACCTAATAAGACCAGCAGGGGGAAACGAACAGAAGGGAAAGCATAATGACAAGACAATATATGACAAAACATGACAATTTTGAGTACCGGGTTCTGCCGTTTGGTCTCGCCAATGCGCCAGCTGTTTTTCAGGCATTAGTTAATGATGTTCTGAGAGACATGCTGAACATCTTTGTTTTTGTCTACCTTGACGATATCCTGATTTTTTCACCGTCACTCGATATTCATGTTCAACACGTTCGACGTGTACTCCAGCGCCTTTTAGAGAATTGTCTCTACGTGAAGGCTGAGAAGTGCTCTTTTCATGTCTCCTCCGTTACTTTTCTCGGTTCTGTTATTTCCGCTGAAGGCATTCAGATGGATTCCGCTAAGGTCCAAGCTGTCAGTGAGTGGCCCGTTCCAAGGTCACGTGTCGAGTTGCAGCGCTTTCTAGGTTTCGCTAATTTCTATCGGCGTTTCATTCGTAATTTCGGTCAAGTTGCTGCCCCTCTCACAGCTCTTACTTCTGTCAAGACGTGTTTTAAGTGGTCCGGTTCCGCCCAGGGAGCTTTTGATCTTCTAAAAGAACGTTTTACGTCCGCTCCTATCCTCGTTACTCCTGACGTCACTAGACAATTCATTGTCGAGGTTGACGCTTCAGAGGTAGGCGTGGGAGCCATTCTATCCCAGCGCTTCCAGTCTGACGATAAGGTTCATCCTTGCGCTTATTTTTCTCATCGCCTGTCGCCATCTGAACGCAACTATGATGTGGGTAATCGCGAACTGCTCGCCATCCGCTTAGCCCTAGGCGAATGGCGACAGTGGTTGGAGGGGGCGACCGTTCCTTTTGTCGTTTGGACAGACCATAAGAAGCTTGAGTACATCCGTTCTGCCAAACGACTTAATGCTCGTCAAGCTCGTTGGGCGTTGTTTTTCGCTCGTTTCGAGTTTGTGATTTCTTACCGTCCGGGTAGTAAGAACACCAAGCCTGATGCCTTATCCCGTCTTTTTAGTTCATCTGTGGCTTCTACTGATCCCGAGGGGATTCTTCCTTATGGGCGTGTTGTCGGGTTGACAGTCTGGGGAATTGAAAGACAGGTTAAGCAAGCACTCACGCACACTGCGTCGCCGCGCGCTTGTCCTAGTAACCTTCTTTTCGTTCCTGTTTCTACTCGTCTGGCTGTTCTTCAGTGGGCTCACTCTGCCAAGTTAGCTGGTCATCCCGGCGTTCGAGGTACTCTTGCTTCTATTCGCCAGCGCTTTTGGTGGCCTACTCAGGAGCGTGACACGCGCCGTTTCGTGGCTGCTTGTTCGGACTGCGCGCAGACTAAGTCAGGTAACTCTCCTCCTGCCGGTCGTCTCAGACCGCTTCCCATTCCTTCTCGACCATGGTCTCACATCGCCCTAGACTTCATTACCGGTCTGCCTTTGTCTGCGGGGAAGACTGTGATTCTTACGGTTGTCGATAGGTTCTCTAAGGCGGCACATTTCATTCCCCTCGCTAAACTTCCTTCCGCTAAGGAGACGGCACAAATCATCATCGAGAATGTGTTCAGAATTCATGGCCTCCCGTTAGACGCCGTTTCAGACAGAGGCCCGCAATTCACGTCACAGTTTTGGAGGGAGTTCTGTCGTTTGATTGGTGCGTCCGTCAGTCTCTCTTCCGGGTTTCATCCCCAGTCTAACGGTCAAGCAGAGAGGGCCAATCAGACGATTGGTCGCATACTACGCAGCCTTTCTTTCAGAAACCCTGCGTCTTGGGCAGAACAGCTCCCCTGGGCAGAATACGCTCACAACTCGCTTCCTTCGTCTGCTACCGGGTTATCTCCGTTTCAGAGTAGTCTGGGTTACCAGCCTCCTCTGTTCTCATCCCAGCTTGCCGAGTCCAGCGTTCCCTCCGCTCAAGCGTTTGTCCAACGTTGTGAGCGCACCTGGAGGAGGGTGAGGTCTGCACTTTGCCGTTACAGGGCACAGACTGTGAGAGCCGCCAATAAACGTAGGATTAAGAGTCCTAGGTATTGTTGCGGCCAGAGAGTGTGGCTTTCCACTCGCAACCTTCCTCTTACGACAGCTTCTTGTAAGTTGACTCCGCGGTTCATTGGTCCGTTCCGTGTCTCCCAGGTCGTCAATCCTGTCGCTGTGCGACTGCTTCTTCCGCGACATCTTCATCGCGTCCATCCTGTCTTCCATGTCTCCTGTGTCAAGCCCTTTCTTCGCACCCCGTTCGTCTTCCCTCCCCCCTCCCGTCCTTGTCGAGAGCGCACCTATTTACAAGGTACGTAGGATCATGGACATGCGTTCTCGGGACGGGGTCACCAATACTTAGTGGATTGGGAGGGTTACGGTCCTGAGGAGAGGAGTTGGGTCCCGTCTCGGGACGTGCTGGACCGTTCGCTGATTGATGATTTCCTCCGTTGCCGCCAGGATTCCTCCTCGAGTGCGCCAGGAGGCGCTCGGTGAGTGGGGGTACTGTCATGTTTTGTCTTATATTGTCTTGTCATTTTGCTTTCCCTTCTGTTCGTTTTCCCCCTGCTGGTCTTTTTAGGTTCGTTCCCTTTTTTTCTCTCTCCCTCCCTCTCTCTCTTCTCTCTATCGTTCCGTTCCTGCTCCCAGCTGTTCCTATTCCCCTAATCAATCATTTAGTCTTTCCACACCTGTTCCCTATCTTTTCCTCTGATTAGAGTCCCTATTTCTCCCCTTGTTTTCCGTTTCTGTCCTGTCGGATCCTTGTATATTGTTCACCGTGCTGTGTCTTTGTCTCGCCCTGTCGTGTCGTGTTTCCCTCAGATGCTGCGTGGTGAGCAGGTGTCTGAGTCTGCTACGGTCAGTGCCTTCCCGAGGCAACCTACAGTTTATGGTCGAGTCTCCAGTCTGTCCTCGTCATTACGAGTGGAATTGTTTTTTATGCTTTGTTTACCGCTCCGATTTGTCTAGGAGTATTGCATATTTCCTTTACTGGAATAAAGACTCTGTTTTCGCCAAGTCGCTTTTGGGTCCTCATTCACCTGCATAACAGAAGGATCCGACCAAAGAATGGACCCAGCGACTACAGACGCTCGTAACACTGCCGTCGAGATCCAAGGAGCCATGCTCGGCAGACACGAGCAGGAATTGTCTGCTGCTCGTCATGCCGTGGAGAACCTGGCCGCTCAGGTTTCCGACCTCTCTGGACAGTTCCAGAGTCTTCGTCTCGTGCCACCTGTTACTTCCTGGTCTGCCGAGCCTCCGGAACCTAGGGTTAATAACCCACCTTGTTACTCCGGGCAGCCCACGGAGTGCCGCTCCTTTCTCACCCAGTGTGATATTGTGTTCTCTCTCCAACCCAACACATACTCTAGAGAGAGAGCTCGGGTTGCTTACGTCATATCACTCCTTACTGGCCGGGCTCGAGAGTGGGGCACAGCTATCTGGGAGGCAAGGGCTGATTGTTCTAACAATTACCAGAACTTTAAAGAGGAGATGATTCGGGTTTTTGACCGTTCAGTTTTTGGTAGGGAGGCTTCTAGGGCAAGGGCTTCCCTATGCCAAGGTGATCGATCCATAACGGATTACTCTATAGAGTTTCGCACTCTTGCTGCCTCTAGTGACTGGAACGAGCCGGCGCTGCTCGCTCGTTTTCTGGAGGGACTCCACGCAGTGGTTAAAGATGAGATTCTCTCCCGGGAGGTTCCTTCCAGTGTGGACTCTTTGATTGCTCTCGCCATCCGCATAGAACGACGGGTAGATCTTCGTCACCAAGCTCGTGGAAGAGAGCTCGCGTTAACGGTGTTTCCCTGCTCCGCATCGCAACCATCTCCCTCCTCTGGCTCAGAGACTGAGCCCATGCAGCTGGGAGGTATTCGCATCTCGACTAAGGAGAGGGAACGGAGGATCACCAACCGCCTGTGCCTCTATTGCGGACTTGCTGGACATTTTGTCAATTCATGTCCAGTAAAAGACAGAGCTCATCAGTAAGCGGAGGGCTACTGGTGAGCGCTACTACTCAGGTCTCTCCATCTAGATCCTGTACTACTATGTCGGTCCATCTACGCTGGACCGGTTCGGGTGCTACATGCAGTGCCTTGATAGACTCTGGGGCTGAGGGTTGTTTTATGGACGAAGCATGGGCTCGGAAACATGACATTCCTTTCAGACAGTTAGACAAGCCTACGCCCATGTTCGCCTTAGATGGTAGTCATCTCCCCAGTATCAGATATGAGACACTACCTTTAACCCTCACAGTATCTGGTAACCACAGTGAGACTATTTCTTTTTTGATTTTTCGTTCACCTTTTACACCTGTTGTTTTGGGTCATCCCTGGCTAGTATGTCATAATTGTGGTCCTTCTGTAGCTCAGTTGGTAGAGCATGGCGCTTGTAACGCCAGGGTAGTGGGTTCGATCCCCGGGACCACCCATACGTAGAATGTATGCACACATGACTGTAAGTCGCTTTGGATAAAAGCGTCTGCTAAATGGTATATATTATTATATTTATTATTATTATATTATAATCCTTCTATTAATTGGTCTAGTAATTCTATCCTATCCTGGAACGTTTCTTGTCATGTGAAGTGTTTAATGTCTGCTATCCCTCCCGTTTCTTCTGTCCCCACTTCTCAGGAGGAACCTGGCGATTTGACAGGAGTGCCGGAGGAATATCATGATCTGCGCACGGTCTTCAGTCGGTCCCGAGCCAACTCCCTTCCTCCTCACCGGTCGTATGATTGTAGTATTGATCTCCTTCCGGGGACCACTCCTCCTCGGGGTAGACTATACTCTCTGTCGGCTCCCGAACGTAAGGCTCTCGAGGATTATTTGTCAGTGTCTCTTGACGCCGGTACCGTAGTGCCTTCTTCCTCTCCGGCCGGGGCGGGGTTTTTTTTTGTTAAGAAGAAGGATGGTACTCTGCGCCCCTGCGTGGATTATCGAGGGCTGAATGACATAACGGTTAAGAATCGTTATCCGCTTCCCCTTATGTCATCAGCCTTCGAGATTCTGCAGGGAGCCAGGTGCTTTACTAAGTTGGACCTTCGTAACGCTTACCATCTCGTGCGCATCAGAGAGGGGGACGAGTGGAAAACGGCGTTTAACACTCCGTTAGGGCATTTTTGTTATGCAGGTGAATGAGGACCCAAAAGCGACTTGGCGAAAACAGAGTCTTTAATCCAGTAAAGTAAAATACAATCAAAAAACACAACTTCCACTCGTAATGACGAGAACCGACTGGAGACTCGATCTTGAACAGCAGGTTGCCTCGGGAAGGCACTTGAACCTAGCAGACTCAGACACCTGCTCACCACGCAGCATCTGAGGGAAACACGACACGACAGGGCGATACACAAACACAGCACGGTGAACAATAGATAAGGATCCGACAGGGCAGGAACGGAAAACAAGGAGAGAAATAGGGACTCTAATCAGGGAAAAGGATCGGGAACAGGTGTGGGAAGACTAAATGATTGATTAGGGGAATAGGAACAGCTGGGAGCAGGAACGGAACGATAGAGAGAAGAGAGAGAGGGAGGGGGAGAGAGAGGGATAGAAAAAGGGAACGAACCTAATAAGACCAGCAGGGGGAAACGAACAGAAGGGAAAGCATAATGACAAGACAATATATGACAAAACATGACAATTTTGAGTACCGGGTTCTGCCGTTTGGTCTCGCCAATGCGCCAGCTGTTTTTCAGGCATTAGTTAATGATGTTCTGAGAGACATGCTGAACATCTTTGTTTTTGTCTACCTTGACGATATCCTGATTTTTTCACCGTCACTCGAGATTCATGTTCAACACGTTCGACGTGTACTCCAGCGCCTTTTAGAGAATTGTCTCTACGTGAAGGCTGAGAAGTGCTCTTTTCATGTCTCCTCCGTTACTTTTCTCGGTTCTGTTATTTCCGCTGAAGGAATTCAGATGGATTCCGCTAAGGTCCAAGCTGTCAGTGAGTGGCCCGTTCCAAGGTCACGTGTCGAGTTGCAGCGCTTTCTAGGTTTCGCTAATTTCTATCGGCGTTTCATTCGTAATTTCGGTCAAGTTGCTGCCCCTCTCACAGCTCTTACTTCTGTCAAGACGTGTTTTAAGTGGTCCGGTTCCGCCCAGGAGCTTTTGATCTTCTAAAAGAACGTTTTACGTCCGCTCCTATCCTCGTTACTCCTGACGTCACTAGACAATTCATTGTCGAGGTTGACGCTTCAGAGGTAGGCGTGGGAGCCATTCTATCCCAGCGCTTCCAGTCTGACGATAAGGTTCATCCTTGCGCTTATTTTTCTCATCGCCTGTCGCCATCTGAACGCAACTATGATGTGGGTAACCGCGAACTGCTCGCCATCCGCTTAGCCCTAGGCGAATGGCGACAGTGGTTGGAGGGGGCGACCGTTCCTTTTGTCGTTTGGACAGACCATAAGAAGCTTGAGTACATCCGTTCTGCCAAACGACTTAATGCTCGTCAAGCTCGTTGGGCGTTGTTTTTCGCTCGTTTCGAGTTTGTGATTTCTTACCGTCCGGGTAGTAAGAACACCAAGCCTGATGCCTTATCCCGTCTTTTTAGTTCATCTGTGGCTTCTACTGATCCCGAGGGGATTCTTCCTTATGGGCGTGTTGTCGGGTTGACAGTCTGGGGAATTGAAAGACAGGTTAAGCAAGCACTCACGCACACTGCGTCGCCGCGCGCTTGTCCTAGTAACCTTCTTTTCGTTCCTGTTTCTACTCGTCTGGCTGTTCTTCAGTGGGCTCACTCTGCCAAGTTAGCTGGTCATCCCGGCGTTCGAGGTACTCTTGCTTCTATTCGCCAGCGCTTTTGGTGGCCTACTCAGGAGCGTGACACGCGCCGTTTCGTGGCTGCTTGTTCGGACTGCGCGCAGACTAAGTCAGGTAACTCTCCTCCTGCCGGTCGTCTCAGACCGCTTCCCATTCCTTCTCGACCATGGTCTCACATCGCCCTAGACTTCATTACCGGTCTGCCTTTGTCTGCGGGGAAGACTGTGATTCTTACGGTTGTCGATAGGTTCTCTAAGGCGGCACATTTCATTCCCCTCGCTAAACTTCCTTCCGCTAAGGAGACGGCACAAATCATCATCGAGAATGTGTTCAGAATTCATGGCCTCCCGTTAGACGCCGTTTCAGACAGAGGCCCGCAATTCACGTCACAGTTTTGGAGGGAGTTCTGTCGTTTGATTGGTGCGTCCGTCAGTCTCTCTTCCGGGTTTCATCCCCAGTCTAACGGTCAAGCAGAGAGGGCCAATCAGACGATTGGTCGCATACTACGCAGCCTTTCTTTCAGAAACCCTGCGTCTTGGGCAGAACAGCTCCCCTGGGCAGAATACGCTCACAACTCGCTTCCTTCGTCTGCTACCGGGTTATCTCCGTTTCAGAGTAGTCTGGGTTACCAGCCTCCTCTGTTCTCATCCCAGCTTGCCGAGTCCAGCGTTCCCTCCGCTCAAGCGTTTGTCCAACGTTGTGAGCGCACCTGGAGGAGGGTGAGGTCTGCACTTTGCCGTTACAGGGCACAGACTGTGAGAGCCGCCAATAAACGTAGGATTAAGAGTCCTAGGTATTGTTGCGGCCAGAGAGTGTGGCTTTCCACTCGCAACCTTCCTCTTACGACAGCTTCTTGTAAGTTGACTCCGCGGTTCATTGGTCCGTTCCGTGTCTCCCAGGTCGTCAATCCTGTCGCTGTGCGACTGCTTCTTCCGCGACATCTTCATCGCGTCCATCCTGTCTTCCATGTCTCCTGTGTCAAGCCCTTTCTTCGCACCCCGTTCGTCTTCCCTCCCCCTCCCGTCCTTGTCGAGAGCGCACCTATTTACAAGGTACGTAGGATCATGGACATGCGTTCTCGGGGACGGGATCACCAATACTTAGTGGATTGGGAGGGTTACGGTCCTGAGGAGAGGAGTTGGGTCCCGTCTCGGGACGTGCTGGACCGTTCGCTGATTGATGATTTCCTCCGTTGCCGCCAGGATTCCTCCTCGAGTGCGCCAGGAGGCGCTCGGTGAGTGGGGGGTACTGTCATGTTTTGTCTTATATTGTCTTGTCATTTTGCTTTCCCTTCTGTTCGTTTTCCCCCTGCTGGTCTTTTTAGGTTCGTTCCCTTTTTCTCTCTCCCTCCCTCTCTCTCTTCTCTCTATCGTTCCGTTCCTGCTCCCAGCTGTTCCTATTCCCCTAATCAATCATTTAGTCTTTCCACACCTGTTCCCTATCTTTTCCTCTGATTAGAGTCCCTATTTCTCCCCTTGTTTTCCGTTTCTGTCCTGTCGGATCCTTGTATATTGTTCACCGTGCTGTGTCTTTGTCTCGCCCTGTCGTGTCGTGTTTCCCTCAGATGCTGCGTGGTGAGCAGGTGTCTGAGTCTGCTACGGTCAGTGCCTTCCCGAGGCAACCTACAGTTTATGGTCGAGTCTCCAGTCTGTCCTCGTCATTACGAGTGGAATTGTTTTTTATGCTTTGTTTAGCGCTCCGATTTGTCTAGGAGTATTGCATATTTCCTTTACTGGAATAAAGACTCTGTTTTCGCCAAGTCGCTTTTGGGTCCTCATTCACCTGCATAACACGGGGCTCCCGAGAAAGTGGAGTGACCGACGAGACAGAAATGCTAGCAGCTGAGTCGCTGAGGAGCTACAGGTATAAATACACAGGGGACAATGGGGAAGATGGGCGAGACGTGGAGGTGAGTGGAGACAATCACAAGGACAGGAAACAGATCAGGATGTGACAGTTGTGGGTTTACTCTCGACAGTTTTTAAGGCCTAGAAAGGCACAGTAGCAGGCCAGTCTGGCTGTATTTTTACATCTGATACTGAATCCGCTGTCTCCCAAGTCGTTCTATAATAATGTGGTCACATATGCACCTGGCAGACTCCATTATTCAGGAAAGCTTAACACATGCACTGCCTCCTCTCCAATCCAATTGACTATTCCTTGCGTACCTAAAACATAATGTTTCAATATAGCCTAAATATGTATCATTTAACTTTTCAAATTCAGTACCTTTTATATGTGGCTTGACATTAGCCAGATTTCCATCAAACCTTTTTATGCAGTAATGCAGCCTAAATGTCAGATAAATAAATGTCATGACATCATGGGAAAGCATGCAGTTTATTAGGCTACATATTAAATACATTATGATGAACTTCACAGGGTGGTGAAAGTGCGTAGTGATGAGGTTAATGCTCCTGTCAATAAATATGGAGAGTCGTATGATGATATCATGTGATATGATTTGAGGATCGATGCTTGGCTGCCATTTCACAAATAAAAAGAATCGCACAGTTTTGTCCATAATAATCTAATTATGTAGTAGGCTATACCTGCACTGTATCTGCAAGCTGTTGTATTGGAAAATGAGAAGAATGTTCTCAAGAATGTTGTATTGGAAAATGAGAAGAAATGCCAACAAAACTTCCTATTCAGGTAGGATGCACTTTTGGAACTTACATTAAATTATAATAATTTGTTATATCATTATTATTATTATTATCATTGTTATTATTTTAAGAATATTTATCGAAACCAGTTTTTTAAATATGCAAAACGGGTTTGTTTTTTTATTCTGCTGATACATTTTATTTAGCCAAATAAAATTGGATCTGTCTTTTTAATTGTGTGTTCCATATTTAGGCTAGTTTAAGATAGGTTGTAAGTAGGTCTGTTATGAAATAAATAGCATTAGCCTATTTCTGTCATTTATAGGGGAAGGTATGCACTTACCTTGCAACATAACCTGTTCAAAGTTTTAAACCAGTTCGCTATTGTTTTATTTAATTCTGTTGAGCCATTTCCTTTGGCCAAATTATGTTTCAAGTGTGTTTTCTGCAATATAATAGCCTGCTCTTATAATACCTACAAACAATGGCTTGACTTAATTTGATATTACCCCAATAATATTTAGAAACTTTTGTGAATGTTTGTTGTGGGGTAGCTATTATTAAGCTTTAGCTAATGCAAGCCTATGATTTAAAGGCAGTGGGCACTGATGCTCCAACTGACTCCAACAGTTGAACTTGATGTAAGGAAGAATCTCTCAGGTAGGCCAGAGTTACTCCTATAATCTAACAATATATTGCTCATCTTTATACAAAATAACATTCTTTAAGTCTATATCTGTATAGCAGATGCAGTAGCCTTCTGACATTATTAAATGCATGTCGATGTAGTAGCATGCCGCCGGCATATCTCTCTCTTTCTCGATCTCCCTGGGGTTAGGCCTACACTTCTCTTCCTTTAGGCTTATATACAGTACCAGTCAAAAGTTTGGACACACCTACAGAGTTTTTCTTTATTTTTACTATATCCTACATTGCAGAATAATAGTGAAGACATCAAAACTATGAAATTGTCACACCTGATCTATTTCACCTGTCTCTGTGATTGTCTCCACCCCCTTCCAGGTGCCGCCCATCTTCCCTATTATCCCCGGCGTATTTATACCCGTGTTCTCTGTTTGTCTGCTGCCAGTTCGTCAAGCTTACCAGCATTTTCACCTTGAGCCTGTCTGTTTATAGTTCCTGTTTTGTAGCTTTCTTGGTTTTGACCATTCTGCATGCCCTGACCCTGAGCCTGCCTGCCGTTCTGTACCTTGTCACACCACACTGGATTATTGACCTCTGCCTGCCCTGACCCTGAGACTGCCTGCCGTTCTGTACCTTTTGGACTCTAATCTGGATTACTGACCTATGCCTGCGCTTGACCTGTTGTTTTGCCTGCTCCCTGTTCTAGTAATAAACTTTCGTTACTTTGACACAGTATTCATCTGGGATTTCCATAAAATGTGATAGAAATAACACAAATGGAATGACCTAGTAAACAAATAAGTGTTAAACAAATCAAAATATATTTTATATTTGAGATTCTTTAAATTCGCCACCCTTTGCCTTGATGACAGCTTTGCACACTTGGCATTCTCTCAACCACCTGGAATGCATTTCAATTAAGAGGTGTGCCTTATTAAAAGTTAATTTGTGTAATTTCCTTCTTAATGCGTTTGAGCCAATCAGTTGTGTTGTGAAAAGGTAGGTGTGGTATACAGAAGATAGCCCTATTTGGTAAAAGACCAAGTGCATATTATGGCAAGAACAGCACAAATAAGCAAAGAGAAACGACTGTCCATCATTACTTTAAAACATGAAGGTCAGTCAATGCGCAAGATTTTAAGAACTTTGAAAGTTTCAAGTGCAGTAGCAAAAATCATCAAGCGCTAT
The DNA here is from genome assembly GCF_021184085.1 of Oncorhynchus gorbuscha. Classification (NCBI taxonomy): domain Eukaryota; kingdom Metazoa; phylum Chordata; class Actinopteri; order Salmoniformes; family Salmonidae; genus Oncorhynchus; species Oncorhynchus gorbuscha. The sequence goes on along the minus strand of NC_060189.1, from coordinate 37,740,090 downwards.
GATGAAACTGGCTCTCATGAGGACCGCCACAGGAAAGGAAGACCCAGAGTTAGCTCTGCTGCAGAGGATAAGTTCATTAGAGTTACCAGCCTCAGAAATTGCAGCCCAAATAAATGCTCCAAAAAGTTCAACAGACAGACACATCTCAACATCAACTATTCAGAGGAGACTGCGTGAATCAGGATTTCATCATCGAATTTCTGCAATGAAATCACTACGAAGAACAATCAATAACAAGAAGACACTTGCTTGGGCCAAGAACCACGAGCAATGGACATTAGACCGGTGGAAATCTGTCCTTTCTTCTGATGAGTCCAAGTTTGAGATTTTTGGTATCAACCTCCGTGTCATTGTGAAATGCAGAGTAGGTGAATGGATGATATTCGCATGTATGGTTCCCACTGTGAAGCATTGAGGAGGAGGTGTGATGGTGTGGAGGGTGGAGACAAGCACAAGGACAGGTGAAACAGATCAGGGCATGACAGGGTGTCTACTTAGAAAAATCAAAAATATAAAACACTTTTTTGGTTATTTCCATGTGTTATCTCCTAGCTTTGATGTCTTCACTACTATTCTACAACATAGAAAATAGTAAATATAAAGAAAAACCCTCAGTAGGTGTGTCCAAATTTTTGACTGGTACTGTAAATTAGAAGACACTGATTTCAGTTGAGGCACCAATCTCATCATGACCTGCTGCTAAATATCTTTAAGTTACCAAGTAACCACCATCACCTCCATTACATCAGGAGGATCAAACTGAAGCAGAGAAGGGAAATGTCCCTTCATGTAATCCAACGTGGAACCCCCAATCACAAAGAAGTTATTACATTTACATGAAATAACATCAGGATCACTGTGTCTGATTTCCAACAATACATTTAGATGGAATAGTTGTAGATGCCGTATCTTATCTTATTCAACAGTTGATTGATTATTTTCCAAGTTGACTTTGTATTATTTAAGGATTCTTGGAATTTGTTATGAAAATATATTTTGAGAGATATCTGAAGTAAGTGAGTAATTTTGTTATTGTACTTTTTGTAATTTGTAGAATTCAGAATTCAGTTGATATCTTGCCCAACTAAGAGAGATACACATTTTGAATCATCCAGAGAGTGGAACGGAAACATAAAAGTGTATACAGTTGAAGTCGGAAGTTTACATACACCTTAGCCAAATACATTGAAACACAGTTTTTCACAATTCCTGACATTTAGTCCTCGTAACAATTTGCTGTTTTAGATCAGTTAGAATCACCACTTTATTTTAAGAATGTGAAATGTCAGAATAATAGCAGAAAGAATGATTTATTTCAGCTTTTATTTCTTTCATCACATTCCCAGTGGGTCATACACTCAATTAGTATTTGGTAGCATTGCATTTAAATTGTTTAACTTGGGTCAAACGTGTCGGGTAGCCTTACACAAGGGGGGTAGCCCAAAATAAGTTTGGGGAATTTGGCCTATTCCTCCTGACAGAGCTGGTGTAACTGACTCAGGTTTGTAGGCCTCCTTTTTCACATAAGATTTTTCAGTTCTGACCACAAATTGGTCATTTCTCCAAAAAGAACGATCTTTGTCCCTATGTGCAGTTGCAACCCGTGTCTGGCATTTTTTATGGCGGTTTTGGAGCAGTGACTACTTCCTTTCTGAGCGGCCTTTCAGGTTATGTTGATATTGGACTCATTTTACTGTGGATAAAGATACTTTGTACCTGTTTCCTCCAGCATCTTCACCAGGTCCTTTGCTGTTGTTCTGGGATTGATTTGCACTTTTCACAACAAAGTACTGTTCATCTCGAGGAGACAGAATGCATCTCCTTCCTGAGCAGTATGGTAGCTATGTGGTCTCATGGTGTTTATACTTGCATACTATTGTACTATTGTACAGATGAACGTGGTACCTTCAGGCATTTGGAAATTCCTCCCAAGGATTACATTTACATTTAAGTCATTTAGCAGACGCTCTTATCCAGAGCGACTTACAAATTGGTGCATTCACCTTATGACATCCAGTGGAACAGCCACTTTACAATAGTGCATCTAAATCTTTTAAGGGGGGGGGGGTGAGAAGGATTACTTTATCCTATCCTAGGTATTCCTTAAAGAGGTGGGGTTTCAGGTGTCTCAGGAAGGTGGTGATTGACTCCGCTGTCCTGGCGTCGTGAGGGAGTTTGTTCCACCATTGGGGGGGCCAGAGCAGCGAACAGTTTTGACTGGGCTGAGCGGGAACTGTACTTCCTCAGTGGTAGGGAGGCGAGCAGGCCAGAGGTGGATGAATGCAGTGCCCTTGTTTGGGTGTAGGGCCTGATCAGAGCCTGGAAGTACTGAGGTGCCATTCCCCTCACAGCTCCGTAGGCAAGCACCATGCGAGCTTCAACTGGAAGCCAGTGGAGAGAGCAGAGGAGCGGGGTGACGTGAGAGAACTTGGGAAGGTTGAACACCAGACGGGCTGCGGCGTTCTGGATGAGTTGTAGGGGGTTGATGGCACAGGCAGGGAGCCCAGCCAACAGCGAGTTGCAGTAATCCAGACGGGAGATGACAAGTGCCTGGATTAGGACTTGCGCCGCTTCCTGTGTGAGGCAGGGTCGTACTCTGCGGATGTTGTAGAGCATGAACCTACAGGAACGGGCCACCGCCTTGATGTTAGTTGAGAACGACAGGGTGTTGTCCAGGATCACGCCAAGGTTCTTAGCGCTCTGGGAGGAGGACACAATGGAGTTGTCAACCGTGATGGCGAGATCATGGAACGGGCAGTCCTTCCCCGGGAGGAAGAGCAGCTCCATCTTGCCGAGGTTCAGCTTGAGGTGGTGATCCGTCATCCACACTGATATGTCTGCCAGACATGCGGAGATGCGATTCCCCACCTGGTCATCAGAAGGGGGAAAGGAGAAGATTAATTGTGTGTCATCTGCATAGCAATGATAGGAGAGACCATGTGAGGTTATGACAGAGCCAAGTGACTTGGTGTATAGCGAGAATAGGAGAGGGCCTAGAACAGAGCCCTGGGGGACACCAGTGGTGAGAGCGCGTGGTGAGGAGACAGATTCTCGCCACGCCACCTGGTAGGAGCGACCTGTCAGGTAGGACGCAATCCAAGTGTGGGCCGCGCCGGAGATGCCCAACTCGGAGAGGGTGGAGAGGAGGATCTGATGGTTCACAGTATCGAAGGCAGCCGATAGGTCTAGAAGGATGAGAGCAGAGGAGAGAGAGTTAGCTTTAGCAGTGCGGAGCGCCTCTGTGATACAGAGAAGAGCAGTCTCAGTTGAATGACTAGTCTTGAAACCTGACTGATTTGGATCAAGAAGGTCATTCTGAGAGAGATAGCGGGAGAGCTGGCCAAGGACGGCACGTTCAAGAGTTTTGGAGAGAAAAGAAAGAAGGGATACTGGTCTGTAATTGTTGACATCGGAGGGATCGAGTGTAGGTTTTTTCAGAAGGGGTGCAACTCTCGCTCTCTTGAAGACGGAAGGGACGTAGCCAGCGGTCAGTGATGAGTTGATGAGCGAGGTGAGGTAAGGGAGAAGGTCTCCGGAAATGGTCTGGAGAAGAGGGGAGGGGATAGGGTCAAGCGGGCAGGTTGTTGGGCGGCCGGCCGTCACAAGATGCGAGATTTCATCTGGAGAGAGAAGGGGAGAAAGAGGTCAGAGCACAGGGTAGGGCAATGTGAGCAGAACCAGCGGTGTCGTTTGACTTAGCAAACGAGGATCGGATGTCGTCGACCTTCTTTTCAAAATGGTTGACGAAGTCGTCTGCAGAGAGGGAGGAGGGGGGAGGATTCAGGAGGGAGGAGAAGGTGGCAAAGAGCTTCCTAGGGTTAGAGGCAGATGCTTGGAATTTAGCGTGGTAGAAAGTGGCTTTAGCAGCAGAGACAGAGGAGGAAAATGTAGAGAGGAGGGAGTGAAAGGATGCCAGGTCCGCAGGGAGGCGAGTTTTCCTCCATTTCCGCTCGGCTGCCCGGAGCCCTGTTCTGTGAGCTCGCAATGAGTCATCGAGCCACGGAGCGGGAGGGGAGGACCGAGCCGGCCTGGAGGATAGGGGACATAGAGAGTCAAAGGATGCAGAGAGGGAGGAGAGGAGGGTTGAGGAGGCAGAATCAGGAGATAGGTTGGAGAAGGTTTGAGCGGAGGGAAGAGATGATAGGATGGAAGAGGAGAGAGTAGCGGGGGAGAGAGAGCGAAGGTTGGGACGGCGCGATACCATCCGAGTAGGGGCAGTGTGGGAGGTGTTGGATGAGAGCGAGAGGGAAAAGGATACAAGGTAGTGGTCGGAGACTTGGAGGGGAGTTGCAATGAGGTTAGTGGAAGAACAGCATCTAGTAAAGATGAGGTCGAGCGTATTGCCTGCCTTGTGAGTAGGGGGGAAGGTGAGAGGGTGAGGTCAAAAGAGGAGAGGAGTGGAAAGAAGGAGGCAGAGAGGAATGAGTCAAAGGTAGACGTGGGGAGGTTAAAGTCGCCCAGAACTGTGAGAGGTGAGCCGTCCTCAGGAAAGCAGCTTATCAAGGCATCAAGCTCATTGATGAACTCTCCGAGGGAACCTGGAGGGCGATAAATGATAAGGATGTTAAGCTTGAAAGGGCTGGTAACTGTGACAGCATGGAATTCAAAGGAGGCGATAGACAGATGGGTAAGGGGAGAAAGAGAGAATGACCACTTGGGAGAGATGAGGATCCCGGTGCCACCACCCCGCTGACCAGAAGCTCTCGGGGTGTGCGAGAACACGTGGGCGGACGAAGAGAGAGCAGTAGGAGTAGCAGTGTTGTCTGTGGTGATCCATGTTTCCGTTAGTGCCAAGAAGTCGAGGGACTGGAGGGAGGCATAGGCTGAGATGAACTCTGCCTTGTTGACCGCAGATCGGCAATTCCAGAGGCTACCGGAGACCTGGAACTCTACGTGGGTCGTGCGCGCTGGGACCACCAGATTAGGGTGGCCGCGGCCACGCGGTGTGGAGCATTTGTATGGTCTGTGCAGAGAGGAGAGAACAGGGATAAACAGACACATAGTTAACAGGCTACAGAAGAGGCTACGCTAATGCAAAGGAGATTGGAATGACAAGTGGACTACACGTCTCGAATGTTCAGAAAGTTAAGCTACGTAGCAAGAATCTTATTGACTAAAATGATTAAATTGATACAGTACTGCTGAAGTGTAATAGTTTCTACAGTGAGTGTAATAGTTTCTACAGTGCTGCTATTCGGGGGCTAGCTGGCTAGCTAGTAGTGTTGTTTACGTTACGTTGCGTTAAAAGAACCACAATAGCTGGCTAGCTAACCTAGAAAATCGCTCTAGACTACACAATTATCTTTGATACAAAGACGGCTATGTAGCTAGCTATGATCAAACAAATCAAACCGTTGTACTGTAATGAAATGAAATGAAATGAAAATGTGATACTACCTGTGAATGCGACCGGGTTGTTGAGTTCTATTCAGAAGACGTTGGCTAGCGTTGGCTAGCTGTTGGCTAGCTAGCAGAGTCTCCTAGGTTAAGGACGACAAATAGCTGGCTAGCTAACCTCGGTAAATTAAGATAATCACTCTAAGACTACACACTCTAAACCTAGACAACACAATTATCTTGGAACGAAGATACGAAGACAGCAAAGACAGCTATGTAGCTAGCTAACACTACACTGATCAAGTCGTTCAGTTGAGTGTAATAGTTTTCCCAGTGCAGCTAATCAGTGGACGTTAGCTAGCTGGCTAGTGAAGACTACGTTAGGACGGCGAAATACGATAATTACGCAATTATCTTTGATACAAAGACGGCTATGTAGCTAGCTGAGAAGAAATTGCTAAGATTAGACAAATCAAACCGTTGTGCTATAATGAAATATAATGAAATGTAAAAAGTTATACTACCTGCGGGAGCGAAGCGCCGATGCGACCACTCGCTCCTCGGCAATATACTATACAACGGGCCAAGCAAGCTGTACAAACAAAATGGAAACGACACAGGACATTTTATTTAATGAAAGGGGTTGCAGTCTGCCTTGAAGCTTTCTGCTACAGCTTCAGATATATGTTTCTAATTTTGTCAGAAAGTTATTTTCATTGCAAGTTAAGGCTTACTGTTAGGTAGCTTAGCTGACTTTAGATGGTCGGCCTGCTAGCTGATGTTAGATGCTTAGCTTGCTAGCTAACATTACATGTACGATCTGTGTGTGGTGATAGCTCAAAAAACCATTTCGCCTTGCTAGTTATAGCCTAATGTTAGCTAGCTAACCAGGTGTGTCTGACAGTGATTACAGTTATCTATTGTATAATAACGCTAAAATATGTGTATCTGAAATTTGTCTTTCAGCATCAGTAGAACTCGCCTGACTCTCCTCCACCAGTCATATAAGGAGAATGGTTTAATAATACCTCCCTTTAAAAAGAGAGCTGGCCCAAGCAAGCACAGGTTACACCTGAAGCATGAGGACTTGCAGCGAGTGGTGAACTTCAACAATAATGCAGAGAATAATACTCGGGACTCTGACTATATATTAGTTACAGACTTTTGGCCTCCCATCCTATTCTAACCACCTCTTACCGGCTTTGTATTCATGTTACCTGATGAAACTGCTGTAAAATATGATCTTGTTGCCATCTAATGCACATTCAAATGTAATATGTCAACACTGCAGAGCTCTCTCCCTGTCCTCTGCTGTGCCTTGATTGTATTACGGCTGATGATATCTGTAAATGTGCATGTACACCCTGGCCCATCTACTGTTGCTAGGCCCAATTCTGACTAGTGCTCTGATATCTGCTTCACTGATTTCTGCTCTCGTAAAAGCATGACTTGTCTGCATGTTAACACTAGAAGCTTATTACCTAAAATGGATCAATTGAAAGTGTTGGTTCACAGCTCCAATCCAAATGTGTTGGTCATTACTGAGACGTGGTTAAGGAAGAGTGTTTTGAATACAGATGTTAACCTTTCCAATTATAACCTTTTTTTGGCAAGACAGATCTTCCAAAGGTGGGGAAATGGCAATCATTACCAAGGATCATCTTCAGTGCTCTGTCCCCAAAAAATGTATTTGCTGGTTTTAAGCATTATAGTTATTTGAGGTTAACTGTTGCTGGGTGCTATCGTCCTCCATCAGCACTGGCCTGTACCCTACCTGCCCTAAACTATCTCCTGGCCCCTTACACTAAGTCTGAATTTGTCCTTCTAGGTGACCTAAACTGGGTAATGCTTAAACCACCTGACCAAGTCTGAAAGCAATGGGACTGCCTAAAAGGCTAATCTCCTCAATGTTATCCTCACAAATAATCCTGATATCAGTCTGGTGTTTTCTGTAATGACCTTAGTGATCACTGTTTTACAGCCTGTGTTCGTAAGGGCAGCACAGTGAAACGACATGTCCTGATTTGTCACAGACACTTGCTAAAAAACATTAATGATCAAGCCTTCCATACATAAGGGAACATTTCGGCATTTGCTGTATGGTTAGTGAGAAAGTCCATATTGCAAATGTACGGTCCCTTACTAGACATCCGAAAACGTTTGTAAAATTCGCGGACGGCGTCGGGCCGAGCGGCAGGGCCGGACCTACCGGGAAATCATCAAATGAACTTTGTCGGACATTCGGTTTCCGTTTTACAAAAATAATCAAATTTTGGTAATTTTTCCGCTGTCCCGGAAATTCCCACAAGAGGGCATAAGCAATCATATTGCTATTGGACAAAACATCACGATTCACGACGGGGCCTTATCTCGAAAACGGAAAATATTTTGAAGCCGAAACTTGGTGAGCGTAGGTTTGACATAATGGGCAGTTGGCCCCGAACAAGATGGCGTCTAGGCCTCAACGGTTTTTGAGTTATGGCCATTTATCTGGGATTAAAGGTCCAAAATGAAAATAGAGAAATTATTTTTCCACTTCACGTCAAAGTCAAGGAGCCTCCGGTGTCAATAAAAAAAGAACCAGCCATTTATCTATCGTCATTTAAGAGAAATCGTACAATGACAGATTGGTGATGTTCATGGATAGGTGTTTTTTTTTTCAACAGTTACAGATCCAGTTGCAGGGTGTTCTTACGAATCTTTTTGAAGTGTGCTGCGGAACTCTGCGAGATTTCTGTGATTTTCTATGATTTTTTGAAATAACACACACTCACTAAACCCTCCGTAAATAACTAATTTCTTAACGTAAAGACTTAAAACTCAGGATTCTGTAAAGGCATACCCCAATCAGGATATGAGTTTATTTATAGCTTCCTGTGCCAACCGGAAGTGCCTTAAATGGTGTCACAGTGGCAGTTTCCAAGGGTTAAAAAGGTCAGATCTTTTCAAAACTTCATAGGTGTGATTAGGCAACCCCCATAAACTGTAAGTCAGTCATTTCTCCCAACAGATGTCAAAGAATAGCTCTCTCTCTCACACACACACACAGAAACACACACACAGCAAGGATGGAGTGACAAAGTGTGGTGCTTAAAGACACACAAAGCCTACAATGGCATTTCCATATTCTTTAGGCCGTGCCGAGTACAACGAGATGCCCCGCTTGACCGTAGCTCGCTCGGTCTAAGCACAGCAACCATTAGAAAAGTAGGCCCAAAATGAAGCCTGCCCCACAACGTCATTTGCTTTTGGGTGACAGTGAGAGAACCGTTAGGGTGAGAAGCACAATTCGACCTCAGGTACGTTCCTAAGGTCCTCCCGATCCGTGCAAGCCAAACCTTGACCATGTGGCATTAACCCTTAATAGTTCAATTAAGGTGTTTACTTCAAAGAGTTTGCATTGACTTCTCTCCCCATAGGAATACATTGCCTGCACCCCTAAATTCAACCTGAAGCCTATATGGGTAATGAATGCCGTATGAACCTGTCTTCGGTAACAGTCCATCAGGCCACTATGAGGTCTACCTGTGTTGATTCTAAGCTTCCTGGACCAACCAGAAGTGGTTAAAATCGCCCTAAAAGTGTATATACATACCCTGCCTGTAGTTTGATAGACATAGTGCATTCAACCCGGTGTAAATCAGTCAGTTCTTAACGTAAGGACTTAAAACTCAGGATTCTATAAAAGCATACCCCAGTGAGGATATGTGTTGACTTATAGCTGCCTGTGCCAACGGGAAGTGCCATAATTGGTGTCTCAGGGGCTGTTTCGAGGGGTTAAAAAAATCTGATCTTTCCAAAACTTCATATATGTGATTAGGCAACCCCCATGAACTGTAAATCAGTAATTTTTCCCATAAAATTTCAAAGGAAAACTAAATCACACGCACACACAGCTTGGAAGTAGGGACCCATTGGGGTGCGTAGAGACATACTCTGCCTGCATTAGTTAACCTTGTTGGAACTTTTAACCTGTTTATCCTACCCTCTACTTTTTCGAACATTCTGTTAAAAATCGTGCAACATTTCAGAGCCCTGTTACTCATGCCAGGAATATAGTATATGCATATGATTAGTATGTGTGGATAGAAAACACTCAAATGTTTCTAAAACTGGTTAAATCACGGCTGTGACTATAACAGAACGTGCGTTTCATCGAAAAGCGCAGGAAAATCTGATCACTGAAAACTGGAAAATATATCAATGCGCCACTTGAACGTATTGTTGAATAGAAATCACATTACCTGGAGCCGAGGTTGCAATACCTACAGCTTCCACACGATGTCAACAGTCTTGTCATTTGCCTAGGATTTATTTCTTGGTCAAACGGACAAGAGACAGCCCATTTCTTCCGGTCTCCGACCGGATATTTTGGTTGAGATTTACCCGGACATTATTTCAAGACGTACAGCTATAGAATATACATCGCCTCGTGATCAATTTGATCGATTATTAACGTTTACTAATACCTAAAGTTGCATTACAAAAGTATTTTGAAGTGTTTTGTGAAAGTTCGTCGACTTTTTTAATTTAAAAAAATGACGTTGCGTTATAAAACGCTGTTTTTTTTCTTGATCACACAGTCTTCATAGATTGATATCTAGGCTATATATGGACCGATTTAATTGAAAAAAAGACCCAATAGTGATGTTTATGGGACATCTAGGAGTGCCAACAAAGAAGATGGTCAAAGGTAATGAATGTTTTATATTTTATTTCTGCATTTTGTGTAGCGCCGACTATGCTAATTATTTTGTTTACGTCCCCTGCGGGTCTTTACGGGTGTTGCATGCTATCAGATAAAAGCTTCTCATGCTTTCGCCGAAAAGCATTTTAAAAATCAGACTTGTTGGCTGGATTCACAACGAGTGTAGCTTTAATTCAATACCCTGCATGTGTGTTTTAATGAACGTTTGAGTTTTAAGGAGTGCTATTAGCATTTAGCGTAGTGCATTTGCATTTCCAGATGTCTAGATGGGACGCCTACGTGTCGGGTGGAGGTAAGAGGTTAAAGAACCATCGGACCTAGAGTTCCGAAACTTTAGAATCCTGTTCTAGACCTCCGGTCGATAGTGAGTGGTGAGTTACGTGGCTCTAGAAGGTTCTTGGACTGAGAAACAGCCTCGTACATTTGCAATGACTTCAATTCATTTTTGCATCACGAAAATGACGACATTTAGAAATGTCCCAGAGTCGCAAGACTAGGTGCATTGCGACCGTCTCGGCCCATATAGACAGACCCCAACGTTTCTGTCCGATAGCTCATTCAAGGACTTGAGCAAGCAAGTCATGGAAAAAAAGTGGATTTTCAGCACCAATTAGGGTTTTGCTCGGACACCAAATGACCGATCGAGCCGAAACTTGGGATTCGGGGTCACCTCAGCTAGGCCTACACATAACATAAGAAATGGACCCGCAGCTAGAACGTACCTACGTGTTTTAGTTTTTTTTTATGGTTTGAACCGAAGGCGTTGTGAATTTTGGGCCAGCTCTGAAGTATGTGATAGTTGGCTAATAAACGAGTTGGAAAAAGTGGGTTTGGTGTCAGTTTGTATCAGTTTGGTGTCAGAATGATATCTAATTGACTGATGGACAGTGACTTGCTGGTGACTCTTGTCCATTTGCAATATGTTTCAACAGTGAGGTACCATCACCAAAGTGACATTCTGAAATCAACCCTAACGAGCCATTGAGACGAACCAGAATCACTGCCCAGCCATCCCGAGTTCATCTGGCCAATCAATTTCACATTCCTGCAGGATTTTTATAGCATGACAAATTCGTGATGGTACCTGCCCATTGAACCATATTGCAAATGCACACTGACTTTGCAAAAGTAAGAAAACATAAACAAATGGACATAATGAAATCACCATATTTTTATTTTTGGGTTACCAGTTGCACAACAATGCATGTGCATTTGCAATATGATTCTATCGTGAAAAAACATCACCAAATGGACATTCTGAAATCAACCCTAACGAGCCATTGAGACGAACCAGAATCACTGCCCAGCCATCCCGAGTTCATCGGGCCAGTCAATTTCATATTCCTGCAGGTTTTTATAGCATGACAAATTCGTGATGGTACCTGCCCATTGAACCATATTGCAAATGCACAGTGACTTTTCAAAAGTAAGAAAACATAAACAAATGGACATAATGAAATCACCATATTTTTATTTTTGGGTTACCAGTTGCACAACAATGCACGTGCATTTGCAATATGATTCAACAGTGAAAAACATCACAAAATGGACACGATGAAGACAACACAACGAGCAATGGAAAGGAGCTACTATCACTGCCAGGCCATCCTGTGTTCATCAGGCCAGTCAATTTTGCATTTCTGCAGGATTTTTGAGCATGTCAAATTTCTTATGGTAAATGCCCATTGAACCATCTTGCAAATGCACGTGCACTTGCAATATGATTCAACAGTGAAAAAACATCACAAAATGGACATGATGAAGTCAACACAACGAGCGATGGAAAGGAGCAACTATCACTGCCAGGCCATTCTGTGTTCATCAGGCCAGTCAATTTTGCATTTCTGCAGGATTTTTGAGCATGTCAAATTTCTTATGATAATAACATTTTACAAAAGCATATTCTTACAGTTCTTACACATGATTAATTGACATAAAATCAAAACAATTTCGAAAAACGGTCCAGAAAGCACTTTTTTACGAGGGTGATACGTTTTTTTTTTTAAAGTTCACAATTTCGACTTTTGACTTCCTATGAAATCATATTGTAAATGGACAAAACATATGCCTTATGCACAAGTAAAAGAAAAAAAAAATTATGATAATAAAATACGACTAAAGTATGTTGACACAGTTCTTATACTTATACTTATATTGTAATTGACACATAATTCGAAATAATTTGGAAAAACGGTCCAGAAAGCACTTTTTTTAAGGGGTGATAAGTTTTTGACAAAAAAAAATCATATTTTCAAAATTTTGCTTTTGGATGTTGACTTGGGTTACATTTCCAATATGAAAAACCAAGGTGGAGCGGATTCGCCACCTGTTGGATTTTTAAAGTGTTTACAACTGGCAATTGCCATATGGCATTTGCAATACACTTTGCATGAATCAACGCTGAATTGGGTGGTATTGGACAATGTGTATATGGTTTGTCCGATGCCAATGACTTCCCATTCATTTTTGTCCAATACAGGGGAGTATTCCCTTACTTCATGAAGTGGCCTCTAGAATGGTATAGAATCAGCTTGACCCCCTCTGTCGAAGACGCTTGGACAATCTTTTTTTGTATTTTTTTGTAGTGGTATTGTTAATTAACAAACACGCCCCCATAAAGAAAATGAGAATTAAAAACAGTTTCAGCCCCCAGTTAGACTGTGATCTTGTGACACAAGCCAACAACATCCGGTGAAATCGGAGGGTGTGCAATTCCAATAAATAATTGTAATATTTAACATTCATAATTTAAAAACTTAAATTCTTGTCAATCGAACTGCGTTGTCCGATTTCAAAAAGGCTTTACGGCGGAAGGATACCATGCTGAGGACGGTGCCCCACATCAACATATTTTTTCAACCAGCACAGGCTTCATAAAATCACAAATAGCGATTTAATAAATCACTTAAGTTTGAAGATTTTCCTCTCTTTGCAATCCCATGTGTCCCAGAATGGTTGTTTTAGTAGTAGTCCACTCCTTCAACCTGAAAACAAAAGCTACAAAAAGCTACTGCTAAACTTCGTCCAAACAAGTCATACAATGTTTCTATTTAATCCTCAGGTTAAATAGGAAAGGAAAATTAGTAAGCATCCAATAGGTCCCAGGCTCCCCCTCGCGCGCCGAACGACTGATATTGTTCAGGTGGTCTCCTAACCAAGACTCCAAATACTGGTTCATTTTTCAAAAAGAGGGCTGAAACCTTGAATAAAGACTGACATCTAGTGGAAGCCATAGGAATTGCATTCTGGGAGACGTATTTACAAAGAAACAATAGGTTTCCATAATAAGAGCCTGGGACCTATTGGATGTTGGGGCCTGGGATATTCTTTGGATGTTTGCCTGCCATATCGATTATGTTATAGTCTCAGACATTATTTGAACAGTTTTAGAAACTTCAAAGTGTTTTCTATGCAATGATACCAATTATATGCACATCCTGGTTTCTGGACCTGAGTAACAGGCAGTTTACTGTGGGCACTTCAGTCAGGTGGAAACTACATTTTAAAGACCTGGATAACAAACCCTTCTCCTCATTGCTGCCCATGTCTCTGAATGTTGATGTGGTGGTTTGTTACTGACAAGAAGCACATGTCTCCTATCATTATACAACATTATACAACGTGACAGTCATGGGATGGCAGCAGCTTTCCACAACAGTGCTTGTGTCCTGGGTGCCTGGTAATACTATTGCATTATAGTTTTATTTATTTATTTAACTAGGCAAGTCAGTTAAGAACAAATTCTTATTTTGTTGACGGCATACCAAAAGGCAAAATGCCTCCTGCGGGTTCGGGGACAGAACACTACATAAAGAGAGACCTAAGACAGCAACACAGCAAGGCAGCAACAACAACTAGAGGTCAACCGATTAATCGGAATGGCCGATTAATTAAGGGCCTATTTCAAGTTTTCATAACAATTGGAAATCGGTATATATTCTTTTTTTGACACCTTTATTTAACTAGGCAAGTCAGTTAAGAACGCATTATTATTTTCAATGACGGCCTAGGAACGGTGGGTTAACTGCCTTGTTCGGGGGCCGAACGACAGATTTTTACCTTGTCAGCTCTGGGATTTTTCTGACTGCGTAAACTCCTGACTGTGTAAATTCTTCTGACTGCGTAAACTTCTGACTGCATAAACTCCAAACTGTGTTTAAATTCCATTACATTCTTAAATAGATCATCAACCCCTGGCGAATATGGCGGATATGAGGGTTTAAGTGAGACTGCTTATACCAGCACCACCTACTGCCTACTGTATATGCCAATCGGTGCCATTCTTTTTGACCAAGGTACTCATGGCCTCTGGTTTCTGTGTGCCAAATTAGAAAAAGTGACCAATCTATTCTTAACCATGTCAAGACAAAAACAAAATCTAAGAATAGCTTTGAAACCTTAATTATGATAATTAAGCTTCATGGTGTAATTGTCAATAGAACCATTGAATGTAAGAATTTGTAATGTGGATGGATTTGAGAAAACAAATGATCTCAGTTTAAAAGCAAAGGGAGACACATCCAACATTGATCAGCTCACAGCAATCAAGTTGTGATCAAACACTGGAATGGACCATAATTAACAAGATGTTTAAACTTTGCTTCAAGCCCGAGGGTAAAGGAAAATAAATGGAGAAAATCTTACTTTTACACTTTGTCTTTCAACCTGGTTGTCACATTCGTCATATGAAGGAGACCAAGGCGCAGCGTGGTATGCGTAGATTCTCTTTATTAAAAGAATGAACACCGAACAAACTAACAAAATAACAAACGAACCGTGAAGCTATACAATATAGTGCTGACAGGCAACTACACATAGATAAGATCCCACACCAGAAAGTGGGAAAAAGGCCTGCCTGAATATGATCCCCAATCAGAGACAACGGTAAACAACTGTCTCTGATTGGGAACATACACATACAAAACCCCTAGACATACAAAACCTAGAGTACCCACCCTAGTCACATCCTGACCCCCCCAAAGGTGCGGACTCCCGGCCGCAAACCTGAACCTATAGGGGAGGTTCCGGCTCTGGTTCTGGACGCAGTCCCCGCTCCCTACACTGATCCCTCCGCTTCTGTGGAACCGGACCGTGGATCGTTGTCGGAGGAACTGGACCGTGGATCATCGCCGGAGGCTCAGAACTGGGAACCACCACTGTAGGGTCTGGACTGCAGCTCGTCATTGGAGGCCCCGGACTGGGGACCGTCGCTGGAGGCCCCGGAATGGGGACCGTCGCTGGAGGCTCTGGACTGGGGACCGTCGCTGGAAGCTCCGGACTGGGGACCGTCGCCGGAAGCTCCGGCCTGGGAATTGTCGCCGGAAGCTCTGGTCTGGGAACTGTCGCCAGAAGCTTTGGACTGTGGAGGAGCACTGGGGGTCTGATGCGTGGGACCGGTACAGGTGGCACCGGGCTGATGACACGCACCTCAGGGTGAGTGCGGAGAGGAGGCACAGGACGTACTGGACTGTGGAGGTGCACTGGAGACCTGATGCGTGGGACCGGTACAGGTGGCACCGGGCTGATGACACGCACCTCAGGGCAAGTGCGGGGAAGAGGCACAGGACATACTGGACTGTGGATGCGCACTGGAGACCTGATGCATGGGACTGGTACAGGTGGCACCGGGCTGATGACACGCACCTCAGGGCGAGTGCAGAGAGGAGGCACAGGACGTACTGGACTATGGAGGCACAGGACGTACTGGACTTTGGAGACGCACTAGAGACCTGGAGCGTGGAGCTGGCACAATGTGTCCTGGCTGGATGCTCACTTTAGCTCAATACATGCGGAACGCTGGCACAGGACGCACTGGGCTGTGAAGGCGTACTGGCAATAGAGTACGTAGAGCCGACGCAGGATATCCTGGTCCGAAAAGGTGTACTGGAGACCAGAAGCGCTGAGCTGGCACAACCCGTCCTGGCTGGATGCCCACTCTAGCGCAGCAAATGCGAGGAGCTGGAGTAGAGCGCACCGGGCTATGAATGTGCACTGGAGACACCGTGCTCATCACTGCATAACACTGTGCCTGACCAGTCACATGCTCCCCACAGTAAGCACGAAGAGTTGGCTCAGGTCTAAACCCTACCTCCTCCAATCTCCCCGTGTTCCCCCACAAAATAAATATTTTGAGGCTGTCTCTCATGCTTGCCTCGTTGGTAATACTCCTCGTAACGCCGCCGTTCCGCTTTCGCTGCCTCAATTTCCGATCTCGGATGGCGATACTCCCCAGCCTGTGTCCAGGGTCCTTTCCCATCCAGAATCTCCTCCCAAGTCCATTCCTCCTGTACACGCTGCTTTGTCCTTTTGTGGTGAGATCTTCTGTCATGTTCGTCATATGAAGGAGACCAAGGAGCAGCGTGGAATGCTTACATTCTCTTTATTAAAAGAATGAACACCGAACAAAATAACAAACGAACCGTGAAGCTATACAATATAGAGCTGACAGGCAACTACACATAGATGAGATCCCACACCAGAAAGTTGGAAAAAGGCCTGCCTAAATATGATCCCCAATCAGAGACAACGATAAACAGCTGTCTCTGATTGGGAACCATATCAGGCCAACATTGACATACAAAACCCCTAGACATACAAACAACCATTTGGTCACACATTGACCTAACCAAAATATATAGAAAACAGAGATATCTAAGGTCAGGGCATGACACTGGTATAGAGTATAATGAGTGGCAGCCAGGATTTTAATTCTGTCTTGCCTTTGCATCCTTTATGCCCCCTGCCCCCTCCCTATCCCCACCTCTGCAATATGATTCTACTCGAATTGCAAAGTCAAATCAATGAGAGGCAGTATGTATTCATTGCAAGCTGGAGAACGCTAGACAGGAAATCAGTTCTCCCTGCCAGTGCCTCTCCTGTAATCTCAGCTCTCCATATCTCCCTATTTTCTCTTCTCTTCTCTCAATCCTCCCCCTCTCTTTCTCTTCTCTCATCCATCCTCCTCTCATTTCTTCTCCTTTCTTCTCTCAACTCTCCCCTTCTCTCCTCTTTTCCTTTCAGTCCTCTCCTCAGCTCTCTGCTCTCTTCCGTCTCTCCTTGCATAGCTGAAAACTGGAGATTGGATAGAATCCCGGCCTTGGAATAAACACTCTCCCATAATCCTTATATTGTCATTTAAAAATAATGTTTTAGCCTTTGATTTGCCTTTTTCCTTTGTGTGTTGGAGTAAAAAAATATTTTATTTGGGGTTTCTAATGGGTTAAGACAGTTGAACTGAGGAATTTTAAAGTTATATACTTCATTAATATATGGCAATATATTGTATAACTAATTAAAAAGTCCTAGAATCGATGTACTAATCCCAGATTACAACTTTAAACCATGGTTGTCTGAACACTAACAGACCAATGCAGAGGCCTGGTTATCGACTGGCCCCAAGGTTGACTTACCATGGTTTACTTGTTTCTGCTTCCGTCGTGTTATATACTGGGGGTAAAATAGTAATATTTTCTCAGGTATGTACACACACACAAGCACAAAAGGACGCACACACACGTATGCACACACACACATATTCACACAGACACATCCTGCCTGTCTGTCTGTTGAATTCTTCTGCATTAATTCATACAGCTCTGTCTCTGGTTGTTTCAATGGGGGTGGATAGCAGAGCATGGCTCACAAGAGCGTCTTATTTCAGCAGAGGAAGGAAGCAATTAACGAAGGGTGAGCTTGGCGGGCACACACACACACACCCACACCCACACACACACTGGGAGCGGGCCAGGATCTCTTTGCATTAATCAGCATTTTACACCAAGTCAGAGAGAACATATGAAAGACGGCCATCTGGTGTAAGCAAACCGCACAATCTGACATATTGACAAATCTATTTGTCTATTCCACTCAGGGGGATTCCAAAAATGCATTTTAGAATTCATGAAAGCAGATTTGTAGTTTGTGCATGGATCTGTGGGTTACTCTAGTGGGCTTTAGTCACAGACAACTAATACACCAAATTAATCCTCTGACTTAAATCGATTGAGTTGTGATAGTCGGTTTTCGTGACTAGACAGCTTAATTGTCTTTTAAAGCATTCTGGAGTGCACTGGACTGGTGCTTCTAAATCACATTCTAATCATCCTCTCTACCTTCGTGTTCTGGAACTCTAGAGAATGGATGCCTCTATTGCGTTTCTTTCCAACAGAAGCACTTGAGTGGTAATGTATAAGTGGAAGGCTGTTCCTGTATGTATTAGAGTGCTTTAGGCTGCTGAAGCGTACCCTACAGTCCCTCACTCTCAGCCTGTTTAGCTGATACTGAACGCTGTTCAGAACGCTTGCTAATGTGAGGGTCCGCTGAGCCACATAATAAGAAACAACTGAGTGATAATGATCTTCCACTGGAGGAGGGAAAAACAATATCACTCAAAGTGCATTGTCATCGTCCGTTATTCCGTTCAAGTTTATTGTGCTGCTGCCTTTGTCTTAGAAGAAGAACAACACTTTATTGTCCATTAACTTGCAGAGAACGGAAATGTATCTTTATTCTCACAACCCATCTTCTATCTCCATATACTATAGAAATCCTACAGTATAATTCATTATACGTCATTTATATGCCATATATTGTATCACCGTGTCTCTTGAAGCAAACAACAGTAACACATTACGATGTAAAGGTCATTGGAGTTTGTTCTTGAGTAATTTTAATAGGGTCTGGAAAGCGAGTTATGTAAATCTGACTGGCATATGAATCTGATTCCTATTGATTAGGATAAACGTTGTAATATCACTTCACAGGCTGAAGCCAAGGGTTATAATGATATTCTTAATAATGCTTTGCCATTCATCATGGTTATACTATGGTGGTCATTGTGGTAAAATGGGTATGGCCATATTACATAGGCCATGTGTTGACTAAAAAGCTGTGAATCATCAATGGTTTTAATTTGTTTAAATCTTCTCACCACTTCTTTTTAGTGTCTTTTACATTTAATAATTACAATGATGTAAGTGTACAGTCACTGATTCAGAACAAGAGGGTTTCATTTTCTGAGATGAGCAAGGTTAATTTGATTTGAGAATGTCAATTAATTGCACCATGGTAAAGGCTGGTAACATGTTGGAGCATCAGGCACTGTGGCTTGCGTGGTCTTTGGGGCTTGCTTGCTTGCTTACTTGGTTGTTACTTTGCAAATAAGTTTGCAGAGACTTGACTAGAAAATCAAACTGGCTTTGTGGAGAAATGGAAAGAAAAATTGAGGACCAAAAAAATTGAGGACAAAACAATTACACCACAGGATGTTGTATATCATGAATATTGTAATGGAAGAGGTATGTTGAAACCCCTAGCCCTGCTAACAGAACCCCAGCAGCCTAACAAACATCTAAGTGGCACTCTGTGTTTGAGTGCCTCTCAACAGAAATGGCAGTATCACATACTGAACAAAAATATAAACGCAACATGTAAAGTGTTGGTCCCATGTTTCATAAACTGAAATAAAAGATCCCTGAATTTTTCCACATACACAAAAATCTTATTTCTCTCAAATTTTTAGGACAAATTTGTTTACAATGAACATTTCTCCTTTGCCAAATTAAACCATCCACCTGACAGGTGTGAAATATCAAGATCATTACACAGGTGCACCTTTGTGCCAGGGACAATAAAAGGCTACTATAAAATGTGAATTTCTTTCACACAACACAATTCCACAGTTTTGAGGGAGCGTGCAATTGGCATGCTGCCTGCAGGAATGTCCACCAGAGCTGTTGCCAGAGAATTTAATGTTAATTTCGCTACAATAATGTCACGCCCTGGCCTTAGTTATCTTTGTTTTCTTTATTATTTTGGTTAGGCCAGGGTGTGATATGGGTGATTTATGTGTTTCGACTTGTCTAGGGTTTTTTGTAGATTTATGGGGTTGTGTTCAGTTTAGGTGTCTAGGTAAGTCTATGGTTGCCTAGATTGGTACTCAATCAGAGGCAGGTGTTTATTGTTGTCTCTGATTGGGAACCATATTTAGGCAGCCATATTCTTTGGGTATTTTGTGGGTGATTGTTTCCTGTCTTTGTGTTTTATGCACCAGTTAGGACTGTTACGGTTTTCACGTTTATTGTTTTGTAGTTTGTTCATGTTTGAGTTCTCTTATTAAAGAACCATGAACTTCAACCACGCTGCATTTTGGTCCGCATCTCCTTCCCAGGAAGAAAACCATGACACATAAGCCACCTCCAACATCAGTTTGACAGTATGTCCAACCAGCCTCACAACCGCAGACCAAGTGTAACCACACCATCCCAGGACTTCCACATCTGGCTTCTTCACCTGCGAGATCATCTGAGATCAACCGCCCGGACAGCTGATGAAACTGAGGAGTATCTCTGTCTGTAATAAAAACTAATTCTGATTGGCTAGGCCTGGCTCCCCACCCATGGAATTTAATTAAATTGACTGATTTCCTAATATGAACTATTACCCAGTAACATCTTTAAAATTGTTGCATGTTGAGCTTATATTTTTGTTCAGTGTAGTATAACAAGCCATCACATGAAGAATTGAACATAGCAGGGATTGCTTGTCTCTAATACCTTAAGTCTATTTGCTCATAGGGTGGTTTCAGAATGCTTTTTAGTTTCCTATAGATTCTTCAGAATTTGAGCAATTCTCTCTAATCACGGTATCTCACGGCACTAACAGCTCTAACTGTGACAGATCAAAAGAAGGAGACTGGTGGAACAACTTTTACTTCCTTTTTACTTCTTCAAACTTTAAATTGGGCTTGAAAGGGAGCAGCAATCTTCTGAAATATATATATATATATATATATATAGCATCGCCCAGTCTAACTAGATTTAATCACTCATCTTCTATTTGATACCTCGTCTGACGGTTTTTGTTTTTTTACTTGTTAAATCACTGGGATGTGAAGATGGTGACCCTCATAAAAAATGCACAGTGATGTGCATTGATAGAGACGGTCTATTACAAGGAAAACATTGGTACCTTCCTTGACTTTACACAGACTTTTATTTGATCCCCTCATAAAGGGTGTGTTTACCTCATAAAACAAAGGCTGCTTTAAAATGAGAAATGATGGTTTAGCAGACATCATTGGTCAATGGAAACAGATAATTGTAGGCTACTAGGTAGTTGTAATCTAGCTAGGATGGAGGACAGCAGTGTCCTCTCAAAGATGCTTGATAAGGTAATGCTACTTGAACCCTCTGTCAGGGCTGCAAAGCAATGTTATACTAATAACTTAAGATGTCATAGACCAACATTTCCCATACTTGTTTTTGGTGTCCCCAAGGGGTGCACATTTAGTTTTTTACCAAGGCGCTACACAGCTGATTCAAGTCATCAAGCTTTGATTATTTTAATCAGCTGTGTAGTGCTAGGGCAAAAACCAGCTGGTGCTGAAAGAGGCAAAGAGAGGAGTAAGGGAGTAAAGGGAGGAAGAGAAAACAACTACATTAAAGATCATACTTTATACAGGTAGGTAGGTGCAGTAGTTACCTGCTGGGCATCGCTGCCTCTCACACCTTCAATGGTGCCGTAAACCAGCTTGGATTTGGCCCGTGAGGGGCTCCAATCCGGCCCGCAGGTTGTTTGAGAAAATTTATATTTTGAATTGTTTTTTTTGGGGGGGGGGCACAAGCTCAATATACTTGAAAATGACTAAAACCAAATCTAAACTGTGTCGAAATAATAATGGGCTGATACAGTTCATACAGTTCATACAGTTCACGAGACAATCAGGGAGCCTCGGAAATTCTGACGGCAAGAAAATATAACATATTTTCAGTGCAGCCATCTGGAACTCGTTTAAGACGAAAATGAGTTTGACACCCCTGCACTAGATGTTAGTTCTTTGTTCCCCAACTCCTGTCCTTCCCCTTTCTCTGCCAGCTCTGTTGTGCCTTCTTCAGCTTCACTTCTGCCATTCCTGTGCCCACTTCTACGGGTTAGATGACAGGATTCCAGCCAGCTTCCATGCACTAAGCAGCCAGTTCTGAGTACTCAGCCGCTTCCTTTCAAGGGCTACCTTGTTAGATGAATTTAGTTCTTATGTTTTCATTAACCAATTCAATTAAAATACTCAGTCTGTACCCAGAGTTTGTAAGGTTCTGGGGGAAATGAAACAAGACGGAGACCAGCCAAAAATAGTCAGTGACATTTATTCTCGAGAGCTCTGCATATCATTTCCTGAACATTGGTTGATATACCTCTCATTTCGTCATAAATGTCCCTCCTCCTCTCAGACAATGACAAAGCCGCATTTCAATTCCATTCCAACACATACACATTGCTTATCTTCGGCTACCATATGTTACACAATCTACTGCACGGCCAACGGTTTCTCCCCTCCCTGGTTGAGGACCAGACATATTTCCTGTTGTTAGTTTCACTGTGATCGTGAGTTATCTGTTGACCCTTCCTCTTGACCTATGTACCAACATATTGTTTTAATAGACGACAGACCACTCTGTGAATTATATTATAACTCTACGC
The DNA here is from genome assembly GCF_021184085.1 of Oncorhynchus gorbuscha. NCBI lineage: Eukaryota > Metazoa > Chordata > Actinopteri > Salmoniformes > Salmonidae > Oncorhynchus > Oncorhynchus gorbuscha. Next base: position 37,717,568 of record NC_060189.1, on the reverse strand, counting down.
CCAATGTATACATTATTTAGTCATATTTGCTAAAAATGCTTCAACATATCCACCCTTTGACTAAATATTATACATCCAATCACACATCTAGTATTATTAAAAATATTAAAAAGCACACATCTATTTTTATTAGAAATATTTATTGTTATCCAAATACAACCTAACAGAAACCAATACATGCATTTACACTGACTGTTCTCGGCCTACATCAGAACTCTTCTTATCAGGATTTTCATTACAATCTTCATCAAAGAAACAGTCTAAACATGAAAACAAGAAAGAAACTAAAATCCCTAAACATCATAAATGGTCTCATCCAACTTAGGCTCTTCATATGTAAAGGAGCCAGATCCATCTGCTAGGTCTAGAGTCATGTATTTGTCATTCCACTGGTCAGAGCTCGGAATCGGCCCGTAACTCACCATCTGTTGCTTTATCGATTTCCCCAGAGTCCTGGAAATGAGAACCTTTCACACCGGAATCATCCGCACAAAACTAACACAGTCACACAGGTGAAGGTTGCCCAAAACACAGTGATCATGACATTTCTTAATTTCCCAAACACACTATCAAACCAATTTGTTAGAGCATTATCATCCCCAGTTCTCTGCCAGGGCCTTTGTCACTGATCTGTCTGGAGCTGTGTCATTCTGGGACGAAACCTCCCCCCCCTTTTCAGCCAGTAACATATCCAAGGCTATTCTATCCTGACATCCCATCAACCTAGTTGCAGCAGTTATTAAGATGCTTGATTCTAATCCAGAACTAATCAGGTAAACCCCTTGGAACTCCAATGCTATTAATGTAAACTCTATTGGCAAAAGATCCTGACGGAGCACTCCTCTCTCTTCTACCGGGCTCTGGGTAAGGGTGAAGGACACTAGTGCACAACTGCCGGTCCAATTGGGAGGCAGGTTAGGCCACAGTCTTACACCTCCACAAACCACTAAAGACTTTCAAACCACTTTAGGCCTTTCATCTGCCAGTCATGTCCCTCATTGTCCTGTCGATTGTAACATTCTCTGTCCTATTGCATGTTCTTACTTCCCCTACGTCCCATCCGTGTGATGTAGCGAGCCATATAATAATAATGTCCTCCTGTAACTGTGAAAGGGTGAAGTCTGGCTGTAATCGGCACATAGGGATATAGATAATGCAACTGTCACTGTCTGGCTTCCCTGCCCTCATGAACAGCTTTACCATACCGGCCATTCCCCTGGGTGCATTAATTCCATCAAATGGAAAAGGAATGGTTGTCAACTGAGGTTTTTCTGTGGCGCAGGCCTAACATTCTTTTTACGCTATTGATCTGGCTGTATACTGAATCCATTCTAACCATAGGTTAGAACCCCATAACCAGTTTCCACCTCAATCACTTCCTTAAGATCTTTTGTCTGCACTATCCGCACCGGCCCTTGGCTCAGGACGACTCTGCTGTTAGTATCTGATTTTTTTTCTGGGGTTCTGCTTGTATTCTGGCTGACTATAGAGCTATCATCTGCCCTAACTTCTTCCTCCAGGAATGGCACTAGGGTGTCAACTGAAACCTTTACCTTCACTATACTCCACCTCCTTCCATACTGGGTATGTGGATTCATATAGCCCTCTCTCACTGTGTGAGCTATGACCTGTGTCCATGAACTACACAGGGACCTGTACAGATATTTTCCATAATGGCTCATAGTCCTATACTGCCAAGGAGTCAGAGACCCCATTTGGTCTACATAGGACTCAACTGAGACATCCTTCCCAATCTCCACTCTCACTTCCTGTTTATCCAGATTAAGTGATCTCTTATGCTTGGTTAATACAAAATCCTCATCGTCTAACTATGGATCAAGTTACCATCTTCTGAATTCTCGGATGGGTCATGGTGTATTAAGGAATATATTGCTCCCACAATAAGACAGCTCAGACCAACCAGCACTCCTGTAAAGCCCCACCCTTTCCCAGAGAACATATCATCAGCCAGAGGCCAAGCCATACTTTCACTTCTATGAACGCTCACAGAGGGGAAAGGTCGGGTATAAGGGAATCTATCCCTGTGGTTGTTCGACAGTGTTAGTGTGTCTTACCCTCCTACAATGTGTGATATGCACCCAGGTAGCTCTTTCAGCTATTCTCAACGTGAAGGCTGTCACCGGGAATACTTGGTATGGCCCCTCCCAACAAGGCTGCTTCCCATCTATTCTCCTCAGGGACTGGATTGAGTGAATCACCTTCCCCTGTATTTCACCTGTAGTGCATAAATCTCGGACATACAGGTTTGGTTACCAAACAGTTTCTCATTTGTTCTGTCTGATGATATCTTTAACTTCTATGCCTAATTGTTAGCTAGAATTCTTTATTTAATAGTTTATTATCCAATAGGCCACAAAGTGTCCTATCCTAGACCACAACTACCCATCCCCCCTTTGATACCTGGCTCTGCCCAGGTAGCAATACAACAGCCTATTTAAACCGTAACTTAGGTAAAATAGGTAGGTACCCTTTGTGCCAAATTCCTCCTTTATCAGCGGCTCCCATCTTAACCCATCTAGTAACTTCCTTAATCGGAGCTCTAAGCTGACTTTCCTTCAGTAATTCTGTGTCAATACTAACTTCCTCTTTCAAGTGAGATTCTGTGTATGGGTGTTGTTTTCTGACCACTCTCTTTGTTTCCTCATATGCGCTTTCACATTTACAAATGGCTACTGTCTTTGGTAATAAAACTGCCTTTAGTAAATTCAAAATTAGCTTCGCATGGGTAATGGGTTTACCCGCCATGGTGACCATACCCCTGTTTCTTCACTGAGCTGCAAATACATGGACAGTGTTAAAAGCCTAAGCACTATCGATATGTATCGTCACGTATTTACCCTTTCCCAATTCACAAGCCCTGGTAAGGGCAACAATTTCAGCTTGTTGAGTAGAGTAATTCTTTGGTAAAGCTTCAGCTTCAAGCACCTCAGTGAGAGTCACTACTGCATAACACGTAGCATTTGAGCCATCTGGGTTCTTTCTGGAAGACCCACCAACAAACAGTTATTTCAGCGTCTGGCCAAGGCAGATCAGTTAGATCTGGTCTGGGGAGAACTACTTTCTTTGTCTCTGCTACACAATCATGGGGCCACCCATCGGTAGCTATGGGGATAAGAGTAGAGGGGTTCAAGGAAGTACATCACTAAATAGTTAGATTTGGCATATTTAACAAAATAATCATACAAGACAAGTGTCTAGCTGGTGACATGTACACCATTTTATGTTCTAATAATACGATTGAGACGTCATGTGGTACCCTCGATGTCAAATCATGGTAAAGTACTAGAGGCTGAGTCCTCCACAGCCCGTGCTGCAGCCACCACTGACTGCAAACACAGGGGCATTGCTTGTGCCACCTCATCAAGACGGGAGGAAAAATAGGCCACCGGCTTATTCTTCCCTCCGTGTCTCTGAGTCAACACTGATGTCATGAACCCCTCCCTGCAATCCACAGTCTGTGTGAATTCACTGTCATACCTAGGGAATGCCAGAACAGTGTCAGACATCAATAGCTGCTTAACTTGGATTCCATTCCCCGCCTGATGAAGTTGATCTGCATGTTTGATCTGCCCTATTCACATCCTGCCTCCTAGCCTCCAACACTTCCACCAACTTCCTGCACACCTGGCTCCACCTGCATCGACCCTGTATCAGCATGGTCTTGCCATACCATTGGAGCAGGTTCCAAGGGCATGGCAAGGTGTCGTAGGTGGATCTTATCAGAAAGAGGATACGAGCCTGTGAGATCTTCCACACGTCTGACCAGGTGACAGTCTTGTTGACAAAACATTTTGCACATTGTCCAGCATTCCTGCTGACCTTGTGCCACCACTTGTTCACTGTAGATTAAACTATTTCACATATCTTCAGTGGTCACATTACCCATTGGTAGTACCACGTTGTTCTTTTTGGGTAGCTGGCTTTGATTGATCAGGCAGTCAGAGTTATTTGAGGACAGCCTTTCCCATGTTCCTGTCCGACAGATCTGCTTTGTATTGTCTCTGCAGGCTTTGGATGGGTTGCTCTGCTGTAGTTGGTATGGCCTCTCCTCCTATTGCGGGGCTACACACACCGGCAGGTAGCCTAGTTTAGCTGGTTTGAATCCCCTAGCCGACGTGGTGAAAAATCTGTTGATGTGCCCTTGAGCAAGGCACTTAACCCTAATTGCTCCTGTAAATTGCTCTGGATAAGTGCGCCTGGTAAAATGTAAATGTACAACAAAGATAATTCTGTCATTCCTGATCCATTTGCACAGTGACATGTTTCTTGACTTGTTGGGTTTGATCTTCATCCTTGTCCAGGTTATTAGCTCATCTGGCCATTCCAACAGTCTGGATGTTCATACTGCTGTGTTTAGCACACATGTAGCTCCACAGTGGCGGTAGTTTCTGGCCAGATGGTAATTGAACTCTTCCTACAGTACATTTTGTCTGGCCCTGATCAGGATGATCTCAAAAACTACCACCAACAGTATAAGGGAAATGGAACACCCCATAGTAATCCCTACTTCTAGTTTAAAATATTAGATTGATTTATATCATGTTAATTTTTTAAATCCATTTCTCAATTCATTATTTGCTTGAAAAATAAGAAATTCATGAAAAATTGCAAATCTCAACTAAACAGTAAACATGTGAATTTATAAGGAAATCACTCATTCACCCAATGGCCTGATATACAAACCTACACGATTAAATATGCAAAAACTTATGTGATCTCTGTATTATCTAAAATAAAAATATAAGTTTCTTGTCAATCCATTTCTCTGAAATGCTACATTTGAAATGTGGAATCGCTACAGGGTGCCTTTGTAAAGAGACTTTTCATCTCAAATGTGAAGTCTAAATGTCAATAAAAGGATGTTCCGTTCCAAATGATCATATTTAGGACTTCAGTTCTCTCCACTCACATATCCACCACTTAATTTAAATAAATTAGCAGACACTCCTATCCAGAGCGACTTACAGGAGTAATTAGGGTTAAGTGCCTTGGTCAAGGGCACATCAACAGATCTTTCATCTAGACGGCTGTGGGGATTAGAATCAGTGACCTTTCGTTTACTGGCCCAACGCTTTTAACCACTAGGCTACCTGCTGCCCACTACGATAAGGGCGTCGGACTGGGCGCCGGTGGAGGCCTTTTGAAAGCTGGTCTCGTTGGAATAATGGACGACTTTGGACCTGGAGGAGAAAGAATGATACACTTCCCGATCTCTATTTTCCGCCTGCCTCATGTGGAGGACAGTGCTTCAAAGCTGTGGATCAATGCTTCTCCTCAGAGCCACGCAGCATGGGGCAGTCGGGAGGCCTTCATTTACCATGAGTCTGATGCTCAGAATATTTAAAAGCACAAGATGTTGAATTTGACTGGTGTAATTGTGCTATACTGCACACCACAGTGTACAGGGTGACTCGCTGGAAGACACAAAAATGGAAATACAGAGAAAAAATTGTGAGGCAAACACTAATATACTGTACATGCACCGACACTCACACATTTACATGCTTTCTTTGTTTTCGTGTTAAATTTATAACCATATACATGTCTACCTTACAGTACATACAGTGAGCTCCAAAATATTGGGACAGTGACACATTTTTGGTAATTTTGGCTCTGTAGTCCAGCAATTTGAAATGATGCAATGACTTTGAGGTTAAGGTGAAGACTGCTTACATTTGGGGGTGGTGGGTGGTATGATATTTGTGTGTCTCATAGTCATGATATCATTTCAAATAAACAACTACCCCAATACTTTTGGAGTTCACTTGCATACCACAACAAAATACCCTGTAAATTGATGGCAGTTGCACATTTGCAGAGATTGAGAAGCAAAATGAATACTAAACATGCCAATTATAAGGTACAAACGCTAGGTGAACATACAACGCACATCTTGGGTGTGTGGCGGGCGTATGACTGGCCCATTTATTACCGACGTACACATATTGGAAAGGTCACAAATGGAACCACAGGTCCCAGCCCTCCTGCTGTGTAGGTGTCCATTAGGGAGGATGTCCAGAGGACGGTGCTCTGAAAGGTTGTGACCACACCTGCCCTACAGGTGTCTGTGGCATGTCCTTTAGCCAATTAGAGCTCATGGATATGCAGACCAGAGCCAAGCTTATTTCCTTTTCTCTTCACAGGAGAGGGAACGGATGGATGTTTTAGGAGAGACCAGGTCTGTGTTCCAAATGGCAACCTATTCCCTATATAGTGCACTACTTTGGACCAGCCACCAGAAAGAGTGTACTTTATAGGAAATAGCATGTCAATTGGGATGCAACACTATTCATATCAATATTAAATAAAAGGTTAAATTGAATAAATATCAGAACAATTCATCTGATGGCTTAATGAAAATGCTTCTTGGCCTATTTGTGCACTGTTCTATTTGGTTTTAGGTCTGCTTCTGGAGGGGAAAACAGTTATTAGACGATATTAGTTTGTGAAGAATTTGGGCTAAAATACATTGTTTTGACAGTGTGTATCTGCACAATACATTTACTTTCTGCCCACATCTGTTCCTTTACAATTCAGTTAGGGCTCAGCATGTGGTTTACTGCACCAGCTGTTTAGGGTATACCATCGGATTTAATTCTGTAACGGCCGTTGGTGGAAGCAGGTGAGGACCAAGGTGCAGCATGGTACATGTTTGGCATTTTATTAAATATAACTGAACACTAAATAAAAAGTAACAAAAGGCACAACCGAAACAGCTCCGTCAGGTGCAACACACACTAAACAGAGAATAACTACTCACACCACACAGGTGGGAAAAGGCTACCTAAGTATGGTTCTCAGTTAGAGACAACAATTGCCAGATGCCTCTGATTGGGAACCATACCAGTCCAAACACAGAAATACAAAACATAGAACAAAAACTAGAAGGCCCACCCCAACTCACGCCCTGACCAAACCAAAATAGAGACATAAAAAAGGAACTAAGGTCAGAACGTGACAGTGCCCCCCCAAAGGTGCGGACTCTGGCCGCAAAATCTGAACCTATAGGGGAGGGTCTGGGTGGGCATTTCACCTCAGTGGCGGCTCTGGTGCGGGATGTAGACCCCACTCCACCTTAGTCTTTGCCCGCTTATGTGGCGCCTCTGGAGTGGCGACCCTCACCGCCGACCTAGGACCGGGGACTCTTACCGCGGGCCCCGAATAGGAGGGAGACTCTGGCGGCGCCGGACAGGTGGGAGACTCTGGCGGCTCCGGAGTGACGGGAGGCTCTGGCGGCTCTGGAGTGAAGGGCGGCTCTGGCGCCTCCGGACAGACGGGCGGCTCTGGCGCCTCCGGACAGACGTGCGGCCCTCGCAGCTCCAGACAGATGGGAGTGGGACTTGGTTCTAGGAGCAGGCACAGGACTCACCAGGCTGGGGAGACATGCAGGAGGCCTTGTCCTTGGACGAGGCACAGGATACACTGGGCCGTGGAGGCGCACTGGAGGTCTCAGGCAAAGAGCCTGCACAACCCGTCCTGGCTGTATGGTGACTCTGGCCCTGCACATGCGGGATGCAGGCACAGGACGCTCTGGGCTGTGCAGACGCACTGGAGACACAGTGCGCAGAGCAGGCGCAGGATAACCCGGGCCAAAGAGACGCACTGGAGACCAGATGCACTGAGCCGGCTTCATCCCTGCTGGCTCGATGCCCACTCTAGCCCGGGGAGCTGCGATGTAACGTACCGGGCTGTGAACGTGCACTGGAGACACCGTGCTCTCCACTGCATAACACGGTGCCTGAACAGTACGATGCCCCACCCCGTAAGCACGGGGAGTTGGCTCAGGTCTCCTACCTGACTCCGCCAATCTACCCGTGTGCCCCCTCCCAAGACATTTTTGGGGCTGCCTCTCAGGCTTCCTTACCAGCTACGTTCCCTCAAATTGCTGGCTCCCTTTTTCTGCTTCCTCCGTTCTTCTGGCTGCCTCCACCTGTTCTCATGGGAGGCGATCTCTTCCAGCCAGGATCTCCTCCCATGTGTAGGATCCCTTCCCATCCAGAATGTCCTCCCATGACAAATTCTCTCTGTCTGCATAATTTATCTAACAAAAATATTCATTTGTTTTAGATCCTCAGTCTCAGATTTTCAAAATATGCTTTAGAACCAGAGAAAATCAATAATTTGTGTAAGAGTGGTGATAGCTAGCTTAGCATTTAGCGTTAGCATGCCATGTGTAGGATCCCTTCCCATCCAGAATGTCCTCCCATGACAAATTCTCTCTGTCTGCATAATTTATCTAACAAAAATATTCATTTGTTTTAGATTGTTAAAGGCCTGACCTGTAGGATTTAGTCAGAGATGTTGTCTGTTAGCCAAACCAATGTCTGAGTACCAAATAGCACCCTATTCCCTATATATCACTTTTGGCCAGAGCTCTATGAATAGAGTGCCATTTGAGTCCAGGAGTAGAGCTACAGTAGCTGTCGTACCTAACCTGACTGACAGCCCATAATGTAATTTACGTGTCCATGGAAACAACAGTGTCAGGTACTTTAGGTAGTGATGTGCATGCTTGCAGTAGATGCCAGCTGAAGCAATGATGAACAGCCTATGATTGCATTAAGCAGAAGATAATTATCAGTTTTGTGAGCAGGGGCCTTGTGCACTCATCTGTGCACAGCTTGACCCATTTCCTCTCCCTTTGTTAGAAAAGCACAATAAAAGACAACCAATATGGAGTGTGGAACAAATGTGAATGTGTATGTGTCTCAGCCTCAACATCATTCTAGCCTAATTGCCTGTGCCTGGAGAGCTGACCAATGCACTGACCACATGTATTGGTTTTCTCTGTAAGAGAGAGTCGGTCAGTGGAAACCAAGCACAAAGAGAATATATTCACTTCAGCAGATGTGACCTTGCTGTGTGCCACTGCCACGCATTTTGTGTGTGCGTGCTTGTGTTGTGGGAGGCGGGGGCACACACACACACACACACACAGTCACACAGTCACACACACACACAAGCTTGCACATAAATTTGGACATAAAACCAAAAGAGCTCATGCAATCTTTTATGGTCAAGTCCTACCATACTCTCATAATCTGAATAAATGAATAACAGATCATTCATTTGCACTGTAAATGTAAAGATATGTAAAGACATGATCTAAATATTAATTGAATTATCTCACGCGGAACCCACCGCCGCTTTTAAGAAGGCATATTAGAATATGGTTCTTTCACACATATGGGCTGTGTGATATTGCAGTAATTGTGGGTGTTGTGTGGAGGGCAAAGAAAGGGTATCTGCATACTGCAAAGCTGGAAAGCAAACACTTAGTTAATTTAAATTAGACCAGAGGGTTGATAGGTGGCTACCTTAGCAGAAGGTGAATAAAATCTGAATAAAATCTTCAGCTAAAATTAAATTTATCTTAATATAGGGGGGGGGGGAATATCACACAGTGTTAAAAAAGTATGTTGCAAATGAAATCATAACATAGTAGCTACTCCAAAGGCAGGTTGCTGTGTGCTTTCTGCAGTATGGATCATTTTCTCTGTTCTATGATCTTGGTCATTTCTAGCCTCCAACGACCTTTCAGTAAATGGCTGTGTGAGGGTCGCATGTAAAAAATGTAGCTTCGTACTCGGCTTTGGGTCATAATGATAGAGGTTGGAAAAGTGGATGGAAGAAAATGACTAGAACGAAAAGAGATACAGCTTGAAGCCTCACTTGTACACTGATGTTGTGTATACAACAGTAAATCAAATCAAATTTTATTGGTCACACACACACACACACGTGTTTAGTAGATGAATTTGCTGGTGTAGCGAAATGCAAATGGAACGCTTACATAGTTGTATGAGAAGAGTGAGTAGAGTAAAATGACAGAACAAAAAAGATTGTATTACTAGTATTAATCATGGTGCCAAAGCAATATTATGATCTGTTTATAATCTAAATAGCTGTTTGTTTAGAGGTTATTCATAACACTGTTAAATTTTTCTTGGTGGTATTCTCTTCTTGGGTCAATTTGCATGTTAAAGAGCTGAATCGCATATTCTCTTTCGCACCATATTTTCTTTGATTAATGGCTGTGCCTAAGAACACATGAGTCATAGAGTTTACATAAAGTATGTGGAATTACAAAATGGCTCAGGGAAAACAGAATGGATAGCATAGTGAAGCATGGCAATGCAATGTGAAAACCGCTCTGTATTCATGAGGATATCTATTGTGCCACTTCAGAGAAAGACGACTCCTATTGAACCTTACCGTACACACTAGAGTGTCTACTCACTAACTTGTCTATTAAACACATGGACAGCATTAATTAAAGCTGAGTTGTGTTAGTGCACCACTGACAGAATGTGTAAGGGAAATGTGCCGTATGTATTATGAATATGGCTATACTGTACAATGTGCAGGACAAGGGTAATGTTGGATGTACAGTATGTATTATGTTGAGAATGTATTGACCAATGTCTATTTTGTATACAGCAGTACTGTGTGTCTAAGACAATTATCCCCTCGGGAATATTAAACCCCCAAAGGTCGATGTCTGCGCCCCTGCGGACATCTAATTAGTATAATACAAACATTTGCATACAAATCCTTTAAGCTAGAGATATCTGAAGTCGGTACAGCCGATCTATCAGCTTCTATCTGCAAAGTCTGAACAGTTTGGGCAACAAAAATGGACCACTCTGAGTAAAGGTAAGACTCTCACGAACACGTACTGTACCAGTCAAAAGTTTGGACACACCTACTCATTCATGGGTTTTTCTTTATTTTTGACGAATAAAAGAGAAGACATCAAAACTATATAATAACAAATATACAATCATGTAGTAACCAAAAAGTGTTAAACAAATCAAAATAGATTTTGTATCTGAGATTCTTCAAAGTAGCCGCCCTTTGCTTTGATGACAGCTATGCATTCTTTCAAACGGCTTCACCTGGAATGCTTTTCCAACAGTCTTGATAGAGTTCCCACATATGCTGAGCACTTGTTGGCTGATTTTTTTCCTTCAATCTGTGGTCCAACTCATCCCAAACCATTTCAATTGGGTTGAGGTCGGGTGATTGGGGAGGTCAGGTCATCTGATGCAGAACTCCATCACTCTCCATCACTCTCAAATAGCTCTTACACAGCCTGGAAGTGTGTTGGATCATTGTCCTGTTGAAAAACAAATGATAGTCCGACTATGCGCAAACCAGTTGGGATAGCGTATCACTACAGAATGCTGGGGTAGCCATGCTGGTTAAGTGTGCCTTGAATTCGAAATAAATCACCAACAGTGTCAACGGCAAAGCCCCCACACCATCCCACCTCCTCCTCCATGCTTCACAGTGGGAACTACACATGCGGCATTCAAATCAAATCTAATTTTATTTGTCACCTGCACCGAATACAACAGGTGTAGACCTTACAGTGAAATGCTTACTTACAGGCTCTAACCAGTAGTACAAAAAAGGTGTTAGGTGAACAGTAGGTAAGTAAAAGAAGAAAAAAAACAACAGTAAAAAGAAAGTGAAAAATAACAGTAGCAAGGCTATATACAGTAGCGAGGCAACATACAGACACCTGTTAGTCGGGCTGTTTGCTGTAGTATGTACATGTAGATATGGTTAAAGTGACTATGCATATATGATGGACAGAGAGTAGCAGTAATGTAAAAGAGGGGTTGGTGGGTGGCAGGACATAATGCAGATAGCCGGTTAGCCAATGTGCGGGAGCACTGGTTGGTCGGGCCAATTGAGGTAGTTTGTACATGAATGTATAGTTAAAGTGACTATGCATATATGATAAAAAGAGAGTAGCAGCAGCGTAAAAGACAGGTTGGGGGAGGCACACAATCCAAATAGTCAGGGTAGCCATTTGATTACCTGTTCAGGAGTCTTATAGCTTGTGCGTCAAATCTGTTGAGAAGCCTTTTTGTCCTAAACTTGACACTCCGGTACCGCGTGCCATGCGGTAGTAGAGAGAACAGTCTATGACTGGGGTGTCTGGGGTCTTTGACCATTTTTATGGCCTTCCTCTGACACCGCCTGGTGTAGATGACCTGGATGGCAGGCAGCTTAGCCCCAGTGATGTACTGGGCCGTACGCACTACCCTCTGTAGTTCCTTGCGGTCGGAGGCCAAGCAATTGCCGTACCAGGCAGTGATGCAACCAGTCAGGATTCTCTCTGTGTTGCAGCTGTAGAACCTTTTGAGGATCTCAGGACCCATGTCAAATCTTTCTAGTTTTCTGAAGGGGAATAGGCTTTGCCGTGCCCTCTTCACGACCATCTTGGTGTGTTTGGACCATTCTAATTTGTTGGTGATGTGGACACCAAGGAACTTGAAGCTCTCAACCTCCTCCACTACAGCCCCGTCGGTTGAGAATGGGGGTGTGCTCGGCCTCCTTTTCCTGTAGTCCACAATCATCTCCTTAGTCTTGGTTACGTTGAGGGATAGGTTGTTATTCTGGCACCAACCGGCCAGGTCTCTGACCCCCTCACTATAGGCTGTCTCGTCGTTGTCTGTGATCAGGCCTAACACTGTTGTGTCGTCTGCAAACTTAATGATGGTGTTGGAGTCGTGCCTGGCCATGCAGTCATGGGTGAACAGGGAGTACAGGAGAGGACTGAGCACACACTCCTGGGGAGCTCCAGTGTTGAGGATCAGCGTGGCAGATGTGTTGCAACCTACCCTCACCACCTGGGGGTGGCCCGTCAGGAAGTCCTGGATCCAGTTGCAGAGGGGGGTGTTTAGTTCCAGGGTCCTTAGCTTAGTGATGAACTTTGAGGGTACTATGGTGTTGAACGCTGAGCTGTAGTCAATGAATAGCATTCTCACCTAAGTGTTCCTTTTGTCCAGGTGGGAATGGGCAGTGTGGAGTGCAATAGAGATTGCATCATCTGTGGATCAGTATGCAAATTAGAGTGGGTCTAGGGTTTCTGGGATAATGGTGTTGATGTGAGCCATTACCAGCCTTTCAAAGCAGTTTGTGGCTACTGACATGAGTGCTACGGGTCTGTAGTCATTTAGGAAGGTTGACCTTGTGGTCCTGGTTATAGGGGCTATGGTGGTCTGCTTGAAACATGTTGGTATTAGACTCAAATCAGGGACATGTTGAAAATGTCAGTGAAGACACCTGCCAGTTGTCAGCACATGCCCGGAGCACAGGTTCTGATTATCCGTCTGACCCGCAGCCTGTGTATGTTAACCTGTTTAAAGGTCTTAATCACGTTGGCTACGGAGAGCGTGATCACACAGTCATCCGGAACAGCTGATGCTCTCATGCATGCCTCAGTGTTGCTTGCCTCGAAGCGAGCATGGAAGTGATTTAGCTCGTCTGGTAGGCTCGTGTCACTGGGCAGCTCACAGCTGTGCTTCCCTCTGTAAGTCTGTAATAGTTTGCAAGCCCTGCAACATAAGAGGAGCGTCGGAGCCAGTGTAGTATGATTCAGTCTTAGCCATGTGTTGACGCTTTGCCTGTTTGATGGTTCGTCGCAGGGATTAACAGGATTTCTTGTATGAGTCCGGCACCTTGAAAGCCGGCAGCTCTACCCTTTAGCTCAGTGCGAATGTTGCCTGTAATCCATGGCTTCTGGTTGGGGTATGTACGTACAGTCACTGTGGGGACGACGTCATTGATGCACTTATTGATAAAGCCAGTGACTGATGTGGTGTAATCCTCAATGCCATCGGAAGGATCCGAGAATATGTTCCAGTCTGTGATAGCAAAACAGTCCTGTCGTTTAGCATCTGCTTCATTTGACCACTGCTTCATTTGATCACTGGTGCTTCCTGCTTTAATTTTTGCTTGTAGCAGGAATCAGGAGGATAGAGTTGTGGACAGATTTACCAAATGGAGGGCGAGGGAGAGCTTTGTACGCGTCTCTGTGTGTGGCGTAGAGGTGATCTAGAATGTTTTCCTTATGGTTGCACATTTAACATGTTGATAGAAATTTGGTAGAAATAATTAAAATTTCTCTGCATTAAAGTCTCCGGCCACTAGCAGCGCCGTCTCTGGGTGGTTTCCTGTTGACTTATTTCCTTATACAGCTGACTGAGTGCGGTCTTAGTGCCAGGATTTGTCTTTTGGTGGTAAATAAACAGCCACAAAAAAGTATAGCTGAAAAATCTTTAGGCAAGTAGTGTGGCCTGCAATTTATCACAATATACTCTACTTCAGGCGAGTAAAATCTAGAGACTTCCTTAGATTTCGTGCACCAGCTGTTGTTTACAAATATGCACAGACGGTCCCCGCTCGTCTTACCGGATTGTGCTGTTCTACCTTGCAGGTGCAGCGGATATCCCGCTAGCTGAATATCCATGTCGTCATTCAACCACGATTCCGTGAAACATAGGATATTACAGTTTTTGATGTCCCGTTGGTAGGATATTCGTGATCGTACCTCGTCTAATTTATTGTCCAATGAATGCACGTTGGTGAGTAATATTGATGGTAACGGCAGTTTTCCCACTCGCCTCCTGCGGGTCCTCACGAGGGATCCCGCTCAGTGTCCTCTATACCTGTGTCTCCTCCTCTTGCAAATAACAGGGATGTTGGCCCTGTTGGGTGTTTGGAATGTCCTGTGCTTCCGGCTTGTTGTCTAATTTGTTTTTCTAATCCGAGGTAGGTGATCACTGTCCTCATATCCACAAGCTCTTTTTTTCCATAAAATAAGGTTGCAGAAACACTATGTACAAAATAAGTTTCAAATAATGCGTAAAAAAACACATAATAGCACAATTGGTTGGGTGCCCGTAAAACTGCTGCCATTTCTTCCAGCGCAATTTTCAGATCATCTGTTCACCTACTCTGTATCTCACAACGACACTGCAGTTGGAACCAAAAATCTCAAATTTGGACTCATCAGACCAAAGGACCGATATCCACCAGGCTAATGTCCATTGTTTCTTGGCCCAAGCAAGACTCTTCTTCATATTAATGTCCTCTTTAGTAGTGGTTTCTTTGCAGCAATTTGACGATGAAGGCCTGATTCATGCAGGCTCCTCTGAACAGTTGATGTTGAGATGTGTCTGTTACTTGAACTCTGTGAAGTATTTATTTGGGCTGCAATTTCTGAGGCTGGTAACTCTAATGAACTTATTCTTTGCAGCAGAGGTAACTCTGGGTCTTCCTTTCCTCTAGCGGTCCTCATAAGAGCCAGTTTCATAGAGCTTGATGGTTTTTGTGACTGCACTTGAACAAACTTACAAAGTTCTTGAATCTTTTAGATATTGAGCAGACACCTTGGAACAAACTGATTTCAGATTGTTTTTTGAGGGAACAATCTGTTGATGTATGTAGTGAATCTGTTATTCAATGCATTTGTATGGCTAATAGCAATAAGGCCCAGTAAAAATGTTCATAAGCAAAAACAATTATAGAGGTCTTAACATTTTAAATCAAATAGCAAAAGGATCCTTGGTATTACCTTTTTAAAACAATTCCATATAGCTTAACAGATGTAGTTCCCTGTGCGATTTATCTCCTGAGAGATGGTCCCTGTATGATTACGTATAGAATTACCTTAATTTGGGGTTAGCATGTAGGTCTCTCTCGCCCAGAGCACCTCTCTCCCTTGACCACCTTCTGAATCACACAAAGACACAGAATGGCAGAGGACAGAGAGAGCTTTGTTCTAATGTGTCATACATGGCTTTCATGTAGGACAGAACGAGGACCAGCAGGTTTGGTGTTAAAAAATAAGACCAGATATTGACCAGTGGTGGAAAAAGTACCATTGCAGAAAATGACTCAAGTAAATGTGAAAGTAACCCAGTAAAATACTACTTAAGGAAAAGTCTAAAAGTATTTGGTTTTAAATTTACATTAAGCATCAAAAGTAAATGGAATTTCGAAAATATAAATAATTAACAAATTCCTTATATTAAGCAAACCAGACTGCACAATTTTATTTTTCTATTTTTTAATGGATATCCAGGGGCACACTCCAATACTCAGACATAATTTGAAAACTAAGCATTTGTGTTTAGTGAAGCCACCAGATCAGAGGCAGTAGGTATGACCAAGGATGTTCTCTTCATAAGTGTGAGAATTTAACAATTTTCCTGTCAACGAGTAACAAGTACTTTTGGGTGGGAAAATGTATGGAGTAAAAAGTCCAATATTTTCTCTAGGAATGTAGTGAATTAAAAGTAAAAGTTGGCAAAAATAAAGTACTAATTGAAAGTATTTTTACTTAAGTACTTCACAACACTGATATTGACCACAGACAGGTGTTGTGGATCACAACAAGTTTCTTGTTTAACTCAATGTTCTTGTCAACGTGTGTATTCTTCAGGAAACAATGTATGATGTGGATATGTTAAACAATTATACAATTGCTTCAGTGCATATGTCAAAGTAAAAAAAAAATTGCACTCTCAAATATATTTCTACTTGGTGTGCATTACCGTTGCCAGGACAAACGTGGAGAAAGTAACACTATCAAGAGGTGTCAAAACAATGTTAATCATATATGCCTTCTATTTTCACCCTTCACTGACAAACACACACCTTAATTACCCTTACATGAAAAAACTGCTTCTAATAAAAAATAGCCAAGATTGGATATTTCTCAAATAAATAGTTTAAGATTTTGATGTAGCTACAACATTTACATGCGATAAATGTGAACACTTTGGGGATGTTGACAGAATTATTTACAGTTGAAGTCGGAAGTTTACATACAAATTAGCCAAATACATTTAAACTCAGTTTTTCACAATGCCTGACATTTAATCTGAGTAAAAATTCCCGTATTTAGGTAAATTAGGATCACCACTTTATTTTAAGAATGTGAAATGTCGGAATAATATAGTAGAGAGAATTAAATATTTCAGCTTTTATTTATTTCATCACAGTCCCAGTGGGTCAGAAGTTTACATACACTCAATTAGTATTTGGTAGCACTGACTAAATTGTTTCACTTCACCCACAATAAGTTGGGTGAATTTTGGCCCATTGCTCCTGATAGAGCAGGTGTAACAGAGTCAGGTTTGTTGGCCTCCTTGCTAGTACAAGCTTTTTCAGTTCTGCCCACAACTTTTCTATGGGATTGAGGTCAGGGCTTTGTGAAGGCCTATCCAATACCTTGACATTGTTGTCCTTAAGCCATTTTGCCACAACTTTAGAAGTATGCTTGGGGTCATTGTCATCTGGAAGACCCATTTCCAAACCAAGATTTAACTTCCTGACTGATGTCTTGAGATGTTGCTTCAATATATCCACATCATTTTCCTTTTCATGACGCCATCTATTTTGTGAAGTGCACCAGTCCCTCCTGCAGCAAATCACCCCGACAACATGATGCTGCCACCCCCGTGCTTCACGTTTGGGATGGTGTTCGTCCACCCCCTTTTTCCTCCAAACATAATGATGGTCATTAAGGCCAAACAGTTCTATTTTTGTTTCATCAGACCAGAGGACATTTCTCCAAAAAGTACAATCTTTGTCCCCATGTGCAGTTGCAAACCATAGTCTTATTTTATGACGGTTTTGGAGCAGTGGCTTCTTCATTGCTAAGTGGCCGTTCAGGTTTAATTTGATATAAGACTCGTTTTACTGTGGATATAGATACTTTTGTACCTGTTTCCTCCAGCATCTTAGGAAGGTCCTTTGATTGATTTGCACTTTTCGCACCAAAGTACGTTCATCTCTAGGAGACAGAACGCGTCTCCTTCCTGAGTGGTATGATGGCTGCGTGATCCCATGGTGTTTATACTTGCATACTATTGTTTGTACAGATGAACATGGTACCTTCAGGTATTTGGAAATTGTTCCCAAGGATGAACCAGACTTGTGGAGGTCTACAATTGTTTTTCTGATGTCTTGGCTGATTTCTTTTGATTTTCCCATGATGTCAAGCAAAGAGGCACTGAGTTTGAAGGTAGACCTTGAAATACATCCACAGGTACACCTCCAATTGACTTGAATGATGTCAATAAGCATATCAGAAGCTTCCAAAGCCATGACATCATTTTCTGGAATTTTCCAAGTTGTTTTAAGGCACAATCAACATTGTGTATGTTGACAAGTAAAAAATTACTTGTGTCATGCACAAAGTAGATGTCGTAACCGACTTGCCAAATATATAGTTTGTTAACAAGAAATTTGTGGAGTGGTTGAAAAACAAGTTTTAATGACTCCAACCTAAGTGTATGTAAACTTCTGACTTCAACTGTACATGAGCCAAGTGATAAGGGAGAAATAGATTTCAACCAATGGAAGTTTAACATAGTTTATAAAAATGTTATATTTAAAACAACAAAAACTAATTCAAAACACAGTTCAGAACTATTGCCTTTTTGAGTATATTTTGGAAATGGAGGCCATGTGGAAGTACTTCGTCCAAAGCTTGTTGAATTCATGCAATGAAACAATCAGAAAACACAAATCAAACTAAATTAGAACACTGAAAACAATTTATATTTTGGGATCTAAAAATGAAGAACTTGAGTTATGTCTAATATGGCAATTATTATTGTTACTATAAAGAAATGCTGGGTTAAAAATTCTCCATTTTGATTGACTTCGACAACCCAGCACTGGGTCAATATTGGCCAAACACAGAATTGGGTTAATTCATCCCAATTCAATCGCCATGGGTTGAACACTTGACCCAACTGCTGGGTAAATTAGATTATATTGCTGGGTTAAAACAAACCCAGTGTGTTAGGTTGTGACATAAACCCAGCACATTGGGTTGGGGGATTGACCCAGCAGCTGGGCAATTTATGTAATCCTTGGGTTATATTCAGTGTCACCCTAATTTAAATTTTGCATTCTCTACTATCCCCCCTTTCCTACACAGAATCAAGATACAATGTTGAATTTAAAAATATTAATATCTATTGCCTGCATTTCAGAACGTACATTGTCAGAGAATTGTCCACAATGTACACAATATCCACAATGTACACAAATAATGTGAATTTGTTAAATAGCACATTGAAACGAAGCCCTATTGTCTAAATGTGTTATTTCAAAAGATATTATTTTATAAGATATAATTGATTATTAAAATGTATCTATATTATTTCAAGAAACAAACAGTCTAAATAAACATCAGACTAAAGCCTCAGCTGAACTTGATGTGCTCACTCAGATTGCAATCTGAGAAAAACAAAGCATGCATGCTTGTAACACGGTCTGCCTCAAGTGGTATTAACACAGATCTGTCAGACATTGCCATAGCTAGTCAATAGATATTCACATTCAGTGACACACTTCAGCTATCTTAGGTGATAGCACAGACACACAAATCATGTTGTTTTGCAATATACATAGAACAAGTGTAAAATATTACATTTGAAGGTGAATCCACAAAGGACATGGACTAAAGACTCATTACTTAACTCTGGGATAGGTGTGCCACTAGCGTCCCACCTCGACAACATCTGGTAAAATTGCAGAGCGCGAAATTCAAAATGCAAGAATCGTATTATTAAACTTTCATGAAAATACAAGTGTCTTACATCGTTTAAAAGCTTGATAAGTTCTCCGGTTTCTGTGTTGTTGTAGATTTGTATGTATGGCTTCCTGGAGTCCCCCAAGCAGCTGATTGGTCGGCCCCATTGCTAATTGGAGCTGACCCCGCCCTCTAGTCAGAGGATACAGCTGTATCCCATTACAGACTCCTTCTCCAGCTGTATATAAACCAGTGTTCCTTTGCTCAGAAGAGAGCTGATGGTTATATACTTTGTTTGTTGTTTCTCAGAGAGAGCTGATTGTTATTTTCTTTGTTGGTTGTTGCTCAGAGAGATTGTTATGTTCTTTGTTGGTTGTTGCTCAGAGAGAGCTTCTTTAAAATCCTGTTAGTTGTTTCTCTTTTTTTTGTGAAGTATTTAGGAGCCGGTCTTGTTTATGTCCAAAGGACTGTTTTGACTATTTAAATAGTTTGTATTATTCTGGTTTTGTTCCCAGGCAGGAAGGGGAAGCCACCTAGGGACTGCTTAGGCAATAGGCCTGCGGGCATACATAACCCGTAGTATTTACTGTCTATGCACACTAGGTAAGGCCTGGGTGGACCACCCCCCTGTATGTTGGTTAGCGCGCCAGGTGGTGCTAAAAAATTAGGTATGTAGTGGGTAGGCAGGTAAGGTAGGAGAGGGGTCTCTAATTTTTACTTTCTTTGCTTTGGTTCTGTCCAGACCCTTTCCCAAAAATATCTGTGTGAAGGAATAAATAAATTCCCAGTAAATGGTAAATTCTCTGCCTTTGTCATCCTTACCCGCACCTACAGTCTCATTCATCTTTCACTTTACGTGGAGTTGAGTTGTAGCTTGGGTGTTGCGTTCCCTCTTCCTTGAGGCGTACATAACATTAATCCAACCACGTTTTCAGATGTCAAAAAGGCTTTACGGTGAAAGCATACCATGCGATTATCTGAGGACAGCGCCCCGCATACACCTGCATTAAAAACATTTTTCAAACCAGCAGAGGTGTCAAAAAAATCTGAAATGACAATAAAATAAATCAATTACCTTTGAAGATCTTCCTCTGTTTGCAATCCCAAGTGTCCCAGCTACACAACAAATTGTCGTTTTGTACGATAAAGTACTTTTATATCCCCCAAAAGTCTGTTTAGTTGGTGCGTTTGATTCAGTAATCCACCTTTCCACATGCAGAAAAAGGAATCGCGAAAGTTACCAGTAAACTTCATCCAAACAAGGCCTCCCGGGTGGCGCAGTGGTCTAAGGCACTGCATCGCAGTGCTAGCTGTGCCACCAGGGATTCTGGGTTTGAGCCCAGGCTCTGTTGCAGCCAGCCGCGACCGGGAGGCCCATGGGGCGGCGCACAATTGGCCCAGCATCATCCGGGTCAGGGAGTGTTTGGCCAGCAGGCATATCCTTGTCTCATCGTGCACTAACAACTCCTGTGGCCAGCCGGGCGCAGGCACGCTGACCAGGTCGACAGGTGTACGGTATTTCCTCTGACACATTGGTGCGGCTGGCTTCTGGGTTGGATGTGCATTGTGTCAAGAAGCAGTATGGCTTGGTTGGATTGTGTTTCAGAGGATGCATGGCTCTCGACCTCCGCCTCTCCCGAGTCCTTACGGGAGTTGCAGCGATGAGACAAGACTAACTACTAAAAATTGGATACCATGAAATTGGGGAGAAAAAAAGGGGTAGAAAAATAAATAAATACTTTGTCCAAACAAGTCAAACAACGTTTCTAATCAATCCTCAGGTACCCTAATATGTAAATAAATTATACAATTTAAGATGGAATGTAGTATGTTCAATATCGGAGATTAGTAACAAAGTGTGAGTCCTTATCCACTCGTGCCACAAGACTACAGTCCCAATGAGAGACTCCTTGAAAAACTACAACTACAAGCTCATTTTCAAAAAACAAGAATGAAATCCTTTCTAAAGACTGTTGACATCTAGTGGAAGCCATAGGCCCTGCAATCTGGGAGGAATTCCTTGTCTCATAGACAAGCATTGGAATGGCCTGTGACCTCCGGATGGATTTTCCTCAGGTTTTTTTCCTGCCATATCAGTTCTGTTATACTCACAGACATTATTTTAACAGTTTTAGAAATTGAGAGATTTCTATCCAATGCTACCAATTATATGCATATCCTAGCTTCTGGGCCTGAGTAACAGGCAGTTTACTTTGGGCACGTCAGTCATCCAAACTTCTGAATACTGCCCCCTAGCCCAAAGAGGTTATTAGCTTCTTGCGTTGAGCCATCCCGGATCCGGTATCGTGACTACAGCCTCAAGCTCATTACCATAACGCAACGTTAACTATTCATGAAAATCGCAAATGAAATGAAATTAATCTATTTGCTCTCAAGCTTAGCCTTTTGTTAACAACACTGTCATCTCAGATTTTCGAAATATGCTTCTCAACCATTGCAAAACAAGCATTTGTGTAACAGTATTGATGGCTAACGTAGCATTTAGTGTAGCATTTAGCGTTAGCATTCAGCATGCAACATCCACAAAAACCATAAAATCATTCAAATAAAAGAATTTACCTTTGAAGAACTTCAGATGTTTTCAATGAGGAGACTCTGTTAGATAGCAAATGTTCCGTTTTTACAAAAAATATTATTTGTGTCGACTAATCACTCCGTTTTGTTCATCGCATTTGGGTAAGGAAAAAAAAAAATAAGTCATTAATAATAAGTCATTAAAACGCGAACTTTTTTTCCATTTTAACAAATTAACTAACAGAAACATGGCAAACAATGTTTAGAATCAATCCTCAAGGTGTTTTTCACATATCTATCGACGAACAAAATCCATCGTGGCAGTTTACTTTCAATTCTGAAGAAATGGAACGCGCATGGACCTACAGATTACGCACACCAGGTAAATGTAGTCTCTTTATGGTCAATCTTCCAATGATATGCCTACAAACACGTCACAATGCTGCAGACACCTCGGGAATAGACAGAAAGCGCAGGCTCATTCCTTGCGCATTCACAGCCATATAAGGAGACATTGGAACACAGCGCCTTCAGAATCCGGGGCATTTCCTGTATGAAACTTCATCTTGGTTTCGCATGTTGCATTAGTTCTAGGGCACGCACAGATAATATCTTTGCAGTTTTGGAGATGTCAGAATTGTGTCTTTCAAAGGCTGTCAATTCCATGCATAGTCGAGCATCTTTTCGGGACAAAATATTGTGCTTAAAACGGGCACGTCTTTTTATCCAATAATGACACAGCGCCCCCATAGGTTCAACAGGTTAAGTAATAACTGTATTTCATTCATAAGTCACTTTCATAATCCCGAAAATGTAACATTTGTATTCAAAATAAATTGTTGTGATAGAATGAAAGCGTACCAAAACGCGCTTCAATACTTGAACTAAAGGCAAATGAGCCACATACCATACTGTAGGCAAAAAGCAGGCACAAATGCATTCAAAATAACAAAATAACAGTGCTATAAATAATGACTTAAGAGCATATTAGCAATGGAAGGAGAGTCATCCGTCCACTAAGCTATTAATTCACGGGAACACATCAGCCGGATGATTGTGCTTCCCTCTGTAACTTCTCACACTACATACAAGAGCAGATAGTTATCCACTATTGTGACTTGGGAAAAAAGACATGCTCGCAACAGCCTTACTGCGGGGGATTGCAATGTATTATCGTGGAAATTAATGTATATTGAGAGAGTCTTGGACAATTATTTAAAAAATCTATCTTTATTTTAACATCCATTAATTATTGCACTCTGAAGTGTGTGTTGTCGAGATCTTACAGAGGAATCCTGGTTCTTATACAGCTGACACTAAAAATGCTTATTCTTGGCTGGTTCCATCCCTCCCATGCAGATCGGGGGATATCATAAGCCACCTTGGGTTCATCTTGTGGTTATCTGCACCTGGTGTTCTTTTACTCCCCAACCCGGCTTAGTCTCCCAGATGCAAGGATTATTTAGAAACAAAGAGGGATTGTTCTACTCCTAATCGATTTCTAGTAAAACCCATTTCCTTGACCCTGCAGCCCAGATTAGCTGCAGGGAGCTAGAGTGGAGACCATCCCTTCACAAAAATACAGCATTAGTAGAACTGAAATATCCTACTATTTGTTAAGTACATAATTACATTATTCATATTAAACAAATCAGGTAAATACGTAACTTTTCTCTCACTCTATTTGTTTGTGAGAAAACTGGCGACTCCTTGCAATATGTCCCCGTCATTTGACACAGTTTTTTCCTATCTGGAAATTGAGACCCGACGTATATTTTCTTGCGATGACTGAAGGGCAGTATTGGGTGTGTTTTGCAATGGAAGTCCTGCCCCTGTGTCTATATCACATCTTTTCTGGTAGAAACACAGATTAGATTGAAATTCTGCTACTTCGATTCAACTTCTGGCAAGCTGGTTTTTTTGTGCTTTTTATTTCCTCAGCCTAATTATGTATATGTTCAGTTTGGAGGAGCGTCTGTGAGAGCTGGTGAGACAATATGAGAACCTTTACAACCCTTCGATGCCATTGTATTTGGAAAAGCAAGCAAAAGACAACATCTGGAGAGAGATATCACAAAAGTTGAATTCCAATACTGATATCAAAGAAACATTGAGAAAGATTTGGAACCAATATGTTCGCAATTTCAAAAGGGTGAGGATACGAGAAGTGGGGCTACCGCTGATGTGTCCCACTGATTGTCAGACAATTGCATTGGCTTCATGTTCACGTGAAACATCAGACAGATACCAATATGCCAGATATGGTATATAATCGTCATGCAGCCGAGTCCTTTCATACAGTCAGTGTGTGTGTTCGTGATCTTATGTTTAGCAGACCTAGTTAGAACACGTTAATTAATCTCTTTTCTGGATGGGAGAAATTGAGAGTGGGAAGTATTCAGTGCTTGTCTTATCATAATTATTAGTAGGGTTAGTTCAATAATCAGAATATAGACTGTGTGTGTGTGTGTTAATTAGATTGAGATGTTTATGAACTAAGTTATTTTGGGCAACTCCATCATTTTGACGCCATCTCCCTGACCCAGCTCCAATGGCTGGAAGAGGAAGACAGCTGAGGATCCTTTGAACACTGACATTACGCAGCGGGTGGATGACTTAAAGAAACAGCAGCAGGAGTTACAGAAACAGCAGTAGTGTCCAAAGGCCATTTACGACGTCATGGTGTCATAGAAGTGGTCTATTCCTGCCGATCGTCTCCTGTTTGTCTCACCCCAAAAACTATTTTTTGTGTGCCTTTAAAAAAAATGATTATTATTTATACGTGGATGGGTGGATGTGTAATTTACAGTAATTTACAGTTTTTTTGTGTGCCTGTTTTTAATACTTATTTCCTCATTCATGTTATTTGTGTTTACTTAGTTTTTTTTCTCTTATTGTCCCTTTCATTTACGCATTTCACCTGTGTATTACATTGTTTTACATTGCACTATTTTCCTCTTGTGAGAGTAAAAAAATATCTAAAAGGTCTGCAGATGTATTTGTCTGGTTATTTGTTTTGAAACAGTCACTCAGTAAACATGTGCTGCTTTGTACACGAGCTACTGTATTTAGCCTGGCACACTTCCGTGAAGATTGCACAAACTGTCGAGGTAATTTGCTGTGTGCTGCCACTCAGCACAAACTGAAAGGTCACAGATAGCCTTTCTGCAGCACTTACGGCCAAGCTGTGAATTCTCTTGTGTGAGATGACGGGCAAGCCGCTGAAGCAAGTTTTCAAATCTGGCAACCGACACCCGAAAGTATTGAAAAATGTCTTTCCTTGTCAATGCTTCGCTTAGGTTGGAGTGTATTCTCCATCTCCCCTCTTGTAGTGTTCAGTGGACAAACTTGCCATTTTCTCAGACATTCTTTTCTTCTCCTCCGTCCTGAGTAGTAATAGCAGTTCAATCTCTTGCTGTTCAAGCTCTAGGATTTGCAAATCAAAAAGAGACATGTTTGCTTTTGTGGCTATAAAGTACTGTTGCAAAGCACAGAATACCAGACTAGCCTGACATGTAACTAGTATTTGTAAACAGGCGTATAACAACGGATCTGGAAGTTCAAAAAGAGTGCCTCGGCCCCTCTTGCTTGGTAAGCTACTCTGGCTACCCATAAGCAACCTAGCAGATATACACTACACAAGGCGGACTTCCTTAATTTCTTAGAACAATAATAGATTGATGAGTTTCAGAAGGTCTTTGTTTCTGAGCCTGTAGTCGAACCCACAAAGAAGGCCAGTTTTATTGCTTCTTTAATCAGGACAACAGTTTTCAGCTGTGCTAACATAATTGCAAAAGGGTTTTCTAATTATCAATTAGCCTTTTAAAATGATAAACTTGGATTAGCTAACACAATGTGACATTGGAACACAGGAGTGATGGTTGCTGATAATGGGCCTCTTTCATCCTAGCCTAGTGCTTTCTGTGGTGGTGAGGCAGCCAGCCAAAAATAGGGAGCGTAGAAGTTGGTAATGGTCTCTATTTGCACCATGATTGGCTCAGTGTTCTGTGCCTCACATGGGGACACTACATCACTGCCAAATCTAAGGGTAGAGCTAGAAAAATCAAGCCCCTTGGGTGCTGCCATGGAGTTACATTAAGAAGTGCCCATCCAAGAAGACTCAAAATTATATCAAATCATGTTATATCAACAGTAGCTATGATTGGACTGATCATGTCGAAATAATAAATAGAAATGTATCAGTGCTCATTGGCTATTGGACATAAACATTACACAAGTTGGAAATCTCAAATTCAAGAATGAGTGGTTTGGAAGGAGTTGCAAAGCAATCGCTAGCCTGCTATTCAGAGAAGTGGGTGTGTGGTAGCAATTCTGGGTTTAAGGGTCTATTTTCAGAGCTTAACATTATAAACGTTCAACAATCCAGCATGATTTCTGCTGCGACCAAAACAACTGTTAAAAACCTCTTAAAGATCGGGTGCATTTTAAAAACTTTTTGTTAAAAATCGCGCAAAATTTCAACGTCCTGCTACTCATGCAAGGAATATAGTATATGCATATGATTAGTATGTGTGGATAGAAAACACTCTGAAGTAAAACTGGTTAAATCATGTCTGTGACTATAACAGAACGTGTGTAGCAGGCAAAACCCCAAGGAAAAACTGTTCACAAAAACATATATATACGTAATCTTGTTTCTCGTGGTCTGAGAGTCTTTAGGTGCCTTTTGGCGAACTCCAAGTGGGTTATCATGTGCCTTTTACTGAGGAGTGGCTTCCATCTGGCCACTCTACCATAAGGGCCTGATTGCTTGAATCCTGCAAAAATGGTTGTCCTTCTGGAAGGTTCTCCCATCTCCACAGAGGATGTCTAGAGCTCTGTCAGAGTGACCATCGGGTTCTTGGTCACCTCCCCAACCAAGGCTCTTCTCCCCCGATTTCTCAGTTTGGCCGGGTGGCCAGCTCTAGGAATAGTCTGATGGAGGCTAATGTTTTCTTGGGGACCTTCAATGCTGCAGACATTTTTTGGTACCCTTCTCCAGATCTGTGCCTCGACAAAATCCTGTCTCAGAGCACTACGGACAATTCCTTCGACCTCATGGCTTGGTTTTTGCTCTGACATGCACTGTGGGACCTTATATAAACCGATGTGTGCCTTTTCTAAATCATGTCCAATCAGTTGAATTTACCATAGGTGGGATACCAATCAAGTTGTAGAAGCATCTAAAAAGTAATCAGTGGAAACAGGATAGACCTGAGCTCAATTTCGATTCTCATAGCAAAGGGTCTTAATACTTATGTTAATACGTTTTCTGTTTATTTGTAATAGATATGCAAACATTTAACTCCTTAAGGTATAGGGGGCAGCATTTTCACTTTTGGATAAATAGCGTGCCCAAATTCAACTTCCTGCTACTCATGTCAGAAATATAAGCTATGCATATTATTAGTATATTTGGATAGAAAACAGTCTGATGTTTCTAAAACTGTTTGAATCATGTCTGTGAGTATAACAGAACTTATGTAGCAGGCACAACCCCGAGGACTAAACGTTCAGAATAAAAAAAATTGGTCTCTGTCTGTTCACTGATTTCTCATTGGCAAATTATATTTCTTAGGAACCTGTTTTCAGTTCCTACCACTTGCACTGGATGTCACCAGTCTTTGGAATTTGGTTAAGGTTATTCATTTGTGCAATGAAGAAGTAGGCCATCTAGGAACTGTGTGAAAAGTAGCATGGTTTGTTGTCTTCATGTATTGAACACAGATAGACCCGTCTACAATTTGATAGATTATTAACATTTAAAGTTGTATTACAAAAGTAGTTTGAAATCTTTTGGCAAAGTTTATAGGCAACTTTTAAAATATTTTGTAGTGACGTTGCGTTTTTTGGAAGCTGTTTTTTTCTGAATCAAACGCGCTTTATAAATTTACATTTGGATATATATGGACGGTAATGCATGTTTTATTTTTTATTTCTGCATTTTGTGTAGCGCCTGCAGGGTTGAAATATGCTATCCTCTTTGTTTATCAGATAATAGCTTCTTATGCTTTCGCCGAAAAGCCTTTTTAAAATCTGACATGTTGGCTGGATTCACAATGAGTGTAGCTTTAATTGAGTATCTTACATGTGTGATTTAACGAAAGTTTGATTTTTATATCATTTTTTGGAATTTTCCGCATTGCATTTTCCCTGTTTTTTGCCCAAGTGGGACGCAACCGTCCCTTTACCATAAGAAGTTAAGAGAGGGATGTGATCTTAGAAACTATAAGAGTAAATGGTTTCCATAACTTTGTAAAGTAAGTAGTCACCGCCCCCTTTAGTGAGGTCCTAGAGCGTCTCAGCCTGACGGAACCACCCCTATACTGTATATAACGATGGGTTAAGAATGAACATATCAGACCAGAAAAACATTGAGCTGCAGCTCATGTTAAAAGTGGTTTAAACTTTGAATCTCTTCACACAGTAGACACGATAAAGTCACATCTCGGAAAATCACTGGCACGGCTGATTAGCTGTCCTAAGTAAAGTATCTAGAAAGCTCATTTAAGTGGGATCATTCCACTACTCTCTTCAAACCATCATATTCTTCTACTCTCATCAGCTCATTGGGAACCATTGACACGGCTGGCTAGCCTAGTTTCAAAGAAGTAGAATAAACTCTGTAGTTCTGTTCAGGACTACATGAAAAGTTACCGGATACGTAGAAGATTGTAGAAGATTGTCCCTTTTGGACAATCAGAGCCTATCAAGCGTGCCGCAAAAAGGTCCAACACCCTTTCCAAGAAGACATGGTTAAGACAAAAATACACAAAGAACCAAGACAATTCACATAAATACATTCATGATTTTTTACTCAAAGAGGGTGGCAGTTTGTGTGCAAAGTATATGATTACTGTTAGAGTAGTTTCTAAATATACCAAATTATTACTTCTCTGTCCCTCTCTCCCCCCCCCCATCTCTTTTGTAACAAGCTGCCATATTGTGTCAGTCCACTAGGGACGTATTATGTGTATGTTTATACTGTGTTACCATTTAGTTAGCTAGTAAATACATAATTAAATCAATTTGTGTAGTACTTAATCATAAATAAGGCCTGGGTTTTTGCAGATGCAGGAGGTGTTGACTGTGCAGAATGATATGAGGTTATGATTAATAAGTTGACTGTTTATAGATGTGATAGGTTAAGACCTTAACATCGGGAGATGGTAACTCTTTAAAGAACCACTCTCGTGGTGCCCCAATTCCTAATTAGTTGATTATTACATGATTCTTTTAATAGGGTAACAATCAAACATAGTTAATTGATAAGATATATAACAGTCATCAAATTAATGAAAGTAAAGTCACGACCAAGACTTGTAACTCATGTTACATTTATTTTTTTGTTCAGTGTGTATTCAGTTCATCTATCAACATGTCTCCAATTTGTCTTCAACTCCTACTTGACTTTATGCCACAATCGGTGATATAAACCCACTTCAAATAACTCAATCCAAAAGAGGATAATCACTCCACAGGACTTTGTTGCGCTGTACCTAAGCTGAAGTATCCTTTCTTTCGTCTCATTACATCGTGGGCACTACATGTGTCTTTATGCCTCTATCGGACTGCAGTACGGTCCCTCTGTGATGCTCCTCCTCAGTTTGTCTGCATGTATAACTCAGACTCCTGGTCCCCTGACATGTCAGCCGACAAGCCTCACTGACTCTCACAGGCCCTCCATGGAATACCTGCACGTATCATACCGATGCCTTTGGTCTCTCGCAAGCAGAGTCAAAGGAAACGTTTTTCCAGAGTTTCAGGTTTTTATGAAACATTTATATTGTTTGCATGAGGCCTATAAATATAATCTCTGTGTGTGCTTGCGTGTGTGTGTGTGATATTATTCCTCCTGTGGTCAGGTAATGACTACAGTGCCTTCAGAAAGTATTCACACCCCTTGACCTTTTCCAAATTTTTGCTGTGTTACAGCATGAATTTAAAATTGATGAAATCAAGATCAGACCAGAGAGGTTTTCCAATGCCTTGCAAAGAAGGGCACCTAATCATTAAAACGAAAAGAAGTGGTCATTGAATATCCCTTTGAGCATGGTGAAGTTATTAATTACATTTTGGATGGTGTATCAAAACACCCAGTCATTATGAAGGTGTACTGTAGGCGTCCTTCCTAACTCAGTTGCCGGAGAGGAAGTAAACTGCTCAAGGATTTCACCATTAAAGTCCAATGGTGAGTTTAATGGCTGTGATAGGAGAAAAGTAAGGATGGATCCACAACATTGTTGTTACTTTACAATACTAACCTAAATTACTGAGTGAAAAGAAGATTATTCTAACATGTATTGACTCAGAGGTGTGAATACATATGTAAATGAGATATTTCTTTTTCATTATGGGGTGTTTTGTGAAGGTGGGTGAGAAAATAATCTATTGTATTTATTTTGATTTCAGGCTGTAACACAACAAAATGTGGAATAAGTCAAGGTGCATGAATACTTTTGAAAGACACTGTATAGATTATAGTGGTAGTGCTGAGGGCTCAGTGGCACGGTGAGTGTTATAAATTATTCATACTGTATGCAACCATTAATAATAGAATGTGTATGCATCCCCCTCAGGTGTCCTGACAACACATGTATTATAAAGACAATGTCTGCAGCGCCTCAGATTAGTGAGCGATGAAATCTACTTAACCTCTCGTCGCTTCGTAACAATATCAACCTGATATGAGAGGACGACATACAGGATAAGAGAAGAGAGGATGAGAACAGGGAAGAGGAATTAATTAGGGAAATAAACAGTATTTGCCATGTGGTAATGCTGTAGGAAAAGTGATTGAATATGCAATTTATTGAATGAAATAAGAAAACAGTCATCGGTGTAAATTGTTCTCCTTTGGGGGAATTTTAGATAATGTTGTTATTAATATCAATATGATACTTTTCAACATAATTTATTTGTGATTGGATGGAAGCAAGATGTTTTTGCATCCCAATATGCCATTTGATTGAACACATGACTCCCCAGTCCCACCACAGAGAATACATCACGGCTGATAACTTCTACTCACACAGTGACGTGAAGCCTTGCTCATTCTAATTAAAGTCCCAGTGCATTCAAAAAAGTGATTTCCTTGTGTTTTATATATATTTCCACAACATGAGTTTGGAATAATACTGTGAAAATGTGAAAATGATGATAATGCCCTTTAAGTTTGAGAGCTGTTTGAAAAGACCGCCTGAAATTTCAGCCTGTTTTGGAATGGAATTTTGGCCTGACATCATCAGGCGGTTTATTGGTTAATAGACAAATAAGAATGAGAGTTCAACATCTTTGCCAATAAGAGCTAGTTTTCAGTCCCCCCCCCCCCGATCAGATAACTCCTAGACAATACTAGAAACATTCTTGCTTGAGGAAGTGCTCTTTGCTAAGATTTTTTTTAAACCATTTTAATTGAGAACAATCACTGTAAGATACTTAATTGTTATGATATTGAGAAGAAGAAAAAAACAGCTGCAAAGGACCTTTAACTAAGTACAGCCATTGAAGCCGTGGAAATGCCCTAGATGATGAGACGTATTCGAAATGAGTGAATATCCATTTTGAAATTAACCGCAGTCAAATATGATTCTGCAAGAGAGGTATCACCACGGGCTTTGAAATTGAACATGAACAGCCCATTTATTAGCGTAATTCCATTCTTTAACTGGACTGTGTGCGTCATTCTAAATGTGAATTTACATTTAATGGATGGAAGGTAAATTAATGAGTTAGGATTAATAAAATGAAAGAGAGTAACCTTGATTGAGTTTGGGAAAACTTTTGTAACTAAGATAAAACTAGTGGAAGGGTTCTCCATGGAAAATCAACTTTAACATTAAAGCTTAATAAATGTGGAAATAGATGTTGAGAGAGGGAGAGAAAGAAACCTAGAATACCTCATCAGTTGCACAACAAGACGGGGGAAACGTACAGGAACTTGCGAGTTTCTGCTCCATCGACTTGGAGTACATGGTCATAAAATGTTATTTTTACCTTCGGATTATCACCATGGCTGTGTTCAACCTGCCCCAAACAGACACCAAAAAGGCTTTCAAAAATTTTCATTGGACCTAAGTGTCTGGTTAGACTGTAAACTCTCCTTCCAGACTCAAATTAAGCATCTCCAATCCAAAATTAAATCTAGAATCGGCTTCCTATTTCGCAACAAAGCCCCCTTCACTCATGCTGCCAAACATATCCTCGTAAAACTGACTATCCTACTGATCCTTGACTTCGGCGATGTTTACAAAATAGCCTCCAACACTCTACTCAGCAAGATGGATGTAGTCTATCAGAGTGCCATCTGTTTTGTCACCAAAGCCTCATATTGTCATGTTTTGTCATTTATTATCACGTCTTGTCCCTGTGCTTCCCATTCTATTCGTTTCCCTCTGCTGGTCTTATTAGGTTCTTTCCCTCTTTCTATCCCTCTCTCTCCCCCTCCCTCTCTCACTCTCTCGCTCTCTCTTCTCTCTATCGTTCCGTTCCTGCTCCCAGCTGTTCCTATTCCCCTAATCATCATTTAGCCTTCCCACACCTGTTCCCGATCCTTTTCCCTGATTAGAGTCCCTATTTCTCTCCTTGTTTCCCGTTTCTGCCCTGTCGGTTCCTTGTTTAGAATTCACCGTGCTGTGATTGTGTATCGCCCTGTCGTGTCGTGTTTTCCTCAGATGCTGCGTGGTGAGCAGGTGTCTGAGTCTGTCTGGTTCAAGTGCCTTCCCGAGGCAACCGGCTGTTCACCTGCTGTTCAAGATCGAGTCTCCAGTTTGTCCTCGTCATTTCGAGTGAAAGTTGTGTTTTTTTGATTGTATTTACTTTACTGGATTAAAGACTCTGTTTTCGCCAAGTCGCTTTTGGGTCCTCTTTCACCTGCATGACAGAAGGAACCGACCAAGGAATGGACCCAGCGACTTCAGACGCTCGTTACACTGCCGTCGAGATCCAAGGAGCCATGCTCGGCAGACACGAGCAGGAATTGTCTGCTGCTCGCCATGCCGTGGAGAACCTGGCCGCTCAGGTTTCCGACCTCTCTGGACAGTTCCAGAGTCTACGTCTCGTGCCACCTGTTACTTCCTGGCCTGCCGAGCCTCCAGAACCTAGGGTTAATAACCCACCTTGCTACTCCGGGCAGCCCACTGAGTGCCGCTCCTTTCTCACGCAGTGTGAGATTGTGTTCTCTCTCCAACCCAACACATACTCTAGAGAGAGAGCTCGGGTTGCTTACGTCATTTCACTCCTTACTGGCCGGGCTCGAGAATGGGGCACAGCTATCTGGGAGGCAAGGGCTGATTGCTCTAACAAGTTCCAGAACTTTAAAGAGGAGATGATTCGGGTTTTTGACCGTTCAGTTTTTGGTAGGGAGGCTTCTAGGGCCCTGGCTTCCTTATGCCAAGGTGAACGGTCCATAACGGATTATTCTATTGAGTTTCGCACTCTTGCTGCCTCTAGTGAGTGGAACGAGCCGGCGCTGCTCGCTCGTTTTCTGGAGGGACTCCACGCAGTGGTTAAGGATGAGATTCTCTCCCGGGAGGTTCCTTCAGATGTGGACTCTTTGATTGCTCTCGCCATCCGCATAGAACGACGGGTAGATCTTCGTCACCGGGCTCGTGGAAGAGAGCTCGCATCAACGGTGTTTCCCTGCTCCGCATCGCACCCATCTCCCTCCTCTGGCTCAGAGACTGAGCCCATGCAGCTGGGAGGGATTCGCATCTCGACTAAGGAGAGGGAACGGAGGATCACCAACCGCCTGTGCCTCTATTGCGGAGTTGCTGGACATTTTGTTAATTCATGTCCAGTAAAAGCCAGAGCTCATCTGTAAGCGGAGGGCTACAGGTGAGCGCAACTACTCAAGTCTCTCCATCAAAATCCTGTACTACTTTGTCGGTCCATCTACGCTGGACCGGTTCAGGTGCTACATGTAGTGCCTTGATAGACTCTGGGGCTGAGGGTTGTTTCATGGACGAAGCATGGGTTCGGAAACATGACATTCCTTTCAGAGAGTTAGAGAAGCCTACGCCCATGTTCGCCTTAGATGGTAGTCATCTTCCCAGTATCAGATTTGAGACACTACCTTTAACCCTCACAGTATCTGGTAACCACAGTGAGACTATTTCTTTTTTGATTTTCCGTTCACCGTTTACACCTGTTGTTTTGGGTCATCCCTGGCTAGTATGTCATAATCCTTCTATTAATTGGTCTAGTAATTCTATCCTATCCTGGAACGTTTCTTGTCATGTGAAGTGTTTAATGTCTGCCATCCCTCCCGTTTCTTCTGTCCCTACTTCTCAGGAGGAACCTGGCGATTTGACAGGAGTGCCGGAGGAATATCATGATCTGCGCACGGTCTTCAGTCGGTCCCGAGCCAACTCCCTTCCTCCTCACCGGTCGTATGATTGTAGTATTGATCTCCTTCCGGGGACCACTCCTCCTCGGGGTAGACTATACTCTCTGTCGGCTCCCGAACGTAAGGCTCTCGAGGATTATTTGTCTGTGTCTCTTGACGCCGGTACCATAGTGCCTTCTTCCTCTCCGGCCGGGGCGGGGTTCTTTTTGTTAAGAAGAAGGACGGTACTCTGCGCCCCTGCGTGGATTATCGAGGGCTGAATGACATAACGGTTAAGAATCGTTATCCGCTTCCCCTTATGTCATCAGCCTTCGAGATTCTGCAGGGAGCCAGGTGCTTTACTAAGTTGGACCTTCGTAACGCTTACCATCTCGTGCGCATCAGAGAGGGGGACGAGTGGAAAACGGCGTTTAACACTCCGTTAGGGCATTTTGAGTACCGGGTTCTGCCGTTCGGTCTCGCCAATGCGCCAGCTGTTTTTCAGGCATTAGTTAATGATGTTCTGAGAGACATGCTGAACATCTTTGTTTTTGTCTATCTTGACGATATCCTGATTTTTTCTCCGTCACTCGAGATTCATGTTCAGCACGTTCGACGTGTCCTACAGCGCCTTTTAGAGAATTGTCTCTACGTAAAGGCTGAGAAGTGCTCTTTTCATGTCTCCTCCGTTACTTTTCTCGGTTCCGTTATTTCCGCTGAAGGCATTCAGATGGATTCCGCTAAGGTCCAAGCTGTCAGTGATTGGCCCGTTCCAAGGTCACGTGTCGAGTTGCAGCGCTTTTTAGGTTTCGCTAATTTCTATCGGCGTTTCATTCGTAATTTCGGTCAAGTTGCTGCCCCTCTCACAGCTCTTACTTCTGTCAAGACGTGTTTTAAGTGGTCCGGTTCCGCCCAGGGAGCTTTTGATCTTCTAAAAGAACGTTTTACGTCCGCTCCTATCCTCGTTACTCCTGACGTCACTAGACAATTCATTGTCGAGGTTGACGCTTCAGAGGTAGGCGTGGGAGCCATTCTATCCCAGCGCTTCCAGTCTGACGATAAGGTTCATCCTTGCGCTTATTTTTCTCATCGCCTGTCGCCATCTGAGCGCAACTATGATGTGGGTAACCGTGAACTGCTCGCCATCCGCTTAGCCCTAGGCGAATGGCGACAGTGGTTGGAGGGGGCGACCGTTCCTTTTGTCGTTTGGACAGACCATAAGAACCTTGAGTACATCCGTTCTGCCAAACGACTTAATGCCCGTCAAGCTCGTTGGGCGTTGTTTTTCGCTCGTTTCGAGTTTGTGATTTCTTACCGTCCGGGTAGCAAGAACACCAAGCCTGATGCCTTATCCCGTCTGTTTAGTTCTTCTGTGGCTTCTACTGATCCCGAGGGATTCTTCCTTATGGGCGTGTTGTCGGGTTAACAGTCTGGGAATTGAAAGACAGGTTAAGCAAGCACTCACGCACACTGCGTCGCCGCGCGCTTGTCCTAGTAACCTCCTTTTCGTTCCTGTTTCCACTCGTCTGGCTGTTCTTCAGTGGGCTCACTCTGCCAAGTTAGCTGGTCATCCCGGTGTTCGAGGCACTCTTGCGTCTATTCGCCAGCGCTTTTGGTGGCCGACTCAGGAGCGTGACACGCGCCGTTTCGTGGCTGCTTGTTCGGACTGCGCGCAGACTAAGTCGGGTAACTCTCCTCCTGCCGGTCGTCTCAGACCGCTCCCCATTCCTTCTCGACCATGGTCTCACATCGCCCTAGACTTCATTACCGGCCTGCCTTTGTCTGCGGGGAAGACTGTGATTCTTACGGTTGTCGATAGGTTCTCTAAGGCGGCACATTTCATTCCCCTCGCTAAACTTCCTTCCGCTAAGGAGACGGCACAAATCATTATCGAGAATGTATTCAGAATTCATGGCCTTCCGTTAGACGCCGTTTCAGACAGAGGCCCGCAATTCACGTCACAGTTTTGGAGGGAGTTCTGTCGTTTGATTGGTGCGTCCGTCAGTCTCTCTTCCGGGTTTCATCCCCAGTCTAACGGTCAAGCAGAGAGGGCCAATCAGACGATTGGTCGCATACTACGCAGCCTTTCTTTCAGAAACCCTGCGTCTTGGGCAGAACAGCTCCCCTGGGCAGAATACGCTCACAATTCGCTTCCTTCGTCTGCTACCGGGTTATCTCCGTTTCAGAGTAGTCTGGGTTACCAGCCTCCTCTGTTCTCATCCCAGCTTGCCGAGTCCAGCGTTCCCTCCGCTCAAGCGTTTGTCCAACGTTGTGAGCGCACCTGGAGGAGGGTGAGGTCTGCACTTTGCCGTTACAGGGCACAGACTGTGAGAGCCGCCAATAAACGCAGGATTAAGAGTCCAAGGTATTGTTGCGGCCAGAGAGTGTGGCTTTCCACTCGCAACCTTCCTCTTACGACAGCTTCTCGTAAGTTGACTCCGCGGTTCATTGGTCCGTTCCGTGTCTCCCAGGTCGTCAATCCTGTCGCTGTGCGACTGCTTCTTCCGCGACATCTTCGTCGCGTCCATCCTGTCTTCCATGTCTCCTGTGTCAAGCCCTTTCTTCGCACTCCCGTTCGTCTTCCCTCCCCCCTCCCGTCCTTGTCGAGAGCGCACCTATTTACAAGGTACATAAGATCATGGACATGCGTTCTCGGGGACGGGGTCACCAATACTTAGTGGATTGGGAGGGTTACGGTCCTGAGGAGAGGAGTTGGGTTCCGTCTCGGGACGTGCTGGACCGTTCACTCATTGATGATTTCCTCCGTTTCCGCCAGGATTCCTCCTCGAGTGCGCCAGGAGGCGCTCGGTGAGTGGGGGTACTGTCATGTTTTGTCATTTATTATCACGTCTTGTCCCTGTGCTTCCCATTCTATTCGTTTCCCTCTGCTGGTCTTATTAGGTTCTTTCCCTCTTTCTATCCCTCTCTCTCCCCCTCCCTCTCTCACTCTCTCGCTCTCTCTTCTCTCTATCGTTCCGTTCCTGCTCCCAGCTGTTCCTATTCCCCTAATCATCATTTAGCCTTCCCACACCTGTTCCCGATCCTTTTCCCTGATTAGAGTCCCTATTTCTCTCCTTGTTTCCCGTTTCTGCCCTGTCGGTTCCTTGTTTAGAATTCACCGTGCTGTGATTGTGTATCGCCCTGTCGTGTCGTGTTTTCCTCAGATGCTGCGTGGTGAGCAGGTGTCTGAGTCTGTCTGGTTCAAGTGCCTTCCCGAGGCAACCGGCTGTTCACCTGCTGTTCAAGATCGAGTCTCCAGTTTGTCCTCGTCATTTCGAGTGAAAGTTGTGTTTTTTTGATTGTATTTACTTTACTGGATTAAAGACTCTGTTTTCGCCAAGTCGCTTTTGGGTCCTCTTTCACCTGCATGACACATATACTACCCACCACTGCAACCTGTATGCTCTTGTTTGTTGGCCCTCACTACATATTCGTCGCCAAACCCACTGGGTCATCTTTCAGTCTTTGCTAGGTAAAGCTCACTGGTTACCATAGCAACACCCACCCATAGCATGCGCTCCAGCAGGTATATTTCACTGATCATCCCCAAAGCCAACACTTCTTTTGGCCGCCTTTCCTTACAGTTCTCTGCTGCCAATGAATGGAACGAATTGCAAAAACCACTGTAGCTGGAGACTTATATCTCCCTCTCTAACTTTAAGCATCAGATGTCAGAGCAGCTTACTGATCACTGTACCTGTACACAGCCAATCTGTAATACCCAACTACCTCATCCCCATATTGTTATTTATCTTCTTGCTCTTTTGCACCCCAGTATCTCTACTTGCACATCATCATCTGCACATCTATCACTCCAGTGTTAATGCTAAAAGTTGTAATTATTTTGCCTCTATGGCCTATTTATTGCCTTACCTCCATAATCTTACTACATTTGCACACACTGTACATAGATTGTTCTATTGTGTTATTGACTGTACGTTTGTTTAACTCTGTGTTGTTGTTTTTGTTTCACTGCTTTGCTTTATCTTGGTCTGGTCGCAATTGTAAATTAGAACCTATTCTTAACTGGCCTACCTGGTTAAATAAAGGTGAAATAAACAAAAATTAATTAAAATAGTTCACGGACGACGCAATCGCAATTGCACTGCACACTGCCCTTACCGACCTGGACATAACTGCATATGTGAGGATGATGTTAATTGACTAAAGCTTGGCCTTCAATACCATAGTGCCCTATAAGGTCAATACAAAGCTCAAAGCCTTGGGCCTGAACTCCTCCCTATGACACTGGGGACTTCCTGATGGGCCATCCCCAGGTGGTGAAGGTAGGCAACATTACCTGCTCGATACTGATCCTCAACACGGGGGCCTCACAAGGGTGTGTCCTCAGGCCCCTCTTGTATTCTCTGTATACCCACGACTGCATGGCCTCATACAGTTCCAATGAATGATAAGATGGCGCCAAAGAGGATGGCTGACGATTTACATGCTCCTAGTCAACTGTGCTATTTTGTTAGTTTTTATGCATTGTTTGTAAATTATTTAAAAAACTTATTTTGTACATAATGTTGCTGCTACCGTAACTTATGACCGAAAATAACTTCTGGACATCAGAACAGCGATTACTCACCCCGAACTGGAAGAAGCTATTTCTTTTATCGAGTCCGACGAGAAGGATAATTTTTTATCCTATATTTATATTTTACTGTCTGTTTACAACCACATGCTGATACTGGCACTAAGACCGCACTCAACCATCTCTATAAGGCTATAAGCAAACAAGAAAATACTAATCCAGAAGCGGCACTCCTAGTGGCCGGGTACTTTAATGCAAAACTTAAATCAGTTTCATCATGTGCAACCAGAGGGAAAAAAACTCTAGACCACCTTTACTCCACACACAGAGATGCATACAAAGCTCTCCCCTGCCCCTATCCTGTTACTCGCTAAATATGGAAGTGGTCAGATGACGCGGATGCTACGTTACGGGACTGTTTTGCTAGCACAGACTGAAATATGTTCCAGGATTCATCCAAAATGCATCATCAATAAGTGTATCGACAACATGGTCCCCACAGAGACCGTAGGTACATATCCCAAACAGAAGCCATGGATTACAGGCAATATCCACATCAAGCTAAAGGCTAGAGCTGCCGCTTTCAAGGAGTGGGACACTACTCCGGACATTTATAAGAAATCCTGCTATGCCCTCAGACGAACCATCAAACAAGCAAAGCGTCAATACAGGATTAAGACTGAATCCTACCACACAGGCTCTGATGCTCGTCGAATGTGGCAGGGTTTGAAAACTATTACGGGCTACAAAGGAAAACCCAGACTCCAGCTGCCCAGTGACGCGAGCCTACCAGACGGGGTAAATGTCTTTTGTGCTCGCTTCGAGGCAAGCAACACTGAAGCATGCATGGGAGCACCAGCTGTTCTGGAAGACTGTGTGGAATTATCTTTAGCCGATGTGAGCAAGACCTTTAAGGGCTTGTAAAGTAAGCATTTTTACGGTAAGGTCTACACGTTTATTCAGCGCATGTGACAAATAAAGTTTGATTTGATTTGAACACCATCATCAAGTTCGCTTACAACATGACAGTAGTAGGCCTGATCACCAACAACAACGAGACAGCCTAAAGGGAGGCGCTAGGCACTCTGACGGCATGGTGTCAGGAAAACAATCTCTTCCTCAACATTAGCCAAACAAATGAGCTGATTGTGGACTTCAGGAGGAACCAAACTGGACACATCCTCATCAACGGAGTATCGTGGACATGGTCAATAACTCCTCAGAGAAGCTGAAATGGTCTAACAAAACAGATACGGTAGTGAATAAGGCACGACAGCGACTCTTCAATCTCAGGATGCAGAAGAAATGTGGCCTGTTCCCAAGAGCCCTCACAGTGTTCGGGCTGCATTACAGCCGGGTACTGCAACTCTACCGCCGCAGACTGTAAGGCTCCTCATGCAGCCTAACACACCATTGGGTGCACACTGCCTGCCCTACAGAACACCAGGTGTTGCAGGAAGACCAAGAAGATCATCAGAGACTACAGCCACCCAAGCCATGCCCTGTTCTCCCCGCTTCAATCACTCAGATGCGAGCAGTACAGGAGCATCATGGCAAAAACTGAAAGACTGGCTAATAGTTTCTACCCTCAGACCATCATGTTGCTGAATAGCCACCACTTTGCAGATATATTTCTCACGTGCAGCACATAGTATTTGTTTTGCAGTCCTTCTTTGGGGGGTAGAATTGACATCTCTTCCTTGTGCCTGCCCCAGCTACACCCTCAGGTGGATCAGGAAAAGATTCAGCCCCCTGAGACACTGCTAGCTAGCCAACAGCTAGCCAACGTCTACCGAATAGAACTTCCGCACTCAACAACCCGGTCGCATTCCGCTTCGCTCCACAGGTAGTATCACATTTTCATTTCATTTCATTACAGTACAACGGTTTGATTTAGCTAGCTACATAGCCGTCTTTGTATCAAAGATAATTGTGTAGTCTAGAGCGATTTTCTAGGTTAGCTAGCCAGCTAGTGTCGTTCTTTTAACGCAACGTAACGTAATCAACACTGCTAGCTAGCCAGCTAGCCCCCGAATAGCAGCACTGTAGAAACTATTACACTCAACGGAACGACTTGATTAGTGTAGTGTCAACAACGCAGCCACTGCCAGCTAGCCTACAAAGTCAACAACGCAGCCACTGCCAGCTAGCCTACTTCAGCAGTACTGTATCATTTTAATAATTTTAGTCAATAAGATTCTTGCTACGTAAGCTTAACTTTCTGAACATTCGAGACGTGTAGTCCACTTGTCATTCCAATCTCCTTTGCATTAGCGTAGCCTCTTCTGTAGCCTGTCAACTATGTGTCTGTCTATCCCTGTTCTCTCCTCTCTGCACAGACCATAAAAACGCTCCACACCGCGTGGCCGCGGCCACCCTAATCTGGTGGTCCCAGCGCGCACGACCCACGTGGAGTTCCAGGTCTCCGGTAAGCCTCTGGAACTGCCGATCTGCGGCCAACAAGGCAGAGTTCATCTCAGCCTATGCCTCCCTCCAGTCCCTCGACTTCTTGGCACTGACGGAAACATGGATCACCACAGATAACACTGCTACTCCTACTGCTCTCTCTTCGTCCGCCCACGTGTTCTCGCACACCCCGAGAGCTTCTGGTCAGCGGGGTGGTGGCACCGGGATCCTCATCTCTCCCAAGTGGTCATTCTCTCTTTCTCCCCTTACCCATCTGTCTATCGCCTCCTTTGAATTCCATGCTGTCACAGTTACCAGCCCTTTCAAGCTTAACATCCTTATCATTTATCGCCCTCCAGGTTCCCTCGGAGAGTTCATCAATGAGCTTGATGCCTTGATAAGCTCCTTTCCTGAGGACGGCTCACCTCTCACAGTTCTGGGCGACTTTAACCTCCCCACGTCTACCTTTGACTCATTCCTCTCTGCCTCCTTCTTTCCACTCCTCTCCTCTTTTGACCTCACCCTCTCACCTTCCCCCCCTACTCACAAGGCAGGCAATACACTCGACCTCATCTTTACTAGATGCTGTTCTTCCACTAAACCTCATTGCAACTCCCCTCCAAGTCTCCGACCACTACCTTGTATCCTTTTCCCTCTCGCTCTCATCCAACACTTCCCACACTGCCCCTACTCGGATGGTATCACGCCGTCCCAACCTTCGCTCTCTCTCCCCCGCTACTCTCTCCTCTTCCATCCTATCATCTCTTCCCTCTGCTCAAACCTTCTCCAACCTATCTCCTGATTCTGCCTCCTCAACCCTCCTCTCCTCCCTTTCTGCATCCTTTGACTCTCTATGCCCTATCCTCCAGGCCGGCTCGGTCCTCCCCTCCCGCTCCGTGGGTCGACGACTCATTGCGAGCTCACAGAACAGGGCTCCGGGCAGCCGAGCGGAAATGGAGGAAAACTCGCCTCCCTGCGGACCTGGCATCCTTTCACTCCCTCCTCTCTACATTTTCCTCCTCTGTCTCTGCTGCTAAAGCCACTTTCTACCACTCTAAATTCCAAGCATCTGCCTCTAACCCTAGGAAGCTCTTTGCCACCTTCTCCTCCCTCCTGAATCTCCCCCCCCTCCTTCCTCTCTGCAGACGACTTCGTCAACCATTTTGAAAAGAAGGTCGACGTCATCCGATCCTCGTTTGCTAAGTCAAACGACACCGCTGGTTCTGCTCACACTGCCCTACCCTGTGCTCTGACCTCTTTCTCCCCTCTCTCTCCAGATGAAATCTCGCGTCTTGTGACGGCCGGCCGCCCAACAACCTGCCCGCTTGACCCTATCCCCTCCTCTCTTCTCCAGACCATTTCCGGAGACCTTCTCCCTTACCTCACCTCGCTCATCAACTCATCCCTGACCGCTGGCTATGTCCCTTCCGTCTTCAAGAGAGCGAGAGTTGCACCCCTTCTGAAAAAACCTACACTCGATCCCTCCGATGTCAACAACTACAGACCAGTATCCCTTCTTTCTTTTCTCTCCAAAACTCTTGAACGTGCCGTCCTTGGCCAGCTCTCCCGCTATCTCTCTCAGAATGACCTTCTTGATCCAAATCAGTCAGGTTTCAAGACTAGTCATTCAACTGAGACTGCTCTTCTCTGTATCACGGAGGCGCTCCGCACTGCTAAAGCTAACTCTCTCTCCTCTGCTCTCATCCTTCTAGACCTATCGGCTGCCTTCGATACTGTGAACCATCAGATCCTCCTCTCCACCCTCTCCGAGTTGGGCATCTCTGGCGCGGCCCACGCTTGGATTGCGTCCTACCTGACAGGTCGCTCCTACCAGGTGGCGTGGCGAGAATCTGTCTCCTCACCACGCGCTCTCACCACTGGTGTCCCCCAGGGCTCTGTTCTAGGCCCTCTCCTATTCTCGCTATACACCAAGTCACTTGGCTCTGTCATAACCTCACATGGTCTCTCCTATCATTGCTATGCAGACGACACAC
This sequence comes from Oncorhynchus gorbuscha, assembly GCF_021184085.1. NCBI lineage: Eukaryota > Metazoa > Chordata > Actinopteri > Salmoniformes > Salmonidae > Oncorhynchus > Oncorhynchus gorbuscha. Next base: position 37,674,399 of record NC_060189.1, on the reverse strand, counting down.
AATTAATCTTCTCCTTTCCCCCTTCTGATGACCAGGTGGCGAATCGCATCTCTGCATGTCTGGCAGACATATCAGTGTGGATGACGGATCACCACCTCAAGCTGAACCTCGGCAAGACGGAGCTGCTCTTCCTCCCGGGGAAGGACTGCCCGTTCCATGATCTCGCCATCACAGTTGACAACTCCATTGTGTCCTCCTCCTCTCTGATCAGGCCCTACACCCAAACAAGGGCACTGCGTTCATCCACCTCTGGCCTGCTCGCCTCCCTACCACTGAGGAAGTACAGTTCCCGCTCAGCCCAGTCAAAACTGTTCGCTGCTCTGGCCCCCCAATGGTGGAACAAACTCCCTCACGACGCCAGGACAGCGGAGTCAATCACCACCTTCCGGAGACACCTGAAACCCCACCTCTTTAAGGAATACCTAGGATAGGATAAAGTAATCCTTCTCACCCCCCCCCTTAAAAGATTTAGATGCACTATTGTAAAGTGGCTGTTCCACTGGATGTCATAAGGTGAATGCACCAATTTGTAAGTCGCTCTGGATAAGAGCGTCTGCTAAATGACTTAAATGTAATGTAATGTAAATGTACACAAGCGCTGCCGAGGCTGCTGCGCAGGGGAGGCACTTCTTTCTTTGAATTTGTTGGGTTACAAGTGCCTTTCCCAGCTGCTCCAGGAACACCCTTCTCTTGTTCTGCTTATCAGAAATCCAGGTAGGGTTGATCATGTTCTATATCACGAAGGCATTGTATGAGGACACATCAATGATGTTATGGAAGATGACCAGGTGCCAGCGGGCTGTCATCCTTCTGCAGCTGTTAGTTCCAATCACCCTGTCCAGGTTGTCCACACCACCTTTGTTGTGGTTGCAGTCCAGGATGATGGCTGGCTTCCTGTCCTCATTATCACTGATCTCAGCCGTTTTGTGCAGTGTGCTCAGGAGGACCACATTCTTGTTCCTCTTTGGGAGGTAAGAAACTAGAGTGGTAGTGGGGGTCAAGGCAAACTTTGTTGAGAAAGCCTCTCTACTCCTTGTTGTGAGGAGTGCAGGGGGGAGCTCAGGCGTGTTCTTTCTAACTGTGCCATCCATGGTGATCTTCCTCTTCAAGAGCTGCTGTCTGAGTTCGTATGAGGTGAAGAAATTGTCACACGTGACTTTGTGCCTCCTCAGTCCATCTGTCACATCAAGCACAACCCACATCTACTGGTTCTTCCCTGGGCCTCCACTGGTCAGCTTTCCTGTGTAGACTTGCATCTTCCAAGCATAGCTGGATTGTGTGTCCCAGGCCACCCATATCTTGATGCCATAAATTTGTATTCTCTAGGATGATTTTTTTCGGTGGCTGGTGTGATGAACATGTAGAATGTGGAGGCGATGTCTTGGGCATGGGCAACTGCATGTCTTGTGGGCCCCATCCTTATGATATTTTGTGCTGCCATCCTGCCCTTGTTGTCATATGGTGACAAGGACCATGTTATTTTGCTGTTCTTTGACAAAAATGTCTCTCTTTTTCTTCCCCATCTTCTTCTTCAGATACCTCCTCCTCTTCTAAATCATTGTTCCTATTGGACATCTGAAAAAAATCAGATCTACGACCTTTTGGACACTGAAACATGCGCTCATGGCTTCAGCAAAGAGAGAACTGGGGGGACTGTCATCTGCAGCACCTTTATAGACTCTGACTGCATTCCCCGTTAGTAAACAATGCTTTCAAGAAATGTGTATTTTCTCTGTAATTGTTTTTATTTTGTCTGTGAACTTGAGTCATGTGTGGGGTCGTGGAGGGGAGATGCTGCACATGCACAAGACTATTCTAGTTTTCATTCAGTAGCACACATAATCTAAATTTTTCATTGTGTGTGTGTGTGTGTGTGTGTGTGTGTGTGTCCTTGTGGTTTTTGTGGTGTGTAAATGATTTTATAGCTGCCTGGTCAAAAATGACCTTATACAATCTTTGTACCCTGGTGGTGTACAGCTTTCATAGAAATATGAACAATGGCGATGTTTCACTTTTTCTATTTTTGGGGTCACTCTAGGAAAAGTCATACAATTTAAAGGGGGGTGCCATAATCGACGTCCATGTCATCGGCGCCCGGGGAGCAGTTGTTGGGTGTTAACTGCCTTTGCTTAAGGGCAGAACGGCAGATTTTTACACCTTGTCAGCTTGGGGATCTTTTAATCGCTAGGCTAGAGAGAGACAGCTAGAGACAAAGGGAGAGATGCATCCAATGGCCAATAACTATTAATGAATCACCTTTTCTATATTATTCTGGTAGTGTTGTTTTTCTGTGTCATTCTTTTGCACACCTACATGGACTATCAATGCTCCTTTTGTCTCTGTGGAAACCAAGAACATTTTCCTCTCCGACTGACATTTTATTTATTTTGGGGTCTGTAAAGGTTACATTAACCACCACAGTGAGGTTGGCCTTTTCTCTTAGTAAATGCATTTGGGTTTTGTCCTCCTTGCTCTATTGAAATGTTAAATGGGAAACTCACGCCGTGCAATGATTTACTAAAGAACTGCATCTATTTCTTGCCATGGCAACGGATGATTACAGAATGATACATATTCAGAAAGTCTGTGTAATGACCTTGATAAACTCATCACTGGCTCAACAGACTACACACTAAAAGCAAATGGTTATATATAGTGCCAAATCAGGTTAATTTGGCTTGTAAACATAGTGGAACCCTTTTTGTTATTCGGAACCTTTTTTTGAAGGTTCTATAAAGAACCATGCTCATAAGGTTCTAAATGGAACATGTATGGGGCTATAAAGAACATTTCCTAAGGTTCTATAAAGAACCATTTAAAAAAGGCTCTATGTAGCAGGCAGGTCACCCGTGATACAAGTCAGTATTCGACGTCCATTCAAATCTGAGGACGTCAGGAGATCACGTGGAAACCGGACACTAGGGGCAACAGTGAGTGCTGTTGAATTTGTTTCTGTTTGTTGTGGACATTTTTAGTCTTTGTACGCTTGAATGTTTGTTTCTGTCTTTGGGAACGCCATTTAAAAGGAAAAAACTGGCTTCCCAATGGAGAGCCAGTATTAAAGTCACATGTTGTACTATAACAGAGGACATGTTATAGTACCTAAAGTAGTCCTTGTCTTAGGGTGTGAAAACATTACCTTATCAGGATATGGGTATAGGGCTGATTGTACAATGAGCTGTGCATCTGATTGATTGACTGCGTTTATATAGCGCTTTTCCACCTACAGTAGGCATTCGAAGCGCTTTACATAAAAAGGGTGAATCTCACCTCTTCCAATACCAATGGGTAGCACCCACTTGAGTGTAGTACAGCAGCCATTTTGTGCCAGAATGCTCACCACGCATCAGCTGTATGTATTGTCTGTATTAAGCTGGTAAAGAGGCAGCTATAATACATGTAGATTCAAATTTCACTGACTACAAATGCGAGGAGAAAGGTCATTAAACATATTTTCATACCTGTAATGGCTCTAGATAATATAACACTCCTAGCTTGGCTACCTGTAATGGGCATAACACTCTAACACTCCTAGCTTGGTTCTCTTCAGGGTAACAGAAGCTGCAAAGACTGTGTCCCAAATGACACCCTATTCCAATTTTTGTTTAACTTTATTTATCCATGCGAGTCAATTAAGAACAAATTCTTATTTACAATGACAGCCTGGCCTATGGATCTTGGCCAAAAGTAGTGTACTATATAAGGTAAAGTGTGACCTGCTGTCTCGACTTGAATGCTTGGCTTTGAAAAGCCAACTGACATTTACTCCTGAGGTACTGACCTGTTGCACCCTCTACAACCATTGTGATTATTATTTGACCCTGCGGGTCATCTATGAACGTTTTAACATCTTGAAGAACAATCTGGCCTTAATGGCCATGTACTCTTATAATCTCCACCCGGCACAGCCAGAAGAGGACTGGGTTTCTGTATAAGCACTTTGTGACATCTGCTGTTCTAAAAATGGCTTTATAAATACATTTGATTTTGATTGGGAAGGGTGAGAAAAACAAACATTTTAATCCATTTTTAATTCAGGCTGTAACACAAAAAACAAATACTTTCTGAGGGCAGTACCAAAACAGGTGATCTAACGATTCTGTATCTTCGTAACAAAATCTGCAGAGCTGGGATGGTTGTATCCACCATATACAGAACATTCTATTGGTTGCAATAGTGTTGTATAACAATTTTAAGTTTTGAATCTGGCATTGTTTTCTATATCAGTTCATAAACCCTGTGCCATGTAATCGGCACATTGAAAATTGCTTCCCAGCTGTATGGTGCAGCTGTCCATTTTTCGGTACTTAAATGGAACTGGTATACTTTTTTATTTATCAAAAAAATATGTAATACATTTTTTTAAGGGATCAGAAAATGTCACCACCTGGCTCCTATTTCAGTAAGAGTGAAATAAGACCTAGCTGAGTAACAGTCTACCATTTTTATGGTTAAAACCTGTTGGGTAAGGCGTGCTGCTAGCGGGACACCTCAACAACATCCGGTGAAATTGCAGTGCGCCAGATTAAAATTAAAATTACTGTAAATATTTATTTCATAAAATCACAAGTGTAATACATCAACATAAAGGTTAACTTGTTCTTAATCCAGCCATATCATGTCAGATTTCAAAAAGGCTTTACGGCAAAAGCAAATCATGCGATTATCTGAGGACAGCGCCCCGCATACAAAAACATGAAAATCATATTTCAACCAGGCAGGCAGGTGCGACACGAAAGTCAGAAATAGCGATATAACAAATGCCTTACCTTTGATGATCTTCTTCTGTTGGCACTACAAATGTTCCCAGTTACATCACAAATGGTCCTTTTGTTCAATAATGTACTTCTTTATATCCATAAAAACTTAGTTTAGCTGGCAAGCTTCAGTCAATAATCCATCCAGTTTCCCTCCATCAAAAATGCATACAAAATGAATCCCAAACGTTACTGATAAACTTTTCCAAACAAGTCAACCAACGTTTATAATCAAACCTTAGGTATCCTAATACGCAAATAAACTCTAAAATCGAAGACGGAGAATAGTATGTTCATTACGGGAGATAAAAAAGAATAACGTGCTTTCTTCCACGCACTTGGAAACACTCTACAGCCAATATGGGAGCCACCTAGAAACATTTCTGGGTCATTAAAAAAAAAAAAAAAACAGCCTGAAACTCTTTCTAAAGACTGTTGACATCTAGTGGAAGCCCTAGGAACTGCAATCTGGAAGGACTTGGGCTTATAATTATAGTAATATCCATGACCATCTGTTTTGATGATACGTATTTAATGTGATTATGTAAGCCAATGCCAATTGTCTGTATGAACTCATATTTTCTCCACTTTCATGTGAGCATCAGTTGCTGCTTGAAGGTATAGTACACTAGTAATGTGTGCTCGTGTCTTACTGCTTGCCCTGTGACCATCTTTGGTCCTAGAGTAGGCCTAAATAGGGCTTTTAGTGTATTTGTCCTGACCTAGTGACCTTGCCAGGAAAATAGTTTGGCTCATAAATCACCGGATATACAGAACCAGTCAAAAGTTTGGACACACCTACTCATTCAAGGGTTTTTCTTTATTCCTCTGGGTTTCGCCTGCATATCTGTCACGCCCTGGTCGAAGTATTTTATGTTTATCTTTATGTATTGGGTCAGGCCAGGGTGTGGCATGGGGTTTTTGTATTGTGGTGTGTTTTGTCTTGGGGTTTTGGTGTGTATATATTGGGATTGTAGCTAGTGGGGTGATCTAGCAAAGTCTATGGCTGTCTGGAGTGGTTCTCAATCAGAGGCAGGTGTTTATCGTTGTCTCTGATTGGGAACCATATTTAGGCAGCCATATTCTTTGAGTTTGTCGTGGGTGATTGTCCTTAGTGTCCTTGTTCCTGTCTGTGTTAGTGTTCACTAGTATAGGCTGTTTCGGTTTTTGTTACGTTCTTTGTTTTGTAGTTTTGTATTTTAGATTCGTGTTACGTTTTTGTTCATTAAACATGGATCGCAATCTACATGCTGCAGTTTGGTCCGACTCTCCTTCACCACACCTAGGAAACCGTTACAGAATCACCCACCCTAAACGGACCAAGCAGCGTGTCAACAGGCAGGAGCAGCCCAAAGAGGAGATGCGCAATAAGGATTTCTGGACATGGGAGGAAATCCTCAACGGGAGAGGACCCTGGGCTAAACCAGGGGAGTGTAGCCGCCCAAAGGTGCAGCAGGAGAAGAGGCAACAGGAGCAGCCCAAAGAGGAGGAAGAACTGGACGGTCAAGGACCCTGGGCTCAGCCTGGAGAATTATTGCCGCCCCAAGGAAGAACTGGAAGCGGCGAGAGCGGAGAGGTGCCAGGATGAGGAGGCAGCACGGCGACGCGGATGGAAGCCTGAGAGTCAGCCCCAAAAATGTATTGGGGGGTGGCTCAGGGAGAGTGTGGCAGAGTCAGGAGTCAGACCTGAGCCAACTCTTCCTGTTTATCGTTAGCAGCCAAAGAGGAGACCAGAACCGGTGTTGGAGGTGAGCGAAGCAGAGACTGTGAAGGAGTTAATGGGGAAATTGGAGGAGAGAGAAATGAGGGAGTTGCTGTGTTGGTGCTTTTTTGCATGGAATTCACCCGACGGAACTTGTCAGGGATTTGATGGCACCTGGGTCAGCGCTCCATACTCGTCCCGAGGTGCGTGTTAGTCGGCTGGTGAAGTTGGTGCCAGCCTCACGCACCAGGCCTCCTGTGCACATCCTTAGCCTTGCACGTCCTGTGCCAACACTGCTCTCAAGATCTCCAGTACGCCTTCACGGTCTAGCCCATCCTGTGCCACCTCCACACACCAGCCCTCCGGTAGCAGCTCCCCGCACCAGGCTTCCTGTGTGTGTCCTCGGTCCAGTACCACCAGTACCAGCACCACGCATCAGGCCTACAGTGCGCCTCGCCTCTCCAGCGCTGTCGGAACCTTTCTCCTCTCCTGCGCTGCCGGAGTCTCCTGCCTGTTCAGCGCAGCCAGAGCCTTCCTCCTCTACAGCGCTGCTGGAGTCTCCCGCCTGTTCAGCTCAGCCAGAGCCTTTCTCCTCTCCTGCGCTACCGGAGTCTCCCGCCTGTTCAGCGCAGCTAGAGCCTTCTTCCTCTAGAGCGCTGCTGGAGTCTCCTGCCTGTTTAGCGCAGCCAGAGCTGCCAGTCTGCATGGAGCAGCCAGAGCTGCCAGTCTGCATGGAGCAGCCAGAGATGTCAGTCTGCATGGAACAGCTAGAGCTGCCAGTCTGCATGGAGCAGCCAGAGCTGCCAGTCTGCATGGAGCAGCCAGAGCTGTCAGTCTGCATGGAGCAGCCAGATGTGTCAGTCTGCATGAAGCAGCCAGAGATGTCAGTCTGCATGGTGCAGCCAGAGATGTCAGTCTGCATGAAGCAGCCAGAGCTGTCAGTCTGCATGAAGCAGCCAGAGATGTCAGTCTGCATGAAGCAGCCAGAGCTGTCAGTCTGCATGAAGCAGCCAGAGCTGTCAGTCTGCAAGGAGCTGCCAGTCTGCAAGGAGCTGTCAGTCTGCAAGGAGCTGTCACTCTGTAAGAAGCCGCCAGAGCTGTCAGCCCACATGGAGCAGCCAGAGCCGCCAGTCTGCGTGGAGCAGCCAGAGCTGCCAGTCTGCAAGGAGCTGTCAGTCTGCAAGGAGCTGCCAGACTGCAAGGAGCTGTCAGTCTGTAAAGAGCTGTCAGTCTGCAAGGAGCTGCCAGTCTGCAAGGAGCTGTCAGTCTGCAAGGAGCCATCAGTCTGCAAGGAGCCGCCAGTCTGCCCAGCGCCGCCAGTCTGCCCAGCGCCGCCAGTCTGCCGCGCAGTGCTCTGCCCAGCGCCGCCAGTGCCGCCAGTCTGCCCAGCGCCAGTCTGCCCAGTGCCCCCAGTCTGCCCAGCGCAGCCAGTGTCCCCAGTCTGCCCATCGCCGCCAGTCTGCCCAGCGCCGCCAGTCTGCCCAGCGCCGCCAGTCTGCCCAGCGCCGCCAGTGCCGCCAGTCTGCCCAGCGCCGCCAGTGCCCCCAGTCTGCCCAGCGCCGCCAGTGCCCCCAGTCTGCCCAGCGCCGCCAGTCTGCCCAGCGCCGCCAGTCTGCCCAGCGCCGCCAATTTGCCCAGTGTCGCCAGTCTGTCAGGATCAGTTAGATCCGCCAGTCTGCCAGGATCCGCCAGAAATGCCAGTCTGCCAGGATCTGCCAGAGGTGCCAGTCGGCCAGGATCTGCCAGTCGGCCAGGATCCGCCAGTCGGCCAGGATCCGCCAGTCTGCCAGGATCCGGTAGAACTTTAAGTCGGCCAGGATCTGCCAGTCAGCCAGGATCTGCCAGTCAGCCAGGATCCGCCAGTCAGCCATGATCCACCAGTCAGCCAGGATCCGCCAGTCAGCCAGGATCTGCCAGATCCGCTAGTCAGCCAGGATCCGCCAGTCAGCCAGACTCGCCAGTCAGCCAGGATCCACCAGTCAGCCAGGATCTGCCAGATCCGCTAGTCAGCCAGGATCCGCCAGTCAGCCAGACTCTTCCAGATCTGCCAGTCAGCTAGATTCTTCCAGATCTGCCAGTCAACCAGACTCTTCCACATCTGCCAGTCAGCTAGATTCTTCCAGATCTGCCAGTCAACCAGACTCTTCCACATCTGCCAGTCAACCAGAATCTTCCAGATCTGCCAGTCAACCAGACTCTTCCACATCTGCCAGTCAACCAGAATCTTCCAGATCTGCCAGTCAACCAGACTCTTCCAGATCTGCCAGAACTGCCAGTCGGCCAGGATCTGCCAGTCGACCAGGATCCGCCAGATCCGCCAGTCAACCAGGATCTGCTGAGACCACAAGCCAGCAGGATCTATCTACCTGCCTGAGTTTCCTCTCACTCCTGAGTTTCCTCTCACTCCTGAGTTTCCTCTCACTCCTGAGCTTCCTCTCACTCCTGAGCTTTCTCTCACTCCCAAGCTTTCTCTCAGTCCCGAGCTACCTCAGTCCCGAGCTGTCCTTCAGTCCCGATCAGCTCCTCAGTCCAGTGGGGTTCTGGGTGAGGACTACTAGGCCATGGTCGGCAGTGATGGTGGACTATCCAGGGACGCGAGGAGAGGGGACTAAGACATTGACTAAGTGGGGTCCACGTCCCGCGCCGGAGCCGCCACCATGGACAGACGCCCACCCGGTCCCTCCCTATTGTTTTGAGGTGCGTTCGGGAGTCCGCACCATAGGGGGGGGGGGGGTTCTGTCACGCCCTGGTCGAAGTATTTTGTGTTTATCTTTATGTATTGGGTCAGGCCAGGGTTTGGCATGGGGTTTTTGTATTGTGGTGTGTTTTGTCTTGGGGTTTTGGTGTGTATATATTGGGATTGTAGCTAGTGGGGTGATCTAGCAAAGTCTATGGCTGTCTGGAGTGGTTCTCAATCAGAGGCAGGTGTTTATCGTTGTCTCTGATTGGGAACCATATTTAGGCAGCCATATTCTTTGAGTTTGTCGTGGGTGATTGTCCTTAGTGTCCTTGTTCCTGTCTGTGTTAGTTTTCACTAGTATAGGCTGTTTCGGTTTTCGTTAGGTACTTTGTTTTGTAGTTTTGTATTTTAGATTCGTGTTACGTTTTTGTTCAATAAACATGGATCGCAATCTACACGCTGCAGTTTGGTCCGACTCTCCTTCACCACACCTAGAAAACTGTTACAATATCCTAGCTTCTGGTCCTGAGCAATTTACATTGGGCACGCTTTTCATCGGATGTGAAAACCCGTCCCGTACCCAAGAGATGTTTTGAAATATGATGGTTAAAACATGCTAATAACTGATCTCTGAGTACATAGGAAAATGTTTGATATACCTCAGCTGGTATTTTCTTTATTTTACGTTTTATTTAACTAGGCAATTCGGTTAAATATTTTTTTTTAATGATGGCCTAGGAACAGTGGGTTAACCTCTCTAGGGTATGTGGGATGCTAGCGTCCCGCCTGGCCAACATCCAGTGAGATTGCAGAGCGCCAAATTCAAATACAGTAATACTCATTATAAAAATTAAGATAAAATACAACTATTTAACATAGGTTTACAGATTAACTTCTTGTGAATCCAACCACGGTGTCAGATTTAAAAATTGCTTTAAGGCAAAAGCCTACCGTACAATTATTTGAGAACATAGCCCAGCAGACAAATCATTACAAACAGTAACCAGCCAAGTAGAGGAGTTACACAAGTCAGAAATAAAGATACAATGAATCACTTACCTTTGATGATCTTCATATGTTTGCACTCAGAAGACATTAATTTATTCAATAAATGTTCCTTTTGTTCGATAAAGTCTCTCTTTATATGCGAAAGCCGTTATATCCGTTTTGTTCGAGCGTTTTCTTCAGTAATCCACAGGCTTAAACGCAGTCAGAACAGGCAGACAAAACATCCAAATTGTATCCGTAAAGTTAATAGAAACATGTCAAACGGTGTTTATATTCAATACTCAGGTTGTTTGTAGTCTAAATAATCGATAATATTTCAACCGGACAATAACATTGTCAATATAGAAGGTAAATAAAAAAGGTTGCGCACATGAAAAAGCTCTGTAACACGGCAGGGTCCACTCATTCAGACTGCTCTTACTCCCTCATTCTTCAGAATACAAGCCTGAAACAATTTCTAAAGACTGTTGACATCTAGTGGAAGGCATAGGAACTGCAATTTGAGTCATAAATCAATTAATACTGTAATAGCATTGAATAGAAAACTACCAAAACGTTTTTCTCATGTTTTCGCCTGCCAAATCAGTTATACTCACAGAAACTATTTTAACAATTTTGGAAACTTTAGAGTGTTTGCTATCTACTAATTATATGCATATCATATCTCCTGGGCCTGAGTAGAAGGCAGTTTAATTTGGGCATGCTTTTCATCCAAAATTCCAAATGCTGCCCCCTACCCTAGAGAAGTTAAGTGCCTTGTTCAGGGTCAGCTCGGGGATTTGATCTTGCAACCTGTTAGTTACTAGTTCAATGCTCTTACCACTAGGCTACCTACCCTGCCACCCCAAAGAATGTCAGTTATTAATTATTCTGTCTTGGTTAAAATCATTTTTTTCATCCATTAGGCTTTGAAAAAATGAAACATTTCCACGTGGAAATTGTGTAAAAGTAATGTGTATGCCAATTATTTGATGTTCTGACTGAATTCTGTACCCTATCAAAACAATTTAAACTTTTGGTGCCAGCTAGAATGACAAGAAAGTTGTCAAGATGACTAGCTTGATTGAGCCTCCGCCATGTACAGTGGGGAGAACAAGTATTTGATACACTGCCGATTTTGCAGGTTTTCCTACTTACAAAGCATGTAGAGGTCTGTAATTTTTATCATAGGTACACTTCAACTGTGAGAGACGGAATCTAAAACAAAAATCCAGAAAATCACATTGTATGATTTTTAAGTACTTAATGCATATTTGATCACCTACCAACCAGTAAGAATGCTGGCTCTCACAGACCTGTTAGTTTATCTTTAAGAAGCCCTCCTGTTCTCCAATCATTACCTCTATTAACTGCACCTGATTGGACTCGTTACCTGTATAAAAGACAACTGTCCACACACTCAATCAAACATACTCCAACCTCTCCACAATTGCCAAGACCAGAGAGCTGTGTAAGGACATAAGGTATACAATTGAATACCTGCACAAGGCTGGGATGGGCTACAGGACAATAGGCAAGCAGCTTGGTGAGAAGGCAATTATTAGAAAATGGAAGAAGTTCAAGATGACGGTCAATCACCCTCGGTCTGGGCCTCTATGCAAGATCTCACCTCGTGGGGCATCAATGATCATGAGGAAGGTGAGGGCTCAGCCCAGAACTACACGGCAGGACCTGGTCAATGACCTGAAGAGAGCTGGGACCACAGTCTCAAAGAAAACCATAAGTAACACACTATGCCGTCATGGATTAAAATCCTGCAGCGCACGCAAGGTCCCCCTGCTCGAGCCAGCGCATGTCCAGGCCCGTCTGAAGTTTGCTAATGACCATCTGGATGATCCAGAGGAGGAATGGGAGAAGGTCATGTGGTCTGATGAGACAAAAATAGAGCTTTTTGGTCTAAACTCCACTCGCCGTGTTTGGAGGAAGAAGAAGGATGAGTACAACCCCAAGAACACCATCCCAACCGTGAAGCATGGAGGTGGAAACATCATTCTTTGGGGATGCTTTTCTGCAAATGGGACAGGACGACTGCAGCATATTGAGGGGAGGGTGGATGGGGCCATGTATCCCATGTACCCCTCAGTAAGAGCATTGAAGATGGGTCGTGGCTGGGTCTTCCAGCATGACAACGACACAAAACACACAGCCAGGGCAACTAAGGAGTGGCTCCGTAAGAAGCATCTCAAGGTCCTGGAGTGGCCTAGCCAGTCTCCAGACCTGAACCCAATAGAGAATCTTTGGAGGGAGCTGAATGTCCGTATTGCCCAGCGGCAGCCCCGAAACCTGAAGGATCTGGAGAACGTCTGTATGGAGGAGTGGGCCAAAATCCCTGCTGCAGTGTGGGCAAACCTGGTCAAGAACTACTGGAAACGTATGATCTCTGTAATTGCAAACAAAGGTTTCTGTATCAAATATTAAGTTCTTCTTTTCTGATGTATCAAATACTTATGTCATGCAATAAAATGCAAATGATTACTTTCAAATCATACAATGTGATTTTCTGGATTTTTGTTTTAGATTCAGTCTCTCACAGTTGAAGTGTACCTATGATAAAAATGACAGACCTCTACATGCTTTGTAAGTAGAAAAACCTGCAAATTCGGCAGTGTATCAAATACTTGTTCTCCCCATTGTATATCTCACGAGGTATGTTTATTGTTAGAGACAATGACCGTATTTTCTAAAGGTCTCTCTTGATCAAAACATCGGCCCCCACCACTGTGAACGTCACACAGAGCTCAAGCTTGGCTTCATGCATTCGTCAGGAACTCGCTTTTCATCTCATAGTATTATTGTCCATATATGACAAACAGAAAATGTATTTTGTTTAAAATCGAGGAATTATTTTAAAATGATCTCTGAATGTGCTGTAGTGATGGAACCACTCTCTCCTGCTGCGCTACAATGTAAGGATAAAGGCAAGTGCTTTGTCAATGGCTGAGATGTCGGGTTAAGCCAGGTATTGATGGACAGTTGGAAGAGCAGATTATATAGTATGAGGGACGTCCCAGCTTCAAGTGGTTTCAGATTTCACATCCTATGTCACACTGTGCCATGGGAATCAGAGCTATCTCTCAGTGCAAGGCATTTCAAGCCATTTCCTCAATTTCTAATAAAAAATGTCAGTTGGAACCAGTACCAGAACCAAGCAGGTTCCTTAAACAGGGGTCTTTATATCTAAGCGAATGAGTCAAATATGTTTATGGTCCAATAGCATAATTTAAAGGATCCACCTTCCTGTGCAGTTTGCACAATCATATTGAAGTTATTGTTAATTAATATCATCAACAGTAAGTGCTGTTACCTTCAAGTAGGTTTTGGTTTTGCTAGGGTGTTGTGGATGGTGGTCAGAAGTTTAGATACACTCAATTAGTATTTGGTAGCGTTGCCTTTAAACTGTGTAACTTGGGTCAAACGTTTCGGGTATCCTTCCACAAGCTTCCCACAATAAGTTGGGTGAATTTTGTCCCATTCCTCCAAACAGAGCTGGTGTATCTGAGTCAGGTTTGTAGGCCTCCTTGCTTGCACACACTTTTTTCAGTTCTGCCCACAAATTCACTATGGGATTGAGGTCAGGGCTTTGTGATGGCCACTCCAATATCTTGACTTTGTTGTCCTTAAGCCATTTTGCCACAACTTTAGAAGTATGCTTGGAGTTATTGTCCACTTGGAAGACCCATTTGTGACCAAGCTTTAACTTCCTGACTGATGTCGTGAGATGATGCTTCAATATATCCACATAATTTTATATTTTGTGAAGTGCACCAGTCCCTCCTGCAGCAAAGCACCCCCACAACATGATGCTGCCACTCCCGTGCTTCACGGTTGGGATGGTGTTCTTTGGCTTGCAAGCCTCCCCCTTTTTCCTCCAAACATAACGATGGTCATTATGGCTAAACAGTTCTATTTTTGTTTCATCAGACCAGAGGACATTTCTCCAAAAAGTATGATCTTTGTCCCCATGTGCAGTTGCAAACCATAGTTTGGCTTTTTATGGCGGTTTTGGAGCAGTGGCTTCTTCGTTGCTGAGCGGCCTATCAGGTTATGTTGATATAGGACTTGTTTTACTGTGGCTATAGATACTTTTGTACTTGTTTCCTCCAGCATCTTCACAAGGACCTTTGCGGTTGTTCTGGGATTGATTTGTGCTTTTTGCACCAAAGTACGTTCATCTCTAGGATACAGAACGTGTTTCCTTCATGAGTGGTATGATGGCTGTGTAGTCCCATGGTGTTTATACTTGTGGACTATTGTTTGTACAGATGAACGTGGTACCTTCAGGCATTTTGAAATTGCTCCCAAGGATGAACCAGACTTGTGGAGGGCTACAATTCTGTTTTTTAGTTCTTGGCTGATTTCTTTTGAATTTCCAATTATGTCAAGCAATGAGGCACTGAGTTTGAAGGTAGGCCTTGAAATACATCCACAGGTACACCTCCTATTGACTCAAATGGTGTTATTTAGCCTATCAGAAGCATCTAAAGCCATGACATAATGATCTTGAATTTTCCAAGCTGATTAAAGGCACAGTCATCTTAGTGTATGTAAACTTCTGACCCACTGCAATTGTGATACAGTGAGTTATAAGTGAAATCTGTCTGTAAACAATTGTTGGAAAAATGACTTGTGTCATGCACAAAGTAGATGTCCTAAGCAACTTGCCAAAACTATAGTTTGTTAACAAGAAATGTGTGGAGTGGTTGACTCCAACCTAAGTGTATGTAAACTTCCGACTTCAACTCTACATTTGATGTTTGAGAAATGTGGATGAACGGCTAATTCTGACTTGAGACTGTGAGAGCTTGTTTATATAACACCAACAAAGGGTTCCACTATGGTTACAAACCTTTTTGGGGCTATATAGAACAATTTTTTATTGTTCTTTATAGAAGAACACAGAACCAGAATCTTTCTCAATCTCTAAGGTTATTAGTAGAAAGACACAGGTTGTTATTTATTTTATTTGGGTATATTATTAGATTTCCATAGGTTTTCTTTTTGGGATTATGAAAAACATGAATTTGTTGTGCTAGCTCTGGACAGCTACATGACCCTGGGGAGAGAATTGCGATCTTCTGACTTAGTCAACCGTTCTCAATTGATACAAGGTCATACATTTAATAAAAATCCATTGCTAGGCATATTTATATATATCATGTAATAGGAAGGCCATACATACATTTCATTAAACACAATCACTAGGCATATGTATATATATATATAATGTAATAGAGTAACACAACAGATAAGATCAACTAGAATGACACTCACTCACGGTTGCACAAAAAAACACACTCCAAAATATTCTAATGAGCCACCACCCCTGAATTTTAATTATCACATATTTTGAACTGCAGAGAACCATTGAAGGGTTTTTTGGGGTCACTATATTTCCATATAGAACCATCACCCTTCCCAAAGAACCCTCAAGGAACCTAATTGTTTGTGTGTAGAGCTGGTTGTTGAAGAGCCATCCCATGTTACAAATCACCTCCATATTGCACATGGTTGATGAGTTGATATATAACCATAGTGCTGTAAAATTAGTGAAGGTTACCATTTTGGAAAAGTTGATCAACTGACTGGAGGTCACACATGGAGGTTTAACCGACATGAATATCTGAGAAAAATAATCAAATTACGGACTCCTTTTTGAATCTGCGTATTCCCCAAAGCTCAGTTGTCCTGAGTCTGCACAACTCTGCCTGGACATAGGATCAAGGGAGACACGCAAGTTTTTTAGTACTCTATCTCTTGACACATTGATGAAAATAATCATGGCCTCTAAAACGTCAAGCTGCATACTGGACCCTTTTCCAACTAAACTACTGAAAAA
Organism: Oncorhynchus gorbuscha; assembly: GCF_021184085.1. Taxonomy (NCBI): domain Eukaryota; kingdom Metazoa; phylum Chordata; class Actinopteri; order Salmoniformes; family Salmonidae; genus Oncorhynchus; species Oncorhynchus gorbuscha. Next base: position 37,658,416 of record NC_060189.1, on the reverse strand, counting down.
GCTGCTTCCTGTGCTTGGCCCTCCTATGCTGAACATAATAAACGGCTCTCTATCCACCAGAAGCCTTTGTTGGAAAAGCCAAACCTTGACCCAGAAAATATAAAAAACGAATCGGCCTATATCTTCCATTCCTCTCAAAAAATATGTTACGCAACAGCTTACTGCCTTCCGGAAGACAAACAATATATATGAAATGCTTCAGTCTGGTTTTAGACCCCATCATAGCACTGAGACTGCACTTGTGAAGGTGGTATACCTTTTTATGGCGTCAGACCGAGGTTCTGCATTTGTCCTCCTGCTCCTAGACCTTAGTGCTGCGTTTGATACCATCGATCACCACATTCTTTTGGAGAGATTGGAAACCCAAATTGGACTACACGGACAAGTTCTGGCCTGGTTTAGATCTTATCTGTGGATGGTTTGTCCTCTGACAATCAACTGTAAAGTCCAGTGTTCCTCAAGGCTCCGTTTTAGGACCACTATTGTTTTCACTCTATATTTTACCTCTTGGTGATGTCATTCGGAAACATAAGCTTAACTTTCACTGCTAAGCGGATGACACACAGCTACACATTATGATGAAACATGGTGAAGCCCCAAAATTGCCCTCACTGGAAGCCTGTGTTTCAGACATAAGGAAGTGGATGGGGGCAAATGTTCTACTTTTAAACTCGTACAAAAACCCGTTGTTCTAGGTCCCAAGAAACAAAGAGATCTTCTGTTGAATCTGACAATTAATCTTGATGGTTGTACAGTCATCTCAAATGAAGGACCTCGGCGTTACTCTGGATCCTGATCTCTCTTTTGACGAACATATCAAAACTGTTTCAAGGACAGCTTTTTTCCATCTACGTAACATTGCAAAAATCAGATGCTTTCTGTCCAAAAATTATGCAGAAAAATTAACCATGCTTTTGTCACTTCGAGGTTAGACTACTGCAAGCTCTACTTTCTGGCTACCTGGATAAAGCACTGGCGGAGATATTTGTGGGCTATACTCAGTCTTTTCTCAGGATGGTAAGTTGGTGGTTGAAGATATCCTTCTAGTGGTGTGGGGGCTTTGCTTTGGCAAAGTGGGTGGGGTTATTTCCTGTCTGTTTGTCCCTGTCCGGGGGTATCGTTGGACGGGGCCAGAGTATCTCCCGACCCCCTGTCTCAGCCTCCACTATTTATGCTGCAGTAGTTTATGTGTCAGGGGGCAAGGGTCAGTCTATATCTGGAGTATTTCTCCTGTCTTATGCGGTGTCCTGTGTGAATTTAAGTATGCTCTCTCTAATTCTCTCTTTCTCTCTTTCTTTCTCTCTCTTGGAGGACCTGAGCCCTAGGACCATGCCTCAGGACTTCCTGGCCTGATGACACCTTGCTGTCCCCAGTCCACCTGGCCGTACTGCTGCTCCAGTTTCAACTCTTCTGCCTGCAGCTATGGAACTCTGACCTGTTCACAGGACGTGCTACCTGTCCCAGACCTGCTGTTTTCAACTCTAGAGACAGCAGGAGCGGTAGAGATACTCTGAATGATCGGCTGTGAAAAGTCAACTGACATTTACTCCTGAGGTGCTGACCTGTTGCAGCCTCGACAACCACTGTGATTATCATTACTTGACACTGCTGGTCATCTATGAACATTTGAACATGTTCTGTTATAATCCTGGCACAGCCAGAAGAGGATTGGCCACCCCTCATAGCCTGGTTCCTCTCTAGGTTTCTTCCTAGGTTCTGGCCTTTTTAGTTTCTCATAGCCACCGTGCGTCTACACCTGCATTGCTTGCTGTTTGGGATTTTAGGCTGGGTGTCTGTACAGCACTGTGACATCAGCTGATGTAAGAAGGGCTTTATATGTTATGCAGGTGAATGAGGACCCAAAAGCGACTTAACAGAAACAGAGTTTATTCCAGTCCAAACAGAAAACGACTAATTCTGAATTCTTAACAGGAAAAGTCCAAACGGGGAATAACAGAAATCCTCTAGTCTGTAGAGGGGAATAACAGGAGAAGCGCCCACAGACTGCAGGTTGCTTCGGGTAGGCGCAGGCCGTAGCTGATAGAGACACCTGCTCACTCGCAGCATCTGATGAAGGCAAAAACACGACGGAACAAGAACACAGCACAGCAAACATCAAACAAGAATCCGACAAGGACAGAAGCGGAAACAGAGGGAGAAATAGGGACTCTAATCAGAGGGCAAAATAGGGGACAGGTGTGAAAGAGTAAACAAGGTAGTTAGGAGAATGAGGAACAGCTGGGAGCAGGAACGGAACGATAGAGAGAGAGAGAGAGAGAGAGAGAGAGAGAGAGAGAGAGAGAGAGAGAGAGAGAGAGAGAGAGAGAGAGAGGGAAAGAACCTAATAAGACCAGCAGGGGGAAACGAATAGAAGAGAAAGCACAGGGACAAGACATGACAATCTATGACAAAACATGACATTATAAATACATTTGATTGATTGATTTATTGATTGATTGATTGGGAATCGCTGTACATTGGGCAATGCTTGCAATATAACCACAAATACCCAGTCGATGTATGAACATTTTAAAGGAGTAGAATCTGTTCCAAATTCCATGGAGTTGGTCTGATTTAATGTCTGCTTTGTTTACGAACCAACACACACCTTCCTGTACCATTGTTTCGCCCATTGACGAGCAAGACTAATTACCTAGTGTACATTGCATTCACCAATGTACCTTGTTTTAATGATATCTGTGTAACGGCTGTCGTGGGTTGAAGAAGGTGAAGAGGACCAAAGTGCAGCGTGGTATGTGTTCATGATGTATATTTATTTTAACTCCGAACACTACGACCAAAATAACAAAAATAGACCAACACGAAACAGTTCTGTCTGGTGCAGACACAGAGACGGAAAACAACTACCCACACCCATAGTGGGAAAACAGGCTGCCTAAGTATGGTTCTCAATCAGAGACAACGATAACCAGCTGCCTCTGATTGGGAACCATACCAGGCCTAAACATAGAAACACAACACCTAGACATACAACATAGAATACCCACCCACATCACACCCTGACCAAATGAAAAATAGAAACATACGAAGCAATCTACGGCCAGGGCGTGACAATCTGAATCAAATTGTATTTGTCACATGTGCCAAATACAACAGGCCTTACAGTGAAATTCTCACATACCTAAATACCTAAAAAGTAACAGATAAGAATAACAAATAAATAAAGAGCAGCAGTAAATAACAATAGCGGGGCTATATACAGGGGGTACCGGTACAGGGTAATTGAGGTAATATGTACATGAAGGTAGAATTACTAAAGTGACTATACATAGATAATAAGAGAGTACCAGCAGCATAGAATGGGGGGGGGGCAATACAAATAGTCTGGGTAGCCATTTGATTAGATGTTCAGGAACCTTATGGCTTGGGTTAGAAGCTGTTTAGAAGCCTCTTGGACCTAGACTTGGTGCTCTGGTACTGCTTGCGATTGCAGAGAGAACAGTCTAGGGTGGCTGGAGTCTTTGACAGGAGGAATAATGGTCTGGATTCTTTTAGGATCTTCCTCTGACACCGCCTGGTATAGAGGTCCTGGATGGCAGGAAGCTTGGCCCCGGTGATGTACTGGGTCATACACACTACCGTCTATAGTGCCTTGTGGTCGGAGGCTGAGCAGTTGCCATGAATGCCATGAATGTTGAGTGTATAGTGTTTACCACGGTGAGCAGAGACACTAGCATCATCTCCTGTTTCCCTGACCATCACTTCGACCTTGGGAGTCTACAGAGGCCATCTAATGAATAAAGTTTGGCATTGTTTTTGTCTTTAAGACACATTTGACCGGAAGGTCATTAAATGCTTGCTTTGTGTGCCTTGAATGGAAGGAGAGGATAAAAAAATTATTTTGTCAACCCAGGCAACACAGGAGCTAATTGTGTTTTGTGAATATTAAAACAAACCTGCATGTTTGAATGCACTCTTCCTTAATTTGAGTTGTTGTGCTCTATGGTATTGTGTTATCCATAGAAGGACCAAATAGACTAGGGAAATTCACCTCATAATTGTGCCAGATAGATAACCACACTTTTATAACAAGTGAATGGCATTAATCCAATATTCATCCAAATCATAGATGGTGTTTAGATACACAAGTACTGGGATAAGTACATGTTTCAGCCCTCATAGGGCTCTGCTCAAAGGTAGTGCGCTATACATGGCATAGGGTGCCATTAGAGACAGGCTTGGCAGCAGATGTCTGTGACTATGGATTTGAGACCCCCGAGATGCTTTTAAATACTGACTTTAGGTCTACAGGTATCAGACTGTTGAAACGGTGGTAATGTATCGAACCAGGTTTAGGCCTTACTGTGTCAATAAGATACACCACACACAACAGTATGACACGTCAAATGAGCTTTTAACCTCATTAGTCCCAAGCCTTCTTTATCTGCTTTTATAGCCCTTGTATTTAGCCTCACATGGACATATTTAACCATTTAATTTCCAGGACAGGCAGGGCTACAAGTAGAATGAATCTCATTCCAAAATCATGTGCATTAATATGGAGTTGTGCCCCCTTTAGCGGCTATAACAGCCTCCACTCTTCTGGAAAGACTTTCCAATAGATGTTGGAACATTGCTGCGGGGACTTGCTTCCATTTAGCGACAAGAGCTTTAGTGAGGTTGGGTACTGATGTTGGGTGATTAGGCCTGGCTCGCGGTCAGGGTTCCAATTTATCCCAAAGATGTTTGATGGGGTTGAGGTCAAGGCTCTATGCAGGCCATTCAAGTTATTTCCAACAATCTCAACAAACCATTTCGGCATGGTCCGCGCTTTGTGCACGGAAGATTTCCCTTCACTGGAACTAAGGGGCCTAGCCTGAACAATGAAAAACAGTCCGAGACCATTATTCCTGCTCCACCAATCTTTACAGGTGGCACTATACATTCGGCAGGTAGCTTTCAGGTAGCTTTCCGCCAAACCCAGATTCGTCCATCGGACTGGTGGTGGTTGGTGAAGCCTGATTCAACACTCCAGAGAATGCGTTTCCACTGCAACAGAGTCTAATAGCAGCAAGCTTTACACCACTCTAGCTGACGCTTGGCATTGCGCATGGTGATCTTAGGCTTGTGTCTGGCTGCTCAACCATGAAACCCCATTTCATGAATCTCCGGGAGAAAACAGGTCTTGTGCTGATGTTGCTTCCAGAGCCAGTTTGGAATTCGGTAGTGAGTTTTGCAACCCAGGACAGACAATTTTTAAGTGCTACGCTCTTCAGCAGTTGGCGGTCCCATTCTATGAGCTTGTGTAGCCTACCACTTCACGGTGACGTTTGCACTTCACAATGACAGCACTTATATTTGACCGGTGCAGCTCTAGCAGAACAGAAATTTGATGCTCGATTTTATACACCTGTCAGCAACTGGTGTGGCTGAAATAGCTGAATCCACTAATTTGAAGGGATGTCCACATACTGTTGTGTATATGAGTTGTGTTACTGTATTATGGACTATGATTGGGTGGTATACAGATTTTCATACCGTCATAAGAAAATAAGAAAATAAACAAATTGCAAAGACATCTCATACATATATAGGTAAGAGCTATCAAATTACATTTTTGGTGAGTTTGGACATTCTGTAGTTCAGTTGGTAGAGCATGGCGCTTGTAACGCCAGGGTAGTGGGTTCGATTCCCGGGACCACCCATACGTAGAATGTATGCACACCTGACTGTAAGTCGCTTTGGATAAAAGCGTCTGCTAAATGGCATATATTATTTATTATTACAAGTAAATGTGAACGAGAGACATTTTGCAAATGAACAAAGTTTTGACGCATGCTTGTCTGTTAGGAAGAACAGTACTGTCACTGGAGCAGCATGTGTACAAACTGTACACAGACACTGACACTCTGACTGACGTGTAGCTACTTTTCTCAGGTGAAATGCAAGATGAACTTTAAACAAAATAGTAGGAAATGTTGCTGACTACATTCTTTCTATGTTTAACATTAGAAATAGAATGGCCATGTCATCGCCAAAAAATTGCCACTGCATACCATGAATATGATACTGTATTTCTACAGCCAAATTAAGGTGTTAATGTGCAAGGACAAGTATGATGCTGTACGCTTGGGACTCAACCTCACTTGGAATTTTAACTCACTAGCTACTTATTACTTATAGTTCCTGCTGTGCTACTAGTTCTTTGGACATAATGAAGATTAGCTATATATTTATTGCCAAGAACACACGTCTACATTTTGCCTAAAGTTGCAGTAATATCAAAGTAAATAAAAACAAAAACTTGAAATGTGTTATTTCTATAAAATGGCAGTATGCTGCTGTGTTCTGATTTCAATTAATGCTAAATAATGTATTGTGACCACATTTGGGACTTAATCTTAAATGGGATTTGAACTCATAACCTCTTGGTTGCTAGCAACCTGAAATATCCTGCTACAGTGCAGCTACACCACAAGATCTGAGAGCGTGAAAGAGATATGGGCCACAGACGTATTGAAAATAATGTTTTTCTGCACTTTGCTAAAAGCGGCCCAGAATCAAGTAAATAATTGTCCAATAATGACCACCAAATTATCATTAACTAGCAGTGCTCAAGGATACTTAACGTCATACATTAATTCTTTGGGAATTTTTATTTAAAGCTTCTTGGTTGGGAGTGCATCGATGTTTCTGCAGTGCCACTAGGTTCATTCTTATTGATTCGAACATATATTAACAAACTAAAAAAATAATGGTATGGTTAGGGTATACTACAGTGTTGTTCCCTGGAGTATGCTATCTTGTAGGTAGAGTATAATGGGAAATGCATGCTGGGATGGGCATGCCCTGAACTCGTGAAGTGAGAGCTACTGGAGCACAATTGGAGTGGGCGAGAAGGCCGCCGCTCCAGCCTTCGGGAATCTTACGCCATGCTGCAGTCAAATTGGGCACACTCCGCTCGTCGCTCCACTCAAGCTCTGTTCAGCTCACATACTCTGGTTCCTGCAGATGCAGGAATGACCACATGAAGCAAAGTCCTGAATTGCGTGCTGCAGTTCAAATCAAATACAATTGTATTTCATCACATGCCTGAGTACAACAGGTGAAATGCTTACTTTTACGAGCCCCTAACCAACAATGCAGTTTAAAAATATGGATAAGAATAAGAAATAAAAGTAACAAATAATTAAAGTGCAACGGTAAAATAACAATAGTGAGACTATATACAGGGGGGGTACCGGTACAGAGGTCTTCATCGGCAGGGACTGGGAAACTGGTCAGAATTGAAGGAATGATGGATGGCGCTAAATACAAGGAAATTCTTGAGGGAAACCTGTTTCAGTCTTCCAGAGATTTGAGACTGGGACAGAGGTTCATCTTCCAGCAGGACAATGACCCTGAGCATACTGCTAAAGCAAAACTCGAGTGTTTTAAGGGGAATTTTTGAAATGTCTTGTAATGGCCTAGTCAAAACCCAGACCCGAAACCAATTGAGAATCTGTGATATGACTTAAAGATGGCTTTACACCAGCGGAACCCATCCAACTTGAAGGAGCTGGAGAAGTTTTTCCTTGAAGAATGGGCATACAGTAAATCCCAGTGTTCAAGCTTATAGAGACATATCCCAAGAGACTTGCAGCTGTAATTGCTGCAAAAGGTAGTTATGCACACTCAAGTTTTCAGTTTTTATTTCTTGTTTGTTTCACAAAAAAAATATTTTGCATCTTCAAAGTGCTAGGCATGTTGTGTAATTCAAATGATTACAAACCCCCCAAAATCTATTTTAATTCAAGGATGTAAGGCAACAAAATAGGTACAATGTCAAGGGGAATACTTTTGCAAGGCACTTTAGGTCACAAATGTGGAATAAGTCAAGGGGTATGAGTACTTTCTAAAGGGAATTTAAATACCTGGTAATTTCTGTATTGTAAAACAGCTACCAAATAACCTATAAAATGAGGACGATATCATGGTGGTTACGCCTCAATGCTTGTTACACTTGAACACTGTGTTACTGTATTTATTTAGAGCCATGTGCTGAGGTCTATGATATATCAGACTGATGTTGTCCAGACCAAGATCATTGGCAGATAAGATCAGATGCAGTATTGCTTAATCACAAACAGTTGGTTTGCTGAAATTAATTGCACCTAGATTGTTCCATGACCAACATGAAAAAAATATATCCAAAATATAGCTGTGAGAAGCAATGGAGTTCACAGGATGACAGAAAGGACGCAAGTTCAGTTGGATAACAACGCAAGCTCTCTATCATTTAGGAACTATCTTCCTTTATGTGCAATCGCTGAAAGCATTACCATGTTGATTTCCATCTCAGCAGGTACACTCAACATTAGCGTTCCAAAATACATCACAACACTTTCACAGCTGTAATACACTGACTGCTCATGCAGGACTTCCGGTTTCTAATTTTACAGCACAAAAATATACACTTTTCACTATGTTCAGACCACATAACAGGGCAACAATATTTGATTATGCAGATACTGTATATTATTCACAATATTTCACATTGTCCATCTGCATTATTTAAATCTAACATTAATTTGCATTAGACAAAGTCCACTTGATCAATAGTTATTGATCTAGTATCCTAAGGTGCCACTTTGTCTCCGGGTTTCTTATGAAAGGAAATTTTGCAACCGGATATGCGATAACCCAGCATCTCCCCAAAACAGATGCCCCATTCCCCATATGTGCCAATATGCATCTACTGGAATAGTGTGGCCATACGTGGATCGTATGGGATCTGGGGGAACTTGAACTTGGCTCTGCAGGGAGAACCTCTACAGGCAGCATCTGTCCACACCTACATTTCCAGCCAGCAATGACAAGCCGAACGCTGCAAGGGGATGGAGTTGGTTGCGCACACATTTTGACCAGGGCCCATAGTCCACTATGTAGGGAATAGGGTGTCATTTGGGATGGACGGTGAATAGCTATGAATTCCACCTTGGAATACCAGGCCCCTGATGCATCATTATAGAAGTTGCTAGGCAAGATGGGAACATCATTTGTTCTCCTACACGCTACAGTGCATGACTTCTTGCGCTGTAACTCCATTTTGACACCTGAGTTCTTTTGCCACGACTCCATTTTTTTATGATTAGACAGAATGTGCAGTGAAGTTGTTTCACTAATAACTTTACACTGTTGGTATAACACAGTCCACACAATCATTCACAAACTTGATAGTGCATCTAACACCCCCGCTGAAGCATCTGAAACTCATTATCATATTTCAAAAATACATTTCCCTTGCTCTGCAGAGTAAATGATGGTATGGCATTGTCGCTGGTGAAGAGCAGCAGTCCTATGTTGGACCGTTCTATGACAAGGTGGATATCATACACGAGGAATAAATACACAATGAGTAACGATAATATGGCAAAATACATGCGGTATTAATACAGAGTCGATGTGCAGGGGTATGGGGTAATTGAGGTAGATACAATGCCTTCGGAAAGTGTTACAGCCTTATTCTAAAATGCCTTACATTGTTTTTTCCCCTCATCAATCTACATGCAAAAACAGGTGTTTATACATTTTTGCAAATGTATTAAATATTTTAAACATTTAAATCACATTTACATAAGTATTTAGACCCTTTACTCAGTACTTTGTTGAAGCACCTTTAGCAACGATTGAGTCTTCTTGTGTATGACGCTACTAGCTTGGCACACCTATATTTGGAGAGTTTCTCCCATTCTTCTCTCCTCTCAAGCTCTGTCAGGTTGGATGGGGAGCATAGCTGTGCATCTATTTTCTCTCCAGAGACGTTCAATTGGGTTCAAGTCCAGGCTCTGGCTCTGCCACTCAAGGACATCCAGAGACTTGTCCTGAAGCCACTCCAGCATTGTCTTGGCTGTGTGCTTAGGATCGTTGTCCTGTTGGAAGGTGAACCTTCACCCCAGTCTGAGGTCCTGAGCGCTCTGGAGCAGGTTTTCATCAAGGATCTCTCTGTACTTTGCTCTGTTAATCTTTTCCTCAATACTGACTAGTCTCGCAGTCACTGCCGCTGAAAAACATCTCCACAGCATGATGATGCCACCACCATGCTTCACCATAGGAATGGTGCCAGGTTTCCTCCAGACGTGACGCTTGGGATTCAGTCCAAAGAGTTGACCAAGTGTTTTGATACCCTTCCCCAGATCTGTGCCTCGACACAATTCTGTCTTGGAGCTCTATGGACAATTCCTTTGACCTCATGGCTTGGTTTTTGCTCTGACATAAAGTATAGACAGGTGTGTGCCTTTCCAAATGATGTCCAATCAATTGAATTTAGCACAGGTGGACTCCAATCAAGTTATAGAAACATGTCAAAGATGATCAATGTAAACAGGATGCACCAAAGCTCAATTTCGAGTCTCATAGCAGGGTCTGAATACTTATGTAAATAAAGTATTTCTGTTTTCTATTTTTAATACATTTGGTAAAATTTCCCAAAAACAGTTTTTGCTTTGTCATTATGGGGTATTGTGGGTAGATTGCTGAGAATTATTTTTCTATCCAATTTTAGAATCATTTTTTTTAGCCTCCTGAGGGGGGAGAGGCATTGTTGTACATTCTTTACAACTGTGTTGGTGTGTATGGACCATGTTAATTCCTTAGTGATGTGGACACCAAGGAACTTGAAGCTCTCGACCCACTCTACTACATTCTCGCAATGTGGATGGGGGCGTCTCCATGTCCTATAGTCCACGATCAGCTCCTTTCTCTTGCTGACTTTGAGGGAGAGATTGTTGCCCTGGCACCACACTGCTAGGTCACTGACATCCTCCCTATAGGCTGTCTCATTGTCGTTGGTGAATAGACCTACCACCATCGTGTCATCAGCAAACTTAATGATGGTGTTGGAATCGTGCGCAGCCACGCATTCGTGGGTGAACAGGGAGTATCGAGGGTACTAAGAGTGCACCCTTGATGGGCCCAGTGATGGGTCAGTGTGGCAGATGTGTTGTTGCCTACCCTCACCACCTGGGGTGACACATCAGGAAGTACAGAATCCAGTTTCTGAGGGAGATGTTAAGTCTAGCGATGGGGAGGCAGGTAGCATAGCAGTTAAGACCGTTGTACCGGTAACGGAAAGGTCACTGGTTTGGATCCCCGAGCCGGCAATGTGAAAAAACCTGCCCTTCTGCCCTTGAGCAAGGCAGTTAACCCCCCAAAATAACTGCTCCTGATGACAGTGATTAAGGCAGCCCCCAACACCTTTCTGATTAAGAACGTTTGGGTTAAATGCAGAAGCCATCCCCCATTTTAAATTGAGTGTTTGAGTACTTGCAAACATTTTTTTTTGGGGGGGGGGCGAATATAAGTTCTGCAGTATTATCTATGCCAACAGTGCACAACAATGCCTGATTTATCATAACCATTACAGGATAACAAATCCTAATGATTAAATTGCCCCATATATATTCAGTAAATAAAAAAAACTGTTCCATTTAAGATCTATTTATTGAAAGAGGTCATATTCCATCGTGTAACACAATCTTCAAAAAGGAAGTAACCTCAGCAGTGGCACTTGCTTGTGGAAGCTTATTGCTATGCAATGGCATAGACTTGTTTTGTTAATTTAGCAGACAAGACACTCTTATTTCCTGAGTCCTTATCACAGTCAAGACACACTTATGTTATGGTAAAAAAACATGATGTAATATAACAGAATAAAATAGAACAGAATATGTGAAAAAAGTTGCCAGTGCAAAGTGAAGTGCATCTCACGTCTGGAACAGCTATTTTCAAAGAGTACTAATTTGAAACGGGGCTCAATTTGGTGAGTAGAAATACACTTTTTTCAGGGTTATTAACCAAAATCTATCTTCTTTTCGATATACTGTACAGACATTTGATTTACTTTATTCTGCCTGTTATTTGGAATTTTCCAGATGGATTAACAGCACCACATTGAACACTGCATGGTGATGAAATCAGTTTGATGAGTAGGCCTAGAATGAATGATTCTGTGTCATGTTTTGTCATATATTGTCTTGTCATTATGCTTTCCCTTCTGTTCGTTTCCCCCTGCTGGTCTTATTAGGTTCGTTCCCTTTTTCTATCCCTCTCTCTCCCCCTCCCTCTCTCTCCTCTCTCTATCGTTCCGTTCCTGCTCCCAGCTGTTCCTCATTCTCCTAACTCACTCATTTAGTCTTTTTACACCTGTTCCCTATTTTGTCTTCTGATTAGAGTCCCTATTTCTCCCCTTGTTTTCCACTTCTGTCCTTGTCGGATCCTTGTCTATTGTTCACCGTGCTGTGTCTATGTATCGCCCTGTCGTGTCGTGTTTCCCTCAGATGCTGCGTGGTGAGCAGGTGTCTGAGTCTGCTACGTTCAAGTGCCTTCCCGAGGCAACCTGCAGTTCTTGATCAAGTCTCCAGTCTGTTCTCGTCATTACGAGTGGAAATTGTTTTATTTGATTGTATTTTTACTTTACTGGATTAAAGACTCTGTTTTCGCCAAGTCGCTTTTGGGTCCTCATTCACCTGCCTAACAGAAGGATCCGACCAAGAATGGACCCAGCGACTATGGATTCTCTCTACTCTACACTCGAGTTCCAGGGAGCGATGCTCGGCAGACACGAGCAGGAATTGTCTGCTGCTCGGCATGCCGTTGAGACCCTGGCCGCTCAGGTCTCCGACCTCTCAGGACAGTATCAGAGTCTTCGTCTCGTGTCACCAGCTACTTCCGGTTCTTCCGAGCCTCCGGAACCTAGGGTTAATAACCCACCATGTTATTCTGGGCAGCCCACTGAGTGCCGCTCCTTTCTCACCCAGTGTGATATCGTGTTCTCTCTCCAACCCAACACATACTCAAGAGAGAGAGCTCGGATTGCCTACGTCATATCACTCCTTACTGGTCGGGCTCGGCAGTGGGGCACAGCTATCTGGGAGGCAAGCGCTGAGTGTACTAACAATTATCTGAACTTTAAAGAGGAGATGATAAGGGTTTTTGATCGCTCAGTTTTTGGGAAAGAAGCTTCCTGGTCCCTGTCTTCCCTATGTCAAGGTAATCGATCCATAACGGATTACTCTATAGAGTTTCGCACTCTTGCTGCCTCCAGTAACTGGAACGAGCAGGCGTTGCTCGCTCGTTTTCTGGAGGGACTCACGCTAAGGTTAAGGATGAGATTCTTTCTCGGGAGGTTCCATCCAGCGTGGATTCTTTGATTGAACTCGCTATTCGCATTGAACGACGGGTAGATCTTCGTCACCGAGCTCATAGAAGAGAGCTCGCGTTAACTGTCTCTCCCCTCTCTCCGACACTACAGTCTTTCCCCACTGACTCAGGTGTTGAGCCCATGCAGCTGGGGGGTATTCGCATCTCGACTAAGGAGAGGGAACGGAGAATCACCAACCGCCTCTGTCTCTATTGCGGTTCCGCTGGTCATTTTGTCATTTCATGTCCAGTTAAAGGCCAGAGCTCATCAGTAAGCGGAGGGCGACTGATAAGCGCTACTAGACGGTCCTCTCCGTCAAGTACATGTACTACTTTACCGGTCCATCTACGCTGGACCGGATCGGCAGCTTCCTGCAGTGCATTAATAGACTCTGGGGCAGAGGGCTGTTTTATGGACGAAGCCTGGGCGCGGGAACATGACATTCCTCTCAGACAGTTAGGGAGCCCACGGTCATGTTTGCCTTGGATGGTAGTCCTCTCCCCAGTATATTATGTGAAACACTACCTTTAACCCTCACTGTATCTGGTAACCATAGTGAGACCATTTCTTTTTGATTTTTTGTTCACCTTTTACACCTGTTGTTTTGGGTCATCCCTGGCTAGTGTGTCATAATCCTTCTTTTGATTGGTCTAGTAATTCTATCCTTTCCTGGGACGTTTCTTGTCATGTGAAGTGTTTAATGTCTGCTATTTCTCCTGTTTGTTCTGTCCCCTCTTCTCAGGAGGAACCTGGTGATTTGACAGGAGTGCCGGAGGAATATCATGGTCTGCGCACGGTCTTCAGTCGGTCCAGAACCAACTCCTCTCCTCCTCACCGGTCGTATGATTGTTGTTCTGATCTCTTTAAGAAGCGTTTTGCATCCGCTCCTATCCTTGTTGCACCTGACGTCACTAAACAGTTTATTGTTGAGGTTGACGCGTCGGGGGTGGGCGTGGGAGCCATTCTGTCCCAGCGCTCCGATACTGACGAGGGGGTCCACCCTTGTGCGTATTTGTCTCATCGCCTGTCACCGTCGGAACGTAACTATGATGTGGCTAACCGCGAACTGCTCGCCATCCGTTTAGCCCTAGGCAAATGGCGACAGTGGTTGGAGGGGGCGACCGTTCCTTTTGTCGTTTGGACTGACCAAAGGAACCTTGAGTACATCCGTTCTGCCAAACGACTGAATGCGCGTCATGCTCGTTGGGCGTTGTTTTTCGCTCGTTTCGAGTTCGTTATTTCTTATTGCCCGGGTACTAAGAACACCAAGCCTCATGCTTTATCCCGTCTCTTTAGTTCTGCTGTGGCTTCTACCGATCCCGAGGGATCCTTCCTGTTGGGCGTGTTGTCGGGTTGACTGTCTGGGGAATTGAGAGACAGGCTAAGCAAGCACTCACGCACACTGCGTCGCCGCGCGCTTGTCCTAGTAACCTTCTTTTCGTTCCTGTTTCTACTCGTCTGGCTGTTCTTCAGTGGGCTCACTCTGCCAAGTTAGCTGGCCATCCCGGCGTTCGGGGTACGCTTGCTTCTATTCGCCAGCGGTTTTGGTGGCCTACTCAGGAGCGTGACACGCGCCGTTTCGTGGCTGCGTGTTCAGACTGCGCGCAGAAGAAGTCTGGTAATTTTTTTTTTGCTTCTGCTCCTGGTCTTGCTGGGTCTCAGTCTGTTCCCTGCCATCGCATCTCTCCTGTTCTTGTTCCTGCCCTTGCTGTGTCTCAGTCTGTCCCTAGTTGTTACTCTCCTGGCCTGTTTGGTTCTGTTTGCTCTTAAGCTTTCAGTTCTCTACCCGTGTCTCATTTTTTTTTTAGAGTAGTACCCTAGTTTCCCTTTTTATCGTTTTCCGTTACGGTCCTGAGGAGAGGAGTTGGGTTCTTTCTCGGGACGTGCTGGGCCGTTTGTGATCTATGATTTCCTCCGTTGCCGCCAGTGTTCCTCCTCGAGAGCGCCAGGAGGCGCTCGGTGAGTGGGGGGGTACTGTCATGTTTTGTCATATATTGTCTTGTCATTATGCTTTCCCTTCTGTTCGTTTCCCCCTGCTGGTCTTATTAGGTTCGTTCCCTTTTTCTATCCCTCTCTCTCCCCTCCCTCTCTCTCCTCTCTCTATCGTTCCGTTCCTGCTCCCAGCTGTTCCTCATTCTCCTAACTCACTCATTTAGTCTTTTTACACCTGTTCCCTATTTTGTCTTCTGATTAGAGTCCCTATTTCTCCCCTTGTTTTCCACTTCTGTCCTTGTCGGATCCTTGTCTATTGTTCACCGTGCTGTGTCTATGTATCGCCCTGTCGTGTCGTGTTTCCCTCAGATGCTGCGTGGTGAGCAGGTGTCTGAGTCTGCTACGTTCAAGTGCCTTCCCGAGGCAACCTGCAGTTCTTGATCAAGTCTCCAGTCTGTTCTCGTCATTACGAGTGGAAATTGTTTTATTTGATTGTATTTTTACTTTACTGGATTAAAGACTCTGTTTTCGCCAAGTCGCTTTTGGGTCCTCATTCACCTGCATAACATTCTGAAGAAAATACGCTCTTTATCTTTAACAAACTAATGTTTTTGCATATTTTCAGAACCTGCCTATGTTTAGGGGGGTTATAGGCTAGGCTAACCAATTCTAAATGGCACTAGCAGTTCGCAAAGAAGCACAAGTAGAAAACAGACAGGACGCAATTATTTCAAAACCGTAGCTTGAACACTTATTTCCCTACATATTTTCAACCAGTCCATTTTGAATTGGTGTTAAAACCTCACTTGACAAGGAATTTAGCTTGTGTATCCCATCAGTTAGTTACGTTTTTATTGACATGTATTTCTCTAGGTTAAATGGGAGCTTGTGTGCGCACTCAGCATGCGTGTGTGTGTATAGGGAGCGGTTGGAAAGCAATTCAGTTAGTAAGAAAGAGGGAAAGGTCATTTAGGGAGATGAACTGAGAGTTATTTTTTTGTTTTGCCCCATAAATGCACATGTACAAATGGAAAATTAGAGTCAAAGCAAATTAACATTGTCTTCAGGACAACATTTCATTTTTTATCTGGACAAAATGTCACTTACCCATCCGGGCAGCCATAAAGCATATTCCGCAAAAACGTTGTACAGTACTGCTTCTCCACCTGCTGTTTGGGGTTTTAGGCTGGGTTTCTGTACAGCACTTTGAGATATCAGCTGATGTAAGAAGGGCTTTAAAAATACATTTGATTTGATTTGATTACTGCATAAAGTACTAGTCAAACGTTTGGACACACCTACTCATCACAACTACGAAATAACACATATAGAATCATGTAGCAACCCAAAAAGTGTTAAACAAATCAAAATAGATTTTATATTTTATATTCTTCAAAGTAGCCAGATTTTGCCTTGACGACTTCTTCGCACGCTCTTGGCATTCTCTCAACCAGCTTCATGAGGTAGACAGCTAGAATGCATTTCAATTAACAGGTGTTCTTAATGCGTTTGAGCCAGGCAGTTGTGCTGTGACAGGGTAGGTGTGGTATACAGAAGATAGCCCTCTTTGGTAAAAAAAAACAACTTCATATTATGGCAAGAACAGCTCAAAAAAGAGAAACAACAGCCCATCATTTTGTTAAGACACGAAGGTCAGTATTTGCGGGAAAATTTCAAGAACATTGAAAGTTTCTCATAGTGCTGTCGCAAAAACCATCAAGGGCTATGATGAAACTATCTCTCATGAGGACCGCCACAGGAAAGGAAGACCTATAGATACCTCTGCTGCAGAGGATACGTTCATTAAAGTTATCAGCCTCAGAAATTGCATCCCAAACAAATGCTTCACAGAGTTCAAGTAACAGACACATCTCTACATCAACTGTTCAGAGGAGACTGCATGAATCAGGCCTTCATGGTGAATTGCTGCAAAGAAACCACTACTAGAGGACCCCAAATAATTAGAAAAGACTTGCTTAGGCAAAATTAGCCATTTTTGGTTCCAACCGCAGTGTCTTTGTGAGATGCAGAAAAGGTGAACGGATGATCTCCGCATGTGTGGTTCCCACCATGAAGCATGGAGAAGGAGGTGTGATGGTGTGAGGGTGCTTTGCTGCTGACAATTATTTATTTAGATTTCAAGGCACACTTTACCAGCATGGCTACCACAACATTCTGCAGCAATATGCCATCCCGTTTGGTTTGCCACTTGGTGGGGCTATAATTTGTTTTTCAACAGGACAATGACCCAACGCACCTCGAGGCTGTGTAAGGATATTTGACCAAGAAGGAGAGTGATGGAGTTCTGCATCAGATGACCTGGCCTCCAAAATCACCCGACCTCAACCCAATTGAGATGGTTTGGGATGAGTTGGACTTCAGATTGGAGGAAAAAATCAGCCATCAAGTGCTCAGCATATGTGGGAACTCCATCAAGACTGTTGGAAAAGCATTCCAGGTGAAGCTGGTTGAAAGAATGTCAAGAGTGTGCATAGCAGTCATCAAGGCAAAGGACGCCTACTTTGAAGAATCTCAAATATAAAAACAGTTTTGTTTTAACACTTTTTTGGTTCCCACATGATTCCACTAGTATTCTACACTGTAGACCATAGTAAAAATAAAGAATAACCCTTAAATGAGTAGGTGTGTACAAACTTTTGACTGGTACTGTATCTACAGTTTATTCAGAAAGTATTCAGACCCCTTTACTTGTTCCACATTTTGTTATGTTACAATCTTATTCTAAAATGGATTAAATAAAACATTTTCCTCCTCAATCTACACACAATATCCCATAATGACAAAACATAAAAAAGTTTAGAAAAAAACAGAAATACCTAATTTACATAAGTATTCAGACCCTTTGCTATGAGACTCGAAATTGAGCTCAGGTACATCCTGTTTCCATTGGTCCTCCTTGAGATATTTCTAGAATTTGATTGGAATCCAACTGGGGAAAATTCAATTGATTGGGCTTGATCTGGAAAGGCGCACACCTGTCTGTATAAGTTCCCACAGTTGACAGTGCGTGTCAGAGCAAAAACCAAGCCATGAGGTCAAAGGAATTGTCAGTAGAGCTCAGAGACAGGATTGTGTTGAGGCATAGATCTGGGCAAGGATACCAAAACATTTCGGCAGCATTGAAGGTCCACAAGAACACAGTGGCCTCCATCATTCTTAAATGGAAGACGTTTGGCAAGAGTCTTGGTGGTTCAAAACTGAGCAATCAGGGGAGAAGGGCCTTGGTCAGGGAGGTGACCAAGAAGCCGATGGTCACTCTGAAGGAGCTCCAGTGTTCCTCTGTGGAGATGGGAGAATCCAGAAGGACAACCGTCTCTTCATCACACCACCAATCAGGTCTTTATGGCCAGACGGAAGACACTCCTCAGTAAAAAGCACACAACAGCCCACTTGGAGTTTGCCAAAATACTCTCAGACCATGAGAAACAAGATTCTCTGGTCTGATGAAACCAAGATTGAACTCTTTGGCCTGAATTCCAAGAATCACATCTTGAGGAAACCTGGCACATCCCTACAGTGTAGCATGGTGGTGGCTGGGGCATGTTTTTCAGCGGCAGGGAATGGGAGACTCGTCAGGACCGATGGAAAGATGAACGGAGCAAAGTACAGAGAGATCCATGATGAAAACCTTCACCAGAGCGCTCAGGACCTGGCGCAAAGGTGCACCTTCCAACAGGACAACAAACCTAAGCACAGAGCCAAGAAACGCAGGAGTGGCTTCGAGACAAGTCTCTGAATGCCCTGGAGAGACCTGAAAAAAGCTGTGCCTCGACGCTCCCCATCCAACTTGACAGAGTCTGCAGAGAAGAATGGGAGAATTCCCCAAGCTTGTAGCATCATACCCAAGAAGACTCGAGGCTGTGATCTCTGCGAAAGATGCATCAACAAAGCACTGAGTAAAGGATCTGAATATTTATGTAAATTCTGTTCTGTTCTGTTTTTTCTACAAACCTGTTTTTGCTTTGTCATTATGGGGTTTTGTGTGTAGATTGATGAGGGGGAACAATGATTTAGAATAAGGCTGTAACGTAAGAAAATGTGGAAAAAGTCAAGGGGTCTGAATACTTTCCTAATGCTCTGTATATACTATCAAAGTGGAAGCCACCTCCATCAATCTATCACACTAATAATTTCCCTCTGTAAGTGTGAATAGGAGGCACGGTCTAACTGTGTGTGCGTGTGTGTGTGGGCATGCCCTTTTACACACACACATAAACATGACACACACACACAAGTGTCAGCGTAGCAGTAAAACAGGACTGAGTTAATTCCCAACATCATTTTTCCCAACATCATTTTTGCCAAACTATGAATGTCTTCATGGCCGCTCCTATGACATCGTGACAGTCACCATCTGTATTCAAGGTCTATGTTATGGCATTTTGATGAAAGACATACTAGTACAACATGACATTATGACTGCAATGGCATTTTAGATATGAATGTTGCGCGTAGTGTTTTGCATCATAATATGAGCTTCACTACTGAAACAGTCACGTGTTAGCATGTTGATTTCCTATAGAAGTTCATCCGTTTTGTTAGCAGATATTCTTGATCTATTTTAAAACGCTAAAGCTTTCATTTATTTTTCCTGAAATACCACCATTTGTTCAATATGTTGAAAAAAACATGTGTTTTACATTTTAGTCATTTGGAATACACTTTTATCTAGATCAACTTAGAGAAAGGTATCAGTTAACAGGCTCCCGAGTGGCACAGCGGTCTTAGGCACTGCATCTCTTTGTTAGAGGTGTCATTACAAACCTTAGTTTGATTCCAGGCTGTATCAAAACCAGACATGATTGGGAGTCCCATAGGGAAGCGCACAATTGGCTCAGCATCTTCCGGGTTAGGATTTGACCGGGTTAGACAATAATTAAATGATCAGTGAGAAATGTATTATACCTCCTACCACTCCTTTAATAAAGAGAACCTGATAGACAGAGAAAGTTGGGCCAAACTCTTCATTTAATGTCTAACCATTAAACACACATTGGTAAGCATGGCAAACCACGCATTCCCCTGCATTACAAATTCATTGTGACTGCATTTTAACTAAGAAATCAGCCGGGCTAGCTACAATGTCAATACGGATGTCTCTGGATGTCTTTAGTGGAGGGAGCGGGAGATGAGAGCGAGAGAGACACTGCAGCTTGGCATGACAGTTCTGCAAATAGTGGCATATTTGTAAGGGCAGCTATGAAAGGCGGAGAGGGGACAGTTTGACAGCTTTACAAACAAGGCCTAGATTTGCAAAGAGCATTTTGGGATGCAACTGCAAGACAAAATACTGTTACTTTTAAGACACAGTTTAACAAATACGTAACTCCAAGAGAGCCTTTGAGGTTGCATTGTTTGAAAGTCATTCACTGTTTATCTGGACCTGAAACTTTTGGGGAGGAAAAGCTGCTGCAAAACATGCATGTACACACACACACACACACACACACACACACACACACACACACACACACACACACACACACACACACACACACACACACACACACACACACACACACACACACACACACACACACACACACACACACACACACACACACACACACACACACACCATCATAAATTGCTCGTCATCTGTTTGATTTTCATAAAGCTGGCATTTGTCAGTTGGCCATAACGAGATGGAACTCCTTCCTGCCAACGATGCAGCTGCAGATGGGACAATGGCCATGACAAACACACTCTTGAGGAGAACACAGGGAGAACTCATTGCTTAATTGACATCAGGTTACAGTAACAACCAACAAGCCGGAGATGAGAGCTTTCTCTACACTGTCATATTGAATGAGATATTGCTACTGACCAACAATATATCAGTCTTAAATTGACCTTATGCAGCCCAAAGAGTATTGTGTGTTCCGTGGCTAATTCTGACAGTTGCAGTAAATGAAAGAATGAGGAACAGATTTGTTTCCAAAGATAAGTAGTGTCCTTCTGTCACATAAAGCTCTTGTAACAGTGCAAACAAATCAAAAGTCAAATCCTCAGAAACATCATAAAAGCCCACTGCAGGAAATGATCCTCATCTCCATGTTCCAAACCAGAGGAGAGGAAAGGTTTAGTTTAGAGAGTGCAGACAGGGGGACTGTAAAGTGATTGAGGCAACGGCCCCCTGAGCTCCGAGCGTGAGCTCCTGTAATAAAAGGCAGATGATTATTTAGAGAGAAGATTGCCACCATTAAACAGAGATTGATTCTGGGCAGGACTCTCTCTCTCTCTTTCTGACATACACACACACAGATGGATTCTGGGCAGGACTGTCAGAATATGGCCACAGAGGCCTCATATCTCTCCAACAAACACTTTATTGTATTTACTTCCAAAAGAATGGACCAGTGAGTACACAGCCTGAATATACAGCCTGTTAAAACAGTCATGCACCCTTACAAATGTGTGTTAGAGATTTTTTTTATCACTTTGATGCCATTTTAATTCATCTGCTCTTAATTGATTATCTATTAAATGTTTTGTAAACCTATAGATTTGACATATAAACTGGTTTGTCTCCTACAGATTCTGAGAACTACCTAAAGAAAATGTGACTGTAAAGTAGAAAAATATATGATACATACTCAAATGTACTACTATGATGATGATTATTATTTTATCTTTAATCTGATATTGAGATCAGATACAGATACAGTATTTTTGTGATTAAATCAATGTACTCATTATATTTCACAGTAAACTCATATTTTGGATCAATAGTTATGTGGTGAAAGATGTCTACAAACAAAATCAATACACAATGAAAAGTTTTGAATTTAAGACTGTCTGCGTTACAAGTGTTACCAGTTTAGAGTTTTGCACGAAGACAGCTCTCAATGAGCTGTATAAGGTCATAAGTAAACAAAAAAATGCTATTCTAGAAGTAGTGCTCCTAGTGCCCGAGGACTTTAATGCAGGCAAACTTGAATCCGTTTTACCTCATTTCTACCAGAGGAAAAAAAATCTAGACTACCTTTACTCCACACACAGAGATGCGTACAAAGCTCTCCCCGGCCCTCCATTTGGCAAATCTGACCACAACGATATCATCCTGATTCCTACAACTAAGCATTTTCCCCCTCAGGAGACTGAAAAGATTTGGCATGGTTCCCCAGATCCTAAAAAAATATACGGCTGCATACTGACGAGCTGCATCACCGCCTGGTATGGCAACTGCTCGGCATCCGACCGTAAGGCGCTACAGAGGCTAGTGCGTATGGCCCTACGATTAATCGCAGCTTCACTAAATAGTACCCGCAAAACACCAGTCTCAATGTCAACAGTGAAAAGGAGACTCCGGGATGCTGGCCTTCTAGGCAAAGTTCCTCTGTCCGGTGTCTGTGTTCTTTTGCCCATCTTAATCTTTTCTTTTTACTGGCCAGTCTGAGATATGGCTTTTTCTTTGCAACTCTGCCTAGAAGTCCAGCATCCCGGAGTTGTCTCTTCACTGTTGACGTTGAGACTGGTGTTTTGAAGGTACTGTTTAATGACGCTGCCAGTTGAGGACTTGTGAGGCGTTTGTTTCTCAAACTAAACACTCTAATGTACTTGTCCTCTTGCTCAGTTGTGCACCGGGGCCTCCCACTCCTCTTTCTAATCTGGTTAGTGCCAGTTTGCGCTGTTCTGTGAAGGGAGTAGGACACAATTGCTATTCCATGCAATTTTTTGCATGGAATAGCCTTCATTTCATTTCTCCAGATGAAATCTCGCGTCTTGTGACGGCCGGCCGCCCAACAACCTGCCCGCTCGACCCTATCCCCTCCTCTCTTCTCCAGACCATTTCCGGAGACCTTCTCCCTTACCTCACCTCGCTCATCAACTTATCCCTGACCGCTGGCTACGTCCCTTCCGTCTTCAAGAGAGCGAGAGTTGCACCCCTTCTGAAAAAACCTACACTCGATCCCTCCGATGTCAACAACTACAGACCAGTATCCCTTCTTTCTTTTCTCTCCAAAACTCTTGAACGTGCCGTCCTTGGTCAGCTCTCCCGCTATCTCTCTCAGAATGACCTTCTTGATCCAAATCAGTCAGGTTTCAAGACTAGTCATTCAACTGAGACTGCTCTTCTCTGTATCACGGAGGCGCTCCGCACCGCTAAAGCTAACTCTCTCTCCTCTGCTCTCATCCTTCTAGACCTATCGGCTGCCTTCGATACTGTGAACCATCAGATCCTCCTCTCCACCCTCTCCGAGTTGGGCATCTCCGGCGCGGCCCATGCTTGGATTGCGTCCTACCTGACAGGTCGCTCCTACCAGGTGGCGTGGCGAGAATCTGTCTCCTCACCACGCGCTCTCACCACTGGTGTCCCCAGGGCTCTGTTCTAGGCCCTCTCCTATTCTCGCTATACACCAAGTCACTTGGCTCTGTCATAACCTCACATGGTCTCTCCTATCATTGCTATGCAGACGACACACAATTAATCTTCTCCTTTCCCCCTTCTGATGACCAGGTGGCGAATCGCATCTCTGCATGTCTGGCAGACATATCAGTGTGGATGACGGATCACCACCTCAAGCTGAACTTCGGCAAGACGGAGCTGCTCTTCCTGCCGGGGAAGGACTGCCCGTTCCATGATCTCGCCATCACGGTTGACAACTCCATTGTGTCCTCCTCCCAGAGCGCTAAGAACCTTGGCGTGATCCTGGACAACACCCTGTCGTTCTCAACTAACATCAAGGCGGTGGCCCGTTCCTGTAGGTTCATGCTCTACAACATCCGCAGAGTACGACCCTGCCTCACACAGGAAGCGGCGCAGGTCCTAATCCAGGCACTTGTCACCTCCCGTCTGGATTACTGCAACTCGCTGTTGGCTGGGCTCCCTGCCTGTGCCATTAAACCCCTACAACTCATCCAGAACGCCGCAGCCCGTCTAGTGTTCAACCTTCCCAAGTTCTCTCACGTCACCCCGCTCCTCCGCTCTCTCCACTGGCTTCCAGTTGAAGCTCGCATCCGCTACAAGACCATGGTGCTTGCCTACGGAGCTGTGAGGGGAACGGCACCTCAGTACCTCCAGGCTCTGATCAGGTCCTACACCCAAATAAGGGCACTGCGTTCATCCACCTCTGGCCTGCTCGCCTCCCTACCACTGAGGAAGTACAGTTCCCGCTCAGCCCAGTCAAAACTGTTCGCTGCTCTGGCTCCCCAATGGTGGAACAAACTCCCTCACGACGCCAGGACAGCGGAGTCAATCACCACCTTCCGGAGACACCTGAAACCCCACCTTTTTAAGGAATACCTAGGATAGGATAAAGTAATCCTTCTCACCCCCTTCCCCCCCTTAAAATATTTAGATGCACTATTGTAAAGTGGTTGTTCCACTGGATGTCATAAGGTGAATGCACCAATTTGTAAGTCGCTCTGGATAAGAGCGTCTGCTAAATGACTTAAATGTAAAAAATGTAAATGTAAATTTCACAGAACAAGAATAGACTGGCGAGTTTCAGAAAAAAAGTTATTTGTTTCTGGCCATTTTGAGCCTGTAATCAAACCAACATATGCTGATGCTCCAGATCCTCAACTAGTCTAAGGAACATTGATCACAGCTGTAAGGTTTCTCTCCTGTGTGTATTCTCTGGTGTGATTGTAATGTATATAATTTTGAAAAGGTCTTCCCACAGTCAGAGCAGCTGTAAGGTATTTAGTGCTTCTTTAATCAGAACAACAGTTTTCAGCTGTGCTAACATAATTTCAAAAGGGTTTTCTAATGATCAATTAGCCTTTTAAAATTATAAACTTGGATTAGCTAACACAATGTGACATTGGAACACAGGATTGATGATTATTAATAATGGGCCTCTGTACGCCTATGTAGATATTCCATTAAGAATCTCATGTTTCCAGCTGCAATAGTCATTTACAACATTAACAATGTCTACACTGTATTTCTGATCAGTTTGATGTTTTTTTATTTGACAAAAATGTTTACTTTAAAAAAAAAAAACATGGAAATGGTAAGTTACAGCAAGCTTTTTAACGGTAGTGTATATATATTTATATTCCGGACTCCAATATTGCTCGTCCTAATAGTTCTATATTTCATATTTCTTAATTCCATTCTTTTACTTTTAGATTTGTGTGTTTTGTTGCGTATTGTTAATATATTACTGCACTGTTGAACACAATAATTTCACTACACTTGCAATAACATCTGCCAAACATTTGTATGCAACCAATACAATTTGATTTGATTTGACATATTTTTTCCCAGTACTTCTGGTCCCCTAACATAGGGGGACTATGTACAAAAAGAGCTGTAATTTCTAAATGGTTCAAACAATATCAATAAAAATACCCTAAAATGAAAGCTGACGGTCTACACTTTTACCTCATAGATATTGTATCATTTGAAATCCAAAGTGCTGGAGTACAGAGCCAAAACAACAAAACATGTGTCACTGTCCCAATACTTGTGGAGCTCACTGTATTTCCCACATAGTGCACTACTTTCGACCAGGGCCCTATGGGTCCTGGTAAAAAAGTAGTGCACTAAATAAAAAATAGGGTGCAATTTTGGTCGTGACCCTGGGCTGGGAATGGGAATGGCAGTCTATGACAATATCTCTATTAGGAGTGATGGATAGTGTCAGCACAGCGTTATTAACTGTCCCTCTGGTCTGGGATCAGTAGAGTGTAATGCCAGGCCTCCGCCACCATTCCCTTAATGTAGCCAACACTCTCTCACACACACACATCGTCAAGGCACTGCTGCCACCTCCATCTCCTCAGTCCTCACAGCCAAGTCAAGGTCGTACGACCAGATTAATTTAAAAACATATTAATACGCGATTTGTTTCAATTACCAATGGCCCGGGATACTGAGTAGGATTGGTGTGTGTGTGTGTGTGTGTGTGTGTGTGTGTGTGTGTGTGTGTGTGTGTGTGTGTGTGTGTGTGTGTGTGTGTGTGTGTGTGTGTGTGTGTGTGTGTGTGTGTGTGTGTGTGTGTGTGTGTGTGTGTGTGTGTGTGTGTGTGTGTGTGTGTGTGTGTGTGTGTGTGTGTGTGTGTGTGTGTGTGTGTGTGTGTGTGTGTGTGTGTGTGTGTGTGTGTGTGTGTGTTTGTGTTTGAGTGTGTGTGTGTGTTTGTGCGAGGCTGGGATAAGAATGCTTTGTGACATTACAGCAAAACACAAGATGGTAAACAAATGCACCTTTAAGCCAAGTGGCAAAAATAAGAGGTATTATTCATTCCATTTCATAGTACAAAGTCCATTACCTGGATGGGATAACTTTGCTTCATTATATACATAATTGCACTTATATTTCCCAGGCTTTCACACCATTCCAGGGTGCTGTCAATCCACAGGGCTCCGGAACATTCAGCTGATATTCTGTGCCCTTTTCACATTCTCCTTGGGGAACTGAAATAATAAATTGCATGACTTCACTGACCCATAACTCATAACATAAAAGGCAAAGGGGAGAGGAATTAGGACACCTCGCATGATTTCTATGCAAATCAATTATCAAACACACACAAAAAAAGGATACACCCGCACACAATCATGCAGACACACACACAAAAATACACTCCATTCTATCTACTGTTTTCCATCCACCCTGACCCCAAATGTGAACTGACATTAAATTGAAGAGTGAATCAAGGTATGAAAAAATACATAAATAGATAAATAAACAAAGATCAATGCGAGGGCATTTCGTGCAGCTGGGTGAACGTATAAAGGACGCTAATCATCTATTTTCTTTCTTTTCATTTCTGCTAATGTATTCCTCTTTGAAAAGTGGCACTTGGTCACAGTTTGCTGTGTGTAAAATAGATTCATTTAACGTAGATTAATATCAGTCCAACCATGTGTGTGATTATTCTGTTGGTTCAACCGAGATTAATTCAATTAAAGACAACTATGGGTTTCCTTTGAGAAAAGGTCATGTTAAATCGAGACACACTTGTTTTGTTCCCAACTGACTGAATGCATTAATTGGTTTTGTGACTGAAGACAATACTAAGAGTTCTTCACTTGTTCCCCAATCAAAGTTGTTACGGTACAGTAAATAACAGGGATTGCAAACATTCAAAGCAAATTGTTAAAGGATGTTGTCACGCCCTGATCTGTTTCACCTGTCCTTGTGCTTGTCTCCACCCCCCTCCAGGTGTCGCCCATCTTCCCCATTATCCCTGTGTATTTATACTTGTGTTTTCTGTCTGTCTGTGGCCAGTTCGTCTTGTTTGTTCATTGGGCCTACCAGCAGTTTGGCTCAGCTCCTGGTTTTCCCTCGTCTCACTTTTCTCATCCTCCTGGTTTTTGACCTTTGCCTGTCCTGACCCCGTACCCGCCAGCCTGACCACTGCCTGCCTGCCGTGCTGTAACTTTGCTCCACCTCTGGATTACCGACCTCTGCCTGACCTGAGCCTGCCTGCTGACCTGTACCTTGGCCTCTGCTCTGGATTATCCAACTCTGCCTGCCTTGACCTGTCGTTTGCCTGCCCCTGTGATTACAATAAACATTGTTACCTCACACAGTCTGTACTTGGGTCTTACCTTGATCCCTGATAGATGTTGACAGTCAATCTTTCATTTAGAGCAACAACTTGAATTATACTTATAGCAAGTCCTTTTTCTTCACCAGGTTGAAGGAGCAAAAATGAACAAGAACAAAAGAAGTTTAAAGGAATTCTAGAATCCTCCCCAAGGACTCTCCCCTGGCCATTCCAGATATTGAGGCAAAAATGACCAAATCAGTAGACAGAGACCCTGCTCATAAAGATCCAATAATCCCAAACCATAAGGGAAATTAGAGAGGAGAGCTGGAGTCAGGGAGGAAGCCAGAGCTGGAGGGCAGGCAGACAGACAAGGAGGGGGTAGTGGGCTTCTTTTTACAGTCCAGCTGTATCACTCTGTGTCTCAAATGGCACCCATTTGCCTTTATGGTTTGCTTCTTTTGACTAGGGCCCTGGTCAAAAGTAATGCATTATATAGGGAATAGGGTGGCATTTGGGACACAACCTCTGTCTCCATTATCCATCTTTGCACTCCCTCTCCCTCCCTCTACTGCTTGACTGCTTTAAGCCATCACAAATGTGCTCAGCTAGGACCAAGTGATGACCAACATGTAATGGAAGCTTTATACTGTGGCGTGCATTACGATCAGAGGTGTTAGTGATAAAGCTGCGTGAACACACACACACACACACACACACACACACACACACACACACACACACACACACACACACACACACACACACACACACACACACACACACACACACACACACACACACACACACACACACACAGAGAGAGAGAGAGACCCCTGCACACACGCCCCAATGTAAACAGGAGTGTGAATCAAAGAGTGGTGTTATCGGAGCGACAGGTTGACACCACAGACGGCCCTCTGTATTGACCGTCTAATCCCTCACAATAGGCTTTCACAACTTCCCTTGATCTCACAGTGACACAGATTTACGGGTGATTACTACTGCTTACCATGTCACGAACCCCATGTACACCAGGGACAGAAAGACCCCGTGAGACAGTGTAAGGAACTACAACTACCTACACACACCAGGGGTGGGAGAGAGATAGACATTCTCTGTTGACATGGAAACAGCCACTGCTGTCTGTCTATAGAACATCAGGGGTCTATAGAACACCCTGCCTACATCTGCTGCCAACACATGCCGCATCTCATGAGTTCACAGCAAAACCATTTCCCATGCGTTATTCAGAGAGTCACTAAAGTAGTGATTCACTGTAGCCTCATATGGTATCATAACATCTCATCTGCCCTTGATAGAAGGAACTGCATCAGATCTCCAATTCACCAAATATCCCAGGAGCCTTCTGGAGCTGTGACTCACCACACCACCCAGAGACTAAGCCGGCCAGACGGGGTTGATTCAGAGGCGGCTAGGCCCAACCCAGACTGTCAGAGCTGTCAGGAAGGCAGCCTAAAGGCGGAATGTAGTCCAATGTGTCTGTCTAGAGCCGCCTGCTCCATCTTCCACTCCACAGCATTGATTAAAGGGGCGTGAGATTGGTCTGGGGCACAGAGTGAGTGAGTGAGTGAGTGAGTGAGTGAGTGAGTGAGTGAGTGAGTGAGTGAGTGAGTGAGTGAGTGAGTGAGTGAGTGAGTGAGTGAGTGAGTGAGTGAGTGAGTGAGTGAGTGAGTGAGTGAGCGTGTGGTTGTGTGCATGTGCAATGGGTCTGGGACCCAGAATGAATCCTTAGGGGAAACCTGTTGAGAGCAGCTGAACAGAAGATGAACTGCCAGAGGTAATGAAGCTAGAGTTTCCCCTCTAGCCCCAATCCTGGACCTGTCCAATAGTTCACACTCTGATCACTCACATCTAAACTCCTAATTGCTCCACTGAGCTTCCCTATAACTGACTATTTTGATACATCCCAAATGGCACCCTATTCCCTGGGTTAGTTTGACAAGCTCCCATATGACTATATAGGGAATAGGGTACCATTTGGGAATTAGCCCAGACCATCCTGGTGTTGTAACGTCGAACCCCCCTACCATCCACCACTCCCCCATACCTCGGAGATGGACACACTAATACATTGACAGTG
Source organism: Oncorhynchus gorbuscha (assembly GCF_021184085.1). Lineage (NCBI taxonomy): Eukaryota > Metazoa > Chordata > Actinopteri > Salmoniformes > Salmonidae > Oncorhynchus > Oncorhynchus gorbuscha. The sequence continues at coordinate 37,628,772 of NC_060189.1, read as the reverse complement.
AAAATTGCAGAGGGAACGGGCTAGCCGGCCTGGTTTTGATTAATTGATTACCTTCCCGGGTTGGCCAACGCTTAATGACTGTGGATAACCTTTACATGCAGATTGTCTCAAAAGATAGTAACTTTGGTGAAGAATTGAATGAGCAACATCCATGGACCTATTCCCAGATAATGACACTGGTCTGCTTGCTTGTGTCGGCATCAAACAAATACATTTGACCCATTTACAAAAAAAATGACAGATTAAATGACAAATTACAAGCTTAAGAGAATATTTCCAGTTTGTTTCGAAAAATGGCATAGTGGATGTTTCAGTTAGAACAGAGACAAACTGCATTGTAATGTAATTATTGATTAAAGCACTGTTTTCTGTGACAGGGCCTATCGTCTCCTGGATAGACAACTGCACTACTGCACAATGAAAGGCCATTCATTTACACATTAGTTAATGTCCACCAGAGATGAGAAGATAAGTGATTTTAGCCATGCTTTGCATTAGATCCACCTATGGTGTCTCACTCATTTCACTGTTGAGTGACCCGGCTAACCCGATGTGCTGTCCTACGCCCCTCGGTGAAGCATTCGACTGACAACAAATATCAGAAATAATGAAATGATCAACTAACCTTCACTTTGGTTGAGATTGAGAAAAAAATCTTTGGGCAAACCTGTCTCGACACAAGGGCTATCAATATTTTTGTTAAGATTGAGAATAAAGCTTTGGGCAAACCTGTCTCGACACCAGGGCTATCAGAGTCTTTTTTTCCAAGTGGCCATTTCTGTAAAGGCCAATATAACATTAGTCAAAACCTGGTGTGCATGGCCAAAGAGCTCTAATTTCATAGCACCGCCTGGAGTTTGATAAACGGCATTGGCAATTGGATTGGAAACAGTGCTTTGGTCAGGTGACATGAAAATAGAGCTCTTTGGCCATGCATACCAGTGGTGGTTTTGGAGTTGAAAAACAGAAACATATGCAGAAAAGTACCTCATACCTAAGGTATGTTATGAGGCTATTTTGCTTCCAGTGGCCCTGGGGCCCTTGTTAAGGTCAACGGCATCATGAACTTTACCAAATACCAGGACATTTTAGCCAAAAACCTGTTTGCCACTGCCAGAAGGCTGACACTTGGCCGTAAGTGGATCTTCAAGCAAGACAATAACCCCAAGCACTAATCAAAATCCACAAAGAAATGGTTAATTGATCACAAAATCAGCATTTAGCAATGGCCTTCTCAGTCTCCGGACTTGAACCCAACTGAAAAGAGCAGATGAATGATATCAATGATCTGGAAAGATCCTTGATATTCCTCTCATTGCTCAGTGTCATTATCCTCGCAAGAGAAGCTAATCATTTTGACTGATTTATTTTGTTGATTTGTTTTGTGTTACTTGTTAAACAAAATATTTCTTTGAGCAATTGTATTAGTATAAAATAATATAATTTCCCAATTTTATTTTGCATGAAATATAGTTCAGTATTTGTATTAAATATTTTATACACTATCTTTATCAAGGGTGCCAATAATTATGGACCTGACTATATTTTCATTTGTGTGAGAGTGTGCATCTGTACTTCACTGTATGTGTTGTGACCCAGGCAATGCAGAGAGGCTATCGAGTGCTGTGTTCCACTCAGACTGGCAGCAGCTGGACTGGCAACGACAGAAGCTTCTTCTCCGTTCCTTCTCTACCCCTCCACTCTACTCTCCTCTCTTCTCCTCTTTCCGCCAGTATCCAGACTCTGTATCCAGCAGCAGCACTCTGACAGTGTGTTTCCTAGAGGACAGCCAGAGGCACATTAACATTCACACATGCAAAATGTGGTCACACTTCATTTGGATAGTCCATCTGTAGCTCTACAGATGGTCATATTATCAACAAACTATCTGTTGATAAGCAACTGCTTGCTAAGGTTACGGTTAGGGTTAAGGTTAGGGTAAGGTTTTGATTAAGGGTAAGGATTAAGGATAGAGTTAGGGCTAGGGTAAGGGTTATGATAAAGGTTAAGGTTAGGGTTAGGGATAGGGTTAGTAGATAGAGCATCTACAGATTAACTATAGACTATCCCAAAAATTGTACCTAAACATGTCAGCAATGCTACATCAAGACCACTACTCACTTCCTGTATATCAGGCAAGGTCAAAAGTAGTGCACTATATAGGGAATAGGATGCCATTTGGGACGCAGACAGAGAGAACGCTGAGCATATGTGTTTTTAATTGGGTCTAGGTAAGGTTGGATGTGTGCATTGGACTGTATGTGTATCAGTAGGTGTGAGGAGAGAGTTGACAACATTTTTTGAATATAGTGCATTAATATTTGAGCAGTGTACAAGCTGCTGTAGGTTACAGTTACAGTACTCTTCAGTCACCTTTCAGAGTACCAGTGTACCTACAGTACAAGTCAGCTCCAAGAAGACAACTTCTACTTAGAAGTTTATTCAGTGAGAAATGTTTCATAACTCATATTGCTGTTGAGCTCATATTTTAGTGCAACAATAAGATGACTATGCTAAAGCAGTGGTCGCCAATGATCTTCAAGGCATTCCTAGTCGATCAACACATTTTCAGTAGAAAAGCCAACGAACAATAAAGACTAAGCAAAGTGTTCCCATGAGACAAACTCTGCCTAACCGGCAGACCTTCAAATCTGTGACATAATCGAGTGCGCCTACTTACGCTGCCCAATCGAATAGCTCAAATCACAGTGTCTACAGATCTTCCGTGACCCTGGCCACAGCCAAGTTTAATAGGCTTACTAGCCTATGTAAGATTGAATAACTTTTAAAATCATGACCACAGAGAGACTGTCAATGAATACAGCACAGATATGCTGTTTTTATGACTGAGTTCATGTTTATATTCAACACTGTCACTGTTTTTATTCAACACTATTACAAAACACGCTTCTCTGTACTTCCGCTCGGGCTGCAGCGGCAATGAATGAGTAGCCAAGTATTGACAGCCCTGCGTTTTATGATTATTAGCAGAGTGATCTTGACTCAGAAAAGGTTGGTGACAAAGTAAAAAGAGAGATAAGACCACCTTGTTTGAAAATGTCTTGATACTCTGAACCATACGTCACAGTCAACTTTCTAATGAACAGACCACTCTGTCTGCAGCTCCTCTGGATTAGGCTACAATAGAATCCCCTATAGCTGGTTGTTGCAGACCTCTTCCTGTCTATACAAAGACCAAGACAAAATACCCAGCCATAAATTACTGCTTGACAATGAATCAACCAATAAATCTGCACGCTGAGAGTATAATTCATGTTGCTCTCCAGAGGAGAGGTGAGAACATTTAAACAGGATGGAACCTCTAGTTTCTTTTTTCTTTTTCTTTCTTTCTATAACTAGGCAAGTCAGTTTAAGAACAAATATTTATTTACAATTACGGGCTCCAACCTATAGTGCACTAATTTTGACAAGGGCCTATAGGGCTCTGGTAAAAAAGTAGTGCACTATATAGGTAATACGGTGCCATTTGGGACTAATTCAGTATTATGTAGTTGTTGCTATTCAGTGTTGTGCTTGGTAAGATATACTGCACCATACTGATAAGTACTGAACATTGCAAAACAGACAAATAGAAGCCAAGGTCAGTGCCAAAATCCTAAATAGATCAATTATGGTCTCCCTTCAATGCCAGCAGTGGTCCATAAACTATGTCATAAAAAGGCTTTATGTGGCCATGGCCGTTATTAGGTTTGACTGTATTAATGTTATATCAAAGCTGTAAACATATTATCTCTGTGCTGGTATAAGGTTATTCTGCATCCTAAATGGTAACATATTCCCTATTGGCCCTGATTAAAAGTAGTGCACTCGTAAGGAATAAGGTGTCATTTAGGACACAATTATTAACAGTAAAAAAAGCACACTTTGTGAAGGGCACTGAATGCCTCTGTTTTCAGAGAACACATTATGTACGGGAGTAAACGAGGCTTCATAAACCAACTATTTAATTCTTATCATTGGACTGTAATAAAATGCAGAAATGTTACTGCTGCCCCCACTCTATTGCTTACACTAAACCCCCACAGCAAGCGTAGAAGAGCACAGAGAGACCCTCAACAAACACACAAACATACCTAAACACTAAACGCATTGAATTAATAACAGTAAACGAATAAACTGACCGTATCTGCTGGTTGGCTCTGTGTTTTCAGGTTTGGCCCATCCAGGATGGAGTAACATGGCTAAAGCATAATTTGGTACAGAAAGCATCAGCGTTACACCAAGCAGTCTGGGAATGCATCCAAAATGGCACCCTATTCCCTATATAGTAAACTACTTTTGACCTAATGGGCCCTGCTCAAAGTAGTGCACTATAAAGGGAATAGGGTGCCATTTGAGACATAGCCTGGGCCTGGAGACAAGCAGACAAGCAGCTACTGCCAGCCCTGTCCTTGTTTTAGGTAAACACACAGACAGACCATTCAGCCAGCGCTGCTGCTATCTCAAACAGACATTACCATGCAGGGAAAAGCAAAGGGAGTATATCGCTATATGCCCAGTAGTGGTGCAGCTATTTTTTCGCCCTCACCTGCCCGCAATAGCTAATAACCCATCCGCAACCACCCAACTATAAGTGATAAAGTTCAAATCTGAGGCCCGCACCTGACCCTAATCCTCTAATATAGAAAATTTGCCGAAGGCTTCAGTCAGAGACAGTTTAAGGTGCAGGATTGTTTTTTTGCATGATTTAGCTATGTTTCTGCTTCTAATTTCCAACATTTTGGTACGCTATTTGTTAGTCAACTTGTCTATAATTGGAAACACACAGCTTCTCTTATGTCATTATACTCTATGTGTAACGGCGTTCTTCGTTTGTCGAAAGAGAGTCGGACCGAAATGCAGCATGGTGGTTACTCATGTCTTTAATGAAACAATCGCGAAACATGAAATAACTTATACAAATACAAAACAACAAATGGAACGTAAAAACCTATTACAGCCTATCTGGTGAAACTACACAGAGACAGGAACAATCACCCACGAAATACAAAGTGAAACCCAGGCTACCTAAATACGGTTCCCAATCAGAGACAACGAGAATCACCTGACTCTGATTGAGAACCGCCTCAGGCAGCCAAACCTATGCTACACCCCTACTCAGCCGCAATCCCAATGCCTACAAAGCCCCAATACAAAACACAACAATTAACCCCATGTCGCACCCTGGCCTGACTAAATAATTAACGAAAATACAAAATACTAAGACCAAGGCGTGACACTATGTTTCTCAAACAACTACATATACCCTTGCTCCCCAGAATAACACCATAAATAGATTAAATGCTTCAATCTAGTTCACATTGGTAAAGTTCTCTGTCATTTCTGCTTAATTCGCGGAGCAAAAACGTTTAGGGACCAGGAGGAAAATTAAATAACAAAAAAGGGGAATGATTTTCTGTGTAAAATGTCCCAATAACATCAGTTTGACATGTTGTAAGTAAAGAAAAAGCTGTGAAAATGACCCAACATGTTTCCTATAAGATATCACTTCATCTTGTATGCATATTTTATGTGGTTGAAATACTATCAGGTTTTATTATGCTGATAAATATAGCACAACTACAGAGAGTAAAAAAAAACAAGTAACTCAGTTCACTTTGTATTCATACTGCCCTTGCCTTTGAATGAAGACTCAACTCCTTTGACAGTTCACCACTTTTTGTGGCCTGAATCCTCTTTGCGTTTAGATAGGAACCAGCATCTTTTTCCAACATTCACTCAATGCACTCTGGGGTTTTACAAAGTGCAGGACAAGCCGTTCAATCAGAACGTGCTATAGGACAACTAGATTATCACGTTTCAGGAGAAGACCCAGATACAGACAGTTTGGAAGTAAAATAAATGTATTACTAGAACAGGGGGCAGGTAAAACGACAGGTAAAGGGCAGGCAGAAGTAATCCAAATCAGAGTCCATAAGGTACAGAACAGCAGGCAGGCTCAGGGTCGGGCAGGCAGGCAGAATGGTCAAAACTGTGAAAACAGGATCTAGAAAAAGACAAGAGCAAGGGGGGAAATGCTGGTAGGCTTGACAAAAAAACTGGTAACAGACAAACAGAGAACACAGTTATAAATACACTGGGGATAATGGGGAAGATGGGCAACACCTGGAGGGGGTGGAGACAAGCACAAAAACAGGTGGAACAGATCAGGTGTGACAGATATTGTATACCTAATCACATGTATTTTTTTATCTAGTAGATTGCATTTAGTTAAAAGATGAGACATAATAACTATAATCAGAAGATAATATTAACATGCAAATGTTATTGGTAGCATAATACATAGTAGAAGAATAATTGCAGATTTAATACATCTGTAATTTAGAATTGTATACCCTTTAAGAGTTAGTATTATTGATTCACCAAATATGTTGTCTTCTCACACTATTCAAACCCCACAATTGAATAAACAGTTCATGAAGCTCTTAGCCTATATCTGACATATTGCATAAAAATCATCTGAACATCATGGCAGTACAAAACTGCACACGTATTTATTGTCTGCGCATGCTTGACAATCACTAATCAATATCTAAAAACAGCACGTTTTTCCACGAACCTGCACATCATCATCTTCTCTCTTTTGTGGCACCAATGTGAGGGGTTATGGAAGATGAAACGGTGTTTCAGAAGTCTAGTGTGTGGTTGCGGGAATAATGACAAGCAAACCTGGGGAGCTTTGTGTTCACATTGCCCTAGAAACGGTTCACTTGACGTGCCATAGTCCTATTTGATGTCCCTGCTTTGTGCCTGTCGAATTTGTATGGCGCTTCATAATCATCACATATAACCTAGCCGGCATTGCTATCATCTTCTTTTACCACTTCACCAAATCCTTCCCAAACATTGCTTTTCCGGCCATCCCTTCTCTTTATTTTCAACTCTTCATTTCAGAGCTTTTCTCTTATTGAATTAAACTCCAACATTTTTCTTTTTGCCTCCTTGGATCGACTTTTTCTGCCTATTCACAAAAGAATTTGGCGAAAGCCATGCAGGCTATTTGGCGCGCATTCATTTAGGCCCTAAAGCTTATGCACTAATGCCGGATAGCCTAAAATAATGAATGGAAAACCTCAATGTAGCCTATAGATATAAAATGCACAAAAATGACACATGTATAGAATTTTTAAGGTATGGTTGTCTCTTTATTCAACCGGCCCCCAACCAAACCGCCTTTCATCCACACAATATTTATGGACCGTAAACCTGCCCGCCCTGTGGATATAACCATGGGGACTGAGGGTTATGAGTCAACCTGGACATCACTAGTGCCCTGGGAGCCACAATGAACTATTTTTAAACCGGACATTCCGAGCTGCGGTGGAGAGGTGAGTAAGGGGAGTCTTTGAGAGGGGGTATCCAAATTGTGCAATGTTGAATGGGTCTCAGTGTAAATGTTTGTTGGATTGATCACAAGTTACATGACTCAGCAAAATGAGTGTCATGAGTGAGTGGTTTATCCCATAGAATAAGATTGGGTAAAACAGGTTCATTCTAATTTCATTGTTTAGCTATTTGAAGTCCTGCAGGTAACACAGATGCATGAAACAATTGGTATTTATACAAAATGCTCCTCATCTTGTAGACTTAATCAATTACTTCATTAACAGTAATCGACCCATTACAAATTAGTCAAAAGGATATGTGACAGGCTCTGTGAACAGTGATACACTATCTTAACCCTGCATTTTATAGCCCGGTAATTACTAGGTAATAACTAGGCTTAAAACAAAAATATAACAAACAACTTTCTATCGCTGGATTCAGACTTTCAACATTTGGATGGACCTACTCACTGTTGTCTCTAGTGGTCAGTTTCCATATCTTCTCCTGACACCATCTGTAAAAGTTTGAGGGTTTTTAGGTGCCAAGCCAAATTTCTTCAGCCTCCCGAGGTTGAAGAGGCGCTGTTGCACCTTCTTCACCACACTGTCTGTGTGGGTAGACCATTTCAGCTTGTCAGTGATATGTACGCCAAGGAACTTGAAGCTTTCTACCTTCTCCTCTGCGCTCCTGTCGATGTGAATAGGGGGATGCTCCCTCTGCTGTTTCCTGAAGTCCACGATCAGATTCTTTGCTTTGTTCACATTGGGTGAGAGGTTATTTTCCTGGCACTACACTTTCAGGGCCCTCACCTCCTCCCTGTAGGCTGTATCGTCATTGTTGGTAATCAGGCCTACTACTGTTGTGTAGTCTACAAACTTGATGATTGACTACAAACTTGATGGCAGCCTTATCCCGCAAATTTGCCACAATGAAAATGCGGCTTCAGGTTTATGTGGTTTCCAGTTTGCATAATGTCCGGTGAAGTTCTTTGAGGGCCGTCGTGGTATCGCCATGAGGGGGGGGGGGGGGGTCTACACGGATTTGACAATACCCAAAGATAATTATCTTGGGAGATAATACAGTCTGCATTTGATTGTGAGGTATTCTAGGTCAGATGAACAGAAGGATTTGAGTTCCTGTATGTTATCACAATCACATCGTGAGTCGTTAATCATAAAACATACACCCCCGTCTTTCTTCTTCTTGTACTCGGAGACCACTCCGAGTACAACTCTTCTGCCGGAGATGTTTTTGGGTCAGCCTCTGGAATCAGTTCAATTGCCCTGGGGGGGTATGTACAAAGGATCTGATTCAGGAAAGTAATATTCTGGGTCGTAACGCTGGTAGTGTGGTGAGTTACCGCTGCTCTGATATCCAGTAGTTCTTCCCGGCTGTATGTAGTAACACAAAAACGTTTCTGGGCTAAAAATGTAAGAAATAACAATTAAAAAAAGACAATTCTGAAAAGTTTCCTAAGAGCTCGAAGCCCTCTCTGTCAGTGCCATTGTTCCATTGACACCCACAGCACCCAATGTCACAGAAAGGCCAAAAAGATAATCAAGGACAACAACCACCTGAGCCTGTACTGACCTTGCCGCTACCATCCAGAAGGCAAGGTCAGTACAAGTGCATCAAATCTGGGACAGAGAGACTGAAAAACACTGAAAAACAGTTTCTATCTCAAGGCCATAATACTGTTAAATAGCCATAACTAGCACATCACTAGCACAAGACTAAGGAGATGATTGTGGACAACAGGAAAAGGAGGGCCGAGCATGCCCCCATTCTCATCGACGGGGCTGTAGTGGAGCAGGTTGAGAGCTTCAAGTTCCTTGGTGTCCACATCAACAACAAAGTAAAATGGTCCAAACACACCACGACAGCCATGAAGAGGGCACAACAAAGTCTATTCCCCCTCAGGAAACTAAAAAGATTTGGCATGGGCATGAGATCCTCAAAAGGTTCTACAGCTGCAGCATCGAGAGCACTGGTTGCATCACTGCCTGGTACGGCAATTGCTCGGCCTCTGACCACAAGGCACTAGAGAGGGTAGTGCGTACAGCCCAGTACATCACTGGGGCTAAGCTGCCTGCCATCCAGGACATCTACACCTGGCGGTGTCAGAGGAATGCCCTAAAAATTGTCAAAGAACCCAGCCACCCCAGTCATAGACTGTTCTCTCTACTACCGCATGGCAAGCGGTACCGAGGTGCCAAGTCTTGGACAAAACGGCTTCTAAATAGTTTTTACACTCAAGCCATATCACTACTGAACAGGTAATGAAATGGCTAACTGGACTATTTGCATTGGCTAACCCTTCTTTTAAGCTACTGCTATTCTCTGTTTATCATATATGCATAGTCACTTTAGCCTGACTAACCTGTGTCTGCATGTAGCCTCGCTACTTTTATAGCCTCGCGACTGTATATAGCCTGTCTTTTTACTCTTGTTTTATTTATTTACTTACCTATTGTTCACCTAATACCTTTTTTGCACTATTGGTTAGAACCTGTAAGTAAGCACAGTTCTACACCTGTTGTATTCGGCGCACGTGACAAATAAACTTTGATTTGATTAGAGGCTGCTTCCCTATATTATATACATAGACTTGAAATCACTGGCCACTTTAACAACGGAACACTAGTCACTTTAATAATGTTTACATATTTTGCATTACTCATCTCATATGAGCCTTCTCTTGTCTCTACTCCTCCCGTTATGGGGTCTGAGACGCCGAAGCTTCCCACCATTAGCTCTGAAAAATTGAAAACTCTAGTCATTGGCGACTCCATTACCCACAGTATTAGACTTAAAACGAATCATCCAGCAATCATACACTGTTTACCAGGGGGCAGGGCTACCGACGTTAAGGCTAATCTGAAGATGGTGCTGGCTAAAGCTAAAACTGGCGAGTGTAGAGAGTATAGAGATATTGTTATCCACGTCGGCACCAACGATGTTAGGATGAAACAGTCAGAGATCACCAAGCGCAACATAGCTTCAGCGTGTAAATCAGCTAGAAAGATGTGTCGGCATCGAATAATTGTCTCTGGCCCCCTCCCAATTAGGGGGAGTGATGAGCTCTATAGCAGTCTCAAAACTCAATCGCTGGTTGAAAACTGTTTTCTGCCCCTCCCAAAAGATAGAATTTGTATATAATTGGCCCTCTTTCTGGGACTCACCCACAAACAGGACCAAGCCTGACCTGCTGAGGAGTGACGGACTCCATCCTAGCTGGAGGGGTGCTCTCATCTTATCTACCAACACAGACAAGGCTCTAACTCCTCTAGCTCCACAATGAAATAGGGTGCAGGCCAGGCAGCAGGCTGTTAGTCAGCCTGCCAGCATAGTGGAGTCTGCCTCTAGCACAGTCAGTGTACTCAGCTCAGCTATCACCATTGAGACCGTGTCTGTGCATCGCCCTAGGTTGGACAAAACTAAACATGGCTGTGCTCGCCTTAGCAATCTCACTAGGATAAAGACCTTCCTGTCATTATTGAAAGAGATCATGATACCTCACGTCTCAAAATAGGGCTACTTAATGTTAGATCCCTTACTTCAAAAGGCAATTATAGTCAATTAACTAATCACTGATCATAATATTGATGTGATTGGCCAGACTGAAACATGGATTACTAAACCTGATGATTTTAATGTGTTAAATGAGGCCTCACCTCCTGGCTACACTAGTGACCATATCCCCCCTGCATCCCGCAAAGGCGGAGGTGTTGCTAACATTTACGATAGCAAATTTCAATTTACAAAAAAAAAATACGTTTTCGTCTTTTAAGCTTCTAGACTAGAATAATTTATGCAGCCTACTCAATCACTTTTTTATAGCTACTGTTTACAGGCCTCCTGGGCCATATACAGCGTTCCTCATTGAGTTTCCTGAATTCCTATAGGACCTTGTAGTCATAGCAGATAATATTCTAATCTTATCTTTCTAATATTCACATGGAAAAGTCCACAGACCCCCTCCAAAAGGCTTTCGGAACCATCATCGACTCAGTGGGTTTTGTCCAAAATGTCTCTGGACCCACTCACTGTTACAGTCATACTCTGGACCTAGTTTTGTCCCATGGAATAAATGTTGTGGATCTTAATGTTTTTCCTCATAATCCTGGACTATCTGACCAACATTTTATTACGTTTGCAATTGCAACAAATAATCTGCTCAGACCCGAACCAAGGAACATCAAAAGTTGTGCTATAAATTCACATACAACACAAAGATTCCTTAATGTCCTTCCAGATTCCCTCTGTCTACCCAAGGACGCCAGAGGGCAAAAATCAGTTAACCACCTAAATGAGGAACTCAATTTAACCTTGCGCAATACCCTAGATGCAGTTGCACCCCTAAAAACTAAAAACATTTCTCACAAGAAACTAGCTCCCTGGTACACAGAAAATACCCGAGCTCTGAAGCAAGCTTCCAGAAAATTGTAACGGAAATGGAGCCACACCAAACTGGAAGTCTTCCGACTAGCTTGGAAAGACAGTACCGTGCAGTACCGAAGAGCCCTTACTGTGGCTCGATCATCCTATTTAATTGAGGAAAATAAGAACAATCCGAAATTCCTTTTTGATACTGTCGCAAAGCTTAAAAAGCAGCATTCCCCAAGAGAGGATGGCTTTCACTTCAGCAGTGATAAATTCATGAACTTCTTTGAGGAAAAGATCATGATTATTAGAAAGCAAATTACGGACTCTTTAAATCTGCGTATTCCTTCAAAGCTCAGTTGTCCTGAGTCTGCACAACTCTGCCAGGACCTAGGATCAAGAGAGACGCTCAAGTGTTTTAGTACTATATCTCTTGACACAATGAAGAAAATAATCATTTATCATCATCTCTAAACCTTCAAGCTGCATACTGGACCCTATTCCAACTAAACTACTGAAAGAGCAGCTTCCTGTGCTTGGCCCTCCTATGTTGAACATAATAAACGGCTCTCTATCCACCGGATGTGTACCAAACTCACTAAAAGTGGCAGTAATAAAGCCTCTCTTGAAAAAGCCAAACCTTGACCCAGAAAATATTTAAAAAACTATCGGCCTATATCGAATCTTCCATTACTCTCTAAAAATCTGTTGCGCAACAGCTCACTGCCTTCCTGAAGACAAACAATATATACGAAATGCTTCAGTCTGTTTTTAGACCCCATCATAGCAACGAGACTGCACTTGTGAAGGTGGTAAATTACCTTTTAATGGCATCAGACCGAGGCTCTGCATCTGTCCTCATGCTCCTAGACCTTAGTGCTGCTTTTGATACCATCGATCACCACATTCTTTTGGAGAGATTGGAAACCCAAATTGGTCTACACGGACAAGTTCTGGCCTGGTTTAGATCTTATCTGTCGGAAAGATATCAGTTTATCTCTGTGAATGGTTTGTCCTCTGACAAATCAACTGTACATTTCGGTGTTCCTCAAGGTTCCGTTTTAGGCCCACTATTGTTTTCACTACATATTTTACCTCTTGGGGATGTCATTCGAAAACATAATGTTAACTTTCACTGCTATGCGGATGACACACAGCTGTACATTTCAATGAAACATGGTGAAGCCCCAAAATTGCCCTCGCTGGAAGCATGTGTTTCAGACATAAGGAAGTGGATGGCTGCAAACTTTCTACTTTTAAACTCGGACAAAACAGAGATGCTTGTTCTAGGTCCCAAGAAACAAAGAGATCTTCTGTTGAATCTGACAATTAATCTTAATGGTTGTACAGTCGTCTCAAATAAAACTGTGAAGGACCTCGGCGTTACTCTGGACTCTGATCTCTCTTTTGAAGAACATATCAAGACCATTTCAAGGACAGCTTTTTTCCATCTACTTAACATCTCAAAAATCAGAAACATTCTGTCGTGTTCTAGGTTAGATTACTGCAATGCTCTACTTTCCGGCTACCTGGATAAAGCACGAAATAAACTTCAGTTAATGCTAAATACAGCTGCTAGAATCCTGACTAGAACCAACCAATTTGATCATATTACGCCAGTGCTAGCCTTCCTACACTGGCTTCCTGTCAAGGAAAGGGATGATTTCAAGGTTTTACTGATAACCTACAAAGCATTACATGGGCTTGCTCCTACCTATCTCTCTGATTTGGTCCTGCTGTACATACCTACACGTATGCTACGGTAACAAGACGCAGGCCTCCTAATTGTCCCTAGAATTTCTAAGCAAACAGCTGGAGGCAGGGCTTTCACCTATAGAGCTCCATTTGATTGGAATGGGTCTGCCTACCCATTGTAAGAGATACAAACCCGTTCTCAACCTTTACTCTTTACTGAAGACTCATCTCTTCAGTGGGTCATATGATTGAGTGTAGTCCGGCCCAGGAGTTGGAAAGGCTCTGGAGCAACGAACCGCCCTTGCAGTCTCTGCCTGGCCAGTTCCCCTCTTTCCACTGGGATTCTCTGCTTGTAACCCTATTACAGGGGCTGAGTCACTGGCTTACTGGGGCTCTTTCATACCGTCCCTGGGAGGGGTGCGTCACTTGAGCGGGTTGAGTCACTGATGTGATCTTGGGTTGGCGCCCCCCCCCTTGGGTTGTGCCGTGGCAGAGATCTTTGTGGGCTGTACTCGGCCTTGTCTCAGGATGGTGATTGAAGATATAATATATAATAATATTAATAATATATGCCATTTAGCAGACACTTTTATCCAAAGCGACTTACAGTCATGTGTGCATACATTCTACGTATGGGTGGTTCCGGGGATCGAACCCACTACCCTGGCGTTACAAGCGCCATGCTCTACAAACTGAGCTACAGGACCACCCTAGATATCCTAGATATCACTCTAGTGGTGTGGGGGCTGTGCTTTGGCAAAGTGGGTGGGGTTATATCCTTCCTGTTTGGCCCTGTACGGGGGTGTCCTCGGATGGGGCCACAGTGTCTCCTGACCCCTCCTGTCTCAGCCTCCAGTATTTATGCTGCAGTAGTTTGTGTCGGGGTCTAGGTTCAGTTTGTTATATCTGGAATACTTCTCCTGTCCTATTCGGTGTCCTGTGTGAATTTAAGTGTGCTCTCTCTAATTCTCTCTTTCTCTCTTTCTTTCTTTCTCTCTCTCGGAGGACCTGAGCCCTAGGACTTCTAATTCACTGTATCACAATTCCAGTGGGTCAGAAGTTTACATACACTAAGTTTACTGTGCCTTTAACCTGAAAGGCCGCTCAGCAAGGAGGTAGCCACTGCTCCAAAACTGCCATAAAAATCAACTGCACCTGGGGACAAAGACCGTACTTTTTTTGAGAAATGTCCTCTGGTCTAAAGAAACAAAAACATAACTTTTCGGCCATAATGACCATCATTATGTTTGGAGGGAAAGGGGGGGGGGCTTGCAAGCCGAAGAACACCATTCCAACCGTGAAGCACGGGGGTGGCAGCCTCATGCTATGGGGATGCTTTACTGCAGGAGGGTCTGGTGCACTTCACAAAATAGATGGCTTCATGATAAAGGAAAATGATGTGGATATCTCAAGACATCTGTCAGGAAGTTAAAGCTTGGTCGCAAATGGGTCTTCCAAGTGGGCAATGACCCCAAGCATACTTCCAAAGTTGTGACAAAATGGCTTTTATGAGCAACAAAGTCAAGGTATTGGAGTGGCCATCACAAAGCCCTGACCTCAATCCTATAGAAAATGTGTGGGCAGAACTGAAAAAGTGTGTGCGAGCAAGGAGGCCTATGAACCTGACTCAGTTACACCAGCTCTGTCAGGAGGAATGGGCCAAAATACACCCAACTTATTGTGGGAAGATTGTGGAAGTCTACCCGAAACATTTGACCCAAGTTAAACAATTTAAAGGCAATCCTACCAAATACTAATTGAGTGAATGTAAACTAATGACCCATTGGGAATGTGATGAAAGAAATAAAAGCTGAAATAAATAATTCTCTGCTATTATTGTCACGCCCTGGCCTTAGTTATCTTTGTTTTCTTTATTATTTTGGTTAGGTCAGGGTGTGACATGGGGGATTTATGTGTTTTGTCTGGTCTAGGATTGTATATATATGGGGCTGTTTCCTTTCTAGGTAGTTTTTAGGTCTATGGTTGCCTAGATTGGTTCTCAATTAGAGGCAGCTGTCTATCGTTGTCTCTGATTGGGAACCATATTTAGGCAGCCATATTCTGTGGGTATTTTGTGGGTGATTGTCTTCTGTCTTCGTGTCATTGCACCCGATAGGACTGTTTCGGTTTTCACATTTGTTGTTTTGTATTTTGTTGTCTATATTAAAGATGTTGAACACTAACCACGCTGCATTTTGGTCCTCCTCTTGTTCCCAGGAAGAAAACCGTTACAGAATCACCCACCACAACAGGACCAAGCAGCGTGGTAACGGGCAGGAGAGGCAGTGATGTCAGGATTTCTGGAAATGGGAGCAGAATCTGGACTATACAACTTGGGAAGAGATAGACAGGTGGGCGGTCGACCCAGGGAGAGTGCTGGAGCCCGCCTGGGATTCGCTGGAGCAGTGCGAGGTGGGTTACAGGAGAATGGAGTTGGAGAAACGAGCACGGCGCCGCGGTAGGAAGCCTGAGAGTCAGCCCCAAAAATATATTGGGGGGCGCACAGGAAGTATGGCAGAGCCAGGTAGGAGACCTGCACCAACCTCCTGTGCTTACCGGAGAGCGAGAGGGACGGGGCAGGCACTGTATTATGCTTTGGAGCGCAAGGTGTCACCAGTGCAGTTGCATAGCCGGGTGCGGTACATACCAGCTCCTCATATCGGCTGGGCTAGAGTGGGCATCGAACGATTTGGTCTATCCAGTGCCACCTACACGCATCAGCCCTCCGGTGGCAGCCCCGCGCACCAGGCTTCCTGTGCGTGTCCAGAGCCCAGTACTCCCTGTTCCTCCTCCCAGTAGCACCAGTGCCGTCACCACGCACCAGGCCTACAGTGCGCCTCACCCGTCCAGAGCTTCTAGAGTCTCCCACCTGTCCAGAGCTGGCGGCTCCTGGCTGACTACAATTATTCTGACATTTCACATTCTTAAAATAAAGTGGTGATTCTAACTGATGTAAAACCGCAAAATTGTACTATGATTAAATGTCAGGAATTGTGAAAACGGAGTTTAAATGTAGTTGTCTAAGGTGTATGTAAACTTCCTACTTCAACTGTACGTTGTAATAAAAAAATCATTTAACCAGGTAGGCCAGTTGAGAACAAGTTCTCATTTATAACTGCGACCTGGACAAGATAAAGTGAAGCAGTGTGACAGTAACAAAAACACAGAGTAACACATGAGATGAACAAACGTACTGTCAATAATAATAATAGAAAAATCTTTATGCGGTGTGAGCAAATGAAATAAGGAGGTAAGGGAATAAATAGGCCAATAGTAGCGAAGTAATTACAATTTAGCAATTTACACTAAGGTGATACATGTGCAGAGTAGAATGTGCAAGTAGAAATACTGGTTTGCAAAAGAGCAGAAAAACAAAAACAAATATGGGGATGAGGTAGGTAGTTGGTTGGATGGGCTATTTCCTGATGGGCTGTGTACAGCTGCAGCGATCGGTAAGCTGCTCTGACAGCTGACTTTTAAAGTTAGTGGGGGAGAAATAGGTCTCCAACTTCAGTGATTTTTGCAATTCGTTCCAGTCATTGGCAGCAGAGAACTGGAAGGAAAGGCGACCAAAGGAGGTGTTGGCTTTGGGGATGACCAGTGAAATATTCCTGCTGGAGCACGAGCTATGGGTGGGTGTTGCTATGGTGACCAGTGAGCTGAGATAAGGCAGAGCTATACCTAGTAAATACTTATAGATGACCTGGAGCCAGTGGGTTTGGCAACAAATATGTAGAAAGGACCAGCCAACGAGAGCATACAGGTCGCAGTGGTGGGTAGTATATGGGGCTTTAGTGACAAAACAGATGGCACTGTGATAGACTTCATCCAATTTCTGAGTAGTGTGTTGGAGGCTAATTTGTAAATGACATTGCCAAAGTCAAAGATCGGAAGGATTGTCAGGTTTACGAGGGTAAGTTTGGCAGCATGAGTGAAGGAGGCTGTTGCAATCGGAAGCCGATTCTAGATTTAATTTTGGATTGGAGATTTTTAATGTGAGTCTGGAAGGAGAGTTTACAGACTAGCCAGACACCTAGGTATTTATAGTTGTCCACATGTTCTAGGTCAGAACCATTCAGAGTAGAGATGCTAGTCGGGCGGACGGGTGCGGGCAGCGATCGGTTGAAGAGCATGCATTTTGTTTCACTAGCATTTAAGAGCAGTTGGAGGCCACGGTAGGACTGTTGTATGGCGTTGAAGCTCGTCTGGAGGTTTGTTAGCAGCTCTGCACCCTCGTCTGCATCCACAGAAGGGCCAAATGTATACAGAATGGTGTCGTCTGCATAGAGGTGGATCAAATAATCAACCGCAGCAGGAGCAACATCATTGATATATACAGAGAAAAGAGTCGGCCCGAGAATTGAACCCTGTGGCACCACCATAGAGACTGCCAGAGGTCCGGACAACAGGCCCTCCGATTTGACACACTGAAATCTATCTGAGAAGTAGTTAGTGAACCAGTCATTAGATAAACCAAGGCCGTTGAGACTGTCGATAAGAATGTGGTGATTGACAAAGTCGAAAGCCCTGGCCAGGTCAAGCTGCACAGTACTGTCTTTTATTGATGGTGGTTATGATATAGTTTAGGACCTTGGGCGTGGAAACAAGATTGCATAGATGAGAAGGGACGGTGGGATTCGAAATGGTCGGTGATCTGTTTGTTCACTTGGCTTTTAAAGATTTTATAAAGGCAGGGCAGGTTGGATATAGGTCTGTAACAGTTTGGGTCTAGAATGTCTCCCCCTTTGAAGAGGGGGATGACCGTGGCCGCTTTCCAATATTTAGGAATCTCAGATGATACAAAAGAGAGGTTGAACAGACGAGAGCCCATCCAGCCGCGGCTCGAGGGGTTGCAACAATGGTGGGAGATAATTTTAGGAAGAGAGGGTCCAGATTGTCTAGCCCAGCTGATTTGTAGGGATCCAGATTTTGCAGCTCTTTCAGAACATCAACTGTCTGAATTTGGGTGAAGGAGAAGCGGGAGAGGGCTTGGGATAGTTTCTGTGGGGGGTGCAGAGCTGTTTGCCAGGGTTGGGGTAGCCAGGTGTAAAGCAAATCCTCGATTATCGTGGATGTATCAGTGGTGACAGTGTTTCCTAGTCTCAGTGCAGTGGGCAGCTGGGACGAGGTGCTCTTGTTCTCCATGGACTTTACAGTGTCCAAAAACTTTTTGAAATTAGTGTTGCAGGATGCAAATTTCTGTTTGAAAAAGCTAGCCTTTGCTTTCCTAACTGACTGTATGTATTGGTTCCTGACTTCCCTGAAAAGTTGGGCCAGGTCGATTAGAAATGCCTGGCCAAAATATACATTTCCAGTCAAAAGTTTGGACACACCTACTCATTCCAGGGTTTTCTTTATTTTTTACTACTTTCTACATTGTAGAATAATGGTGAAGATATCAAAACTATTAAAAAGACTCACAGCGAAATATACATTAGACCAAAACATGAGGCAGGTGTGTAAGTGGTCCTAGCTGTACCCTGCATAATCAACCATTGAGACCAGAGAATGTGCCTACAGAGCCTACAGAGCCTATGAAACCTTGGTGTGCCTCTCGTCTTGTCATTCTCCCCATCAACTTCTGGGTCACTGATATGAAGCGCCCGTGAGATAGTCAGAAACCGTTTACAAGACATGGCAGTCATGGGGAAAGGCAGTTGATAGAGAGCTGACGTTTTCCAGTAGTCTCTTAGAGTTTTCAACTTCACCAGCCCCATGTAAAAGTAGCAGAAAAGGTCTGACATGGAAATGGTCTTCCATGCCTCTTTCTTTCCTGCTGATTCTTAGCCCCATACTTATTGGTGTTCTCCACCAGGGAATCAACAACTGACGAGGTGAAAAACAGTTGAAAAAGTTGAAGGGGGCTGTACTTTGCAGTCATGTCTAGTTGAGGTCCTGGCTGCCTTTTGGGAGCAGAAACATGACTTCCGTCTGGGAGTCAAGATTCATCTTCCTGAAGAAACTCTGACTCGCTGTCTGTAATGATATTCGTCTGCTGTTAGAAGAGAGGCAGACCGAAATGCAGCGTGTAGGTTACTCATGACCTTTAAAAAAGATAAAGCGGTACATGAAATAATTGAAAATACAAAAACAACAAACAAGTGAAACAAATTACAGCCTATCTGGTGACTAACACAAAGACACGAAATACAACGCGCACTCAGGCTGCCTAAATACGGTTCCCAATCCGAGACAACGAGAATCAGCTGACTCCAATTAGGAATCGCCTCAGGCAGCCAAGCCTAACTAGACACACCCCTACTAATACACACTCCTAATTAATACAAACCCCAATACGAAATACAACATAAACCCATGTCACACCCTGGCCTACCCAAACATATAACAAAAACACAAGATACAATGACCAAGGCGTGACACTGTCTCGATCAATTTCCTCTATAATTTGGGTTAAACCTGTATATCTAGACTTTGTTTTTAGCTTTTCCTGATTTATTCGCCATAATTTAAATATTTAAACTTGTTGAATATGTACTGCTATGCGTAACACTCGTGGCTCCGTCAAGTAGGATTTGCAATGGCGAATGAACCTCTTTTACACCAGAGTTTACGACAAAGGCTGGTCTTCGAACGTATAGCCATTACATATTGCCGTTTATCTCAGCTCATTGGCTACCTTCCAAGCTAGATTTCAAGATGATCAGTGGTCATTGGGCCAAAACACAGTCAATCAACAATAGACCGGTCCTACCATTGGTACGCAATGAGGTCATTGATTGGTGTCTTCAAACCGATTTGTTTCGGTCAATACGTCCCGGGAAAAGAACCATCATGTATGATTGTGTTAGTAACAACCAGAGGATTGCAATGAAACTAACTATGACTGGATAAACGCTTGTTTAGTGTGTGTAATTACCACGAATGCTTCGTCCAAAGTTGAATGAGAAATCACAACGCAACCGGTTTACAAATGTTTCATGTTAGGCTATAAAAATTGATTTTATCAAACAAAACGAACATTCACTGTGTAATTAGGACACTTGGCATTGCCACCAGAGGAAGATCTTCAATGGTAAGCAATTTATTTTGTTATTTCTGACTTTCGTGACGCTAATGGTTGGTTGGAAAATGCTAGTAATACTTGTGTGTGTGTGTGGGGCGCCGTCCTCAGAAAATCGTATGTTTGTCACGCCCTGACCATGGTTTGCTTTGTATGTTTATTTTGGTCAGGGTGTGATCGGAGTGCGAATTCTATGTTGTATGTCTAGTCTGTCGGTTTCTGTGTTTGGCCTGATATGGTTCTCAATCAGAGCAGGTGTTAGTCATTGTCTCGGATTGGGAACCATATTTAGGTAGCCTGTTTTGTCATTGTGGGTTAGGGGTGATTGTCTATGTTATGTTGCTTGTTAGCACAGTGTTTGAGTAGCGTCACGGTTGTCACTTTGTTGTTTTGTAGTGTTCAGATTTTCCATTAAAATTACAAACACATACCACGCCGCATCTTGGTCCGATCCTTACTCCTCTTCAGACAAAGAATCTGCTGTGACAATGTTTGCTTTTGCAGTAAACCTTTTTGAAATCTAACGCAGTGGATGGATTAATAAGTGTTGGGAAAGTTATGATTAAATGACTGAACAAATCATTTTAAATGGAACTGTAACTAAGTAAACTTATACTCTGTTTTTATTATATCTGATTAACAATATGAGTTCATACGATGGGATTGTGTGACACAGACAAGGAGTAATTCAATTTAATGAACACCATTCCAACTAGGAAGAAAGAAGTGGACTGTGTAAACAGATAAGGTCGTTAACCTATGGTTGAACCGACGAAACTTAGCTCTGGGGTTTTTAGATAAGACAGTTCCATTCCTAGGTTTTCTGTTAATTAGAACTGTCAGCGAAGTGGTGATTGATAATGTTGAGGGGTCAAAAGTTACCTGGGAGTGTGTTAGTAAGTTAGAATGAACTTTTCACCTCACTTTGTCCCTGTCGAGAGGTGGGGTTTCTGTTAAGCAATGAAATGACGTCATGTTTTGTATATAAATTGTTGCTCGTGGTGAAGTGGCAGCGCGCTCCGAGAATAAATTATGTTACCTATTATTGAAAAGACTGGTCTCCGTCTATTTTATGCAAACAAGAATCTTACAAATTCTCATAAAATAGATTAAGGGTTTTCAATTCATGAAAACACATTGGCATCATTAAATTACAGTAACAATAAGATGTTCATCTTTTAAATTATGTAAGATACATGTATTTACAAGAATGTTTAATACAACGAATGGTGTATTCAAAATGTTAGCTCTCTGCGGTTTCACCGGATGTTGGCCTGGTGGGACGTGAGCGTCTCTCCTACCCTAGAGAGGTTAAGTACTGGTAGTATTTATTTAGTAAATAAATAATTAAGCCAATTTGTATATCACTGATTCATCACTTAGGCTAGGGTCAGTGCAGATTTACGAGGTCAACGACATTCAGAATAAGACTGATATGAGGAAATTATTGGTTGATGACTGGTATGATATCGATATATTCTGATATTAACTTCATTAAACTTTTCCTGTGGTGTCCCAGATTCCTAATGATTTAAGTGTTACATGATTAATTTAATTGGGTAACAATTAAGCGTTATGTAATTATTTATACATAGCATGTCATCAAGTTAATGATAGTCATGTCTCAACACAGGTATAAAATGTGATACAGGTATAGAATGTGAACAGGTCTACTGTGTGTTTAGCTTCTGATTTACTCTGTCACATCAAGGAGCCGTCACTTATTTACAAATATTCCCCCAGGATGTGGTGTCCAAAAATCGACCCCTAAATTTTTTTACCCCTTGAAGACATTTAATCATATGAAATGACCTCAGAACAACAATCTGACAACAATGAGACTCAACCAAACCACAAACCAAGAGAAGTAATGGAAGAGAAAACATTATTTTTGTCTTGGCAGTGACTGTCATCTGAGATGTGATGGTCTACAGTGTGACAGAAGGAAACAGCATTATGAGTCTATCTGGAACTATAGACTCTAGATCACTGGGAGGGAGGGGATGACTGTGCATGGCTCAAAAGATGGCTGCCGTAGCCAGTAGATCTCTTATTTCTTCCTCCAGTCTACATACAGGCAGCTCTAAATCATTCATTATACTCCACAGCAGCCCTCCCTTTCCCCATGTCTCAGCCTTCCATTCCTTCATCCTGCCATATCCAGACAAACAGTTTTATCACACTGTTGTCAGAGAGATGAACAGAAAAATACAAACCAATGGTTGACAGAATATGGAGAGAGAGAGAGCTGGCATGATCGCACCACAGCTCATCCAGTTAAATAACGTGCATGTATAAAATATACAAATATATATATGTGTGTATTGTCACCTGATGTAGATGAATTGGGAATAAAATACTAAATGTATGATACCTCTGTCAGATGAACATAACTCAAATCAAATTTATTTATATAGCCCTTCGTACATCAGCTGATATCTCAAAGTGCTGTACAGAAACCCAGCCTAAAACCACAAACAGCAAGCAATGCAGGCGTAGAAGCACGGTGGCTAGGAAAAACTCCCTAGAAAGGCCAAAACCTAGGAAGAAACCTAGAGAGGAACCAGGCTATGTGGGGTGGCCAGTCCTCTTCTGGCTGTGCCGGGTGGAGATTATAACAGAACATGGCCAAGATGTTCAAATGTTCATAAATGGCCAGTATGGTCGAATAATAATAAGGCAGAACAGTTGAAACTGGAGCAGCAGCACGGTCAGGTGGACTGGGGACAGCAAGGAGTCATCATGTCAGGTAGTCCTGGGGCATGGTCCTAGGGCTCAGGTCCTCAGAGAGAGAGAAAGAAAGAGAGGATTAGAGAGAGCATATGTGAGGTGGCCAGTCCTCTTCTGGCTGTGCCGGGTGGAGATTATAACAGAACATGGCCAAGATGTTCAAATGTTCATAAATGGCCAGTATGGTCGAATAATAATAAGGCAGAACAGTTGAAACTGGAGCAGCAGCACGGTCAGGTGGACTGGGGACAGCAAGGAGTCATCATGTCAGGTAGTCCTGGGGCATGGTCCTAGGGCTCAGGTCCTCAGAGAGAGAGAAAGAAAGAGAGGATTAGAGAGAGCATATGTGAGGTGGCCAGTCCTCTTCTGGCTGTGCCGGGTGGAGATTATAACAGAACATGGCCAAGATGTTCAAATGTTCATAAATGACCAGCATGGTCGAATAATAATAAGGCAGAACAGTTGAAACTGGAGAAAAGCATACTTCAGAAAGTTTGCACACCACTAGACTTTTTCCACATTACAGCCTGCATTTAATATGGATACAATTTGGATTGTGTGTCATTGGCCTACACACAATACCCCATAAATAATTCCACTCTCTTCTACAATAAAAAGAGGACAGAGGATACGCTCCCACTTACAATAAACTTGCACACACTGGACCTGCACTGTATAGCCTAGTGATACTCCTCATTGTCAGTTAATCTCATTGCACCGCTGACATTCATCAGATTATTTTTCACATTTGTCAGTTAATCTCAATGCACCACTGACATTCATCAGATTATTTTTCAAATTTGTCAGTTAATCTCAATGCACCACTGACATTCATCAGATTCTTTTTCAAATTTGGAATGATGTTTTTAAACACACATACAATTCTCTGTAAGGTACCTCAGTCAAAAAGTGAATTACAAACACAGACTCAACAACAAAGACCAAGAAGGTTTTCCAATGCCTCAGAAAGAAGGGCACCTATTAGTAGATGGGCAAAAAAAGCAGACATTGAAATAAAAAAAGTTATTATTTACACTTTGGATGGTGTTTCAATACACCCAGTCGGTGCAAAGACATAGGCGTCCTTCCTAACTCAGTTGCTGAAGAGGAAGGAAACCACTCTGTGATTTCACCATGAGGCCAATGGTGACTTTAAAACAGTTACAGAGTTTAATGGCTGTGTGATAGGAGAAAACTGAGTATAGATCAACAACATTGTAGTTAGTCCACAATACTAACCTAAATGAAAAGTAAAAAGAAATAAGACTGTACAGAATTTTTAAAAATCCAAATGATGCATCCTGTTTGCAATAAGCCACTCAAGTAAAACTGCAAAACATGTGGAAAAGAAATTAACTTTATGTTCCGAATACAAAGAGTTATTTTTGGGGCAAATCCAACACAACACATTACTGAGTACCACTTTTCATATTTTGAAGCATGGTGGTGGCTGCATCACGTGATGGGTATGCTTGTAATTGGCAAGGACTAGGGAGTTTTTTGGGGGGGAGAAACATAAGCAAAATACAGGTAAGCACAGGCAAAATAATAGAGGAAAACCTGGCTCAGTCTGCTTTCCAATAGACACTGTGAGTCAAATTCACATTTCAGCAGAACAATAACCTTACATCTCCCTCGCTAACTTTAAGCATCAACTGTCAGAGCAGCTTACAGATCACTGCACCTGTACACAGCCCATCTGTAAATAGCCCACTCAACTACCTCATCCCCATATTGTTATGTGTTTGCTCTTTTGCACCCCAGCATCTCTACTTGCACATTATCATCTGCATATCTATCACTCCAGTGTTAATGCTAATTGTTTCGCCACTATGGCCTATTTATTGCCTTACCTCCCTAATCTCACCACATTTGCATATATTTTTCTATTGTGTTATTGACTGTACCTTTGTTTATCCCATATGCAACTCTGTTGTTGTTTTTGTTGCACTGCTTTGCTTTATCTTGGCCAGGTCGCAGTTGTAAATGAGAACTTGTTCTCAAATGGCCTACCTGGTTAAATAAAGGTGAAAAAACACTGGAGTTCCTTACCAAGACAACATTGAATGTTTGTGAGTGGCCAAGTTACAGTTTTGACTTAAATTGTCTTGAAAATCTATGGCAAGACTTGAAAATGGCTGTCTAACAATGACCAACAACCAGCTTGACTCAGGGGTTAGAATAGTTATGTAAATTAAATATTTCTGTATTTCATTCAGAAATATATATATATATATATATATATATATATATATATATATATATATATATATATATATATATATATATATATATATATATATATATGAAAAATATGGTTTTCACTGTCATTGTGGGTGACAGTGTGTAGATGGGTGAGATAAACAATATCTATTTAATCCATTTTCAATTCAGGCTGTAATAAAACAAAATGTGGAAACAGTCAAGGGGTTTGAATATTTTCTGAAGGCACTGAACATGCCCCAAATAGCACCCCAGTGACTACACTGAGTGTACAAAACATCAAGGACACCTTCCTAATACTGAGTTTCCCCCCCTCTTGAAACTGTTGAGTGTGAAAAACCAAGCAGTGTTGCAGTTCTTGATACTAACTGATGCACCTGGCATTACCATACCCTATTCAAAGGAACTTAAATCCGTTGTCTTGCACATTCACCCTCTGAATTTACCCAAATTAGCATCATAAAAAATCTGTAAATTTAAGCTAGAGATAAAGAAAAAAGAAAAATACATACGTTATTTTATCTTTCGTCTCTCTGTTGTCTGGTCCAAAAGACTATGACATTTTTGCTGTCCGCAGCATTGAATGCAAGGGAAGCCAAAGAGTATAAAATAATAGCCAACCAGTGTTGAACTAAACTGAGTGAGCTCAACAGTGAGTGGTCCCGCTAAACCAAAACAAAGTGTCAAGGGAAGCCAGCTTGGATTTGGAGTCACTCCTATCAAATTGCATTAAGAGCATACGTCATTGACAGAAACAACTTGAATTGTTGAATCTCGTTATGTTGTTGTTGTAATAATGGAGCTGTGAGTCAGGAAGCAGGTGTAGGTGAAACGTTTAATAAAACAACAAAACCAGGAGCGAGACAATTCCATGTGGCTACTCACCAGTACGCAAGAATAATACCAACTGGTGAGTGAACATAAGAGAGTGACACATACAGTGGGGCAAAAAAGTATTTAGTCAGCCACCAATTGTGCAAGTTCGCCCATTTAAAAAGATGAGAGAGGCCTGTAATTTTCATCATAGGGACACTTCAACTATGACAGACAAAATGAGAATAAAAAAATTATGGTGGAAAATAAGTATTTGGTCAATAACAAAAGTTTATCTTAATATACTATTTGTTGGCAATGACAGAGGTCAAACGTTTTCTGTAAGTCTTCACAAGGTTTTCACACACTGTTGCTGGTATGTTGGCCCATTCCTCCATGCAGATCTCCTCTAGAGCAGTGATGTTTTGGGGCTGTTGCTGGGCAACACAGACTTTCAACTCCCTCCAAAGATTTTCTATGGGGTTGAGATCTGGAGACTGGCTAGGCCACTCCAGGACCTTGAAATGCTTCTTACGAAACCACTCCTTCGATCCATATGTTGCGAGATGTAGAAGGCTAATGTTAACTAGCTAACTTTGCCCATGAAAGGAAGTTAGGCTAGCAAGCAAGCAAGCATTTTAGCCAGGTAGCCTAGGACAACAAAAAATAAGAGTGTGTACTGTATGACAGAGTGATAGACCGTTTTGTCAACATGAAGGAGAAGATGAAGACATTGGTGTTTCTCCACAAGTAGGGTGAGTTAACATGTTTTTTCTACTAGCACAACGTGCACAAACGTGCACACACACACACACAAATCAATATGATGGACAGCCACATCATATTTAGCTTACGTTGATTGGAATAAATTGGTACTGGAATTTTGGAGACAACTCCTTTTCTTTTTGACTTGCAGTTACTCTCCATGGTTCTAAATCAGTAGTTGATAAGTGATCAAAACATTTCAGAAACATTAACTTGCTTCACCATGCTGTA
The DNA here is from genome assembly GCF_021184085.1 of Oncorhynchus gorbuscha. Taxonomy (NCBI): domain Eukaryota; kingdom Metazoa; phylum Chordata; class Actinopteri; order Salmoniformes; family Salmonidae; genus Oncorhynchus; species Oncorhynchus gorbuscha. Next base: position 37,601,564 of record NC_060189.1, on the reverse strand, counting down.
TGTCATGAAACTGTTTGTTTCATGCAATATGCTGTGTGGACTTTACCGGACAGAGGTTGCTTTTCAGTTTTGTGATGAAACAAATGTGTTTTCTTATTGTCTCTGCCTTTAGAACTCATGATGGCGCCAGAGGGTAGGACTGCCATCTTATCGGCTCTCAACCAATCATTCTATTTTGTTTGCTTTTTCGCGATGTTTGTAACTTGTTTTGTACTACATAATATTGCTGCTACCGTCTCTTATGACCGAAAAGAGATTCTGGACATCAGAACCGGGATTACTCACCTCAAATTTGATGAGTTCCTCTTCAATTAATGTATATTCTATCAACGGGACATTAAAAACGGTAAAATACTATGTTTCGCCAAACGACGACATTAAGAATATACAGCTGGTGGGTTATACACTCTATTGGCAAGACAGAACAGCAGCCTCTGGTAAGACACAGGGCGGGGGCCTATGCATTTATGTAAACAACAGCTGGGGCATGATATCTAAGGAAATCTCAACATTTTGCTTGCCTAAGGTAGAGTATCTCATTATAAACTGTAGACCACACTATCTACCTAGGGAGTTTCTGTATTTTTCGTAGCTGTCTGCATACCACCACAGAGCGAAGTTGGCACTAAAACCACACTCAATGAGCTGTATTCCGCCATAAGAAAGCGGGAAAGCGCTTACACAGAGGCGGCGCTCCTGGTGGCCGGTGACTTTAATGCATGGAAACTTAAATCAGTTTTACCAAAAGTTAAATGAGCAACCAGAGGGAAAACATTTCTAGACCACCTATACTCCATACACAGATGCGTACAAAGCTCTTCCTCGTCCTCCATTTGGCAAACTGACCATAACTCTATCCTCCTGCTTATAAGCAAAAATTAAAGCAGGAAGCACCAGTGACTCGGTTCATAAAAAGGTGGTCAGATGAAGCAGATGCTAAACTACAGGACTGTTTTGCTAGCACAGACTGGAATATGTTCCGGGACTCTTCCGATGCATTGAGGACTACACCACATCAGTCACTGGTTTTATCAATAAGTGCATCGAGGACGTTGTCCCCATAGTGACTGTATGTACATACCCCAACCAGAAGCAATGGACTTCAGGCCACATTCACACCGTGCTAAAGGGTATAGCTGCCGCTTTTAAGAAATCCCACTATGCCCTCCAGCAAACCATCAAACAGGCAAAGCCACAATACAGATCTAAGATCGAGTCATACTACAAAGGCTCCGAAGCTCGTCGGATGTGGTAGGGCTTGCAAAGTATTAGACTACAAAGGGAAGCACAACTGAGAGCTGCCCAGTGACACGAGCCTACGAGATGAGAAATAACTTCTATGCTCGCTTCGAGGCAAGTAACACTGAAACCTGCATCAACTGGTTCAGATGACTGTGTGATGCTCTCCGCAGCCAATGTGAGTAAAACCTTTAAACAGGTCAACATTCACAAGGCTGCTGGGCCAGACGGATTACCAAGATGTGTTCTCCGAGCATACGCTGACCAACTGGCAAGTGTCTTCACTGACATTTTCAACATCTCCCTGTCCGAGTCTGTAATACCAACATTTTTCAAGCAGACCACCATTGTCCCTGTGCCCATGAACACTAAGGTAAACTGCCTAAATGACTACCGACCCGTAGCACTCACGTCTGTAGCTATGAAATGTTTGAAAGGCTAGTCATGGCTCACATCAACACCCTTATCCCAGAAACCCTAGACCCTCTCCAATTTGCATACTGCACCAACAGATCCACATTGCACTCCATGCTGCCTTTTCCCACCTGGACAAAAGGAACACCTACCTGAGAATTCTGTTCATTGACTACAGCTCAGCATAGTCATTTCAGGGCCAAGCCTGACTCCAACACCATCATTAAGTTTGCGGGCGACACAATGGTGTTAGGCTTGATTACCAACAACGATAGGGAGGAGGTCAGAGACGTGACAGTGTGGTGCCAGGACAACAACCTCTCCCTCAACATGAGCAAAATAAAGAGGCTGATCGTGGACAACAGAAAAAGGAGGGTTCGAGCACGTCCCCATTCACATCGACAGGGCTGTGGTGGAGCAGGATGAAAACTTCCAGTTCCTTGGTGTCCACATCACCAACAAACTATTATGGTGCAAATACACCAAGATAGTCATGAAGAGTGGTCGACAAAGCCTATTCCCCATCAGCAGACTGAAAAGATTTGGCATTGGTCCTCAGCTGCACCATCGAGAGCATCTTGACTGGTTGCATCACCTTCTGGTACGGCAACTACTTGGCATTCCAACCTCAAGGCGCAACAGAAGGTAGTGTGTATGGCCCAGTGCATCACTGGGTTCAAGCTTCCTGCCATCCAGGACCTTTATACCAGGCGGTGTCAAAGGAAGGCCCTAAAAATGGACTGTTCTCTCTGCCGCACGGAGGCGGTACCGGAGACTAGGTCCAAAAGGCTCCTTATCAGCTTCTACCCGCAAGCCATAAGACTGCTGAACAGTCAATCAAATGGCTACCTGGACCATTTGCATTGACTGATCCCCCTTTTTTACGCAGCAAATACTTGCAAAAGTCCATATTATGGCAAGAACAGGTCAAATAAGCAAAGAGAAATGACAGTCCGTCATTACTTTAAAGACATGAAGGTCAATCAATCCGGAAAATTTCAAGAAGTTTGAAAGTTTCTTCAAGTGCAGTCGCAAAAACCGTCAAGCGCTATGATGAAACTGGCTCTCATGAGGCCTGCGGTAACGGTTTTCTAGTGGTGAAGGAGAGTCGGACCAAAATGCAGCGTGTAGATTGCGATCCATGTTTAATCAAATAAACGTAGCACGAATCAATACAAAAACACTACAAAACAATAAACGAAACGAAAACCGAAAACAGCCGATACTTGTGTCAACTAACACAGCACAAGGACATCAAGACACTCAGGACAATCACCCACAACACAACCAAAGAATATGGCTGCCTAAATATGGTTCCCAATCAGAGACAACGATAAACACCTGCCTCTGATTGAGAACCACTTCAGACAGCCATAGACCTACCTAGAACACCCCACTAAGCTACAATCCCACTACATACACACCACATACAAAAATCCATGTCACACCCTGGCCTGACCAAATAAATGAAGATAAACACAAAATACTTCGACCAGGGCGTGACAGAACCCCCACCCCCTAAGATGCGGACTCCCGAACGCACCTCAAAACGATAGGGAGGGTCCGGGTGGGCGTCTGTCCATGGTGGCGGCTCCGGCGCGGGACGTGGACTCCACTCAACCACTGTCTTAGTCCCTCCTCGCGTCCTTGGATAGTCCACCCTCGCCGCCGACCATGGCCTAGTAGTCCTCACCCAGAACCCCACTAGACTGAGGAGCAGATCGGGACTGAGGGGCAGCTCGGGACTGAGGCAGCTTGGGACTGAGGGGAAGCTTGGGACTGAGGGGAAGCTCGGGACTGAGGGGAAGCTCAGGAGTGAAAGGAAGCTCAGGAGTGAAAGGAAGCTCAGGAGTGAGAGGAAGCTCAGGCAGGTTGATGGATCTACCAGATCCTGGCTGACTGGCAGATCCTGGCTGACTGGCGGATCCTGGCCGACTGGCGGATCCTGGCCGACTGGCAGATCCTGGCTGACTGGCAGTTCTGGCAGATCCCGGCTGACTGGATGATCTGGAAGAGTCTGGCTGACTGGCAGATCTGGAAGAGCCTGGTTGACTGGCAGATCTGGAAGATTCTGGCTGACTGGCAGATCTGGAAGATTCTGGCTGACTGGCAGGTCTGGAAGATCTGGCTTCTCCACGCTGACTGGCGGCTCTGACTGCTCCACGCTGACTGGCGGCTCTGGCTGCTCCATGTAGGCTGACAGCTCTGGTGGCTTCTTACAGACTAGCAGCTCTGGCGGCTCCTTGCAGACTGGCAGCTCCTTGCAGACTGACAGCTCCTTGCAGACTGACAGCTCTGGCTGCTTCATGCAGACTGACAGCTCTGGCTACTTCATGCAGACTGACAGCTCTGACTGCTCCTTGCAGACTGACAGCTCTGACTGCTCCATGCAGGCTGACAGCTCTGGCTGCTCCATGCAGACTGACAGCTCTGGCTGCTCCATGCAGGCTGGCAGCTCTGACTGCTCCATGCAGGCTGACAGCTCTGGCTGAGCTGAACAGACAGGAGACTCCGATAGCGCAGGAGAGGAGAAAGGCTCCGACAGCGCTGGAGAGGCGGGAGACTCCGACAGCGCAGGAGAGGCGAGGCGCACTGTAGGCCTGATGCGTGGTGCTGGCACTGGTGGTACTGGACCGAGGACACGCACAGGAACCCTGGTGCGGAGAGCTGCTACTGGAGGGCTGGGGTATGGAGGTGGTACTGGATAGACCGGACCGTGCAGGCGCACTGCTGCTCTTGAGCACCGAGCCTGCCCAATCTTACCTGGTTGAATACTCTCGGTCGCCCTGCCAGTGCGGCGGGGTGGAATAGCCCGCACTGGGCTATGCAGGCGAACCGGAGACACCGAGCGCAATGCTGGTGCCATGTAAGCCGGCCCAAGGAGACGCACTGGGGACCAGATGCGTAGAGCCGGCTTCATGGCATTTGGCTCGACGCTCAATCTAGCCCGGCCGATACGCGGAGCTGGAATATACCGCAACGGGCTATGCACCCGCACTGGAGACACCGTGCACACCACAGCATAACACGGTGCCTGCCCAGTCTCTCTAGCCCCCCAGTAAGCACAGGAAGTTTGCGCAGGTCTCCTACCTGGCGTAGCCATACTCCCTGTGAGCCCCCCCAATAATTTTTTGGGGGCTGACTCCCGGGCTTCCTTGCCAACCGTGTTCCCTCATATCGCCGGCTCCTCTCTCCGGCTGCCTCTGCTCTCCTCGCTGCCTCCACTTGTTCCCATGGAAGGCGATCCCTTCCCGCCAGGATCTCCTCCCATGTGTAGCAACCCTTGCCATTGAATATATCGTCCCATGTCCATTCCTCATTGCGCCGCTGTTGCTGCCTTTGTTGCTTCTCCTGCGGCTCCTGCCTGTTGACACGCTGCTTGGTCCTGTGGTGGGTGATTCTGTAACGGTTTTCTCGTGGTGAAGGAGAGTCGGACCAAAATGCAGCGTGTAGATTGCGATCCATGTTTAATCAAATAAACGTAGCACGACAATCACGACGATCAATACAAAAACACTACAAAAAAAACACTACAAAACAATAAAAGAAATGAAAACCGAAAACAACCTATACTTGTGTCAACTAACATACCTTAAGGGAAGATTTCGGCAGTACCTGTATGGTTAGTGAGAAAGTCCATATTGCAAATGTACGGTCCCTTACTAGACGTCCGAAATCGTTTGTAAAATTCGGCGTCGGGCCGAGCGGCAGGGCCGGACCTACCAGGAAGTCATCAAATGAACTTTGTCGGACATTCGGTTTCCGTTTTACAAAAATAATAAGATTTAGGTCATTTTTCCGATGTCCCGGAAATTCCCACAAAAGGGCATAAGCAATCATATTGCTATTGGACAAAACATCACGATTCACGACGGGGCCTTATCTCGAAAACTGAAAATATTTAGAAGCCGAAACTCGGTGAGCGTAGGGGCGGCATAATGGGCAGTTGGCCCCGAACAAGATGGCGTCTAGGCCTCAACGGTTTTTGAGTTATGGCCATTTATCTGGGATTAAAGGTCCAAAATGAAAATAGAGAAATTATTTTTCCACTTCACGTCAAAGTCAAGGAGCCTCCGGTGTCAATAAAAAAAGAACCAGCCATTTATCTATCGTCATTTAAGAGAAATCGTACAACGACACCTTGGTGATGTTCACGGATAGGTGTTTTTTTTTTCAACGGTTACAGATCCAGTTGCAGGGTGTTCTTACGAATCTTTTTAAAGTGTGCTGCGGAGCTCTGCGAGATTTCTGTGATTTTCTATGATTTTCTGAAATAACACACACTCACTAAACCCTCCGTAAATAACTCAGTTCTTAACGTAAAGACTTAAAACTCAGGATTCTGTAAAGGCATACCCCAATCATGATATGAGTTTATTTATAGCTTCCTGTGCCAACCGGAAGTGCCTTTAATGGTGTCACAGTGGCAGTTTCCATGGGTTAAAAAGGTCAGATCTTTTCAAAACTTCATATGTGTGACTAGGTAACCATCATGAACTGTAAATCAGTCATTTCTCCCAACAGATGTCAAAGAAAATCTCTCACACGCACACACAGCAAGGATGGAGTGAAAAGTGCGGTTCTCAAAGACACAGAGTGCAGGCAATGGCATAAACATAATAATCTCTAGGCCGTGCTGAGTTCAACGAGATATCCCGCTTGACCGTAGCTCGCTCGGTCTAAGCGCAGCGACCATTAGAAAAGTAGGCCCAAAATGAAGCCTGCCCCACAACGTCATTTGCTTTTGGGTGACAGTGAGAGAACCGTTAGGGTGAGAAGCACAATTCGACCTCAGGTACGTGCCTAAGGTCCTTCCGATCCGTGCAAGCCTAACGTTGACCGTGTGGCATTAACCCTTAATAGTTAAAAGAAGGTGTTTACTTCAAAGAGTTTGCATTGACTTCTCTTCCCATAGGAATACATTGCCTTTACCCCTAAATTCAACCTGAAGTCTATATGGGTTATGAATGCCGTATGAACCTGTCTTTGGTAACAGTCCATCAGGCCAGTATGAGGTCTACCTGTGTTGATTCTAAGCTTCCTGGACCAACCGGAAGTGGTTAAAATCACCCTAAAAATGTTTTTCCATTACCTGCCTGCAGTTTGATAGACATAGTGCATTCAACCCTGTGTAAATCAGTCAATTCTTAACGTAAGGACTTAAAACTCAGGATTCTGTAAAAGCATAGCCCAGTGAGGATATGTGTTGACTTATAGCTTCCTGTGCCAACCGGAAGTGCCTTAATTGGTGTCTCAGGGGCTGTTTCGAGGGGTTAAAAAAGTCAGATCTGTCCAAAACTTCATATGTGTGATTAGGCAACCCCCATGAACTGTAAATCAGTCATTTTTCCCATAAAATTTCAAAGGAAAACTAAATCACACAGACACACAACTTGGAAGGAGGGACGTATTGGGGTTTGTAGATACAGACAGTGCCTCCAATAGTTAGCTTTGTTCGAGCTAAAAAAGAACCGTCAGACCTAGAGTTCCGAAACTTTAGAAACCTGTTCTAGACCTCGGGTCGATAGTGCGTGGTGAGTTAGGTGGCTCTAGAAGGTTCTCGGACCGAGAAATAGCCTCGTACATTTGCAATGACTTCAATTCATTTTGACCATTACGAAAATGGCGACATTTAGAAAAGTCTCAGAGACACAAGACTAGGTGCATTGAAACCGGCTCGGCCCATAGAGACGGACCCCAACGTTTCGGTCCGATAGCTCATTCAAGGACCCCATAGCAAGGCATGGAAAAAAGTGGATTTTCAGCACCAATTAGGGTTTTACTCGGGCACCGAAGGACCTATCGAGCCGAAACTCGGGATTCGGGGTCGCCTCAGCTAGGCCTTCACATAATGTCTGACCTGGACCCGCAGCTAGAACGTAACTATGTGTTTTACGTTTTTATTATGTTTTAAACTAAAGGCGCTGTGAATTATGGGCCTGCTCTGACATATATGATAGTTGGCTTCTAAATGAGTTGGAAAAAGTGGGTTTGGTGTCAATTGTTATCAATTTGGTGTCAAAATGACATCTAATTGACTGATGGACACTGACTTGCTAGTTGACTTTTGTACATTTGCAATATGTTTAAACGGAGAGGGACCATCACCAAAATGGCATTCTGAAATCAACACAAAAAATGGCATCACCATAGTCTCCAGACTGTGCCGAGTTCAACGAGACGCCCCGCTTGACCGTAGCTCGCTCTGAGTGCAGTGACCTTGAAAAAAAGCAGAACCAAAATGAAGCCTGGCCCTCAATGTCATTTGCTTTTGGGTGACAGTGAGAGAACCGTTAGGGTGAGAAGCACAATTCGACCTCGGGTACGTTCCTAAGGTCCTCCCGATCCGTGCAAGCCTAACCTTGACCCTGTGGCATTAACCCTTAACAGTTAAAAGAAGGTGTTTACATCAAAGAGTTTGCATTGACTTCTCTCCCCATAGGACTACATTGCCTGCACCTCTAAATTCAACCTGAAGCCTATGTGGGTTATGAATGCCTTATGAACCTGTCTTCTATGACAGTCCATCAGACCACTATGAGGCCTACCTGTGTCGATTCTAAGCTTCCTGGAGCAACCGGAAGTGGTTAGATTGACCCAAAAGGAGTTTTGATGTACATAACCTTCAAAGGTGAAAATGACTGCATTCAACACTGTGTAGATCATAGATCAGTCAATTCTTAACTTAAAGACTTAAAACTCAGGATTCTGTAGGTGTTTATGTCAATCAAGACATGTGTTTACTTATAGCTTCCTGTGCCAACCGGAAGTGCCTTTAATTGGGTCACACTGTCTGTTTTGAAGGGTTAGAAAAGTCACATCTCTCCATAACTTCATATGTGTGACCAGGTAACCCTACTAAACTGTAAATCAGTCATTTCTCCCAGCAGATGTTCAATAAAAGCTCTCACACGCACACACAGCAAGGATGGAGTGAAAAAGTGTGGTTCTCAAAGACACAGAGAGCAGGCAATGGCATAAACATAATGTCTAGGCCGTGCCGAGTTCAACGAGATATCCCGCTAGACTGTAGCTCGCTCGGTCTGAGCGCAGCGACCATTAGAAAAGTAGGCCCAAAATGAAGCCTGCCCCACAACGTCATTTGCTTTTGGGTGACAGTGAGAGAACCGTTAGGGTGAGAAGCACAATTCGACCTCAGGTATGTTCCTAAGGTCCTTCCGATCCGTGCAAGCCTAACGTTGACCGTGTGGCATTAACCCTTAATAGTTAAAAGAAGGTGTTTACTTCAAAGAGTTTGCATTGACTTCTCTCCCCATAGGAATACATTGCCTTTACCCCTAAATTCAACCTGAAGTCTATATGGGTTATGAATGCCGTATGAACCTGTCTTTGGTAACAGTCCATCAGGCCAGTATGAGGTCTACCTGTGTTGATTCTAAGCTTCCTGGACCAACCGGAAGTGGTTAAAATCACCCTAAAAGTGTTTTTCCATTACCTGCCTGCAGTTTGATAGACATAGTGCATTCAACCCTGTGTAAATCAGTCAATTCTTAACGTAAGGACTTAAAACTCAGGATTCTGTAAAAGCATAGCCCAGTGAGGATATGTGTTGACTTATAGCTTCCTGTGCCAACCGGAAGTGCCTTAATTGGTGTCTCAGGGGCTGTTTCGAGGGGTTAAAAAAGTCAGATCTGTCCAAAACTTCATATGTGTGATTAGGCAACCCCCATGAACTGTAAATCAGTAATTTTTCCCATAAAATTTCAAAGGAAAACTAAATCACACAGACACACAACTTGGAAGGAGGGACGTATTGGGGTTTGTAGAGACAGACAGTGCCTGTCATGTTTGTCATTTATTATCATGTCTTGTCCCTGTGCTCCCCATTCTATTCGTTTCCCTCTGCTGGTCTTATTTGGTTCTTTCCCTCTTTCTATCCCTCTCTCTCCCCCTCCCTCTCTCACTCTCTCGCTCTCTCTTCTCTCTATCGTTCCGTTCCTGCTCCCAGCTGTTCCTATTCCCCTAATCATCATTTAGTCTTCCCACACCTGTTCCCGATCCTTTCCCCTGATTAGAGTCCCTATTTATTCCTTTGTGTTCCGTTCCTGTCCCGTCGGTTCCTTGTTTAGTATTCACCATGCTGTGATTGCGTATCGCCCTGTCCTGTCGTGTTTTTGCTGTGATTGTGTATCGCCCTGTCCTGTCGTGTTTTTGCCTTCATCAGATGCTGCGTGTGAGCAGGTGTCTCTGTCAACTACGGCCTGCGCCTACCCGAAGCGACCTGCAGTCTGTGGCCGCTTCTCTTGTTATTCCCCTCTACAGACTAGAGGATTTCTGTTATTCCCTGTTTGGACTTGAATAAACTCTGTTTCTGTTAATTTTTGGGTCCTCTTTCACCTGCATGACAGAAGGAACCGACCAAGGAATGGACCCAGCGACTTCAGACGCTCGTTACACTGCCGTCGAGATCCAAGGAGCCATGCTCGGCAGACACGAGCAGGAATTGTCTGCTGCTCGCCATGCCGTGGAGAACCTGGCCGCTCAGGTTTCCGACCTCTCTGGACAGTTCCAGAGTCTACGGCTCGTGCCACCTGTTACTTCCTGGCCTGCCGAGCCTCCAGAACCTAGGGTTAATAACCCACCTTGCTACTCCGGGCAGCCCACTGAGTGCCGCTCCTTTCTCACGCAGTGTGAGATTGTGTTCTCTCTCCAACCCAACACATACTCTAGAGAGAGAGCTCGGGTTGCTTACGTCATTTCACTCCTTACTGGCCGGGCTCGAGAATGGGGCACAGCTATCTGGGAGGCAAGGGCTGATTGCTCTAACAAGTTCCAGAACTTTAAAGAGGAGATGATTCGGGTTTTTGACCGTTCAGTTTTTGGTGGGAGGCTTCTAGGGCCCTGGCTTCCTATGCCAAGGTGAACGGTCCATAACGGATTATTCTATTGAGTTTCGCACTCTTGCTGCCTCTAGTGAGTGGAACAGCCGGCGCTGCTCGCTGTTTTCTGGAGGGACTCCACGCAGTGGTTAAGGATGAGATTCTCTCCCGGGAGGTTCCTTCAGATGTGGACTCTTTGATTGCTCTGCCATCCGCATAGAACGACGGGTAGATCTTCGTCACCGGGCTCGTGGAAGAGAGCTCGCATCAACGGTGTTTCCCTGCTCCGCATCGCAACCATCTCCCTCCTCTGGCTTTGAGACTGAGCCCATGCAGCTGGGAGGGATTCGCATCTCGACTAAGGAGAGGGAACGGAGGATCACCAACCGCCTGTGCCTCTATTGCGGAGTTGCTGGACATTTTGTTAATTCATGTCCAGTAAAAGCCAGAGCTCATCTGTAAGCGGAGGGCTACAGGTGAGCGCAACTACTCAAGTCTCTCCATCAAAATCCTGTACTACTTTGTCGGTCCATCTACGCTGGACCGGTTCGGTGCTACATGTAGTGCCTTGATAGACTCTGGGGCTGAGGGTTGTTTCATGGACGAAGCATGGGTTCGGAAACATGACATTCCTTTCAGAGAGTTAGAGAAGCCTACGCCCATGTTCGCCTTAGATGGTAGTCATCTTCCCAGTATCAGATTTGAGACACTACCTTTAACCCTCACAGTATCTGGTAACCACAGTGAGACTATTTCTTTTTGATTTTCCGTTCACCGTGACACCTGTTGTTTTGGGTCATCCCTGGCTAGTATGTCATAATCCTTCTATTAATTGGTCTAGTAATTCTATCCTATCCTGGAACGTTTCTTGTCATGTGAAGTGTTTAATGTCTGCCATCCCTCCCGTTTCTTCTGTCCCTACTTCTCAGGAGGAACCTGGCGATTTGACAGGAGTGCCGGAGGAATATCATGATCTGCGCACGGTCTTCAGTCGGTCCCGAGCCAACTCCCTTCCTCCTCACCGGTCGTATGATTGTAGTATTGATCTCCTTCCGGGGACCACTCCTCCTCGAGGTAGACTATACTCTCTGTCGGCTCCCGAACGTAAGGCTCTCGAGGATTATTTGTCTGTGTCTCTTGACGCCGGTACCATAGTGCCTTCTTCCTCTCCGGCCGGGGCGGGGTTCTTTTTGTTAAGAAGAAGGACGGTACTCTGCGTCCCTGCGTGGATTATCGAGGGCTGAATGACATAACGGTTAAGAATCGTTATCCGCTTCCCCTTATGTCATCAGCCTTCGAGATTCTGCAGGGAGCCAGGTGCTTCACTGCTGGACCTTCGTAACGCTTACCATCTCGTGCGCATCAGAGAGGGGGATGGAGTGGAAAACGGCGTTTAACACTCCGTTAGGGCATTTTGAGTACCGGGTTCTGCCGTTCGGTCTCGCCAATGCGCCAGCTGTTTTTCAGGCATTAGTTAATGATGTTCTGAGAGACATGCTGAACATTTTTGTTTTTGTCTATCTTGACGATATCCTGATTTTTTCTCCGTCACTCGAGATTCATGTTCAGCACGTTCACGTGTTCTACAGCGCCTTTTAGAGAATTGTCTCTACGTAAAGGCTGAGAAGTGCTCTTTTCATGTCTCCTCCGTTACTTTTCTCGGTTCCGTTATTTCCGCTGAAGGCATTCAGATGGATTCCGCTAAGGTCCAAGCTGTCAGTGATTGGCCCGTTCCAAGGTCACGTGTCGAGTTGCAGCGCTTTTTAGGTTTCGCTAATTTCTATCGGCGTTTCATTCGTAATTTCGGTCAAGTTGCTGCCCCTCTCACAGCTCTTACTTCTGTCAAGACGTGTTTTAAGTGGTCCGGTTCCGCCCAGGGAGCTTTTGATCTTCTAAAAGAACGTTTTACGTCCGCTCCTATCCTCGTTACTCCTGACGTCACTAGACAATTCATTGTCGAGGTTGACGCTTCAGAGGTAGGCGTGGGAGCCATTCTATCCCAGCGCTTCCAGTCTGACGATAAGGTTCATCCTTGCGCTTATTTTTCTCATCGCCTGTCGCCATCTGAGCGCAACTATGATGTGGGTAAAAACGTGAACTGCTCGCCATCCGCTTAGCCCTAGGCGAATGGCGACAGTGGTTGGAGGGGGCGACCGTTCCTTTGTCGTTTGGACAGACCATAAGAACCTTGAGTACATCCGTTCTGCCAAACGACTTAATGCCCGTCAAGCTCGTTGGGCGTTGTTTTTCGCAAAAATTTCGTTTCGAGTTTGTGATTTCTTACCGTCCGGGTAGCAAGAACACCAAGCCTGATGCCTTATCCCGTCTGTTTAGTTCTTCTGTGGCTTCTACTGATCCCGAGGGATTCTTCCTTATGGGCGTGTTGTCGGGTTAACAGTCTGGGGAATTGAAAGACAGGTTAAGCAAGCACTCACGCACACTGCGTCGCCGCGCGCTTGTCCTAGTAACCTCCTTTTCGTTCCTGTTTCCACTCGTCTGGCTGTTCTTCAGTGGGCTCACTCTGCCAAGTTAGCTGGTCATCCCGGTGTTCGAGGCACTCTTGCGTCTATTCGCCAGCGCTTTTGGTGGCCGACTCAGGAGCGTGACACGCGCCGTTTCGTGGCTGCTTGTTCGGACTGCGCGCAGACTAAGTCGGGTAACTCTCCTCCTGCCGGTCGTCTCAGACCGCTCCCCATTCCTTCTCGACCATGGTCTCACATTGCCTTAGACTTCATTACCGGTCTGCCTTTGTCTGCGGGGAAGACTGTGATTCTGACGGTTGTCGATAGGTTCTCTAAGGCGGCACATTTCATTCCCCTCGCTAAACTTCCTTCCGCTAAGGAGACGGCACAAATCATTATTGAGAATGTATTCAGAATTCATGGCCTCCCGTTAGACGCCGTTTCAGACAGAGGCCCGCAATTCACGTCACAGTTTTGGAGGGAGTTCTGTCGTTTGATTGGTGCGTCCGTCAGTCTCTCTTCCGGGTTTCATCCCCAGTCTAACGGTCAAGCAGAGAGGGCCAATCAGACGATTGGTCGCATACTACGCAGCCTTTCTTTCAGAAACCCTGCGTCTTGGGCAGAACAGCTCCCCTGGGCAGAATACGCTCACAGTCGCTTCCTTCGTCTGCTACCGGGTTATCTCCGTTTCAGAGTAGTCTGGGTTACCAGCCTCCTCTGTTCTCATCCCAGCTTGCCGAGTCCAGCGTTCCCTCCGCTCAAGCGTTTGTCCAACGTTGTGAGCGCACCTGGAGGAGGGTGAGGTCTGCACTTTGCCGTTACAGGGCACAGACGGTGAGAGCCGCCAATAAACGCCGGATTAAGAGTCCAAGGTATTGTTGCGGCCAGAGAGTGTGGCTTTCCACTCGCAACCTTCCTCTTACGACAGCTTCTCGTAAGTTGACTCCGCGGTTCATTGGTCCGTTCCGTGTCTCCCAGGTCGTCAATCCTGGCTGTGCGACTGCTTCTTCCGCGACATCTTCGTCGCGTCCATCCTGTCTTCCATGTCTCCTGTGTTAAGCCCTTTCTTCGCACCCCCGTTCGTCTTCCCTCCCCCTCCCGTCCTTGTCGAGAGCGCACCTATTTACAAGGTACATAAGATCATGGACATGCGTTCTCGGGACGGGGTCACCAATACTTAGTGGATTGGGAGGGTTACGGTCCTGAGGAGAGGAGTTGGGTTCCGTCTCGGGACGTGCTGGACCGTTCACTCATCGATGATTTCCTCCGTTGCCGCCAGGATTCCTCCTCGAGTGCGCCAGGAGGCGCTCGGTGAGTGGGGGGTACTGTCATGTTTGTCATTTATTATCATGTCTTGTCCCTGTGCTCCCCATTCTATTCGTTTCCCTCTGCTGGTCTTATTTGGTTCTTTCCCTCTTTCTATCCCTCTCTCTCCCCTCCCTCTCTCACTCTCTCGCTCTCTCTTCTCTCTATCGTTCCGTTCCTGCTCCCAGCTGTTCCTATTCCCCTAATCATCATTTAGTCTTCCCACACCTGTTCCCGATCCTTTCCCTGATTAGAGTCCCTATTTATTCCTTTGTGTTCCGTTCCTGTCCCGTCGGTTCCTTGTTTAGTATTCACCATGCTGTGATTGCGTATCGCCCTGTCCTGTCGTGTTTTTGCTGTGATTGTGTATCGCCCTGTCCTGTCGTGTTTTTTGCCTTCATCAGATGCTGCGTGTGAGCAGGTGTCTCTGTCAACTACGGCCTGCGCCTACCCGTAGCGACCTGCAGTCTGTGGCCGCTTCTCTTGTTATTCCCCTCTACAGACTAGAGGATTTCTGTTATTCCCTGTTTGGACTTGAATAAACTCTGTTTCTGTTAAGTCGCTTTTGGGTCCTCTTTCACCTGCATGACAGTGCCTCCAATAGTTTGCTTTGTTCGAGCTAAAAAAGAACCGTCAGACCTAGAGTTCCGAAACTTTAGAAACCTGTTCTAGACCTCGGGTCGATAGTGCGAGGTGAGTTAGGTGGCTCTAGAAGGTTCTCGGACCGAGAAATAGCCTCGTACATTTGCAATGACTTCAATTCATTTTGACCATTACGAAAATGGCGACATTTTGAAAAGTCTCAGAGACACAAGACTAGGTGCATTGAAACCGGCTCGGGCCATAGAGAAGGACCGCAACGTTTCGGTCCGATAGCTCATTCAAGGACCCCATAGCAAGGCATTGAAAAAATTTGATTTTCAGCACCAATTAGGGTTTTACTCGGGCACCGAAGGACCTATCGAGCCGAAACTCGGGATTCGGGGTCGCCTCACATAGGCCTTCACATAATGTCTGACCTGGACCCGCAGCTAGAACGTAACTATGTGTTTTACGTTTTTATTATGTTTTAAACTAATGGCGCTGTGAATTATGGGCCTGCTCTGACATATGTGATAGTTGGCTTCTAAATGAGTTGGAAAAAGTGGGTTTGGTGTCAATTGGTATCAGTAACTACATGTTTTATGGTTTTTTTATGGTTTGAACCAAAGGCGTTGTGAATTTTGGGCCAGCTCTGAAGTGTGTGATAGTTGGCTACTAAACAGGTTGGAAAAAGTGGGTTTAGTGTCAATTTGTATCAGTTTGGTGTCAGAATGACATCTAATTGACTGGTGGACACTGACTTGCTAGTTGACTTTTGTACATTAGCAATATGTTTAAACGGTGAGGTACCATCACCAAAAGTGACATTCTGAAATCAACCCTAACGAGCCATTGAGATGAACCAGAATCACTGCCCAACCATCCCGAGTTCATCGGGCCAGTCAATTTCACATTCCTGCAGGATTTTTATAGCATGACAAATTCGTGATGGTACCTGCCCATTGAAACATATTGCAAATGCACGTGCACTTACAATATGATTCTATAGTGAAAAGACATCACCTAATGGACATGATGAAATCAACACAACTAGTGATGGAAATGTACAACTATCACTGCTCAGCCATCCTGTGTTCATCAGACCAGTCAATTTTGCATTTTTGAGCATGTCAAATTTCATATGGTAAATGCACATTGAAACATATTGCAAATGCACGTGCACTTACAATAAGATTCTATAGTGAAAAGAAATCACCTAATGGACATGATGAAATCAACACAACGAGTGATGGAAATGTACAACTATCACTGCCCGGCCATCCTGTGTTCCCATAGCGAGCATTAATATCAGAATGACCGGTAAATGCATTTACAAGCATATTTTTTGGGGGGTTACCAGGTGCCTATTTTCAATCACCAGTTGCACAACATGCGTATCCATCAGAATATTTTAAACAGTCCATAAAGCACTCAGGACGGACTCCATAGATAGAGGGCCGTAGTAGGGTACTCCCATAGCGGGCATGGACAATAGGCGTCCCGGTAAATGCATTTACAACCATATTTTTATTTTTGGGTTACCAGTTGCACAACAATGCACGTGCATTTGCAATATGATTCTATAGTGAAAAAACATCACCTAATGGACATGATGAAATCAACACAACGAGTGATGGAAAGGAACAACTATCATTGCCAGGCCATCCTGTGTTCATCAGGCCAGTCAATTTCACATTCCTGCAGGATTTTTATAGCATGACAAATTCGTGATGGTACCTGCCCATTGAACCATATTGCAAATGCACAGTGACTTTGCAAAAGTGAGAAAACATAAACAAATGGACATGATGAAATCAACACAACGAGTGATGGAAAGGTACAACTCTCACTGCTCGGCCATCCTGTGTTCATCAGACCAGTCAATTTTGCATTTTTGAGCATGTCAAATTTCATATGGTAAATGCACATTCAAATCAAATCAAATTTTATTTGTCACATACACATGGTTAGCAGATGTTAATGCGAGTGTAGCGAAATGCTTGTGCTTCTAGTTCCGACAATGCCGTGATAACCAACAAGTAATCTAACTAACAATTCCAAAACTACTGTCTTATACACAGTGTAAGGGGATAAGGAACATGTACATAAGGATATATGAATGAGTGATGGTACAGAGCAGCATACAGTAGATGGTATCGAGTACAGTATATACATATGAGATGAGTGTGTAGACAAAGTAAACAAAGTGGCATAGTTAAAGTGGCTAGTGATACATGTGTTACATAAGGATGCAGTCGATGTTGTAGAGTACAGTATATACATATGCATATGAGATTAATAATGTAGGGTAAGTAAACATTATATAAGGTAGCATTGTTTAAAGTGGCTAGTGATATATTTACATCATTTCCCATCAATTCCCATTATTAAAATGGCTGGAGTTGGGTCAGTGTCAATGACAGTGTGTTGGCAGCAGCCACTCAATGTTAGTGGTGGCTATTTAACAGTCTGATGGCCTTGAGATAGAAGCTGTTTTTCAGTCTCTCGGTCCCAGCTTTGATGCACCTGTACTGACCTCGCCTTCTGGATGATAGCGGGGTGAACAGGCAGTGGTTCGGGTGGTTGATGTCCTTGATGATCTTTATGGCCTTCCTGTAACAACGGGTGGTGTAGGTGTCCTGGAGGGCAGGTAGTTTGCCCCCGGAAACATATTGCAAATGCATGTGCACTTACAATATGATTCTATAGTGAAAAAACATCACCTAACGGAGATGATGAAATCAACACAACGAGTGATGGAAATGTACAACTATCACTGCTCGGCCATCCTGTGTTCATCAGACCAGTCAATTTTGCATTTTTGAGCATGTCAAATTTCATATGGTAAATGCACATTGAAACATATTGCAAATGCACGTGCACTTGCAATATGATTCTATAGTGTAAAAACATCACCTAATGGACATGATGAAATCAACACAACGAGTGATGGAAATGTACAACTATCACTGCCCGGCCATCCTGTGTTCCCATAGCGAGCATTAATATCAGAATGACCGGTAAATGCATTTACAAGCATATTTTTTGGGGGGTTACCAGGTGCCTATTTTCAATCACCAGTTGCACAACATGCGTATCCATCAGAATATTTTAAACAGTCCATAAAGCACTCAGGACGGACTCCATAGATAGAGGGCCGTAGTAGGGTACTCCCATAGCGGGCATGGACAATAGGCGTCCCGGTAAATGCATTTACAACCATATTTTTATTTTTGGGTTACCAGTTGCACAACAATGCACGTGCATTTGCAATATGATTCTATAGTGAAAAAACATCACCTAATGTTCATGATGAAATCAACACAACGAGTGATGGAAATGTACAACTATCACTGCTCGGCCATCCTGTGTTCATCAGACCAGTCAATTTTGCATTTTTGAGCAAGGTCAAATTTCATATGGTAAATGCACATTGAAACATATTGCAAATGCACGTGCATTTGCAATATGTTTCAATGTGCATTTACCATATGAAATTTGACATGCTCAAAAATCATGCAGAAATGCAAAATTGACTGGCCAGATGAACACAGCCTGACAGTGATAGTTGCTCCTTTTTCCATCCCGAGTTCATCAGGCCAGTCAATTTTGCATTTCTGCAGGATTTTTGAGCATGTCAAATTTCTTATGTCATTTGGCCCACAAAAAAATTCCTTATGCACAATTTAAAAAAATATATAAAACATATGATAATAAAATTGGACAAAAGTATATTCATACAGTTCTTACACATGTGTAATTGACAAAAAAATTGAAAGAATTTCAAAAAACGGTCCAGAAAGCACTTTTTTAAGGGTGTGTGAAGTTTTTTACAAAATTTTGACATTTTTGACTTTTGACTTTTGACTTCCTATGAAATCATATTGAAATTGGACAAAACATATTCCTTATGCGCATGTAAAAAAAAAAAAAATTATGATAGTAGAATTGGACAAAAGTATATTCATACAGTTCTTACACATGTGTAATTGACAAAAAAATCGAAAGAATTTCGAAAAACGGCCCAGAAAGCACTTTTTTAAGGGTGTGTGAAGTTTTTTACAAAATTTTGACATTTTTGACTTTTGACTTTTGACTTCCTATGAAATCATATTGAAATTGGACAAAACATATTCCTTATGCGCATGTAAAAAAAAAAAAAATTATGATAATAAAATTGGACAAAAGTATATTCATACAGTTCTTACACATGTGTAATTGACAAAAAAATCGAAAGAATTTCGAAAAACGGTCCAGAAAGCACTTTTTTAAGGGGTGATAAGTTTTTGACAAAAATTTCATTTTTTCAAAATTTTACTTTTGGACATTGACTTGGGTTACATTTCCAATATGAAAAACCCCGGTGGAGCGCATTCGCCCCCTGTTGAATTTTTTAAGTGTTACAACTGGCAATTGCCATATGGCATTTGCAATACACTTTGCATGAATCAACGCCAAATTGGGTGGTATTGGCCAATGTGTATATGGTTTGTCCGATGCCAATGACTTGCCATTCATTTTTGTCCAATACAGTGGGGACTTCCCTTACACAGCACAAGGACATCAAGACACTCAGGACAATCACCCACAACACAACCAAAGAATATGGCTGCCGAAATACTGTTCCCAATCAGAGACAACGATAAACACCTGCCTCTGATTGAGAACCACTTCAGACAGCCATAGACTTACCTAGAACACCCCACTAAGCTACAATCCCACTACATACACACCACATACAAAAACCCATGTCACACCCTGGCCTGACCAAATAAATTAAGATAAACACAAAATACTTCGACCAGGGCGTGACAACTGCCACAGGAAAGGAAGACCCAGAGATCCCTCTGCTGCAGGGGATAAGTTCATTAGAGTTACCAGCCTCAGAAATTACAGCCCAAATAAATGCTTCACAGAGTTCAAGTAACAGACACATCTCAACATCAACTGTTTAGAGGAGACTGCATGAATCAGTCCTTCATGGTCGAATTGCAAAGAAACCACTACTAAAGAACATCAAGAAAAGGAGACTTGCTTGGGCCAAGAAACACGACCAATGGACATTAGACCTTTGGTCTGAGGAGTCCAAATTTTCGATTTTAAGTTCCAACCACCTTGTCATTGTGAGATGCAGAGTAGGTGATGATCTCCGTATGTGTGGTTCCCATCGTGAAGCATGGAGGAGGAGGTGTGGGGGTATTGTGGTGCTTTGCTGGTAAAACTGTCAGTCATTTTATTTTTAAATCAAGGCACAGTTAACCAGTATGGCTGCCACAGCATTCTGCAGCGATAAGCCATCCCATCTGGTTTGCACTTAGTCCCACTATCATTTGTTTTTCAACAAGACAATGACCTAAAACACACCTCCAGGTGGTGTAAGGGCTATTTGATCAAGAAGGAGAGTGATGGAGTGCTGCATCAGATGACCTGGCCTCCACAATCACCCGACCTCAACCCATTTGAGATGGTTTGAGATGAATTGGACCACAGATTGAAGGACAAGCAGCCAACAAGTGCTCACCATATGTGGGAACTCCTTTAAGACTGCTGGAAAAGTATTCCAGCTGAAACTCGTTGAGAGAATGCCAAGAGTGTGCATAGCTGTCATCAATGCAAAGGGTGGCTACTTTGAATAATCTAAAATCTAACATATATTTTGATTTAACACTTTTTTGTTTACTACATGATTCCACGTGTTGTTTCATAGTTTTGATGTCTTCACTATTATTTTACAATGTAGAAAATTAAACTAGAATGAGTAGGTGTGTCCAAACTGTTGACTGGCACTGTATATTTGGTTGAGTTGTCAATTAAAGTGAATTCAGCGTGAAATCAAACAAATATCACCATGTCATAGGATTTAAATTAAAAGTTTGGTAAAAGAAGACAATTACTTAAAAAAAAAATCCTATACGTTTTCCATGTTGATTCAACATCATCACATAGATTATTTGTTGTTGACATTACATGGAAACAACATTGATTTAACCAGTTTTTGTCCAGTGGGATGTGTAAATTATGTCCTTTCTTTGAACTTTGACTCTGATTCCAGCACTACAAGAGACAGTCAGAAATGTGTTGGTAAGGGGGGGTGTCATAGTAAATACCTCTCATTTTCAGTGGTGAAGCAGACATCCCTATGCCATTATAAAGGAGCAGAATAGATTTGCATTTATTCATGCTGTCATCACAATAGAGGTACACCACCTGTAACATTTCCCTTATAATTTGCAAATAGCACCTCACCTTCTGAACTACTTTTACTATTCGAGAGCGGACAGATTATTCTGCTTCTTCAATGTTCAGAAGTGTTGTACCTATAAACTCAAAAGCAGGGTTTAACAGAGAGATATTGGCATGAACTGAGAACAGATGAATGTAAAAAGTTTAATTTGTTGTCTTTCAGAGGGATCATGTTGAGAGAGCAGTGGAAGAAAGTTACCACAGATGGACCTATTGTGTGAAACATTGGTGGACTGTTAATCTATGTCTTCCTTTCAGTTTCTCACATTCTTCGCACCCTCTTCCCATTCCATCCTCTCATTTCTCAAACATGAATTAAAAACGTTAGTGCTTGGGGGTCTCACATGACTGCCATTGATTTATTCCAGTGACAAGTCCCAGAAGTGTCTCCTTGTGTTTAGAAACTACTTCTTTCTTTCATATTTATTTTTCTGTGAAAAGTGAATCTTCAAGTGATGGTGAAGGAGATTTGTTGGAAGGCCAAAGCAGCAGCTGGCCCCGATGTAGGAGCTGAGCTCCAGTGGTGGCCCAATCAAATGGCTGCACCTGGCGCTTCATTACTTGTTACTCTTTGTCTCCCTGTTCTCCGTTGGTGTGTACATGCTAGGAATGTCAAAATGACTTGCAAATTGTCAAAGCCTGCACTGATACTGATAATAACGCGGGAGCCAGTGAGGGAAGGGAAGGCACTCTGAAACGTGTTTTTTTTTTTGAAGAGAAGAACAATAAGGCGCGCTCCTCAATATCAATGCTATGAATATAAATCTGCTTCGACATAAAGCTGCGTGTGTATGGCACTGTCTTTTGTGAGAGCTACTCTTTGTAGTTTTCAAGGCTTTAATTTGACTTTGTTTTTCGTAGACAAGCGACTTAATAGCTATTAAAAAATGAAAATACTTTGCCCACATCATATCAATATGTAATCTTCATGGTATACTGCATCAGGCCACATTCATCAAAAACATTAAATAGTTAGCAACTCAGGCAGGCAACAGAAAGGTGTTACTGTGTATTATTTAAGATGTCCTTTCCCTGAGTGTATCGCCAAATACGAAGAACTTTCTAACACCCCAAAACATAAAATCTCCTTTCGCCTCAAGGTATTATAAAAGCCATTTTTCCAATGTCTGAGTAATGGCTACCTGATAAGCCATGCAATACATTAGACAACTGTAGGGTGGCCTCTTTCTATGCCAAATGCCTGTTCTGCCTGTTCACTGCCCATGATGGCACCCTGGAAAATGTAAACACTTTGTGGCGTTATTGTCTCAGACAGCCTCCAAATGCAATGGCTGCCATATTGCAGGGATATATAGGACTGGCGCACCCCCAAACATTACGTGTTATTTCATCAGTGCATAAGCAATGTGTAATCCTATGTGTCATTCTGAAGATGCTGCTGTCAATTATGAACTTTTCCATCCCATTTCTGCCTCTGACCAAGGATGCTTGGAAATCATGGGAGCTACATACAGTATCTTTACCTTGGAGCTACATGTATACAAACTGGTCTCATAGGTCTAGTCTAACATAGTAAATGTAAATCTGTGATCCTCAAATTAGTATGATATGTTACGTTTGAAATGGTTCCATGAAGAGATTATCCGGTACTTTTGTAAGCTTTTTAGCCAGTAATTCAAATTAATCTTTATTTGTCACATGCTTCGTAAACAACAGATGTAGACTAACAGTGAAATGCTAACTTACGAACTTTTCCCAAACAATGCAAAAAATTAAGAGAAATAATAGATTTGAAATAACTGAATTATTACATAATGAGTAACAAAACCTGGCTATAAACATGGGGTACCAGTACATAGTCGATGTGCAGTGACAGCAGCGTATGTGAGTTAGTGCAGAAAAGGTCAATGTAGATAGTTAAACAGTTAACAAATAGCTAGCTGGACTATTTAACAGTCTTATGGCTTTGCTTGGGGGTAAAAGCTGTTCAGGGTTCTGTTGATTGCAGACTTGGTGCATCAGTACCGCTTGCCGTACAGTAGCAGAGAGAACAGTCTTGGTTGGCTGGAGTCTTTGATCATTTTTAGGGCCTTCCTCTGACACCGCCTGGTATAGAGGTCCTGGATGGTGACAAGTGACACACTACCCTCTGTAGCGTCTTGTGGTCGGATGCCATTTTGCCAAAGGAACACCTATGTGAGGCACGCCGGCATGACTCCAACACCATCATAAAATTTGCCGATGACATAACAGTTGTAGGCCTGATCACTGACAACAACGAGACAGCCTATAGGGAGGAGGTCAGAGACCTGGCCGTGTGGTGCCAGGACAACAACCTCTCCCTCAATGTGATCAAGACAAAGGAGATTATTGTGGACTACAGGAAAAAGAGGACCGAGCACGCCCCCATTATCATCGACGGGGCTGCAGTGGAGCAGGTTGAGAGCTTCAAGTTCTTTGGTGTCCACATCACCAACAAATTAATAGGGTCCATGCACACCATGAGAGTCGTGAAGCGGGCACGACAAAACCTGTTCTCCCTCAGGAGACTGAAAAGATTTGGTTGAGATCTGGAGACTGGCTAGGCCACTCCAGGACCTTGAAATGCTTCTTACGAAGTCACTCCTTCGTTGCCCGGGCAGTGTGTTTGGGATCATTGTCATGCTGAAAGACCCAACCACGTTTCATCTTCAATGCCCTTGCTGATGGAAGGAGGTTTTCACTCAAAATCTCACGATACATGACCCCAGTCATTCTTTTCTTTACAGTGGTCAAAATCTAAATTGCAGCTGGGCTGGAATAATACATTATGGCCTTTCTCTTGCATTTCAAAAATGATCGTACAAAAAACATATAAAGGAACGGTTGTTTTCTTTCTTTGTATTATCTTTAACCAGATCTATGCTGTTATATTCTCCTACACTCCTTTCACATTTCCACAAAGGTCAAAGTGTTCCCCTTTAAATGGTACCAAGAATATGCATATCCTTGCTTCAGGGCCTGCGCTAAAGGCAGTTAGATTTGGGTATGTCATTTTAGGCAAAAACAAAAAAGGATGCGTATCCTTAACTTCTCTAGAGCAGGGGGCAGCATTTGGTATTTTAGATGAAAAGCATGCCCAAACGAAATAGTTTTCTACTCAGGCCCAGAAGATAGAATATGCAGATAATTAGTAGATTTGCATAGAAGAAATACTAAAGTTTCCAAAACTGTTAAAATAATGTCTGTGAGTATAACAGAACTGATTCGGCAGGTGCAAACCCGAGAAAAATCCACTCCCGGAAGTAGGATTTTTTGTTGTTGTTATAGTTTTCTATTCAATGCCATTACAGTATCCATTGACTTAGGACTCAAATTGCAGTTCCCATGCCTTCCAATAGATATCAACAGTCTTTAGAAATTGTTTCAGGCTTGTATTCTGAAAAATGAGGGAGTAAGAGCAGTCTGAATGAGTGGACCATGCCATGTCACAGAGCTTTTTCATGCGTGCGACCAGAGAGAGTGCCTTTCTTGTTTACCTTTTATATTGACAAGGTTATTGTCCAGTTGAAATATTAGAGATTTTTTAGGCTAAAAACAACCTGAAGATTGAATATAAACATAGTTTGACATGTTTCTATGAACTTTATGGATACAATTTGGATTTTTTGACTGCGTTTGAGCCTGTGGATTACTGGAAAAAAAACGTGCGAACAAAACGGAGGTTTTCGGATATAAAGAGAGACTTTATCGAACAAAAGGAACATTTATTTAATAAATGAATGTCTTCTGAGTACAACCATATGAAGATAATCAAAGGTAAGGGATTCATTTTATCTCTATTTCTGACTTGTGTAACTCTTCTACTTGGCTGGTGACTGTTTGTAATAATTTGTCTGCTGGGCTATGTTCTCAAATAATTGTAAGGTATGCTTTCACCATAAAGCATTTTTTTTCAAATCTGACACCGTGGTTTGACTCACAAGCGTCCCACATACCCTAGAGAGGTTAAGGTAATAATGCAGCCAGTTGAGGACTTGTGAGGTGTTTGATTCTCAAACTAGACACACTAATGTGCGTGTCCTTCCACTCCTCTTTCTATTCTGGTTAGAGACTATTTGCGCTGTTCTGTGAAGGGAGTTGTACACAGCATTGTACAAGTTCTTCAATTTCTCGAATGGAATAGCCTTCATATCTCATACGAAGAATAGACTAATGAGTTTCATTAGAAAGTATTTGTTTCTGGCCATTTTGAGCCTGTAATCAAACCCACAAATGCTGATGCTCCAGATAATCAACTAGTCTAAAGAAGAGCAGTTTTATTTCTTCTTTAATCAGCACAACATTTTTCAGCTCTGCTAAACCTCTGCAAGAGGGTTTTCTAAGGATCAATTAGTTTTTAAAATTATAAACTTGGATTAGTTAAAACAACGTGCCATTGGAACACAGGAGTGACGATTGCTGATAATTGTCATGCAGGTGAAAGAGGACCCAAAAGCGACTTGGCGAAAACAGAGTCTTTAATCCAGTAAAGTAAATACAAACAAAAAACACAACTTTCACTCGAAATGACGAGGACAAACTGGAGACTCGATCTTGAACAGCAGGTGAACAGCAGGTTGCCTCGGGAAGGCACTTGAACCAGACAGACTCAGACACCTGCTCACCACGCAGCATCTGAGGAAAACACGACACGACAGGGCGATACACAAACACAGCACGGTGAATTCTAGACAAGGAACCGACAGGACAGGAACGGAACACAAAGGAAGAAATAGGGACTCTAATCAGGGGAAAGGATCGGGAACAGGTGTGGGAAGACTAAATGATTGATTAGGGGAATAGGAACAGCTGGGAGCAGGAACGGAACGATAGAGAGAAGAGAGAGCGAGAGAGTGAGAGAGGGAGGGGGAGAGAGAGGGATAGGAAGAGGGAAAGAACCTAATAAGACCAGCAGAGGGAAACGAATAGAATGGGAAGCACAGGGACAAGACAAGATAATAAATGACAAAACATGACAATAATGGGTCTCTGTACGCCTATGTAGATATTCCATAAAAAATAAGCCGTTTCCAGCTGCAATAGTTATTTACAACATTAATAACAATGTCTACACTGTGTTTCTCATCAATTTGATGTTATTTTGATGCGCAAAAAAAAAGTGCTTTTCTTTCAAAAACAAGGACATTTCTAAGTTACCCCAATCTTTTGAACGGTAGTGTAGATCCAGTAAATCACACATTAATTGCAGTACATAGCCATCAGATATGGTCCCATCATCTACCAGGCGTGATCTGCTCATGAATCAGAAGAAATGATGTGAAACAGTGGGTTGGACAGTGGAGCTTCCCTAAAAAGAAGACACTATGAATCTCCATATTTTAGCATAAATCTATATTAAGTAGGAAGAATAGAGATTGACAATCATGCAGTAGATTGAAAAAGTAAAGTAATTTATAGGATCTCTGTGTGCACAATACACTAGACATGAGAAGGACTGTGACCAGGTTGTATCTATTATGTGTGTGGTTCTGTCTTCTCACATAGAAGTGCTGTATTTCATGACTCAGCAACCTCAAGGAATGTGTTGGTGTCACTGACCAGAAGAAGCAGCAATATCCTGAAATATATGGATAGAATCTCAGAGAGGAATTTGATGAAAAGACTTATGGAAGTTTTTGATGATGATTCAATATGGAGAGAATCATGTGAAATAGGAGAGCAATATACTGGTAAACAAATCTCTACTTCACAGGAAAGTTTTCAGACTGAAATCCTTTGAACTCAGAATGCATGTAGAGCTCTGCTTAATACAGTTTGTTTTTTTAATATGCATAAAAAATGGTATCCCCATGTTCCCTTGAAAAGCTCAACAGTTATTGTACTCCAGATGGAAACTATGGTTTGTAAATAATTAATCTGCTCCGGTATAAATCACAAATTAAAGTTGGGGGGGGGTGTAATGAGATCAGGAGTCAGGATTCAGACATAATAATCCTAATGAAGTATGCCTGATTATAGGAAATGCTATTTCCCCCTCAGAGGACCCAGAGTCCTTTGAATGCATGTGTTTTTAATCAGACAGAGTCTGACATCTGTGCCATGGAATGTTCAAACACCTTACTCCAATCCATCAAACCTTATGGACCCCGCCACACACACCTCCCACCTCATCTCACATGCCTCCTCCCCACCGGCCCACTGAATATTACTGGTTTTATATTTGGTAATGTGCAATTAAAATCCCCATCTCTTTTTAAGGCATATGCATGTACCTTTGTAATTCACATACAAACAAAGAGGTTTGTCCGAGTCTAAAAGTAGCTATATGACTTCCCACAGGTGAAGGCGATGCTCTGACACACACCAAGAGTGTCCAGGGATGTACTGTATGTCTCCACTTCAGTGAGTCGAATAGTAAGCCTCCCAGCAGCAGTCTCTTCTGAAATAAACATCTATCCTATGCGGTGGTCTTCTCTGCTATACTCTCCAGGCAGGCAGCTGAATAGTTTGGGGAGACAGACAGGTAGATAAAGGCCTCATGTCCTCTCCACAAGGGAGATGCTTGGCGCTTGTTATGCTCACTACAACCAGGCCCAGCCCCTGTATCATTTGGTACACACAGTGTGTGGGGGGAAAGGAGTTGAATCCTGTGCCAAGGGGCTGGGGCCCTTGTGTGTGAGACTGTGGGGGTTGCAGCTATAGCTGGTGATAGTAGTACGAGCATATGCCAGGTCGACGTCAAGAAGCAGTCTGGCAGATCGTCCAGTGTGCCCCCAGTGATGTACCAGAGAGCTTCCAGACTTCACAGACAGCTTGAGACCATACAAACGTAAACTGGAGACATTAGTTACCTTCGCTGAGCTCAGAAAACCAGAATCAGGCCCTACCAAAAGTACACTACACGGACCTATACTACCATGTAATGTACTATTGGTCCTGTTTTTTTGTTGAGGGCATGTGGGAATATTAATAGTGGGAAGCACGCTATTCAGAAACACACAGGAAGCCAATTTTCTTTTGCTGTCATTTGTTCTTTAAGGAGAAAGGGGGTTAGGTTTAGGATTTGGTGTGATTCTCACCACTGGTCCATCTTCTCTGACAGAGAATATTATGATGGACAGGAGCTATGCCTACTTTCTTCTCTCACATTCGTTCTCTATACACAGTGCAGGATAAAAGTTCAACTCTGTGAACCCATCCTTCCACAATGACCTGTAAAACACTATCTCCAAGGACAGCGCCAAAGAACATGGTCAAACTTTTGTTTATTACAAAAATGATTGCTTTTCCCCATGCCTTTTCCTGGAAGCAGTATAAGGCCTTGCCTTAGAGAAAAGCACATCTATTGCCCAAATGCCATGCCACAATTAAAACCATTATAAATAAGAACATTTTGAACATTGAAAAATAAACAGAATACCGGGTTATTATTCTAGTGAGTTCTCTTAACAATCATCTTTTGAAAAGCTGTAATGCATGTCGAGACAACCCTATTGTCGCCTTTGTTACTGTAACGGTTTTCTAGGTGTGGTGAAGGAGAGTCGGACCAAAATGCAGCGTGTAGATTGCGATCCATGTTTAATGGAAAAAACTGAATGTTTAATGGAAAACCGAAACAGCCTAAACTGGTGCAAACTAACAGTAGATAGTTACAAAGACACTCAGGACAATCACCCACAACACAACCAAAGAATATGGCTGCCTAAATATGGTTCCCAATCAGAGACAACGATAAACACCTGCCTCTGATTGAGAACCACTTCAGACAGCCATAGACTTACCTAGAACACCCCACTAAGCTACAATCCCACTACATACACACCACATACAAAAAACCCATGTCACACCCTGGCCTGACCAAATAAATGAAGATAAACACAAAATACTTCGACCAGGGCGTGACAGTTACACTCTTCAAAAACTCTGCTGCCAGCCAAAACTACCCTTGTCCATTCAGCATGGGATGTCTGAGCTTGCTAAACATATAAAGGATCTCTCAGACCGCTTCCCAACAGGTGCTTGAGGTGTCACTACAGACCCGGGTTTGATCCCGGGCTGTGTCGCAGCCGGCCCGAGACCGGGAGACCCATGAGGCGGTGCACAATTGGCCCAGCATCGTCCTGATTAGGGGAAGGTTTGGCCGGCCAGGATGTCCTTGTCCCATTGCATTCTAGCGACTCCTGTGGAAGGCCGGGTGCACGCACACTGACACGGTCACCAGTTGTATGGTGTTTCCTCAGACACATTGGTGCATCTGGCTTCCGGGTTAAGCATGCAGTGTGTCAAGAAGCAGTGCAGCTTGGCAGGGTCGTACTTCGGAGGATGCATGGCTCTCAACCTTCGCCTCTCCTGACTCCATACGGGAGTTGCAGTGATGGGAGGTTGTAACTACCAATTGGATATCACGAAATTGGGGAGAAAAGGGGGTAAAAAGTTTAACCTTGCAGACTAGTTTCATCCCATTGGGCACACACTGGTTGAATCAACGTTGTTTCCACATAATTTCAATGAAATTATGTTGAACCAACATGGAATAGTCTTTGCGTTGACATCTCTGCCCAGTTTCAGGGGCTTAGTAGCCTCAAATCCAGA
Organism: Oncorhynchus gorbuscha; assembly: GCF_021184085.1. NCBI lineage: Eukaryota > Metazoa > Chordata > Actinopteri > Salmoniformes > Salmonidae > Oncorhynchus > Oncorhynchus gorbuscha. The sequence continues at coordinate 37,571,944 of NC_060189.1, read as the reverse complement.
TTACTTGCCTATTAATTGGCACATCGATATAACATCGCTGTCCCAGACAACCGGTCAAGAAATTGAAGGGTAAGTGATGTTGAACAGAGAACTCTATATCTGAATGTAGGCATACATTTAAGATGTAGAATATACACCCCCATTCCATTAATTAAACTATGACCTACCTGCACCATCACCCACTGTCACAGGACACCACCCACTTTCCCCCTAGGCGGCTCAAATGACCCTGTCCCTATGTTCCATTTACCCCAAACCAGGTTAAGTTGTGCCAAGAGACCACTTTTTTTGGACAAGCTATGTTTTAAGAATTATGTTTTACATGAATTCTGATTATTTCCAGGGATATAAAGTACAACATTCTGAAATATATGTAGATGTCTTTGTTAGAAATAATACTTTATTTCCCTTGACGTAGTGATGCTGAATGTAAACAATGTCTCAACATACCTCACTCTCCCCTATCTGTGCGGTCATAATCTTTGCTGTCGACAATGAGAGGATGTGTGTGATGAATGCAGGAAGGATAGCTTTCCACCACCCTAAGTGTTTATGTAGCCTTTGTACCTGTGTGGCTGTAGGGGCCGTACACATTCACCTCTTTCAAAACATGAACAATGCAATGATGTCATCTGTCATCCATCGTCTTGGGCTTGACACATATCGGAGGATAGCGTCTCTGAGGATAGCATATCTGAGGATAGCAAGGTCAAGCTACTTCTAATAGCATGTGTGTGCCTGAGTCAGTGTTTATTTTTGTGTGGGGGAGGGCAGTATCTCTGTGTACAGTATGAGCATGCGTGTGAGTGCGTGTGTCAACCCAGTGAAATGGTGGAATGGAAAATTTTATTTCTTCCCATCTTAAGGCAAGCCTGGAGAAAAAACTCCCAGCTCATAAGAAAGCAATGTGAGGTTTTGTTTCCAATTCCAGCATTTGTCTCTAATTCTCTCCAAGAGCCCTGAAGCAAAGCAGCAGCAAGGAGTACTAATATTGAAAAGTATACCTGCATTCTATTTTCATTTATGAAGAAAAATAAACCTGCTTATTTTGGTGCCTGCAAAGTTTCTCCTCTCACTTCCTCAACAGCAAATAAAATCTCTCTCATCCATTTCAGTTTCTGTTATTTTTTTCTCTTCTTTGCAATCACCAAGAGTCCAAGAGCTCAAACTCGTTCATTATGTCTTCATCTTCACTTGTTCATTGTTTGTTGTTCATTGTTAGTTAATAATTTTCAAGGATATAGCTTGAAATCATTGTAGGTCACAACAATTCAAGCCACCAGTAAAGGTGATATGTGTATATAAAGCTTATTTCAATGGTATCAGGACAAGGACCATGAACAATGATCGGAAATGAGAATACTGCAACAAGGACATTCTACAGCCATCAAAGTCCTGTTCGAAGACAAAAGACCAATTTGGAGACGAATTGTTACTGTCAGAATGTAACCAGACTGATCAAGGTTGGGGCAGCTCCATTGTCCCCGAGAAAGGATCCGGAATTCCAATTCAATGAGCAATTTCCTGTGACTATGAGTTTGACAGAGAGGAGAAAGTAGTGAAAAAGCAGCCAAAGTCATCAGCTGAAGTGTCTCAAGGTTATTTGTTTGAAAAAATAACTAAATTATGACTAAACTTTTAAAAAGCCCAGTGAGAAGATGGCTAAATGTGCACGAACAAACAAGCAGAAATAAGTTGTGCAATTCCGCATCAGTCCAGTTTTCCATCAAAACATTTCTGTTTTTTTTGCATCAAAGATAAGCTTTACTTTACGTAGAGATAGGACCAACTGTTTAAGTGTTGCAACAACAAAAGTACACCATACCAATACAGGAAGAGGCCAATAGTTAGTAAGTTGGTGGTTGAAGATATCCCTCTAGTGGTGTGAGGGCTGTGTTTTGGCAAAGTGGGTGGGGTTATATCCTGCCTGTTTGGCCCTGTCTGGGGGTATCGTCAGACGGGGCCATAGTGTCTCCCGACCCCTCCTGTCTCAGCCCCCAGAATTTATGCTGCAATAGTTTGTGTCGGGGGGCTAGGGTCAGGAGTATTTCTCCTGTCTTATCCGGTGTCCTGTGTGAATTTCTCGGAGGACCTAAGCCCTAGGACCATGCCTCAGGACTACCTGGCCGGATGACTCCTTGCTGTTCCCATCCACCTGGTTGTGCTCCTGCTCCAGTTTCAACTGTTCTGCCTGCAGCTATGGAACCCTGACCTGTTCACTGGACGTGCTATCTTGTCCCAGGCCTGCTGTTTTCAACTTTCTAGAGACAGTAGGTGCAGTGGAGATACTCTGAATGATTTGCTGTGAAAGCCAACTGACATTTACTCCTGGGGTGCTGACCCTTTGTACCTTCTACAACCACTGTGATTATTATTAACTGACACTGCTGGCCATCTATGAACATTTTAACATCTTGGCTATGTTCTGTTATAATCTCTACCCCGCACCGCCAGAAGATGACTGGCCACCCCTCATAGCCTGGTTCCTCTCTAGGTTTCTTTCTAGGTTTCGTCCTTTCTAGGTAGTTTTTCCTAGCCACCGCGCTTCTACACCTGCATTGCTGGCTGTTTGGGGTTTTAGGCTGGGTTTCTGTACAGCACTTTGTGACATCAGCTGATGTAGGAACGGCTTTATAAATACATTTGATTGAATAGTTCACCAATTTTTATAGAAGTTACTCTCCGTAATAGAAGTTACTCTCTCCAACATCTTTGATTTAGCTACAGCATTATGCCGCTGTTTTTATGCAAACACTGAGCACCTTGATAAATCCTGGCTCCTCTTGAAGTTGCGCTTTATTGCAACCCTCTCCTTTGTCTTGCTGATGGATTAGATTGGACAATTTATGCACAAGTGCATTATAAATCATGATTACAGCCCTCTTTAGGAGCATAAATCACATGAATCACTGGGTGGATACTAGTGAAGAAGCTAACCTGGAATAGCATCGAAAGAAAGAAATGTCTCTTCAGAGATGGTTGTTTTTTATGTCACTGTCCTGTACCTACACTAGCGTTTCTCAACCCTGGTCCTTGTGTACCTCCAACAGTGCACATTTTCACTGTAGCCTGGGACAAGCACACTTGATTCAACATGTCAACTAATCATCAAGCCCTCAATGAGTTGAATGAGTTGTGTTATCCAGGGTTATGTAATACCCTTGTTAGAACCAACTATTGAGTTTATTTGTTATAATTCATTGGTATTAGATTTAAAAGGTGATTGAATTTCTCCCGAACTGTAATGTTGTTGATGCATTTCTATAGAATAAATATTTATTTAATGTATAAGTGAGTATGTTGGTTTACTTTTAAGTTTAGACCAATAAGGTCTCTTTTTAAGCTGTGGCCAATGGGAGTTGACCTGGTAATGGGAGGCCTAGGAAAAAGAGATGGATAGAGACGTTGAGAAAAGGATGGACATTACATTATGACTTTTATAAAAAGTAATTATTTTAAAATTATAAAATTATTTAAAAAAATAACAAAACCCATACCTACCGAGTTTTGAAGGGAAATACCAATTTTTTTATGAGTTGTTAGAATTTTGTTAAGAAAGACTTAAGCTACCGTCTCATCGTGGAGGTATTTGACAGCCTTGAGGTTAGCCTAGCATTGTGTGACACCGAGAGAGAATTGCTTGGGGAAGATTAACGAGGTCATGTTCCCATGGGATATTGGTTACTGCTAAAGAGTAGTGTCTGCATTGATAGCTGTGCTTGCTGTGGATCTTGTGAGGAAACCTGCACGGAACTGCCATACTTCGCTGAGGGAATATCTACGAGTAGTGAGTAACCACTATGGTGCGGTGCTTCGGGACTTTATGTGTGTAGTCAATTATTTTTATAGCTCCAACGCGCTCCAACGGGTTAAGCAAGCTCGAAATAATTTGGTCATGGGTTGAGCACGACTCATTGGGGATTATTATTTTTATTTCTTTTGATGTGGTGCTTTGAAAATGTAATAATACACATCTTGAACCTTATGTATGTTGCCTTGGTGGAGTCATTTAATGTTTCAATTTCATTTAATGCATGGGAAAGTATATCCTTACACAATAACACAAATCTATAATCATTCCATCTGAAGTTAATACCCAGTTGTCATCACCCTAGATAGTTTACAATAGATATTGGAGATGTCCTTCTCACCTAACCATCCCATGCTGTTGAGATACTCTACGTAAGTTAATATGGTGAGAATCAAATTCGAGCCTGGTGAGAGGGTTACAGATACAACTAAAACGTGTATGGTTGGGGTTACTCGAGGACCATAGGTTGGGAAATACTGACCTATACTACAGTAGATGATTATGTGGTTATACTGAAGTCAATTTCTTACAAAAAATAATGTTAACACGACAAATACATGTAATGTGATGAGTATGTCATATGAAAAAGTAACTTACAGAATTTGATAAACAATGTTAAAATATGACATTTGAATCAGTGTTTTATTGTATCTACTGTATTTAGCTGGTGAATCTCTGCAGAACAAAATTAGCTGTTCCATATTTCTCATAAGGCCTATACTGTAGTCAGCTTTGATTTCCGTTGTTAGCATGGAGCCGTTCCCCGGCAGTCCCACCGCTGTTCTGAATCCCATCCCAGCTAAATGGAGCTCTGTGGGGCCAACATCTGTATTTAACTTGGCGAAGACCCAGCTCCAGAGCACAGGGCCCAGCTCCCAGCCTGGCCACAGTGTCCAACATAACAAAGCATTTATAACATACCCACACCATCATTCTCTGGTTTAAAGAGACACTGCCATAAAAGCAAAGTGCACTACTGATAGAACCAGCCATCAGCTCTCTGCCCATGTACTTGGTGTGCATCCCAAATGGCACCCCATTCCATATATAGTGCTCTACTTGGTCAAATGTAGTGCACTATAAGGGAATAGGTTCCATTTGGGATGCAGACTTTTTTTATTGGCCATGTGTGGTGGAAATTTGGCTTGGCAAGTCAGCTTCATGTTCTCCTACAGACAGCCCATCCAGGGAAGATTAAATAGTGAGCTCCTCTGCCAAGGCATAAGCCCAGGCATCCATGGCTGTGTTTTTAAAGTACGAACATGCAAAGAACTATTTTTTGGCTGGGGTGTTTGTTATACTTTTTGTGGCTGAATGGTCAATAGATACGGCTGGAATTTCCAAGAAAAGGAAAAAAGTCAAGAGAAAGGAAAAGTGAGTGAAGCTCTCTCTTTGCACTAGTGGAAAGTTTTAAACCCCAACTTATTTGTGGTTTTGTTAAGTAGTGAGTCTCACAGTCAGAGATGGCTGAGAAAGGGAAAAGCAGATGTTGAAGTGCTTGACCTTTTCACGCTTGAGTTCCAAATATCTCTAACAGTCTCCCCAGCGGGAGTTGTTTTATGCGAATGATGTCAGAATGCACTCACTGTTCCAAAAGGTGATTTTTACGCAACAGTTAACCCGCTCGGCCTGCTAATCTATCTATAGGCTGTTTCAATTTGTCAATTACAAATTATTTTCGAACAACAGTTTGAATTGAGGTGTGTTCCGCCTCCTCATTAATTCACATAGAAGTAGCCCATTTCACTGTTGCAGACAATTTATGTTTGAGGCCTTACTGAGCCGGACAAACTTTCACTTCTCACCAGAGCACTTCCCCAGTGATTCTGCAGATCAAGTATGCAGACATTTGCGCAGTCTTGCACAAACATTTCCCTTGGCACAATTTCTTTGGACATCTGTGCGTTCCTATCAAAGTAAGTGCCTTATTTTCTGTATATCGTGTTGCCGTAGCATACAGTATGTATATATGTATGGAGCATAATGTATTTACAGTTTTATTCACGTTTTCAGATTATCGCATAGATTATAATGGACACCTATTTGGTATATTATGGGGATTAGCTGTTCCAAAAGCACCAGCTACTCTTCCTGGGTTCCACACAGAACATTACTATTTTATTTTTATTTTAGCTTTATTTAACCAGGTAGGCAAGTTGAGAACAAGTTCTCATGTACAATTGCGACCTGGCCAAAATAAAGCAAAGCAGTTCGACAGATACAACGACACAGAGTTACACATGGAGTAAAACAAACATACAGTCAATAATACAGTATAAACAAGTCTATATAGAATGTGAGCAAATGAGGTGAGAAGGGAGGTAAAGGCAAAAAAGGCCACGGTGGCAAAGTAAATACAATATAGCAAGTAAAACACTGGAATGGTAGTTTTGCAATGGAAGAATGTGCAAAGTAGAAATAAAATAATGGGGTGCAAAGGAGCAAAATAAATAAATAAATTAAATACAGTTGGGAAAGAGGTAGTTGTTTGGGCTAAATTTTAGGTGGGCTATGTACAGGTGCAGTAATCTGTGAGCTGCTCTGACAGTTGGTGCTTAAAGCTAGTGAGGGAGATAAGTGTTTCCAGTTTTAGAGATTTTTGTAGTTCGTTCCAGTCATTGGCAGCAGAGAACTGGAAGGAGAGGCGGCCAAAGAAAGAATTGGTTTTGGGGGTGACTAGAGAGATATACCTGCTGGAGCGTGTGCTACAGGTGGAAGATGCTATGGTGACCAGCGAGCTGAGATAAGGGGGGACTTTACCTATCAGGGTCTTGTGGATGACATGGAGCCAGTGGGTTTGGCGACGAGTATGAAGCGAGGGCCAGCCAACGAGAGCGTACAGGTCTAAATGGTGGGTAGTATATGGGGCTTTGGTGACAAAACGGATTGCACTGTGATAGACTGCATCCAATTTGTTGAGTAGGGTATTGGAGGCTATTTTGTAAATGACATCGCCAAAGTCGAGGATTGGTAGGATGGTCAGTTTTACAAGGGTATGTTTGGCAGCATGAGTGAAGGATGCTTTGTTGCGAAATAGGAAGCCAATTATAGATTTAACTTTGGATTGGAGATGTTTGATATGGGTCTGGAAGGAGAGTTTACAGTCTAACCAGACACCTAAGTATTTGTAGTTGTCCACGTATTCTAAGTCAGGAGGGTTGGAGGGTTGTTAACACAGTGTCCAAAGTAGAGGTGTTATGCAGGTGAGTGAGGACCCAAAAGCAATATAACGGAAACAGAGTCTTTTAATGTCCAAACAGGGAAAATATAAATCCTCAATCATTACCGGGGAAGTCCAAACAGGGAAAACACAAATCCTCTAGTTTAACAGGAGAGTCCCCCTTCTAGTTGTTGAGGAGAGTTGCAGGGCTAGCGGCAACAGACTGCAGGTCCCTTCGGGTAGGCGCGGGCCGTAGAGAATAGAGACACCTGCTCACACGTAGTATCCGATGACGAGGCTGAATACAACTGGACGGAACAAAAGCAAAGCAAACAAGAATCCGACAAGGACAGAAGCAGAAACAGAGAGAGAAATAGAGACTTAATCAGAGGGCAAAATAGGGGACAGGTGTGAAAGAGTAAACGAGGTCGTTAGGAGAATGAGGAACAGCTGGGAGCAGGAATGGAACGATAGAGAGAGAGAGGAAAAGAGAGAGAGAAAGAAACCTAATAAGACCAGCAGGGGGAAACGAAGAGAAGAGAAAGCACAGGGACAAGACATGACAATACAATACATGACAAGAGGTGGATCAGAGACTCACCAGCAGCAAGAGCGACCTCATTGATGTTTACAGAGAAGAGAGTCGGTCCAAGAATTGAACCCTGTGGCACCCCCATAGAGACTGCCAGAGGTCCGGACAGCAGACCCTTCGATTTGACACACTGAACTCTATCAGAGAAGTAGTTGGTGAACCAGGCGAGGCAATCATTTGAGAAACCAAGGCTGTCGAGTCTGCCGATGAGGATGTGGTGATTTACAGAGTCGAAAGCCTTGGCCAGATCAATGAATACGGCTGCACAGTAATGTTTCTTAGCGATGGCGGTTAAGATATCGTTTAGGACCTTGAGCGTGGCTGAAGTGCACCCATGACCAGCTCTGAAACCAGATTGCATACCAGAGAAGGTATGGTGAGATTCGAAATGGTCGGTAATCTGTTTGTTGACTTGGCTTTCGAAGACCTTAGAAAGGCATGGTAGGATAGATATAGGCCTGTAGCAGTTTGGGTCAAGAGTGTCCCCCCCTTTGAAGAGGGGGATGACCACAGCTGCTTTCCAATCTTCGGGAATCTCAGACGACACGAAAGAGGTTGAACAGGCTAGTAATAGGGGTGGCAACAATTTCGGCAGATAATTTTAGAAAGGAAGGGTCCAGATTGTCTAGCCCGGCTGATTTGTAGGGGTCCAGATTTTGCAGCTCTTTCAGAACATCAGCTGAATGGATTTGGGAGAAGGAGAAATGGGGAAGGATTGGGCGAGTTGCTGTTGGGGGTGCAGTGCTGTTGACTGGGGTAGGAGTAGCCAGGTGGAAAGCATGGCTAGCCGTAGAAAAATGCTTCTTGAAATTCTCAATTATGGTGGATTTATCAGTGGTGACAGTGTTTCCTATCTTCAGTGTAGTGGGCAGCTGGGAGGAGGTGTTCTTATTCTCCATGGACTTTAGTGTCCCAGAACTTTTTTGAGTTAGTGTTGCAGGAAGCAAATTTCTGCTTGAAAAAGCTAGCCTTGGCATTTCTAACTGCCTGTGTATAATGGTTTCTAGCTTCCCTGAACAGCTGCATATTACGGGGGCTGTTCGATGCTAATGCAGAACGCCATAGGATGTTTTTGTGTTGGTTAAGGGCAGTCAGGTCTGGGGAGAACCAAGGGCTATATCTGTTCCTGGTTCTAAATTTATTGAATGGGGCATGTTTATTTAAGATGGTTAGGAAGGCATTTAAAAAAATATCCAGGCATCCTCTACTGATGGGATGAGATCAATATCCTTCCAGGATACCCCGACCAGGTCGATTAGAAAGGCCTGCTCGCTGAAGTGTTTCAGGGAGCGTTTTACAGTGATGAGTGGAGGTCGTTTGACCGCTGACCCATTACGGATGCAGGCAATGAGGCAGTGATCGCTGAGATCTTGGTTGAAGACAGCAGAGGTGTATTTAGAGGGGAAGTTGGTTAGGATGATATCTATGAGGGTGCCCGTGTTTAAGGCTTTGGGGAGGTACATGGTAGTTTCATTGATAATTTGTGTGAGATTGAGGGCATCAAGTTTAGATTGTAGGATGGCTGGGGTGTTAAGCATGTTCCAGTTTAGGTCACCTAGCAGCACGAGCTCTGAAGATAGATGGGGGGCAATCAGTTCGCAATGGTGTCCAGAGCACAGCTGGGGGCAGAGGGTGGTCTACAGCAGGCGGCAACGGTGAGAGACTTGTTTTTAGAGAGGTGGATTTTTAAAAGTAGAAGTTCAAATTGTTTGGGTACAGACCTGGATAGTAGGACAGAACTCTGCAGGCTATCTTTGCAGTAGATTGCAACACCGCCCCCTTTGGCAGTTCTATCTTGTCTGAAAATGTTGTAGTTTGGAATTAAAATTTCTGCATTTTTGGTGGTCTTCCTAAGCCAGGATTCAGACAGAGCTAGAACATCCAGGTTGGCAGAGTGTGCTAAAGCAGTGAATAGAACAAACTTAGGGAGGAGGCTTCTAATGTTAACATGAATGAAACCAAGGCTATTACGGTTACAGAACTCGTCAAAAGCGAACGCCTGGGGAATAGGAGTGGAGCTAGGCACTGCAGGGCCTGGATTCACCTCAAATCAAATCAAATCCAATTTTATTTGTCACATACACATGGTTAGCAGATGTTAATGCGAGTGTAGCGAAATGCTTGTGCTTCTAGTTCCGACAATGCAGTGATAACCAACAAGTAATCTAACTAACAATTCCAAAACTACTGTCTTATACACAGTGTAAGGGGATAAAGAATATGTACATAAGGATATATGAATGAGTGATGGTACAGAGCAGCATACAGTAGATGGTATCGAGTACAGTATATACATATGAGATGAGTATGTAGACAAAGTAAACAAAGTGGCATAGTTAAAGTGGCTAGTGATACATGTATTACATAAGGATGCAGTCGATGATGTAGAGTACAGTATATACGTATGCATATGAGATGAATAATGTAGGGTAAGTAACATTATATAAGGTAGCATTGTTTAAAGTGGCTAGTGATATATTTACATCATTTCCCATCAATTCCCATTATTAGAGTGGCTGGAGTTGGGTCAGTGTCAATGACAGTGTGTTGGCAGCAGCCACTCAATGTTAGTGGTGGCTGTTTAACAGTCTGATGGCCTTGAGATAGAAGCTGTTTTTCAGTCTCTCGGTCCCAGCTTTGATGCACCTGTACTGACCTCGCCTTCTGGAGGATAACGGGGTGAACAGGCAGGGGCTCGGGTGGTTGATGTCCTTGATGATCTTTATGGCCTTCCTGTAACATCGGGTGGTGTAGGTGTCCTGGAGGGCAGGTAGTTTGCCCCCGGTGATGCGTTGTGCAGACCTCACTACCCTCTGGAGAGCCTTACGGTTGAGGGCGGAGCAGTTGCCGTACCAGGCGGTGATACAGCCCGCCAGGATGCTCTCGATTGTGCATCTGTAGAAGTTTGTGAGTGCTTTTGGTGACAAGCCGAATTTCTTCAGCCTCCTGAGGTTGAAGAGGCGCTGCTGCGCCTTCTTCATGACGCTGTCAGTGTGAGTGGACCAATTCAGTTTGTCTGTGATGTGTATGCCGAGGAACTTAAAACTTGCTACCCTCTCCACTACTCTTCCATCGATGTGGATAGGGGGGTGTTCCCTCTGCTGTTTCCTGAAGTCCACAATCATCTCCTTAGTTTTGTTGATGTTGAGTGTGAGGTTATTTTCCTGACACCACACCCCGAGGGCCCTCACCTCCTCCCTGTAGGCCGTCTCGTCGTTGTTGGTAATCAAGCCTACCACTGTTGTGTCATCCGCAAACTTGATGATTGAGTTGGAGGCGTGCATGGCCACGCACCTCTACATCGCCAGAGGAACATAGGAGGAGTAGAATAAGGGTGCGGCTAAAAGCAATAAGAATTGGTTGTCTAGAACGTCTGGAACGGAGAGTAAAAGGAGGTTTCTGGGAGCGATAAAATAGCATCAAGGTATAATGTACAGACAAAGGTATGATATGATGTGAATACAGTGGAGGTAAACCTAGGTATTGAGTGATGAAGAGAGAGATATTGGCTCTAGAAACATCATTGAAACTAGGAGATGTCATTGCATGTGTGGGTGGTGGAACTAATAGGTTGGATAAGGTATAGTGAACAGGACTAGAGGCTCTACAGTGAAATAAGCCAATAAACACTAACCAGAACAGCAATGGACAAGACATATTGACATTAAGGAGAGGCATGCTTAGTCGAGTGATCAAAAGGGTCCAGTGAGTGGAGAGGTTGATTGGGGGTCACGGCGATTTAGACAGCTAGCCAGGCCATCGGTAGCAAGCTAGCATAGGATGGAGGTCTGTTGTTAGCCACCTCTTGCGTTCCGTCAGTAGATTAGTGGGGTTCCGTGTGGTAGAGGGGATTGATCCAAATCACACAACAACAACAAAAATAAAAACAATAGATATAGTTATAGAGGCCCAAGAAGAAAACAATAATAATAAAAATAAATAAATTGTCAGATTGTCTATTTAGATAGCAGCCGGTAAGACAGCTAACGGTTAGCAGGCCGCAGATGGGCGTTCAGGTAACGTCGCGACGGAGGAGCCAGCCGGATCTCCTTCGGGTAGATAACGTCGGCAGTCCAGTTGTGAAGGACCGGTGGGGCTCCGCGTAGGCAGTAAATTGGGTCCGGATAGGTGACTGCAGCCCAGGAGTGATTGATGGAACTCAAGAGTGATTGATGTTTGCTCCGGAATAGACGAAAACCGATAGTCACACGGATAGCAGCTAGCTTGCTGTGAGATCCGGGTATGAATGTCCAGAGAGCAGTTGAAATCCAGGGACATGGAGAGAAATATTGGTCTGGTATGTTCCGAGCCGCGCTGCGCCGTACAAAACTGGCGATAGATTTTCGAGCTAAAGGATAGCTGATGACCACAAACCGTGGTTAGCTGAATACTAACGATTTGCCAGTAAAGAAGCTAACTAGCTTCTGAACTAGCTACTGAACTAGCTTCTGATTAGCTTCTGGATTAGCTTCTGGGCTAGCTTCTGGCTATCTCCTGGCTAGCTTCTGGCTAGTTTCTGGCTAGCTTCTTGGAGTTTCTGGCTAGGTTCTTGGAGGATTACAGATTTGAGGTAAATTAATACTTTTTTATAAATATAAATTGGCGAGGCGGGTTGCAGGAGAGTGTTTTGAAGATGAGTTGATGGAAAATAAAAATAAAATGCATGTGAAAAAAGTTTTAAATATATATATATATACAGGACACGACAAGACGAGGACAAAATACGTCTGAAATGCTATGCCATCTTGGTTAGATAGACAAGAACAACTCAAGGACAGAACTACATGAATAAAAATAAAAAAGGTACACATATAAATACATACACACAAACTATCTTGGTCAAATAGGGGAGAGACGTTGTGCCGTGAGGTGTTGCTTTATCTATTTTTTTTAAACCAGGTTTGCTGTTCATTGGGGCGGCAGGGTAGCCTAGTGGTTAGAGCGTTGAACTAGTAACCAGAAGGTTGCGATTTCAAACCCCCGAGCTGACAAGGTACAATCTGTCGTTCTGCCCCTGAACAGGCAGTTAACCCACTGTTCCCAGGCCATCATTGAAAATAAGAATGTGTTGTTAACTGACTTGCCTGGTTAAATAAAGGTAAAAAAATAAAAATAATAATGGCTCTATATAATACTATACACTTTCTTGAATTTGTTCTGGATTTGGGGACTGTGAAAAGACCCCTGGTGGTGTAAGTGCGTGTCAGAGCTGTGTGTAAATTGACTATGCAAACAATTTAGTCTCCTAGAGATGAACGATCTTTGTTGTGAAAAGTGTAAATCAATCCCAGAACAACAGCAAATGACCTTGTGAATATGTTGGAGAAAACAGGTACAACAGTAGCTATAGCCACAGTAAAACGAGTCCTATGTCGACATAACCTGAAAGGCCACACAGCAAGGAAGAGGCCACTGGCTTGTAAGCCGAAGAACACCATCCCAACCATGAAGCATGGGGGTGGCAGCATCACTACCCTCTGTAGCGCCGTACGGTCAGATGCCGAGCATTTGCCATACCAGGCGGTGATGCAACTGGTCAGGATGTTCTCGATGGTGCAGCTGTAAAACCTTTTGAGGATTCGGGGACACATGCAAAATCTCCTGAGCGGGAAAACGTTTCTTGTGCCCTCTTCACGACTGTCTTGGTGTGTTTGGAAATTATTAATACCAAGAATTTTCCACCTCTCTCTCCCACACTAACTTTATAAAATTCAACATTCACAGCTTCAGGATAATCCTCATTGAGGAAGATATACGTTCCTCTCAAGTTCTTTGCTCTTTCCAGAACAGCTAGCTTGACCACTATCGGCCTGGGCCTATATGTCACGACTTCTGCCGAAGTCGTTGCCTCTCCTTGTTCGGGCGGTGCTCGGCGTTCGACGTCACTGGTCTTCTAGCCATCATTGATTATTTTTTCATTTTCCATTGGTTTTGTCTTGTCTTCCCACACACCTGTTTTCAATCCCATTCATTACCTGTTGTGTATTTAACCCTCTGTTTCCCCTCATGTCTTTGTCAGAGATTGATTTGTTGTCAGTGTAGTGTGATTGTTTGTATAGGTGCGCGTCGGGTCTTCGTACCCATGTTTTGTTTGTACATTTATTGTTATGGAGCATACTCGTGGAACTTTATTAAAAGACTCCATATTTAAACTCCATTTGACTCTCCTGCGCCTGACTTCCCTGCCACCTATTACACCTATGCGTGACAGAATCTCTGACCAATATATATGAAGTCATCAGGAGAAGACACTATACCCATGGACCTGGAGGAACGCGTTCAGGAACAAGCGAGGGAGCTTGACTGTATCAGCTCCGTCATGGAGCACATTGTCCAAAAAATGGATCGCTGGGAGAGACAGGGAGTTTCTCCAGCGCCACCACCACCACAACCGGAATCTCCCGTGAACGTTTTTTCCTCTCCGGAATCAAGGATCCATTTATCCCTACCCACGGGATACAACGAAGATACTGCCGGCTGCCAGGGTTTCCTCCTCAAGCTAAACTTATATCTAGCCACGGCCTCCCCATTACCATCTGACCGTGAGAAGAGTTACGCCCTCGTCTCATGCCTCACCGGGAAAGCCCTGGAATGGGCCAGCTCTGTGTGTAGAAGGGAGGATGCGGCTTTGGACCATTTTGAGGAGTTCACCCGCCAATTCCGGATACTATTCGATCACCCACCCGAAGGCAAAGCAGCGGGTGAGCTTCTCTATCATCTGAGGCAGGAGACGAGGAGTGCACAGGATTTTGCTTTGGAGTTTAGGACCTTGGCTGCCGGCGCTGGATGGAGCGACAGGGCCCTGATCGACCATTACCGTTGTAGTCTACGCGAGGACATCCGTCGGGAGCTGGCCTGTAGAGACACCACCCTCACCTTCGACCAGCTGGTGGACATGTCCATCAAGCTGGACAACATGCTGGCTACTTGTGGACGTCTAGATCGGGGTCTGGTTGTTCCATCCTCGCGCACCCTCTCTCCCGACGCTATGGAATTGGGAGTGATGGTGCGCAGGGAGACCGGAGGGGGTTCCCGCTTGAGCACCATTCATGGTCGCAGAGGGCACACTGCTGGTCGGTGCCGGGTTGGTTCCTCTGGGAATAGAGAGGGCAGGCAGGGCATTCTGGTGTCACCCCAGGTGAGTAGGCACCATTCTCATCCAGAGCCCTCTGCTGCACTAATGTTTGTCTCTGTCTTTTTTCCTGATTTTTCACTGCATTCCCAGTATAGTTGATTCAGGTGCGGCTGGGAATTTCATTAATAAAGATCTAGCTCATATTTTAGGGATTCCTATTGTTCCTGTGGATATGCCTATCCCTATTTATGCCTTAGATAGTCAACCATTAGGGTCAGGGTTTATCAGGGAGGTTACCGCACCTTTGGGTATGATAACACAGGAGGGTCACAAGGAGAAGATTAGTCTTTTCCTTATTGATTCTCCTGCGTATTCTGTGGTGCTAGGCCTACCCTAGTTAGTTTGTCATAACCCCACTGTTTCTTGGCCACAGAGGGCTCTCACGGGGTGGTCGCGAGAATGCTCAGGTAGGTGTTTAGGGGTTTCCGTTGGTGCTACTACGGTGGAAAGTCCAGACCAGGTCTCCACCATGCGCATTCCCCCCGAATATGCCGATTTGGCTCTCGCCTTCTGTAAAAAGAAGGTGACTCAATTACCACCCCATCGACGGGGGATTGTGCGATAGATCTCCTGGTAGACGCTGCATATCCCAAGAGTCACGTGTAGACGGAGGCTATGGAGACATATGTCTCTGAATCCCTGCATCAGGGGTTCATTCAGCCATCCATTTCACCCGTCTCCTCGAGTTTCTTTTTTGTGAAGAAAAAGGATGGCGGTTTACGCCCGTGCATTGATTATCGAGGTCTTAATAAAATCACAGTGACGTATAGCTACCCGCTACCTCTGATCAATACGGTTATTGAGTTAATGCACAGGGCACGTTTTTTCACAAAATTGGATCTCAGGAGTGCGTACAATCTGGTGCGTATTAAGAAGGGTGATGAGTGGAAGACGGCATTTAGCACTACCTCAGGTCATTATGAGTACCTGGTCATGCCATATGGGTTGATGAATGCTCCATCAGTTTTCCAATCATTTGTAGATGAGATCTTCAGGGACCTGCACGGGCAGGGTGTAGTGGTGTATATCGATGATATTCTGATATACTCTGCTACACGCGCCGAGCATGTGTCCCTGGTGCGCAGGGTGCTTGGTCGCCTGTTGGAGCATGATCTATATGTCAAGGCTGAGAAATGCTTGTTTTTCCATCTCCTTCCTAGGGCATCGGATTTCCACTTCAGGAGTGGAGATGGAGAGCAACCGCATTACAGCCGTGCGTAATTGGCCGACTCCAACCACGGTAAAGGAGTTGCAGCGTTTTGGGGGTTTTTCCAATTACTACCGGAGGTTTATCCGGGGTTTTGGTCAGGTGGCAGCTCCCAGTACCTCACTGCTAAAGGAGGGCCCGGTGCGCTTGCAGTGGTCGGCTGAGGCGAACAGGGCTTTTGAGCACCTGAAGACTCTGTTTACCTCGGTGCCTGTGCTGGCTCATCCGGATCCATCTTTGCCATTCATAGTGGAGGTGGACGCATCCGAAGCTGGGATAGGAGCAGTGCTCTCTCAGCCTTCGGGTACGCCACTGAAGCTTCGCCCCTGTGCTTTCTTTTCGAAGAAGCTCAGCCCAGCGGAGCGAAACTATAATGTAGGGAACAGAGAGCTGTTAGCTGTCGTAGAAGCCTTGAAGGTGTGGAGGCATTGGCTTGAGGGGGCTAAACACCCTTTTCTCATCTGGACTGACCACCGCAATCTGGAGTACATCCGGCAGGCGAAGAGATTGAATCCTCGCCAGGCAAGGTGGGCCATGTTTTTCACTCGTTTTGTGTTTACTCTTTCTTACAGACCAGGCTCCCAGAACGTTAAGGCAGACGCATTGTCTCGGCTGTATGACACAGAGGAGCGGTCCATGGATCCCACTCCCATACTCCCAGCTTCGTGTCTGGTGGCGCCGGTAGTTTGGGAGCTGGACGCGGACATTGAGCGGGCGTCACGTGCAGAGCCTTCTCCCCCTGAGTGTCCAGCTGGTCGTCTGTACGTTCCGTCTGCTGTCCGCGACCGATTGATATATTGGGCTCACACGTCACCCTCCTCTGGTCATCCTGGGATAGGTCGGATGATGCGCTGTCTTGAAGGAAGGTACTGGTGGCCCACTTTAGCTAAGGATGTGAGGATTTATGTTTCTTCCTGTTCGGTGTGCGCCCAGTGCAAGGCTCCTAGACACCTGCCCAGAGGTAAGCTACAACCTCTACCCGTTCCTCAACGGCCATGGTCGCACCTGTCAGTGGATTTTTTGATTGATCTTCCACCTTCACAGGGTTACACCACGATCCTGGTCATTCTGGATCGGTTTTCAAAGTCCTGTCGTCTCCTCCCTTTGCCCGGTCTCCCTACGGCCTTACAAACTGCAGAGGCCCCGTTTACACACGTTTTCCGGCACTATAGGGTGCCTGAGGATATAGTGTCTGATCGGGGTCCCCAGTTCACATCAAGGGTCTGGAAGGCGTTTATGGAGCGTCTGGGGATCTTGGTTAGTCTTACCTCAGGTTTTCACCCCGAGAGTAATGGGCAGGTGGAGAGAGATAACCAGGATGTGGGTAGGTTTCTGCGGTCTTATTGCCAGGATCGGCCGGGGAGTGGGCGAAGTTCATGCCCTGGGCAGAGATGGCTCAGAACTCTCTACGTCACTCCTCCACTAACCTTACTCCCTTTCAATGTGTATTAGGGTATCAGCCGGTTCTGGCTCCTTGGCATCAGAGCCAGACCGAGGCCCCTGCGGTGGACAATTGGTTTGGGCACGCTGAGGAAACCTGGGAGGCAGCCCACGTCCACCTTCAGCGTGCCATAAGGCGCCAGAAAATTGGCGCAGACCGTCGCCGCAGTGAGGCCCCAGTGTTCGCACCAGGGGACAGGGTCTGGCTCTCGACCCGAAACCTGCCCCTTCGCCTGCTCTGCCGGAAGCTGGGTCCGCGGTTTGTGGGGCCGTTTAAAGTCCTGAGGAGAGTGAACGAGGTATGTTATAGGTTACAACTACCCACTCATTACCGTATTAATCCCTCGTTCCATGTGTCTCTCCTCAGGCCGATGGTGGCTGGCCCGCTCCAGGAGGCTGAAGTGTGTGATGTTCCTCCGCCTCCTCTAGACATCGAGGGGGTTCCGGCGTACTCTGTTCGATTCATTTTGGATTCGAGACGTCGGGCGAGGGACCTTCAGTACCTCGTGGACTGGGAGGGGTACGGGCCGGAGGAGAGATGCTGGGTTCCGGTGGAGGACGTGTTAGATCCTTCCATGTTATCAGAATTCCACCGTCTCCATCCGGATCGCCCTGCACCTCGCCCTCCGGGTCGTCCCCGAGGCCGGTGTCACTAGCTTGACCACTATCGGCCTGGGCCTATCTGTCACGACTTCTGCCGAAGTCGTTGCCTCTCCTTGTTCGGGCGGTGCTCGGCGTTCGACGTCACCGGTCTTCTAGCCATCATTGATCCTTTTTTCATTTTCCATTGGTTTTGTCTTGTCTTCCCACACACCTGTTTTCAATCCCATTCATTACCTGTTGCGTATTTAACCCTCTGTTTCCCCTCATGTCTTTGTCAGAGATTGATTTGTTGTCAGTGTAGTGTGATTGTTTGTATAGGTGCGCGTCGGGTCTTCGTACCCATGTTTTGTTTGTACATTTATTGTTATGGAGCATACTCGTGGAACTTTATTAACCACTTGCTCCTACCTGGCACGCAGGCGTCCCATCTAGAGCTCTGGAAATGCAAATGCGCTACGCTAAATGCTAATAGTATTAGTTAAAACTCAAACGTTCATTAAAATACACATGCAGGGTATTGAATTAAAGCTACACTCGTTGTGAATCCAGGCAACAAGTCAGATTAAATGCTTTTCGGCGAAAGCATGAGAAGCTATTATCTGATAGCATGTAACACCACAAAAGACCCGCAGGGGACGTAAACAAAATAATTAGCATATTCGGCGCTACACAAACCGCACAATAAAATATAAAACATTCATTACCTTTGACCATCTTCTTTGTTGGCACTCCTAGATGTCCCATAATCACTATTGGGTCTTTTTTTCGATTAAATCGGTCCATATATAGCCTAGATATCGTTCTATGTAGACTGTATGATAAACGAAAAAAAAGAGCGTTTCATAACGTAACGTCATTTTTTAAAATTCTAAAAGTCGACGATAAACTTTCACAAAACACTTCGAAATACTTTTGTAATGCAACTTTAGGTATTAGTACACGTTAATAAGCGATAAAATTCATCAGGAGGCGATGTAACTTCTATAGTGTCCGGAGAGAGCTCGACCAAAACATCCGGTCGGAGACCGGAGGGAAGGAGTTCCCTTGAACCGGTTAGACCAAGAATCAATTGCGAATCAAATGACAAGACTCTAGACAACGTGTGGTAGCTGTAGGCGCTGAAACCTCGGTCTCATGTAATTCGGTTCACTTTGAACAATTCCTGGAAGTAAGCGCAAGGATATTTATTTCCATTTTCAGTGATCAGGTTTTCCTGCGCTATTCGATGAAACTCACGCTCTGTTAATGTCACAGCCGTGATTTAACCAGTTTTAGAAACGTCAGAGTGTTTGCTATCCACACATACTAATCATATGCATATACTATATTCCTGGCATGAGTAGCAGGGCGCTGAAATGTTGCGCGATTTTTAACAGAATGTTCGAAAAAGTAGGGGGTAGGAGTAACAGGTTAAAAGACTCCATATTTAAACTCCATTTGACTCTCCTGCGCCTGACTTCCCTGCCACCTATTACACCTATGCGTGACACTATCACCTTGGCCGGAGGTTGTTTTTCAGCCTGTGTGCGCACTCCACCTCAAACTTCCTGTGGTCAATCTTCAATTTCTCAGAGATAATTTCCCTTCCTTTGTCCTGAGACTACGTCCAGGTCTCATGTGGAGATTCTGCAAATCTGTCCATAACCAAGTTGTTCTGCCTTGATTGTCTGATTTCTCCGTCATTATTATCATGGATTCACACACAGAACTAATGTCCTCTCTCAATGACGTACAGAATGCTGTCATCTTGCCGTTCTCCTGTTTCAACTCATCGAAGCTGACCCTGGGAGAACTGCAAACTGTTCTTCAGGTCCTGGACCTTTCCTGTCAGGTTGTCCATTCTTTTATTAGTTGAATCCACAAGTATTTGGACAGAACCCTTGAAGCTATTTTCTTGTTGTTGTAACAACTGCTTGTAGAGAGACACCACTGTCCTCAACGGTACTCCCGCCGGCTTTGATCTTTGTCATGGTAGCTAGCAACGTAGGTTATGCTCTTACTCCTCGCAGGGAAGATTGAAAACAACAACAGACAGCTGGGATCTAAACAGCCACAAACCCAGGAGAATCTGTGGCCCATGTCACAATGGCTAACTGCGTCATGGGCTGTGTTCAAGCCCTCAAGAAAAAAATGCCAGCTTGATGGGAAGCTAGCTAGCAGCTAGACTAGCTGCTACTCCAAATAGCTCCAGAGAGTAGCAGTCCCAGCAACTGATGCCAACTGCCAACTTGCGGGATCCTATGATGTGTGTAAAATACTTTTTTGATAGTACTGATTATGATGAGCTAATGCGTTTTGGCAGCTATGTGTGGGGCCATGTTTGTTGACATTATACAATGCATTCTGGTTGTCACATAAGCGTCTGTCAGACCAAAGATGTTATAACAAAATGAAGTGAAGGAAGGATTCACTCATCTTTCAAGTAAACTTCTGGAAGTGAATGATTGTAGACAACACGCCCCCTTCAACATGCATACTGCAACAGAACAAACTCATCTTGTTTCCTCTTCTTATCTTTGGTTGATGTGAAAAGCAAACATGGTGCCGAGCACAAACTACCCATCGTCAGATTACTTTCGATTTTTTGAAAGTTTCTTACTGAATTATTTCGATCAATAGTGAGCTCACAAGTGATGTGATGATTTGTAAATGGTCATTAGCTAATTCAAATTGCGGTTTCTGTCAGTCGAGAATGAGCCAAATATGACCATTTGTGTTGCGTAAATTTTTCCTCAGTTAGTGCTAGGACTAATGTAACCTACTTTTCCCGGTTTGGATGATTGTGTTATGCTGTCGCTACTTCTGTGAATGTCTGAACATTGCATTCAAAAATAAACGGGTCACATTTAGGACATGACTGTGTTTGTGTAAAATGTTTCTGTGAAAATAATTGTGTGGTCAGCTCAAATGCTGACTGCTGCATCAATTGAAACCGGATGTTCTAAAGAAGCATTCTAATCACACCTGTTTGAGTGTACGCTGCGCAAATGGGTCAAAGGGTTCAAATGGGACCGAAATCAAATGAAAAAACATGATTCCAAAGATACTTTCTATTGCAGCCAATAAAACAGGATGTTTGTGTTACCAGGCCTAATACCCACCAAGTTAGATTAGTCCCTAGAAATTGAAATTTGTGTAAAATATTTGGAAAATTCACAAAGCTAATATGTTAAACTGTAAACTTTATAAATAATGAATCTCAGTTATATGGTATTGGGCATGTAATCCTCACAGTTGCAAAATCCAAACCCTTGATTCTATACTGTCAATTCCGATTGATTCAGCCAGACTCCTATCCCACATGACATTTCCCTGTGCTCTGCTCACACATCAAGTCTTTTGAGTACTCAACATGGGTAATAGCAATTTTACCAAGACAATGCACAATATCAATGCCATCCGGACATGCGGTAGCTACCTATATTATGATATACCACCTAAAAATGAATACATAACTCTATCTAAATAATTTTGCTCATGACTCCCACTGACGTGAATGGATGAAATTGACTCATCTATTTTATATTTAGCATTTTAGTCATCTAAATGGAAGTAGTGTGTTGTGAGAAATAAAATTGCGTCCCAAATGGCACCCTATTCCCTATATAGTGCACCACGTTTGACCACCGCCCTCTGCTTTGGTAAAAAGTTGTGCACTATATAGGGATTAGGGTGCCATTTGGGATGCATCTGAAGTGCTTTGTCTGTGATTTAAATGCTGCCAGGCACGAAGCCATGGTAGTGCTGACAGGATGCTGCCTGGATGTTTGATAAAGAGAGACATTAGGCAGGCAATGATCTCTGAATCACATAACTCACAGGAGGATCAAACGAAGGGGCGGAGAGATGGAGAGACAGACAGACAGACACAGAGAGATGAGAGAGACAGAGATAGACGGGTGTAAGAGAGGGAGAGAGAGAGTGAGCTGAGAGGCAGAAGAGAGACAGAGAGAAGGAGAGAGAGGGGGAGGCTAAATGATAGATGGATCAGGAGAGAGAGGGAAATAGATGGAGAGAGATACATATATGGAAAGGCAAAGAAAGAAAGGCTGAAAGGGGACAATGTACTTATTAAATTGCTTAGCTGTCTCTCAACAGGCGTCTCGATGTGTCAAATTTCTCAAAGCTAACAAACTAAGCATGCCTTCATGTACACACATTAATGAACATATCTCCTACTGCTAAGGAACCAGTAACACAAGTCTTGAGGTCAGACTGGGCATTGGACAAATATTATCCAAGTTCCATGCTATTTTCTGAACTCCACTGTAGATCAATAGGTGTTTATTTCTCTTCATATTAATTAGTGTTGTTAAAAGGGTTTCCTCTCTCTGATTTTCCCTCCTGTTGTGTCCGATTATTTTTGGGGGCTGCACACTGAGGGCGAACGCTGTATCCCAAATATCATCCTCTCCCCTGTATAATGAACTACTTTTGACCTTAGCCCTATGGGCCCTGGCCAAAAGTAGTGAGTAGTGCACTAAATAGGGAATGCGGTGCCATTTGGGATGCAGCCCCAAGGCTCCACTCGCGGGCCCAGCCTTGTCTGTCAATACCTTCAGTCCACGTCTCACAAACATGTATATCCCATGTGTCAAGAAAGTTCTCACGTATATACGCACCACTTATTCCTTCTCTACCTGAACCCCTGACTACTCTCTTCTTGAGGGCTTCAACTTTGTTCACGGCCCCTTTTATCACACTGTAGGGTTGAGCAACAACTAATTACCAACATCGACCAGATGGCTGATTAACAGTGGAAATTGCCGGGTTGATGCTTTCTGGCTTGTAAGAATGGATCTCTTAGAAGGAAGTCAATGGAGCATACTCGGAATCCTAATCATGCACTTTCCTTTCCATGGTCAGAGCGCGACCCTGAGTCAGTTCAGAGGTTCAGAAATGGAGGGCAAAATCCATATCAACACCTTGCGTTTCACAACGGATCATCAGTCTGTCTGTGATCTCGGCAGCTAAAGACAGAGTACTGAAGACAAAAGGTTGGGGTCAATTCCATTTCTATTCCAATCGATTCACTAAAATAGCGGTAAGTAACTTCATGTTCCATTGCAGTATAAGCTATTTATACAGAATATGGATAGTTATATTTGCTAATTGAATTTTAAAAACCTGACATTGATATGGATCATGGATCACCGTCCCAGATTGTAAATTACCTGACAAAGGCGGACACATATTGCAAGAATGGGATAGAGAGATGGGAAGAGATGTAGAGTTGACAGGTTGAGTAAAGGAAGGGAGTAAAAGGGTTAGTAGATTGTGCAACACTAGCTCTAAAGAGTACACTCAAACAGTCAGTGGACATTCACTTTATTTTCATTTCTCTGTGACACTGTCCAGCGATGGTGATATATGTCCCAAATTGCACCCTATTCCATATACTGTATAGCCCACATGGGCCCTGGTCAAAATTAGTGCACTATATAGGGAATAGGATGTCTTCTGGGATATAACATTTACTGATGCTAAAACATGCTCTGATATTCACATGTTTACATTAACTGGCCTCTCCTCTTCATGACTGGTTTTACTCTTCACTTTCTCACACAGAAACACATGCACACACACACACACACACACGCTTCATGCACTGACACTGTACACACATGCACACTTACCTCTCAGCAATGCATGACTAAGGCCCAGCTGTTCAGATGCCCCGCTATCTCCTACCCCAAGCCAAACATCTCCTGACTAAGGCAGGGCCAAGACACAGCCACCCGTGCTAAGCCTTATTTTGACTACAGACCACAATGGAAGAACTCCAGCTCAGCAGAACGACTCTATTATACTGAAGTGTCTACACGTTAATCCCTCATCTGTTGACTTTGGGTCAGTCAAGATGGACCAAAATGGATGAGTGTTTTTGTCTTGGATCCATGAGCAACTACCAAATGCTGACAGTATCCTTTTATGAATGCAGGCACTTACTGCTTCACAGCTGCATGACCTACAGGGAAATCACTTTGACCTGCAAAAACATGCATTTTACGATTAATTCAAGGACTGGAATCATTTTGACCTGTAAAAACGTGCTGGCTTCAAGGATGAGCGATTTCATTTCCATTTCCACCACAGCCTATGGTCAAATGGCATTCCTTTTTAGAACGCAAAGGGTTAAAGTACCATACTCTGGGCTTACTGCATCAGACCAGACCTGCCGCAGCATTTCATCATATGCCAGGCCTGTATATTTTTAGACTGACTGAGAAGACCCAGCTCAAAACATGACATTTGAAAGCCATCTCTGACGTCCACACTACTTTCCTCTCAGACAGCAGATAAATTATACACAACAATAAAAGAGAAGAGCACCCAAGAGCATCCACGCTGAAGCACCACTTTGATTCAGACCTCCTGTTGTTCTACACTGAGCGCTCATACCCTGGCATGGACAGTATGAAGTTTTCCCCAAGTTACATCTAGGCTTCAGGAAGGATGAATGGTTTAGCTCTGAAGGAGAGTTGATGTTCTTTTGACAGCAACAACTGCATCCTAGCCTGCATGCAACAACATCAACCCTGACAATCCTTCCCCACATCATTATCATGATACCCGACTTTGAGTGACACCCCTTCATGGATTCATGATGCTGTACTGTCTGTGTTTAATGTCAGTAGAGTCATCTCCTGGCTTGTTTCGCCCCAGTTAACCCTTCTCTCTCATCTGTCATCCCTTCCCCTCCTTGCCTTTCTCCTCTCTCCTTTTCCCCCTCCCCTCTCTCATCTCACCCATCTATTCCCACTCTCTCCTCTCCCAGCCAGAGTCAGTTCTGATAAATGAATCAGTCACACCAGATCCGTCTCCGTCATGTTTTCTTTAGAAGTCCGCTACCGACTCTCCAAATGCTCCCGACGGCCAGACCGGGATACACAGTGGGATCAGAGGCCAATGCCGCTATCTGGACTGATATCTAACGACGGGACGGGGGTTAGTCTACACACACACACACACACACACACACACACACACACACACACACACACACACACACACACACACACACACACACACACACACACACACACACACACACACACACACACACACACACACACACACACACACACACACACACACACACACACACACAGCAGTTTGGGTGGCTTATCTGAACCCATGATGAGTCAGTCTCTGGAGTGAACCCACTTAAACCCACCCATTCTGAAGTCTGATTAGGCTCAAAGAACACATCTGAGGAAGAAAGAGAGAGCGAGAAAGAGAGCGAGAGAGAGATATGCTTACCTTTGTCTTGATTCGGCAGGCTTGTTCAGATCATCATGGCATTTGTAGTTATTTGTGATTAGCAGCTAATTAGCATTTCAAAGATGATGGTACAAAAACAATTCAAAGAACAGTTGTTTTTTTCTTTGTATTATCTTTTACCAGCTCTATTGTGTTATATTCTCCTACATTCCTTTCACATTTCCACAAACTTCAAAGTGTTTCCTTTCAAATGGTACCAAGAATATGCATATCCTTGCTTCAGGGCCTGAGTTACAGGCAGATAGATTTGGGTATGTCATTTTAGGTGAAAATTTTAAAAAGGGGCGGATTTTTAACCTCTTGATCTTAGCCATCCCGGATCCGGGATCGTGAATACACCCTCAGGCTCATTACCATAACGCAACGTTAACGATTTCTAAAAATCGCAAATGAAATGAAATAAATATGCCTGCTCTCAAGCTTAGCCTTTTCTTAACAACACTGTCATCTTAGATTTTCAAAATATGCTTTTGATCCATAGAAAATCAAGCAGTTGTGTAAGAGTTTTGATAGCTATTGTAGCATTTAGCGTAGCATTTAGCATGCAACATTTTCACAAAAACCAGAAAAGTAATCAAATAAAATAATTTACCTTTGAAGAACTTCGAATGTTTTCAATGAGGAGACTCTCAGTTACATAGCAAATGTCCAGTTTTTCCTGAAAGATTCTGTGTGTAGGACAAATCGCTCCGTTTTGTACATCACATTTGGCTACCGAAACTAACCGAAAATTCAGTCACCAAAACGTCAAACTTTTTTCCAAATTAACTCCATAATATCGACCGAAACATGGCAAACGTTGTTTAGAATCAATCCTCAAGGTGTTTTTTCACATATCTCTTCATTGATATGCCGTTCGTGGAAGCCTGCTTTCGTCTCAGAATCCCATGGAAAAATACCAGCAGCTGAGTTTTGCGCACCAATTTCCACGCAGGACACCGTGCGATCACCTGGCAAATGTAGTCTCTTATGGTCAATCTTCCAATGATATGCCAACAAATACGTCACAATGCTGCAGACACCTTGGGGAAACGATAGATAGGGCAGGCTCATTCCTGTCGCATTCGCAGCCATGTAAGGAGACAATGAAAAACAGAGCCTCAGAAATCCTGCTCATTTCCTGGTTGCAGTTTCATCTTGGTTTTGCCTGAAGCTTCTGTTCTAGGGCACTCACAGATAATATCTTTGCAGTTCTGGAAACGTCAGAGTGTTTTCTTTCCAAAGCTATCAATTATATGCATAGTCGAGCATCTTTTTGTGACAAAATATTGCGCTTAAAATGGGCACGTCTTTTTATCCAAAAATGAAATAGCGCCCCCAATGATTTGTTGAGCATAGTAATGTCTAATGAATAGAATTATTAGAAATAACAACTGGGTTAAAACATGATAAAATAACTAACAACCACCCCTCTTAGGTAACAACTTCAGAATGCAAAAACACATTTATATTCATATTTTATTAAATATGGCGGAAACCATTTTATAAAAGCAGTAATTCCCTCAAACCCAGGAATTATTTGTGACAACTCCCTCCAAGGGCTGTTTCCTGTTACAACTTCCGTCGAAGTTGGTGCCTCACCTTGTTCGGGCGGCATTTGGGGGGCGACGATCTACGTTTCTTTTTCCATTTGTTTTGTCTAGATTGTACACACCTGGTTTCCATTATGTTATAATTTATTCCCTATTAAACCCTCTGGTTCCCACATGGTTTTGTGCATGTCTGTTCTTTGTTAAGTGGTCACTCTTTTGTGTCGAGTTGGAATATTTTTCCCTGTATTGAATTAGTTGATTTATTTGAGTAAAGTATGTTTTTAATAAGTTCTGCGCCTGACTCCGTCCTATCCGCTGCACACTGACACTTGACAGAAACACGCACCTCGAAATGGAGTCAGCAGGTACCCCCAGTCCTCCGTTACCAGTGGAGGAGCGTCTCCAGCAGCACGCGACGATGCTCCAAAATCTTGGCACAGCCATAGATCGCTTGCTGCACACTATGGAGTGATGGGAGAGAGGGGGGTTTTCCCACACCCCCATCCACTTCACCCCAATGCACACCACTGTCCACTCCTCCGTCACCGGAACCCAGTGGGATTCGGCTCTCGCTCCTGAGGGCATATGATGGGACTGCTCCCTCAGGACATGAGAACGTGTCTGCCCTCATCTCCTGTTTGTCGGGAGGGCACTTGAGTGGGCGAACTCCCGTATGGGGGAGAGAAGGCGCAGTGTTGGTCCACTATGAGGATTTCACCCGCCGGTTCCAGGCGGTATTTGATCATCCACCTGAGGGGAGAGTGGCGGGGGAACGGTAGTTTCATCTTCAGCAGGGGATAAGGAGCGCATAGGACTTGGCATTGGACTTCAGAACCCTGGTAGCCAGCGTGGGATGGAATGAAAGGGCACTGTTCCACCATTACCGGTGCAGTCTACGTGATGACGTTCATCAGGAGCTGGCATGCAAGGACACCACCCTTAACCTCGACCAGCTGGTGGATTTATCCATCCGGCTGGATAACCTGTTGGCCACCCGCGGGCGTCCGGATCGGGGCACGTCCATTCCATCCCCCAGCACCTCCGACCCTACACCTATGGAGATTGAAGGGGCTGCTGTAAGGGTGACCGGAAGGGGGGGCGTTTCCAGCACCACATGTGGCCTCAGAGGGCACACTGATGGTCGGTGCTGGGGAGGTTCCCCAGGGAGTCGAGGCAGCAGGCAGGGCACTGCTGAATCATCCCTGGTGAGTAGGCACCCGACTCACCCAGAGCTTCCTGTTGCGCACATGTGTGTATGTACAGTGGGGAGAACAAGTATTTGATACACTGCCGATTTTGCAGGTTTTCCTACTTACAAAGCAGAGGTCTGTCATTTTTATCATAGGTACACTTCAACTGTGAGAGACGGGATCTAAAACAAAGTTCCAGAAAATCACATTGTATGATTTTTAAGTAATTCATTTGCATTTTAGTGCATGACATAAGTATTTGATCACCTACCAACCAGTAAGAATTCCAGCTCTCACAGACCTGTTAGTTTTTTCTTTTAGAAGCCCTCCTGTTCTCCACTCATTACCTGTATTAACTGCACCTGTTTGAACTCGTTACCTGTATAAACGACACCTGTCCAGACACTCAATCCTCTCCACAATGGCCAAGACCAGAGAGCTGTGAAAGGACATCAGGGATAAAATTGTAGATCTGCTCAAGGCTGGGATGGGCTACAGGACAATAGGCAAGCAGCTTGGTGCGAGGGCAACAACTGTTGGCGCAATTATTAGAAAATGGAAGAAGTTCAAGATGACGGTCAATCATCATCAGCTCCATGCAAGATCTCACCTCGTGGGGCATCAATGATCACAGAACTACATGGCAGGACCTGGTCAATGACCTGAAGAGAGCTGGGACCACAGTCTCAAAGAAAACCATTAGTAACACACTACGCCGTCATGGATTAAAATCCTGCAGTGCACGCAAGTTCCCCCTGTTCAAGCCAGTGTATGTCCAGGCCCATCTGAAGTTTGCCAATGACCATCTGGATGATCCAGAGGAGGAATGGGAGAAGGTCATATGGTCTGATGAGACAAAAATTGAGCTTTTTGGTCTAAACTCCACTCGCCGTGTTTGGAGGAAGAAGAAGGATGAGTACAATCCCAAGAACACCATCACATCCTTGAAGCATGGAGGTGGCAACATCATTCCTTGGGGATGCTTTTCTGCAAAGGGGACAGGATGACTGCACCGTATTGAGGGGAGGATGGATGGGGCCATGTATCGCGAGATCTTGGCCAACAACCTCCTTCCCTCAGTAAGAGCATTGAAGAGGGGTCAAAGCTGGGTCTTCCAGCATGACAACGACCCGAAACACACAGCCAGGGCAACTAAGGAGTGGCTCCGTAAGAAGCATCTCAAGGTCCTGGAGTAGCCTAGCCAGTCTCCAGACCTGAACCCAATAGAAAATCTTTGTAGGGAGCTGAAAGTCCATATTGCCCAGCGACAGCCCCGAAACCTAAAGGATCTGGATAAGGTTTGTATGGATGAGTGGGCCAAAATCCCTGCTGCAATGTGTGCAATCCTGGTCAAGAACAACAGGAAATGTATGACTCCAACCACGGTAAAGGAGATGCAGCGGTTTTTAGGATTTGGCAACAACTCCCGGAGGTTTATCTGGGGCTTTGGACAGGTAGCGGCTCCCAATACCTCCTTGCTGAAGGGGGGACCTGTGCAACTGCAGTGGTCAGCTGGGGTGGACAGGGCTTTTGGTCACCTGAAGGCTCTGTTAACCTCGGCTCCCGTGCTGGTTCATCCTGATCCATCCTTGGCATTTACACTAGAGGTGTACACATCCGAAGCTGGGATTTTACACCTTTTTTCACATCCGAAGCCGTGCTTTTACACCTGCATTGTTTGCTGTTTGGGGTTTTAGGCTGGGTTTCTGTACAGCACATCAGCTGATGTACGAAGTGCTATATAAATAAATTAGATTTGATTTGATTTGATTTGATAGGAGCTGTGCTGGACCAGCGCAGTTGAGCGCAGTTGTCATACGGTACTTCAAGGTTCAAGGTTCTCAGGCATTATTGCTGAAGAATTAAACGTGAACTGCATATTCACCACTTTCTCTCTACACTCATTCATGATCAGAAACACACACTGGCCTGTTTATGTCTTAGACTTCTTTCATACAGACTATATAAAGAGCTTTACACTCCATGCATTCATTGGATCATTATGTTCCGTCTATATACACACAGGCATTGCACACAATAACATACTTTATTCAGAGTAAACTGCCTTTAAGTGGATGTCAGTCAATTTCAAAAATCTGTCTATATTTTTTGTGTTAAACTCAAAAAATATATTAATTGGTGAAGTTTTGGATATTGGATAAGCTCACCCCTCTTCCTGAACCTGTGTTTTCAAATCAAATCAAATTGTATTAGTCACATGCTCCGAATACAGTGAAATGCTTACTTGGTGTCACGTTCTGACCTTTATTTCCTTTGTTTTGTCATTATTTAGTATGGTCAGGGCGTGAGTTGGGGTGGGCAGTCTGTTTGTTTTTCTATGATTTGGGTATTTCTATGTTTCGGCCTAGTATGGTTCTCAATCAGAGGCAGGTGTCATTAGTTGTCTCAATTGAGAATAATACTTAGGTAGCCTGGGTTTCACTGTGTGTTTGTGGGTGATTGTTCCTGTCTCTGTGTTTGCACCAGATAGGACTGTTTTGGGTTTTTACGTTTCTTGTTTTTGTATTCAGTTGTTCATGTGTACATTTACGTATTAAAAGAACCATGGACACTTACCACGCCGCATATTGGTCCTCTGATCCTTTTCGTCTCTCCTCTTCGGAAGAAGAGGAGGAAATCCCTGACATATACTGACTAGATAAAGTTGTCTTGGACAACCTACTGTATGCTCCAATAAGTCGTCCACTCCCATACTTTCCTAGCTAAATTGTTTCTTGAGAAAAAAAATGTTGTTTTTAAAAAGCTACTTTTGTAAATTTTACATCAAGGTTCTTAATTGTTAGCCAGACATTATTTAATATTATTTAATAGAAATAAAATGACAAAGTGCAGGAGCCTCTTTTGACTCGACACAGGTGCTTACGTTTTACTTAATAGCGCCAGTGGGACACCTATCGACAACTTCCGGGTGAAATTGGAGAGTGCTCAATTTGTTAAAATTATGGATATTAAACATCTAGGTACGTACCAGCGCCTTACATTGGTTAAAAGCTTAAATTCTCATTAATCTAACTGCATTGTCTGATTTACAATATGCTTTACAGCGAAAGCATGCCATGCCGATTGTTTGAGGACGGCGCCCCACATCAAAATATTTTTCAAACAGCACAGGCTTCATAAAATCACAAATAGTGATTAAATATTCACTTACTTTTTGAAAATCTTCCTTGGATTTGCAATCCCAAGGGTTCCAGATACAACATGCATGGTCGTTTTGTTAGATAAAATCCTTCATATCCCAAAAAGTCTGTTTAGTTGGCTCCATCGATTTGAGTAATCCACTTGTTGAGAAAAGAATCCAAAAAGCTACCGCTAAACTTTGTTAAAACAAGTCAAATCACTTTTCTATTACATCCCCAGGTACCCTAAAATGTAAT
Source organism: Oncorhynchus gorbuscha (assembly GCF_021184085.1). Classification (NCBI taxonomy): domain Eukaryota; kingdom Metazoa; phylum Chordata; class Actinopteri; order Salmoniformes; family Salmonidae; genus Oncorhynchus; species Oncorhynchus gorbuscha. The sequence continues at coordinate 37,540,592 of NC_060189.1, read as the reverse complement.
TAAACTATAATATTTAATATTTAAAAATATTTAAAATTAGCAAAACTCAAAATTCTTCCCCGTTTGGAAAGAAACAAGCCTGAAAACTTGGTCAAAGACTGTTGCCATCTAGTGGAAGCCATAGGAATTGCAATCTGGGAGCTGGAATTGCAAAAAAGAATCTTGGGATTTTCTCCTACCATATCAATTGTGTTATAGTCTCATACATTATTTTAACATTTCTACAAACTTCAAAGTGTCTTCTATCCAATGGTATCAATTATATGCATATCCTGGCTTCTGGGCCTGAGTAACAGGCAGTTTGCTTTGGGCACGTCAGTCAGACAGGAAGTGGAGAAAAATGGACCCTAGCCTGGTTAAGGCCCCCACTCATAATCGCTCTGCCAGAAAAACTGTATAACAAGAACGACCTGCACGGTTTCACCATATTAGCATTAGATTTATTAAGAGGAATTCACAACATTTGATATATCTTTGTATCTTTGGGAAAATTCAAAACAATGTTTGGGTTACATGTTGTTGGTCACCCCATTCTCCTCTCTTTGATATTACAAACGTTTGAGAACAGAAACATAATGTAACTAAGGTGAATATGTGAATTTATGGGATGTATTGGGAGGTAGAAACATTATGTTTAAAAAAACATGACAACAGGAATTTAGGAAGTGCAATCATTCATTAAACACTGCAAAAATAAAGGATATGCACCACTTTTATTTTGAAATGAAACTTCTGATAACACAGTCTTCAAGGAAACGAAACAGAAAAGAAAACATTTGACACATACTGGTATTACATTTGTGTCTCTTTGCGAATTTGGAATGCATCCAATAACGAGAAACTCTGTGATGTGATTTTCTATTCAAACACAACAATTAAAACAAATATTCTACTTTGTGGAAACCGAGGTTAGGCTCTTCTGCATCTTGAAACACTTATCCCCCGATGTTATTGGAATTCATGTTCATGCAAAAATGTCTATTAAATTCTCAGAAAAATACATTGCAATACCTGTAAAACAGAGGCGTGCATGACTGTTATACCAAAAAAGCCTTATTGCTGAAAACACGTTTAAGAAAAGACAAGAATATCTCTCCCTTCCTCTCCCTCTACACCTCTCTCTCTCCCTGCCCCCCTTAGTATTTTGCTCCAACATCAATCCTGTATGTGGTATAGGCACCACTTGACTGCACACATCAATTTGTCTGTCAGCTTCTGCATCTCTCCTTTCATGTCGAAAATCCAAACATGTTTTTTTCATTAAAGAAGCACACAACTGAATAAATATGACACTCAGAGCAATAAATCAACATATATAGTGTCACTCATTTTCATCATAGAAGGATGTGAAACCGTTTTCTGTGAAATTGTGATACATACAAAAATGTATGACCTTCTTAAAAGATAATGTAATGCTAAGAAAAATGATGCAATATGTACAATCGGACACATTTTCCTAATATTTTATGTTTCCATCTTGATATTCTCATTTCCCGATTGAGGTGCAGCAATTTGTCCAATGCCTAATTGGACAAATGCCTAATGCCTATTTTCCTGTCCAGCTCACATGGTCAGAGACAACTGATGGGTTTAATAGCTAACTATAGCTATATATACTGTATATATTGTGGAAGGACCACTAGAGGGCAGACTGGGCTCATGGATAGTAGCCCAACAAAGCATGGGAGACAAGGTAACCAGAGTCAATTAAGCACAGCTGACGGTACTAATGAGATACTCTCCTCCCCCTATAAAAGAGAGAATGGAACCAGCAGAGAAGGAGGAAACTATCTGTGGAAGATGGCCACCGAGAGAGAGAAGCTGTGCTGAAAGAACCACGAAGATGGTGACAAACCCGTGATTTATGTTTGTTGTAGTTTAAAGATGATCCTATTGTGTTCTTGTTTCATCTGGAGAAGAAGTGTGTTTTTTTCCTTGGAAGATTTTTCATTGATTATGTTAATGTTTTTTGTTGACAAAATACCCTCAATAGAGAACCGTGTTCAATCAGAAAAACCTACTCCTGACTCGTTTATTCCACCTTCCCGCTTTAGTGACGCCTAATTACTTGGTACGCTCACAATATATATATATATATAGCTAAAGCTATAGTTTTCCCTGAGCATGTGACCAGACCAGGTAAAACTCCTGTCCCTACTAACCTCCTGACACTAATAATGACATGCCTAATCCCAACAGGGTAATATACACTAAAGTCTCAGGCTTCCCCCTAGTCAAAAATAGTGCACTATAAAAGGGAATAGGGTGCCATTTGGGATGTAGCCTAAATGTTTACCAACACGGCCTTCCATTCACCCCAAAGTAGAGAAGGTCTCACCCTCCTGATTTCGGTTTTAACAGATGGCGGTTGGCATTTGCGATGTTTGTTTCATGGCCACTGAACGACAGGCTACATCTGGCTCTGGCACAGCCTGCAAACCAGCAGCAGATGTACCAGCCACATATACCTGCCACTCATCGGGAGCCACAGCTACATAAAAGCATCATTTAGCAACACAGCATCTTAAAGGTCCCTCACATCACCCAGGGATATAGAACATGTTAGAGGAGAGGAGAGGATGAGAAGGATGGAATCTGAAGGGAATGATTGTATGTATGAGTCACTGTATGTATGAGTCACTGTGCTCTGCTCTGAAATGTGTATAAACTTGTGTGATTCTCTGTTGTAACATCAATTATTCTTGTTGTGGACGGTATAAATAGAGCCTTATATCTGACAACGTTCTTACGAAACCAATAACTAGCCTATTGATTTTGTATCACTTTTTCACTTCATTTCATTACAGTACAACGGTTTGATTTGTTTGATCGTAGCTAGCTACTTAGCTAGCTACATAGCCGTCTTTGTATCAAAGATAATTGTGTAGTCTAGAGCGATTTTCTAGGTTCGCTAGCCATCTATTGTCGTTCTTTTAACGCAACGTAACGTAAACAACACTGCTAGCTAGCCTGCTAGCCCCCGAATAGCAACACTGCAGAAACTATTACACTCAACGGAACGACTTGATTAGTGTAGTGTCAACAACGCACCCACTGCCAGCTGGCCTACTTCAGCAGTACTGTATCATTTTAATCATTTTAGTCAATAAGATTCTTGCTATGTAGCTTAACTTTCTGAACATTCGAGACGTGTAGTCCACTTGTCATTCCAATCTCCTTTGCATTAGCGTAGCCTCTTCTGTAGCCTGTCAACTATGTGTCTGTTTATCCCTGTTCTCTCCTCTCTGCACAGACCATACAAACGCTCCACACCGCGTGGCCGCGGCCACCCTACTCTGGTGGTCCCAGCGCGCACGACCCACGTGGAGTTCCAGGTCTCCGGTAGCCTCTGGAACTGCCAATCTGCGGTCAACAAGGCAGAGTTCATCTCAGCCTATGCCTCCCTCCAGTCCCTCGACTTCTTGGCACTGACGGAAACATGGATCACCACAGACAACACTGCTACTCCTACTGCTCTCTCTTCGTCCGCCCACGTGTTCTCGCACACCCCGAGAGCGTCTGGTCAGCGGGGTGGTGGCACCGGGATCCTCATCTCTCCCAAGTGGTCATTCTCTCTTTCTCCCCTTACCCATCTGTCTATCGCCTCCTTTGAATTCCATGCTGTCACAGTTACTAGCCCTTTCAAGCTTTCCTTATCATTTATCCCTCCAGGTTCCCTCGGAGAGTTCATCAATGAGCTTGATGCCTTGATAAGCTCCTTTCCTGAGGACGGCTCACCTCTCACAGTTCTGGGCGACTTTAACCTCCCCACGTCTACCTTTGACTCTTTCCTCTCTGCCTCCTTCTTTCCACTCCTCTCCTCTTTTGACCTCACCCTCTCACCTTCCCCCTACTCACAAGGCAGGCAATACGCTCGACCTCATCTTTACTAGATGCTGTTCTTCCACTAACCTCACTGCAACTCCCCTCCAAGTCTCCGACCACTGCCTTGTATCCTTTTCCCTCTCGCTCTCATCCAACACCTCCCACACTGCCCCTACTCGGATGGTATCGCGCCGTCCCAACCTTCGCTCTCTCTCCCCCGCTACTCTCTCCTCTTCCATCCTATCATCTCTTCCCTCCGCTCAAACCTTCTCCCACCTATCTCCTGATTCTGCCTCCTCAACCCTCCTCTCCTCCCTCTCTGCATCCCTTGACTCTCTATGTCCCCTATCCTCCAGGCCGGCTCGGTCCTCCCCTCCCGCTCCGTGGCTCGATGACTCATTGCGAGCTCACAGAACAGGGCTCCGGGCAGCCGAGCGGAAATGGAGGAAAACTCGCCTCCCTGCGGACCTGGCATCCTTTCACTCCCTCCTCTCTACATTTTCCTCCTCTGTCTCTGCTGCTAAAGCCACTTTCTACCACGCTAAATTCCAAGCATCTGCCTCTAACCCTAGGAAGCTCTTTGCCACCTTCTCCTCCCTTCTGAATCCTCCGCCCCCTCCCCCTCCTCCCTCTCTGCAGATGACTTCGTCAACCATTTTGAAAAGAAGGTCGACGACATCCGATCCTCGTTTGCTAAGTCAAACGACACCGCTGGTTCTGCTCACACTGCCCTACCCTGTGCTCTGACCTCTTTCTCCCCTCTCTCTCCAGATGAAATCTCGCGTCTTGTGACGGCCGGCCGCCCAACAACCTGCCCGCTTGACCCTATCCCCTCCTCTCTTCTCCAGACCATTTCCGGAGACCTTCTCCCTTACCTCACCTCGCTCATCAACTCATCCCTGACCGTTGGCTACGTCCCTTCCGTCTTCAAGAGAGCGAGAGTTGCACCCCTTCTGAAAAAACCTACACTCGATCCCTCCGATGTCAACAATTTCAGACCAGTATCCCTTCTTTCTTTTCTCTCCAAAACTCTTGAACGTGCCGTCCTTGGCCAGCTCTCCCGCTATCTCTCTCTGAATGACCTTCTTGATCCAAATCAGTCAGGTTTCAAGACTAGTCATTCAACTGAGACTGCTCTCCTCTGTATCACGGAGGCGCTCCGCACTGCTAAAGCTAACTCTCTCTCCTCTGCTCTCATCCTTCTAGATCTATCGGCTGCCTTCGATACTGTGAACCATCAGATCCTCCTCTCCACCCTCTCCGAGTTGGGCATCTCCGGCGCGGCCCACGCTGGTTGCGTCCTACCTGACAGGTCGCTCCTACCAGGTGGCGTGGCGAGAATCTGTCTCCTCACCACGCGCTCTCACCACTGGTGTCCCCCAGGGCTCTGTTCTTGGCCCTCTCCTATTCTCGCTATACACCAAGTCACTTGGCTCTGTCATAACCTCACATGGTCTCTCTTATCATTGCTATGCAGACGACACACAATTAATCTTCTCCTTTCCCCCTTCTGATGACCAGGTGGCGAATCGCATCTCTGCATGTCTGGCAGACATATCAGTGTGGATGACGGATCACCACCTCAAGCTGAACCTCGGCAAGACGGAGCTGCTCTTCCTCCCGGGGAAGGACTGCCCGTTCCATGATCTCGCCATCACGGTCGACAACTCCATTGTGTCCTCCTCCCAGAGCGCCAAGAACCTTGGCGTGATCCTGGACAACACCCTGTCGTTCTCTACTAACATCAAGGCGGTGGCCCGTTCCTGTAGGTTCATGCTCTACAACATCCGCAGAGTACGACCCTGCCTCACACAGGAAGCGGCGCAGGTCCTAATCCAGGCACTTGTCATCTCCCGTCTGGATTACTGCAACTCGCTGTTGGCTGGGCTCCCTGCCTGTGCCATTAAACCCCTTCAACTCATCCAGAACGCCGCAGCCCGTCTGGTGTTCAACCTTCCCAAGTTCTCTCACGTCACCCCGCTCCTCCGTTCTCTCCACTGGCTTCCAGTTGAAGCTCGCATCCGCTACAAGACCATGGTGCTTGCCTACGGAGCTGTGAGGGGAACGGCACCTCAGTACCTCCAGGCTCTGATCAGGCCCTACACCCAAACAAGGGCACTGCGTTCATCCACCTCTGGCCTGCTCGCCTCCCTACCACTGAGGAAGTACAGCTCCCGCTCAGCCCAGTCAAAACTGTTCGCTGCCCTGGCCCCCCCAATGGTGGAACAAACTCCCTCACGACGCCAGGACAGCGGAGTCAATCACCACCTTCCGGAGACACCTGAAACCCCACCTCTTTAAGGAATACCTAGGATAGGTTAAGTAATCCCTCTCACCCCACCCCCCCCCTAAGTTTTAGATGCACTATTGTTAAGTGACTGTCCCACTGGATGTCATAAGGTGAATGCACCAATTTGTAAGTCGCTCTGGATAAGAGCGTCTGCTAAATGACTTAAATGTAATGTAAATGTAAATGTAATGTAATGTCTCTGTATCTTAGGCCTAGCTACATGGTCTGTAACCAGATTTGATGTGTGCATAAATCTGAGAAGTGTACGCGACCAGGTGCTGAATGTATGTACCCATGACACAGCAACCTTATCAACCAGCTCCTTCTTGGCCTCTTGGCCAGCCAGTCCGAGCGGATTATTAGTTGTTTAGATGGTGACAAAAATAAACATTAAAACTTAACTACAAACAGGCATGCCCAAACTAAATACTCAAAACCAAACAAAAGGCCTCGTGGCCTTTTACATCTTGATTTAAAACCTTCAACACGATAATTTATTAAAGGATATATTCGGATGAGTCCTCACACCGTGCTTAGATTCAACAGATGAATCTTAAATTAATGATATCTCAAGGTTTGTGTGTTTGACTGTACAGAGAGTTATCCTGTGAATAATGACCTTACTCAACACAATAACATTTGCACAGTCCCGTAAATAAGGACTATGACTCCACTCAATACAATACACAGACTGTGCTAACTAACTGGAGGAAAGGGATCTGTAGGGATGGAATTAATTTAAGGCATGTGTCACAAATTGCACACTATTCCCTACATTTGACCAGAGCCCAATTGGCCATGGTCAAAGATAGTGCACTATATAGTTAATACGTTGTTATTTAGGACGCACCCTAACTGTCACATCCTGACCTTATAAAACAAGGATCTGTCTCTATTTTAGGTTGGTCAGGGTGTGAGTTGGCGTGGGCATTCTATGTTTTGTTCTATATTTGTATTTCTATGTGTTTGGCCTGGTATCGTTCGAATTAGAGGCAGCTGTAAATCCTTGTCTCTGATTGAGAACCATACGTAGGCAGCCTGTTTTCGCCCTTGAGTTATGGGTAGTTGTTTTCTGTTTCGTATCTGTACCAGACAGAACTGTTTCGGTTTCGTTTGTTCACGTTGTTGTTTTTGTATTATTCAGTGTTCTATTAAAATAATTATGAACGCTTACCACGCTGCATATTAGTCCGATCTTGACTACTCTTCCTCAGACGAAGAAAATAATCGTTACACTAACCAAATGTAATAAACTCTGCAGAAGAGTCAGTTTCTTTCAGCCTTGGATTGAGAAATATCATGAAAAATAATTAATTGAATAACTGTGCTGACAAAAAGGAGTGTAGTATTTGACTCACATGTCACCTATAATGATGTAATGCGTTTAATTGATAATCTGACATTCTATCGAATAAAAGCTTCACTGAATAAGTGATGAAATGTCCTTGTTACCTTCCTGAAGAGTTTAAGGTCCTCAACTGCTGAAAAACGCTTCTCAAGATGACGGCAGAAACATTGATGTGTATTAGACACCATGCTTGCTGTGCAAATTACAATTATTATTTTCAGGGTGCCTGAATTTACGTCACATTTATTTTCAAATCAAATGTATTCATAAAGCCCAATTTAGATCAGCTGATATCTCAAAGTGCTGTACAGAAACCCATCCTAAAACCCCAATCAGCAAGCAATGCAGGTGTAGAAGCACGGAGGCTAGGAAAAACTCCCTAGAAAGGTCGAAACCTAGAGAGGAACCAGGCTATGAGGGGTGGCCCTCTTCTGGCTGTGGCGGGTGGAGATTATAGCAGAACATGGCCAAGATGTTAAAATGTTCATAAATGACCAGCATGGTCAAATAATAATAATCACAGTGGTTGTCGAGGGTGCAACAGGTCAGCAACTCAGGATCAATTGTCAGTTGGCTTTTCATAGCCGATCATTGAGAGAATATCTATGAGAGTATCTCTCCTGCTGTCTCTAGAGAGTTGAAAACAGCAGGTCTGGGACAGGTTGGCACGTCCGTTGAGCAGGTCAGGGTTCTATAGCCGCAGGCAGATCAGTTGAAACTGGAGCAGCAGCATGGCCAGGTGGATGGAGACAGCAAGAGGTCATCATGCCAGGTAGTCCTGAGGCATGGTCCTAGGGCTCAGGTCCTACGAGAGAGAGAAAGTAAGAAAGAGAGAATTAGAGAGAGCATACTTAAATTCACACAGGACACCGGATAAGACAGGAGAAATACTCCAGATATAACAGACTGACCCTAGCCCCCGACACATAAACTACAGCAGCATAAATACTGGAGGCTGAGACAAGAGGGGTCAGGAGACATTGTGGCCCCATCCGATGATACCCCCGGACAGGGCCAACCAGGCAGGATATAACCCCATCCACTTTGCCAATGCACAGCCCCCATACCACCAGAGGGACATCTTCAACCACCAACTTACCATCCTGAGACAAGGCCGAGTATATCCCACAAAGATCTCTGCCATGGCACAAGCCAAGGGGGGAGCGCCAACCCAGACAGGAAGACCACGTCAGTGACTCAACCCACTCAAGTGATGCACCCCTACTAGGGACGGCATGGAAGAGCCCCAGTAAGCCAGTGACTTAGCCCCTGTAATAGGGTTAGAGGCAGAGAATAACAGTGGAGAGAGGGGAAACGGCCAGACAGAGACAGCAAGGGTGGTTCGCTGCTCCAGTGCCTTTCCATTCACCTTCACACTCCTGGACCAGACTACACTCAGTCATAGGACTTACTGAAGAGATGAGTCTTCAATAAAGACTTAATCGAAAGATAACAGCTCTATAGATATTATTTTGAGGTGTCCTCGACTCTCTAGTTAATTACATTTACATGATTAGCTCAATCAGGTAATATTAATTACGGAGAAATTATTTTATAGAATAGCATGTCATATCACTTAGTCTCAACCTTTAATTAAACTCTTAAAGACCTAGTAATATTTTACATCAATAGCAGTCAATATTAATTGTCCTCTTAATTCAGTCTCATCTGAAAGTTGTAAATTCTGCACGAACCCTGGCTAACAAGTTGGATCAGCAATACAAATTGGGTTTGATCATTTATTTACTAATCACACAGAACTACATATACACATAATTAAATCATAACTTGATTACAAATGACGTCATATAGGAAAACGTCCCTAGCGGGCGGAACAGATAATACAGCTTGTTACACAAAAGAAAAGGGCTGGGTTTGAGTGAAAGAGCGGGAATACTGAGGAACAAATGGCAAAGCTGTGCTATCGTAAATACAGAATCTTATGCATTCTAAATTACCACCGATTTGGAAAAGGAAAATGCAATAAATATTTACTCTGAGCTGCGCTTCGGTAAGTTGGTGGTAGATGCAAGGCCGTGTTGCCCAACCAAGTCCTTTGAAGAATGTCCCTGCTGGTAATTGCATATGTTGTAGTAACGTCGTTGTGTGGTAGATGGGATACTCTGTCTGTTCCTTCCTAACCCTCGTTTGCATGTGCTGTTGCTAACTCAACGGCTAGGAGGTATCACTTCTGTAGTGTATAAGAGTTCAAAGTTCATACCATTCGCAACAAAGCTCACGCTGATGTTGGATTCATTCTGTAGTTATTATCTGAACCATTCTGACATCGGACCGTCGTCCAAACATCCTCGGAATATTGTCGTCAAGGCTTTATATAGGAAGGGAGAGGGGGCGTGTTTGAAAAGTTTTATAGCCCATATCCTTTCACAGGGTGGGCCACTGATTGAGCAGAGCCCTATCTTATGAAAACCCAAATCTCAAGTTTTAGAAGCTAAAATCACATTTCATCCCATCACAAATCATTTCATATACAAACATTTAAATTGAACAACAATTCCATGTGAATCCGATAACTCTGTGTAGACTTTCCACTGTAGAGTTTGTCATCTTATCATTGATGAGAATGTCTCAGATGACAACCGAACTGACATCATATTCATTAAGTACCACCGCATATGTTAAATTGGTCAGATTACCAGAATATTGTTAATTTCCCCCCATCTGCTGATGTTCCCAGAATTTCTATGATAACCAAGGGTTTGCAAATGTAATATCAGTAGGGTAGAGAGAGGAAAAAGGGGGGAAGAGGTATTTATGACTATCATAAACCTACCCCCAGGCCAACGCCATGACGGTAGGCAGACCATTCCATAAAAATGGAGCTCTATAGGAGAAAGCACTGCCACCAACTGTTTGCTTTCAAAATTATAGGGACAATTAGGAGGCCTGCGTCTTGTGACCATAGCGTACGTGGAGGTATGTGCGGCAAGACCAAATTGATGGTCTGTAGGTTAGCATTAAAACATTGAAATCAGCCCTTGCCTTAACAGGAAGCCAGTGTAGGGAGGCTAGCACTGGAGTAATATGATCAAATTGTTTGGTTCTAGTAAGAATTCTAGCAGCTGTAAGATACCACTAACTGAAGTTTATTTAGTGCTTTAGCTGGGTAGCTGGAATGTAGAGCATTGCAGTAGTCTAACCTAGAAGTAATGCATGGATACATGTTTTTGCATCATTTTTGGACAGAAAATGTCTGATTTTTGCAATGTTATGTAGATGGAGAGAGAGAGATCAGGGTCCAGAGTAACACAGAGGTCCTTCAGTTTTATTTGAGATGACTGTACAACCATCAAGATTCATTGTCAGATTCAACAGAAGATCTCTTTGTTTCTTGGGACCTAGAACAAGCATCTCTGTTTTGTCCGAGTTTAAAAGTAGAATGTTTGCAGCCATCCACTTCCTTATGTCTGAAACACAGGCTTCTAGCGAGGGCAAATTTGGGACTTCAACATGTCTCATTGAAATGTACAGCTGTGTCATCCGCATAGCAGTGAAAGTTAAAATTATGTTTTTGAATGACATCCCCAAGAGGTAAACTATATAGTGAAAACAATAGTGGTCCTAAAACGGACCCTTGAAGGACATTGACATTTACAGTTGATTGAAGAATCCATAGACTCTAACCACTTCTGGGAAAATTGGAAAACACTAAACAAACAACAACCTGAAGAATTATCTATCCAAAATGGAGATGTATGGGTAAACCACTTCTCCAATATTTTTGGTTCTATAACAAAGAATAAAGAGCAAAAACATATACATGATCAAATACAGATCTTAGAATCAACTATTAAAGACTACCAGAACCCACTGGATTCTCCAATTACATTGAATGAGTTACAGGACAAAATAAAAACCCTCCAACCCAAAAAGGCCTGTGGTGTCGATGGTATCCTCAATGAAATGATCAAATATACAGACAACAAATTCCAATTGGCTATACTAAAACTCTTTAACATCATACTTAGCTCTGGCATCTTCCCCAATATTTGGAACCAAGGACTGATCACCCCAATCCACAAAAGTGGAGACAAATTTGACCCCAATAACTACCGTGGAATATGTGTCAACAGTAACCTTGGGAAAATCCTCTGCATTATTATTAACAGCAGACTCGTACATTTCCTCAATGAAAACAATGTACTGAGCAAATGTCAAATTGGCTTTTTACCAAATTACCGTACAACAGACCATGTATTCACCCTGCACACCCTAATTGACAACCAAACAAACCAAAACAAAGGCAAAGTCTTCTCATGCTTTGTTGATTTCAAAAAAGCCTTCGACTCAATCTGGCATGAGGGTCTGCTATACAAACTGATGGAAAGTGGTGTTGGGGGTAAAACATATGACATTATAAAATCCATGTATACAAACAACAAGTGTGCGGTTAAAATTGGCAAAAAACACACACATTTCTTCACACAGGGTCGTGGGGTTAGACAGGGATGCAGCTTAAGCCTCACCCTCTTCAACATATATATCAACGAATTGGCGGGGGCACTAGAAAAGTCTACAGCACCCGGCCTCCCCCCTGCTAGAATCCGAAGTCAAATGTCTGCTGTTTGCTGATGATCTGGTGCTTCTGTCACCAACCAAGGAGGGCCTACAGCAGCACCTAGATCTTATGCACAGATTCTGTCAGACCTGGGCCCTGACAGTAAATCTCAGTAAGACCAAAATAATGGTGTTCCAAAAAAGGTCCAGTCACCAGGACCACAAATTCAAATTCCATCTAGACACTGTTGCCCTAGAGCACACAAAAAAACTATACATACCTTGGCCTAAACATCAGCGCCACAGGTAACTTCCACAAAGCTGTGAACGATCTGAGAGACAAGGCAAGAAGGGCATTCTATGCCATCAAAAGAAACATAAATTTCAACATACCAATTAGGATTTGGCTAAAAATACTTGAATCAGTCATAGAGCCCATTGCCCTTTATGGTTGTGAGGTCTGGGGTCCGCTCACCAACCAAGACTTCACAAAATGGGACAAACACCAAATTGAGACTCTGCACGCAGAATTCTACAAAAATATCCTCCGTGTACAACGTAAAACACCAAATAATGCATGCAGAGCAGAATTAGGCCGATACCCACTAATGATCAAAATCCAGAAAAGAGCCATTAAATTCTACAACCACCTAAAAGGAAGTGATTCACAAACCTTCCATAACAAAGCCATCACCTACAGAGAGATGAACCTGGAGAAGAGTCCCCTAAGCAAGCTGGTCCTGGGGCTCTGTTCACAAACACAAACACACCCTACAGAGCCCCAGGACAACAGCACAATTAGTCCCAACCAAATCATGAGAAAACAAAAAGATAATTACTTAACACATTGGAAAGAATTAACAAAAAAACAGAGCAAACTAGAATGCTATTTGGCCCTACACAGAGAGTACACAGCGGCAGAATACCTGACCACTGTGACTGACCCAAAATTAAGGAAAGCTTTGACTATGTACAGACTCAGTGAGCATAGCAAGCTATTGAGAAAGGCCGCCGTAGGCAGACATGGCTCTCAAGAGAAGACAAGCTATGTGCTCACTGCCCACAAAATGAGGTGGAAACTGAGCTGCACTTCCTAACCTCCTGCCCAATGTATGACCATATTAGAGATACATATTTCCCCCAGATCACACAGATCCACAAAGAATTCGAAAACAAATCCAATTTTGAAAGACTCCCATATCTACTGGGTGAAATTCCACAGTGTGCCATCACAGCAGCAAGATTTGTGACCTGTTGCCACGAGAAAAGGGCAACCAGTGAAGAACAAACACCATTGTAAATACAACCCATATTTATGCTTATTTATTTTATCTTGTGTCCTTTAACTATTTGTACATTGTATATATATATATAATATGACATTTGTAATGTCTTTACTGTTTTAAAACTTCTGTATGTGTAATGTTTACTGTTCATTTTTGTTGTTTTTCACCTTATATATTCACATTGTATGTTGTCTACCTCACTTGCTTTGGCAATGTTAACACATGTTTCCCATGCCAATAAAGCCCTTGAATTGAATTGAATTGATTTGTCAGAGGACAACCCATCCACAGAGACAAACTGATATCTTTCCGACAGATAAGATCTAAACCAGGCCAGAACTTGTCCATGTAGACCAATTTGGGTTTCCAATCTCTCCAAAAGAATGTGGTGATCGATGGTATCCAAAGAAGCACTAAGGTCTTGGAGCACGAGGACAGATGCAGAGCCTCGGTCTGACGTCATTAAAAGGTAATTTACCACCTTCACAAGTGCAGTCTCAGTGCTATGATGGGTGTCACGTTCGTTGTATGAGTGAGACCAAGGCGCAGTGGGGTATGCTTACTTTCTCCTTTTAATGAATGAAACACTTAACAAAACAACAAAACCAATGCCCGAAATGTGAAGCTATAGAAATGAGTGCAGACAGGCAACTGAACATAATCAAGATACCACAACACAAATGAGGGAAATGGCACTTTTAGTGAGTTTGGTACACATCCGATGGATAGAGAGCCGTTTATTATGTTCAACAATAGGAGGGCCAAGCACAGGAAACAGCTCTTTCAGTAGTTTAGTTGGAATAGGGTCCAGTATGAAGCTTGAAGGTTTAGAGGCCATGATTATTTTCATCATTGTGTCAAGAGATATAGTACTAAAACTCTTTAGTGTCTCCCTTGATCCTGGGTCCTGGCAGAGTTGTGCAGACTTAGGACAACTGAGCTTTGGAGGAATACGCAGAGTCCATAATTTTCTTTCTAATGATCATGATCCTTTCCTCAAAGAAGTTCATTAATTTATTACTGCTGAATTGAAAGCCATCCTCTCTTGGGGAATGCTGCTTTTTAGTTAGCTTTGCGAAGGTATCAAAAATAATTTTTGGATTGTTCTTATTTTCCTAAATTAAGTTGGAAAAATAGGATGATCGAGAAGCAGTGAGGGCTCTTCGATACTGCACGGTACTTGCCAAGCTAGTCTGAAGACTTCTAGTTTGGTCTGGCACCATTTCCGTTCCAATTTTCTGGAAGCTTGCTTCAGAGCTCTGGTATTTTCTGTTTACCAGTGAGCTAGTTTCTTATGACAAATGGTTTTAGGTTTTAGGGGTGCGACTGCATCTAGGGTATTGCACAAAGTTAAATTGAGTTCCTCAGTTAACTGATTTTTGTCCTCTGATGTCCTTGGGTAGGCAGAGGGAGTCTGGAAGGGCATCAAGTCATCTTTGGGTTGTCTGAGAATTTATAGCATGACTTTTGATGATCCTTGGTTGGCTTTTGAGCAGGTTATTTGTTGCAATTGCAAACGTAATAAAAGGGTGGTCCGATAGTAAAGGATTATGAGGAAAAATATTTTGATCCACAACATTTATTCCATGGGACAAAACTAGGTCCAGAGTATGACTGTGGCAGTGAGTAGGTCTGGAGACATGTCGGACAAAACCCACTGAGTCGATGATGGCTCTGAAAGCCTTTTGTAGTGGGTCCGTTGACTTTTCCATGTGAATATGAAAGTCACCAAAAATGTGATATTATCTGCTATCACTACAAGGTCCGATAGGAATTCAGGGAACTCATTGAGGAACGCCTGTATATGGCCCAGGAGGCCTGTAAACAGTAGCTATAAAAAGTGATTGAGTAGGCTGCATAGATTCATGACTAGAAGCTCAAAAGACAAAAACGTTTTTTTATTTTTTTTATTTTAAATTTGCTATCGTAAATTTTAGCAACACCTCCGCCTTTGCGGGATGCGCGGGGGGATATGGTCACTAGTGTAACCAGGATGTGAGGCCTCATTTAACACAATAAATTCATCAGGCTTAATAAGCCATGTTTCAGTCAGGCCAATCACATCAAGATTATGATCAGTGATTAGGTCATTGACTATAACTGCCTTGAAAGTGAGGGATCTAACATTAACCTCTCTGAACCACCCAAAACGGTTCCGGGATAATTGTCATCAGCAACGCTAAATAGCATAGCGCCACAGTCAAATAATATTACTAGAAAATATTCATATTCATGAAATCACATGTGCAATATTGCAAAACAATGCT
Organism: Oncorhynchus gorbuscha; assembly: GCF_021184085.1. Lineage (NCBI taxonomy): Eukaryota > Metazoa > Chordata > Actinopteri > Salmoniformes > Salmonidae > Oncorhynchus > Oncorhynchus gorbuscha. Next base: position 37,525,058 of record NC_060189.1, on the reverse strand, counting down.
TAGCCTTTTGTTAATCCACCTGTCGTCTCAGATTATGAAATTATGCTTTACAGCGAAAGCAACACAAGCGTTTGTGTAAGTTTATCGATCGCTCGACAAAACAATAAGTACACTTAGCATCAGGCAACTTGGTCATGATTATCTGAAAAGCTATCAAATTAATCGTTTACCTTTGATGATCTTCGGAAGTTTTCACTCACGAGACTCCCAGTAAGACAACAAATGTTCCTTTTGTTCCATAAATATATTTTGTTTGTTGCGTTATGCCCAGGAATCCACCGGAAAGAACGGTCACGACAACGCAGACAAAAATACCAAATTATATCCATAATATCCACAGAAACATGAAACACGTTTTTTATTATCAATCCTCAGGGTGTTTTTCAAATATCTATTCGATAATATATCAACCGGGACAGTTGGCTTTTCATTAGGACTGGGAGTAACAATGGCCGTCTTTCTCTTTTGCGCACAATTCACTCTGAGAGCCCCCATCCACTTACGCAATGTGGTTGTTCATGCTCATTCTTCAAAATAAAAGCTTGAAACTATGTCTGAAGACGGTTGACACCTTGAGGAAGCGATAGGAAAAGGAATCTGGTTGATATCCCTTTAAATGGAGCAATGGGAGGCTTTAGAACATGGAGTTTTCAAAATAGAAGCCACTTCCTGGTTTGATTTTTGTCAGGGTTTTGCCTGCAATATCAGTTTTGTTACACTCACAGACAATATTCTGACAGTTTTGGGAAACTTTAGAGTGTTTTCTATCCTAATCTGTAAATTGTATGCATATTCTAGCATCTGGTCCTGAGAAATAGGCTGTTTACTTTGGGATCGTTCTTTTTCCAAACATAAAAATAGTGCCACCTAGCTTCAAGAGGTTAAGTAGCCCTATTTTGAGATGTGAGGTATCACAATCTCTTTCAATAATGGCAGGAATGGAGGAGGTCTTTATTCTAGTGAGATTGCTAAGGCAAACACCGCCATGTTTAGTTTTGTCCAACCTAGGGCGATGCACAGACACGGTCTCAATGGGGATAGCTGAGCTGGATACACTGACTGTGCTAGTGACAGACTCCACTAAGCTGGCAGGCTGGCTAACAGCCTGCTGCCTGGCCTGCACCCTATTTATTGTGGAGCTAGGGGAGTTAGAGCCCTGTCTATGTTCGTAGATAAGATGAGAGCGCCCCTCCAGCTAGGATGGAGTCGGTCACTCCTTAACAGGCCAGGCATAGTCCTGTTTGTGGGTGAGTCCCAGAAAGAGGGTCAATTATCTACAAATTCTATCTTTTGGGAGGGGCAGAAAACAGTTGTCAACCAGCGATTGAGTTGTGAGACTGCTGTAGAGCTCATCACTCCCCCTAACTGGGAGGGGGCCAATATCCCTACACTCGCCAGTTTTAGCTGTAGCCAGCTGTAGTGGTCTGGGTGGAGCTGGTGCAGAGGAGTCAGGCGCAGGACAGCAGAGATGAGTAACACAAGTAACTTTACTCAAATATTCCAATAACATGTCGTAATACCGAGCCCACAATAACGGACTGAACATACATAAAACAATCACGCACAAAAACTATGGGGAAAACAGAGGGTTAAATAATGAACATGTAATTGGGGAATTGAAACCAGGTGTGTAAAACAAAGACAAAACAAATGGAAAATGAAAACTGGATCGGTGACGTCGACCGCCAAACACCGCCCGAACAAGGAGAGGGACCGACTTCGGCAGAAGTTGTGACACCAGCACCATCTTCAGATTAGCCTTAACGTCGGTAGCCCTGCCCCCTGGTAAACAGTGTATGATCGCTGGATGATTTGTTTTAAGTCTAATACAGCGGGTAATGGAGTCGCCAATGACTAGGGTTTTCAATGCGTCAGAGCTAATGGTGGGAGGCTTTGGCGTCTCAGACCCCGTAACGGGAGGAGTAGAGACCAGAGAATGCTCGGCCTCCTACTCCGACTCGCTGCTTAATGGGGAGAACCAGTTGAAAGTTTCTTTCGGGTGAATGAGCGATACCGGTTAAGCATTCCTACAGCGTTTCCCTCGGGAAGCCATGAGAAAGTTGTCAGGCTGCAGGGACCGTGCGAGGGGATTTATACTACTATCTGTACTTACTGGTGGCACAGACGCTGTTTCATCCTTTCCTACACTGAAATTACCCTTGCCTAACGATTGTGTCTGAAGCTGGGCTTGCAGCACAGCTATCCTCACCACAAGGCGATTGTTCCCTTGTATATTATGAGTACAGTGACTGCAATTAGAAGGCATCATGTTAATGTTACTACTTAGTTTTGGCTGGTGGAGGTCCTGACGAACCATGTCCAGATAAAGCGTACGGAGTGAAAAAGTTCAATTTAAAAAAGTTGAGTGAGGGGAAAAACAAAAAATATAAACGGTAATTAAAAGTAAAAACCGTAAAGTTGTCAGGTAGCAAAGTAAGGTTAGCAAAAAAATGCACAGCAGCACGTAAACAAGTCTGCAAGTTGTAACCTGAAATGACACGTTACAGTTACTGGCCCAACCTCCTTAACCACTCTATGTAACACTATTCAAAAACATTCATATCCATCAAGGTTCCCTCCTGGCCATGTCTCCATAAAAGAAATGTAATTTAAATGGCTTGTATAAATATTGATTAGATATGAAATACACTACATGACCAAAAGTATGTGGACACCTGCTTGTTGAACATCTCATTCTAAAATAATGGGCATTAATATGGATTTGGTCCCCCCTTTGCTGCTATAAAAGCCTTGACTCTTCTGGGAAGACTTTCCACTAGATGTTGGAAGATTGCTGCAGAGACTTGCTTCCATTCAGCCACAAGAGCATTAGGGAGGTTAGCACTGATGTTGGGCGATTAGGCCTGGCTCACAGTCAATTCATCCCAAAGGTGTTTGATGTGGTTGAGGTCAGGGCTCTGTGCAGGCCAGTCAGTTCTTCCACACCAAACGCAACAAACCATTTGGACCTCGCTTTGTGAATGGGGATCGTCACAGAATCGTCTAGAATGTCATTATATGTTGTAACGTTAAGATTACCCTTCGCTGGAATGAAGGGGCCAAGCTCAAACCATGAAAAACAGCCCCAGATAGTGACGTGTATTCATGGATGCCAAACAAAACCAAGCTTTGACCAAGAAAAAGGAAAATAAAGTATCTATCTTCTCTCTGTGTTTCATAATTTTCCTTCAATTCGCAAGAGGCTGAATGTATCTCACAGGAGAAAGCATCTGAGTGAGCTAAACAGCGCCCCTCTGTTTCTCTATGTGTGGGCCATCTATCTGATGCTGTCTGGTCCAAACAAGTATGACATTGTTGCTGCCTGTAGCACTGAATGCAAGAGAAGCCAGTGAGCACTTGGCCTTCCTTTGACAAAAAAAGTATAATCTTGATTTAAACTGAGCAAGCTCAACTGTGAATGTTCCTGGCGAGAGAAACAAGTGTCAAGGGATATGGCATCCCTCCCGTCAAATGCTTTGATTTCAAACGTTATTAACAGAAACATTTTAATTGTTGCATCTAATTTAGTTGTTGTTTACATTTACATTTAAGTCATTTAGCAGACGCTCTTATCCAGAGCGACTTACAAATTGGTGCGTTCACCTTATGACATCCAGTGGAGCAGCCACTTTACAATAGTGCATCTAAATCTTTTAAGGGGGGGTGAGAAGGATTACTTTATCCTATCCTAGGTATTCCTTAAAGAGGTGGGGTTTCAGGTGTCTCCGGAAGGTGGTGATTGACTCCGCTGTCCTGGCATCGTGAGGGAGTTTGTTCCACCATTGGGGGGCCAGAGCAGCGAACAGTTTTGACTGGGCTGAGCGGGAACTGTACTTCCTCAGTGGTAGGGAGGCGAGCAGGCCAGAGGTGGATGAACGCAGTGCCCTTGTTTGGGTGTAGGGCCTGATCAGAGCCTGGAGGTACTGAGGTGCCGTTCCCCTCACAGCTCCGTAGGCAAGCACCATGGTCTTGTAGCGGATGCGAGCTTCAACTGGAAGCCAGTGGAGAGAGCGGAGGAGCGGGGTGACGTGAGAGAACTTGGGAAGGTTGAACACCAGACGGGCTGCAGCGTTCTGGATGAGTTGTAGGGGTTTAATGGCACAGGCAGGGAGCCCAGCCAACAGCGAGTTGCAGTAATCCAGACGTGTGATGACATGTGCCTGGATTAGGACCTGCGCCGCTTCCTGTGTGAGGCAGGGTCGTACTCTGCGGATGTTGTAGAGCATGAACCTACAGGAACGGGCCACCGCCTTGATGTTAGTTGAGAACGACAGGGTGTTGTTCTTAGCGCTCTGGGAGGAGGACACAATGGAGTTGTCAACCGTGATGGCGAGATCATGGAACGGGCAGTCCATGATCTCGCCATCACGGTTGACAACTCCATGTTGTCCTCCGGTGGCTAGCTAGCTAGCTAGATTTGGACATGTGGTTTTACTTATTTCTCCATATTGGCCAATGATTATAACAGCGATTCTTATTCAACCATTAATTCAATTCATATATTGTTGTGCCCCTGGCCTGAGAGGATGAAAGTTGCTAGATGTAGACCTTGTGTAGCTAGATGTAGAAGGCTAATGTTAACTAGCTAACATTGACCATGAATGTAAGTTAGGCTAGCGAGCAAGCATTTTAGCCAGGTAGCCTAGTACAACAAAAAATAAGAGTGTACTGTGTACAGAGTCATAGACAGTTTCGTCAACATGAGAGGAGGACGGCATTGGCGTTTCTCTACAGGTAGGGTGAATCAAGATGTTTTTCCACTTGCACACACAGAAATCAGAACAATGGACAGCCACATAAGTTTTACCTTTAGTTGATTGGACTAAATTGTTTTTGGTATCTTTTAGTTGTCACTGTATTAGACAAAGCAGATTTGATTGTATGGCTGTGTGCTCAATTTTATACACCTATCAGCAACGGGTGTGGCTGAAATAGCCAAATCCACTCATTTGAATGGGTTTCCACATATTTTTGTATATCATCGTCTATGCTGATTGCACAACTATTTGACAGCCCAATCATTTACTGTGAATGCATCCCAAATGGCACTCTATTCCAATTATTATTATTATTTTTAATGAACCTTTATTTAACTAGGCAGGTCAGTTAAGAACAAATTCTTATTTACAATGATGGCCTACACTGGCCAAACCCAGACGACACTGGCCAATTGTGCGCTGCCCTATGGGACTCCCAATCATGGCTGATTGTGATACAGCCTGGATTCGAACCAGGGTGTCTCTAGCACTGAGCTGCATTACCTTAGACCTAACACTGAGCTACAGTGCCTTAGAGTGTGCAACGGTCTAAAGCACTCCATTTCAGTGCTAGAGGCGTCACTACAAATCAAATCAAATGGATTTATATAGCCCTTCGTACATCAGCTAATATCTCAAAGTGCTGTACAGAAACCCAGCCTAAAACCCCAAACAGCAAGCAATGCAGGTGTAGAAGCACGGTGGCTAGGAAAAACTCCCTAGAAAGGCCAAAACCTAGGAAGAAACCTAGAGAGGAACCAGGCTATGTGGGGTGGCCAGCCCTCTTCTGGCTGTGCCGGGTGGAGATTATAACAGAACATGGCCAAGATGTTCAAAAGTTCATAAATGACCAGCATGGTCGAATAATAATGAGGCAGAACAGTTGAAACTGGAGCAGCAGCACAGTCAGGTGGACTGGGGACAGCAAGGAGTCATCACCTTAGTTCAAATCCAGGCTGTATCACAACCCTATGGGTCCTGAGTGCACTACTTTTGACTAGAGCCCTATGGATCCTGGTAGAAATGAGTGGACTAGAGTTCAGACAGATCAAGATCAAGGTCAGGGAGATAACGCCAAGTTTAAATACAGTAACATATAAAAATGACAATTTAATTGAAATGAAAAGCATGAAAAATATTTTCGCAAAGCAATACAAAGCTCTATCGAGATGGTTTCAAGTGTCATGTAGAAACCAGATTACATTCTTCTGAAAATATTTCTGGAGCATCTCACATCAAATTGTCTTTATCACAATTGAGCTCATTGATTCTGTTGTTTGATTTTATTACAAGAACATTTCCCAGGACATAGACATATCTGATATTGATAGAAAGCTTAGAATCTTGTTAATCTAACTGCACTGTCCAATTTACAGTAGCTATTAGAGTGAAATAATACCATGCACCAACAAAAAAACTTTTTTTTTGTGTTTTTTTTAAAACCAGATCTAATGTGTTATATTCTCCTACAATCCTTTCACAATTCCATAAACTTCAAAGTGTTCCCTTTCAAATGGCACCACGAATATGCACATCCTTGCTTCAGGGCCTGAGCTTCAGGGCCTGAGCTACAGGCAGTTAGATTTGGGTATGTCATGCAAAAAAGGGGCCATGGACTCCTTACTATCTATGAATTATTCAAAGGTAATTATACTCATTTAATTTAAACTATGGATTCATAAATGTACTTTTTAGGTGGTCTTTTAGGAGAGCTGTACAGGTCTGGACACTAATAAGAGCTAAAATTGGAAAAGTGGACAGGTAGACATGAGAGAGGGACCTCATTGGACATGGTGGGAGCCGGTGGAAGCTGTCTCGAATGGCATGCTATTCCCTATGTAATGCACTACTTTTGACCAGGGCCCTGCACTACATAGGGAATAGGGTGCTATTTGAGATATACCTTGCTGTTCTGTGGGGACTACGCACCTGGATTGACAAGTTCACACCCGGACGTCAGAAGATATTTTCACAGAGCGAGCGTCAGGGAGTTTGACATTAATTGAATTTATATCTTCGCCAGAAGTAGTTTCCATCAATTATTTTTAATTGAATTGGATTCGCATCTGTGGCGTTTATTCTCTGAAAATATGCATGAAACTGACACATTTTAATATTTGATTTTTGGACCCCGAGGGTTCAGAAAAGTATGAAGAGTAATATTTTTTGCCATCTGCCTCAGAAAGACACTCAAGACCTCTGACTTGATGACCTGTCTATAAATATGCTTATGGTTTTACCTTGAAAAGGCATGGCCATAACACACCATTACCATCATTCCTAATTAGAAATAAATCATGAAACCACTTTTGACAGTTGCTTTGAAATGGCTGCTTGTTCATATCAGGCGTAAATCCATTTATCATTATGCAGGCACAGAGGGAGGCATGTCAAAGGGCGATTTGGATATTGATTTATGCTGTGAATGCCTAATGAATTATCTAACCTTGGCAACATATTAAAATAGGTTCAATCAGTTACACATGGGAGAGGGTGAATAATGCATTAACGACCAAAACAAAACAAACAGTGCTAAAAAGCCTCTGAATAAATTAGAAGGCTGAGATCGCTGCGAGGTCACAACCTCTGTTTCATTAGCGGGAGCTTTCAGTCACAATTCTCCACGGTTCTTAGAGAGCCAATCCACACTCTAGATTCAATCAACAATAAACATAATCTATTCAAAAAAGGGTTCCTTTGCGCGACAGAGAAACACACCTGAGAAATGTCACTGAAAGTACTTGGCCTAATGTATTTGGTGGAAAAAGGCTGGACAAAGTCCAAGTATTTATTTTGCACAGGGGTATTATGTTCCATTATATTGGTATGTGATTTAATTGAAAATGATCTATATGCTGTAATTGAATACATGTAAGTGTCATCCTATTGACATTAATTTCAAGAATTGCTTGTTTTAAATCAGCCACTGGTTTATTTGAGGATTCAGCGCTGGACCTACAATATATCACCAAGTTCAGCGGTAACAGCTATAGAGGCCACAGTCCGGTTTCATTAAATCACTGTTTGGATAACAATACCTAGAAAGCAGTGGTGTACAGAGACAATGATAGTGAACTGTTGAAAGAAGAAATGGTTGAGATGCAACCGTACCATTATGGAAGTACTGTACAGTCGTGGCCAAAAGTTTTGAGAATGACACAACTATTAATCTTCACAAAGTCTGCTGCCTCAGTTTGTATGATGGCAATTTGCATATACTCCAAATCAAATAAAATTTTATTTGTCCCAAACACATGGTTAGCAGATGTTAGTGCGAGTGTAGCGAGAGTGATCAGATGAATTGCAATTCATTGTAAAGTCCCCCTTTGCCATGCAAATGAACTGAATCCCCAAAACACATTTCCACTGCATTTCAGCCCTGCCACAAAAGGACCAGTTGACGTCATGTCAGTCATTCTCTCGATAACACAGGTGTGAGTGTTGATGAGGACAAGGCTGGAGATCACTGTCATCTTGATTGAGTTCAAATAATAGCCTAAAAGCTTCAAATGGAGGGTGGTGCTTGGAATCATTATTCTTCAAATCAAAGTTTTTCACGTGCGCCGAATACAACGGGTGTAAATCTTACAGTGAAATGCTTACTTACAGGCTCTAATCAATGTTGCCAAAAAAAGGTGTGTGTGTGTGTGTGTGTGTGTGTGTGTGTGTGTGTGTGTGTGTGTGTGTGTGTGTGTGTGTGTGTGTGTGTGTGTGTGTGTGTGTGTGTGTGTGTGTGTGTGTGTGTGTGTGTGTGTGTGTGTGTGTGTGTGTAGGTAAGTAAAATAGATAAAACAACAGTTGAAAGACATTTGAAAAAAGAGTAGCAAGGCTATATACAGACACCTGTTAGTTAGGCTTATTGAGGTAGTATGTACATGTAGGCATCGTTAAAGTGACTGTGCATATATGATGAACAGAGAGTAGCAGAAGTGTAAAAAGAGGGGTTGGCGGGTGGTGGGACACAATGCAGATAGCCCTGTTAGCCAATGTGTGGAAGCACTGGTTGGTCAGGCCAATTTAGGTAGTATGTACATGAATGTATAGTTAAAGTGACTAAGCATATAAGATAAACAGAGAGTAGCAGCAGCGTAAAAGTGTCATGTTTTGTCTTATATTGTCTTGTCATTATGCTTTCCCTTCTGTTCGTTTCCCCCTGCTGGTCTTATTAGGTTCGTTCCCTTTTTCTATCCCTCTCTCTCCCCCTCCCTCTCTCTCCTCTCTCTATCGTTCCGTTCCTGCTCCCAGCTGTTCCTCATTCTCCTAACTCACTCATTTAGTCTTTTCACACCTGTCCCCTATTTTGTCGTCTGATTAGAGTCCCTATTTCTCCCCTTGTTTTCCGCTTCTGTCCTTGTCGGATCCTTATATGATGTTCGCTGTGCTGTGTCATTGTCTCGCCCTGTCGTGTCTTGTCTCCTTCAGATGCTGCGTGTGAGCAGGTGTCTAAGTCTGCTACGGTCGGTGCCTTCCCGAGGCAACCTGCAGTCAATGGTCGAGTCTCCAGTCTGTCCTCGTCACTACGAGTGGATTTTAGTTTTTCATGTTTTGTTTTCTTCTTATATTGTCCAGAAGTATACTTTTGCCAGTTACTGGAATAAAGACTCTGTTTTCGCTAAGTCGCTTTTGGGTCCTCATTCACCTGCATAACAGAAGGATCCGACCAAGAATGGACCCAGCGACTACGGATTCTCGTAACACTGCCGTCGAGATCCAGGGAGCTATGCTCGGCAGACACGAGCAGGAATTGTCTGCTGCTCGTCATGCCGTTGAGACCCTGGCCGCTCAGGTTTCCGACCTCTCTGGACAGTTCCAGAGTCTTCGTCTCGTGCCAACAGCTACTTCCTGGTCTGCCGAATCTCCGGAACCTAGGGTTAATAACCCACCTTGTTACTCCGGGCAGCCCATTGAGTGCCGCTCCTTTCTCACCCAGTGTGATATTGTGTTCTCTCTCCAACCCAACACATACTCAAGAGAGAGAGCTCGGGTTGCTTACGTCATATCACTCCTTACTGGCCGGGCTCGAGAGTGGGGCACAGCTATTGGGGAGGCAAGGGCTGATTGTTCTAACAATTACCTGAACTTTAAAGAGGAGATGATACGGGTTTTTGATCGTTCAGTTTTTGGTAGGGAGGCTTCTAGGGCCCTGGCTTCCCTATGTCAAGGTGATCGATCCATAACGGATTACTCTATAGAGTTTCGCACTCTTGCTGCCTCTAGTGACTGGAACGAGCCGGCGCTGCTCGCTCGTTTTCTGGAGGGACTCCACGCAGAGGTTAAGGATGAGATTCTCTCCCGGGAGGTTCCTTCCAGTGTGGACTCTTTGATTGCACTCGCCATCCGCATAGAACGACGGGTAGATCTTCGTCACCGAGCTCGTGGAAGAGAGCTCGCGTTAACGGTGTTTCCCCTCTCTGCATCGCAACCATCTCCTTCCTCCGGCTCAGAGACTGAGCCCATGCAGCTGGGAGGTATTCGCATCTCGACTAAGGAGAGGGAACGGAGGATCACCAACCGCCTGTGCCTCTATTGCGGTATTGCTGGACATTTTGTCAATTCATGTCCAGTAAAAGAGAGCTCATCAGTAAGCGGAGGGCTACTGGTGAGCGCTACTACTCAGGTCTCTCCATCAAGATCCTGTACTACTATGTCGGTCCATCTACGCTGGACCGGTTCGGCTGCTTCATGCAGTGCCTTGATAGACTCTGGGGCTGAGGGTTGTTTTATGGACGAAGCATGGGCTCGGAAACGTGACATTCCTCTCAGACAGTTAGGGAAGCCCACGCCTATGTTTGCCTTAGATGGTAGTCATCTCCCCAGTATCAGATATGAGACACTACCTTTAACCCTCACAGTATCTGGTAACCACAGTGAGACTATTTCCTTTTTGATTTTTCGTTCACCTTTTACACCTGTTGTTTTGGGTCATCCCTGGCTAGTATGTCATAATCCTTCTATTAATTGGTCTAGTAATTCTATCCTATCCTGGAACGTTTCTTGTCATGTGAAGTGTTTAATGTCTGCTATCCCTCCTGTTTCTTCTGTCCCCTCTTCTCAGGAGGAACCTGGTGATTTGACAGGAGTGCCGGAGGAATATCATGATCTGCACGGTCTTCAGTCGGTCCAGAGCCAACTCCCTTCCTCCTCACTGGTCGTATGATTGTAGTATTGATCTCCTTCCGGGGACCACTCCCCCTCGGGGTAGACTATACTCTCTGTCGGCTCCCGAACGTAAGGCTCTCGAGGATTATTTGTCTGTTTCTCTTGACGCCGGCACCGTAGTGCCTTCTTCCTCTCCTGCCGGGGCGGGGTTTTTTTGTTAAGAAGAAAGACGGTACTCTGCGCCCCTGCGTGGATATCGAGGCTGAATGACATAACGGTTAAGAATCGTTATCCGCTTCCCCTTATGTCATCAGCCTTCGAGATTCTGCAGGGAGCCAGGTTCTTTACTAAGTTGGACCTTCGTAATGCTTACCATCTCGTGCGCATCAGAGAGGGGGACGAGTGGAAAACGGCGTTTAACACTCTGTTAGGGCATTTTGAGTACCGGGTTCTGCCGTTTGGTCTCGCTAATGCTCCAGCTGTTTTTCAGGCATTAGTTAATGATGTACTGAGAGACATGCTGAACATCTTAGTTTTTGTCTACCTTGACGATATCCTGATTTTTTCACCGTCACTTGAGATTCATGTTCAGCACGTTCGACGTGTACTCCAGCGCCTTTTAGAGAATTGTCTCTACGTGAAGGCTGAGAAGTGCGCCTTTCATGTCTCCTCCGTCACTTTTCTCGGTTCTGTTATTTCCGCTGAAGGCATTCAGATGGATCCCGCTAAGGTCCAGGCTGTCAGTGATTGGCCCGTTCCAAGGTCACGTGTCGAGTTGCAGCGCTTTCTAGGTTTCGCTAATTTCTATCGGCGTTTCATTCGTAATTTCGGTCAAGTTGCTGCCCCTCTCACAGCTCTTACTTCTGTCAAGACGTGCTTTAAGTGGTCCGGTTCCGCCCAGGGAGCTTTTGATCTCCTCAAGAAGCGTTTTACGTCCGCTCCTATCCTCGTTACTCCTGACGTCACTAAACAATTCATTGTCGAGGTTGACGCTTCAGAGGTGGGCGTGGGAGCCATTCTATCCCAGCGCTTCCAGTCTGACGATAAGGTTCATCCTTGCGCTTATTTTTCTCATCGCCTGTCGCCATCGGAACGCAACTATGATGTGGGTAACCGCGAACTGCTCGCCATCCGCTTAGCCCTAGGCGAATGGCGACAGTGGTTGGAGGAGGCGACCGTTCCTTTTGTCGTTTGGACTGACCATAAGAACCTTGAGTACATCCGTTCTGCCTAACGACTTAATGCACGTCAAGCTTGTTGGGCGTTGTTTTTCGCTCGTTTCGAGTTTGTGATTTCTTATCGCCCGGGTAATAAGAACACCAAGCCTGATGCCTTATCCCGTCTCTTTAGTTCTTCTGTGGCTTCTACTGATCCCGAGGGGATTCTTCCTTATGGGCGTGTTGTCGGGTTGACAGTCTGGGGAATTGAGAGACAGGTTAAGCAAGCACTCACTCACACTGCGTCGCCACGCGCTTGTCCTAGTAACCTTCTTTTCGTTCCTGTTTCTACTCGTCTGGCTGTTCTTCAGTGGGCTCACTCTGCCAAGTTAGCTGGCCATCCCGGCGTTCGAGGTACTCTTGCTTCTATTCGCCAGCGCTTTTGGTGGCCTACTCAGGAGCGTGACACGCGCCGTTTCGTGGCTGCTTGTTCGGACTGCGCGCAGACTAAGTCAGGTAACTCTCCTCCTGCCGGTCGTCTCAGACCGCTTCCCATTCCTTCTCGACCATGGTCTCACATCGCCTTAGACTTCATTACCGGTCTGCCTTCGTCTGCGGGGAGGACTGTGATTCTTACGGTTGTCGATAGGTTCTCTAAGGCGGCACATTTCATTCCCCTCGCTAAGCTTCCTTCCGCTAAGGAGACGGCACAAATCATCATCGAGAAGGTGTTCAGAATTCATGGCCTCCCGTTAGACGCCGTTTCAGACAGAGGTCCGCAATTCACGTCACAGTTTTGGAGGGAGTTCTGTCGTTTGATTGGTGCTTCCGTCAGTCTCTCTTCCGGTTTTCATCCCCAGTCTAACGGTCAAGCAGAAAGGGCCAATCAGACGATTGGTCGCATACTACGCAGCCTTTCTTTTAGAAACCCTGCGTCTTGGGCAGAACAGCTCCCCTGGGCAGAATACGCTCACAACTCGCTTCCTTCGTCTGCTACCGGGCTATCTCCGTTTCAGAGTAGTCTGGGTTACCAGCCTCCTCTGTTCTCGTCCCAGCTCGAGTCCAGCGTTCCCTCCGCTCAGGCGTTTGTCCAACGTTGTGAGCGCACCTGGAGGAGGGTGAGGTCTGCACTTTGCCGTTACAGGGCGCAGACTGTGAGAGCCGCCAATAAACGTAGGATTAAGAGTCCTAGGTATTGTCGCGGCCAGAGAGTGTGGCTTTCCACTCGTAACCTTCCCCTTACGACAGCTTCTCGTAAGTTGACTCCGCGGTTCATTGGTCCGTTCCGTGTCTCCCAGGTCGTCAATCCTGTCGCTGTGCGACTGCTTCTTCCGCGACATCTTCGTCGCGTCCATCCTGTCTTCCATGTCTCCTGTGTCAAGCCCTTTCTTCGCACCCCCGTTCGTCTTCCCCCCCGTCCTTGTCGAGGGCGCACCTATTTACAAGGTACGTAGGATCATGGACATGCGTTCTCGGGGACGTGGTCACCAGTACTTAGTGGATTGGGAGGGTTACGGTCCTGAGGAGAGGAGTTGGGTTCCATCTCGGGACGTGCTGGACCGTTCGCTGATTGATGATTTCCTCCGTTGCCGCCAGGATTCCTCCTCGAGTGCGCCAGGAGGCGCTCGGTGAGTGGGGGGGTACTGTCATGTTTTGTCTTATATTGTCTTGTCATTATGCTTTCCCTTCTGTTCGTTTCCCCCTGCTGGTCTTATTAGGTTCGTTCCCTTTTTCTATCCCTCTCTCTCCCCCTCCCTCTCTCTCCTCTCTCTATCGTTCCGTTCCTGCTCCCAGCTGTTCCTCATTCTCCTAACTCACTCATTTACTTTTCACACCTGTCCCCTATTTTGTCGTCTGATTAGAGTCCCTATTTCTCCCCTTGTTTTCCGCTTCTGTCCTTGTCGGATCCTTATATGATGTTCGCTGTGCTGTGTCATTGTCTCGCCCTGTCGTGTCTTGTCTCCTTCAGATGCTGCGTGTGAGCAGGTGTCTAAGTCTGCTACGGTCGGTGCCTTCCCGTGGCAACCTGCAGTCAATGGTCGAGTCTCCAGTCTGTCCTCATCACTACGAGTGGATTTTAGTTTTTCATGTTTTGTTTTCTTCTTATATTGTCCAGGAGTATACTTTTGCCAGTTACTGGAATAAAGACTCTGTTTTCGCTAAGTCGCTTTTGGGTCCTCATTCACCTGCATAACAAAAAGTACCTGTTCAGGAGTCTTATGGCTTGGGGGTAAAAACTGTTGGTTTGATTGGTTTGTCAATCATGGTTACCTGCGAGGAAACACGTGCCGTCATCATTGCTTTGCACAAAAAGCGCTTCCCAGGCAAGGATATTGCTGCCAGTAAGATTGCACCTAAATCAACCATTTATCGGATCATCAAGAACTTCAAGGAGAGCGGTTCAATTGTTGTGAAGAAGGCTTCAGGGTGCCCAAGAAAATCCAGCAAGCGCCAGGACCATCTCCTAAAGTTGATTCAGCTGCGGGATCGGGGCACCACCAGTACAGAGCTTGCTCAGGAATGGCAGCAGGCAGGTGTGAGTGCATCTGCACGCATAGTGAGGCAAATATTTTTGGAGGATGGCCTGATGTCAAGAAGGGCAGCAAACAGTAAAGCATCCTGAGACCATTCATGTGTGGGGTTGCTTCTCAGCCAAGGGAGTGGGCTCACTCACAATATGCCTAAGAACACAGCCATGAATAAAGAATGGTACCAACACATCCTCCGAGAGCAACTTCTCCCATCCATCCAGGAACCGTTTGGTGATGAACGATGCCTTTTTCAGCATGATGGAGCCCTTTGCCATAAGGCAAAGTGATAACTATGTGGGTCTGGGAACAAAACATCAATATTTTGGGTCCATGGCCAGGAAACTCCCCAGACCTTAATACCATTGAGAACATGTGGTTAATCCTCAAGAGGCGGGTGGACAAACAAAAACCCACAAATTCTGACAAACTCCAAGCATTGATTATGCCAGAATGGACTGCCATGAGTCAGGATGTGGCCCAGAAGTTAATTGACAGCATGCCAGGGTGGATTGCAGAGGTCTTGAAAAAGAAGGGTCAACACTGCAAATATTGACTCTGCATCAACTTCATGTAATTGTCAATAAAATACTTTGACACCTATGAAATGCTTGTAATTATCCTTCAGTATTTCATAGTAACATCTAACAAAAAATATCTAGACACTGAAGAAGCAAACTTTGTGAAAATTCATATTTGTGTCATTCTCAAAACTTTTTGGCCACGACTGTATATACTCATTGACATAAGAGCTGAAAACATACACTGAACCATCCATTTAAATCTTGGGATCCTTGTCTGACAGCCTTGTCTGACAATCCTCACACAGGACTTACAGTAAATCACACAGGCAAGATAGTATGAACAGCTCCTAGAACCCTCCTATGATTGGGAGCAGCACACACCTAAAGAGGCCAGCCTGTCCTTCAAGATCATTTACTATGTTCTGACATCCATTCATTCATGCACGTACCAAGAGACATGTTGGCTGGAGTTGTACTGTTATCTATTTCCAGGGAAAGAGAGTTGTGACAGGTTTAGTGGGATACTGGCAAATAGTATACTGTATATAACGCAATACTAAGAAAACAGCTTTAATCTGTCCAAGGCATAGGTGGGTTAGATATGCTGTAACATCAGTCTCACAAAAGCAATACCATGCCATTAAATAGAATATTCATACGTTTCTGCAAATATTTTCTTGATCAGGTCACATGGTCAGGGAACAACCCAGCCCCCACAAATTAGAGTTAACACCATGTGCCACATCCATGCCTATAACGCAACATAGACAGGCAGGATACGAATGGAGGATTGGTGAGTGCTGTCTAGCCTCCTGTAGCTTCCCCAGTAGGGAGGGTCCATATGTGTCTGGCACAGGCCTTTCTGTTTGAGTTTGGGCCAGGCTTATCACATGCCTTGGTATGTGCCCGTATCGTTCCTGGACAGCTGTTATTACAGCTGGATTAATTATGGCAGAGGGAGACGCTCACACACACTGGACACATACATAAACACAGAGAAAATTGGCCAGTGTTGCCTAATGTTGATTTTTCTGTGCAACATTTCTAGAGTTGATTCAGGTGTTAAATTAACAATGTAAGTGTTGAATTAACACTCATTGGTGTAAAAGACAGTGTTGGTGTTAATAACCAGTGTTAAACCAAACCAATCATTATCATATTTCCCAGCATGCTCTATTGTAGGTTTATCTAATTTTTTGTTAAAAATGTTTTTTCAATATCAATGTTTATGCATGTACAAATTATGCTAATGTTATGCTACTCAAATATTTTTAAAACTAAACTAATTCAATCTGTTACTTGGATTTATTGAACTCATTACTGAAATATTGTCTCATGTCTTAGACTTCCCAACCCCGCAGGTGAATAAAAATTCAAAATGTTGAATACCCCCACTATTGCTGGATTCTAATAGGAATTACACATCACTTTTCAAGATAGCATAATATGACTTGCAGCCCTGAAAACCCAGAGTTTAAGGCCGCTGTATTAGGGATGCATAGGCCCATAAAACAAGGCCTTATTAAAAGTAATGAACAGCCAAAATTATGTTTTCATGAAATTGGATGACATTTGGAAGAAACCAGATTAAGGTATGATGACCAAAGTATAAAATAACTGTTGCTTCTACATTAATAAATTTAGATCATTCAAGAGTCTGGATTAATAAGGGGATAGGGTGACATCACCCTAAATCTAATAGTAATACACCGATGGTAACATGATTTTCTCTTACCTAATTCAAAGAAGTACCTCCTTATAACCAACATCGGAGAAGGCGTGCTGGCAGAGGGGTGTGGTTTACATAGCGAGATAGCTACTCTACTGGTGGCAGAATTTGACTGTAAGGTGTCATCAAATATAATTAAAAGTTTACAATATTAATCTTTGGCAAAGATACTTAAATTCTTCCCCTTTCGTCTGTGTCTGGTGTTAGCTAGCTAAATTCCTGGTTAGCTATGTCTTCAGACAGCATGGAACAAAAGGGGGGGGGGTCATGTCAACACATCCATCAGCGCCACTGTGAACCGCATTACAAGAGAAATTCCAAATGGGAGATGTATATAAAAAATGTACATCATGATGCAATTTCAATGTTGTTTGAGTTGTCACCAAATTAGCTTGAGATGATTTTACTGCCTCACTGCATCCAAGTGTCTTGACATCGGTATTTCAAAGAGCTGTCAGTCAAGGCGAGCTCATGAATATAAGCGCTCCGCCCACTCAGCCTGTCTTTTCAAACTTCCTGGTAGTTAGCCATGTGAGAAAGTACTTCTTCAAAAATGGAAATTGCATTTCTATCCCCAAACAATATTATGGGTGATATTTTAGTCACTCAAAAGGCAATTTTTACATAGGAATCAGAATGACTTTTCGGGACCTTTAAATACTTGTGTTGAATACTTTAATTTCAATGACGACATATTCACAACAACCATGTCTCTGTCACTAACAAATACAGTCATGGGTGGTAACTCTAATTCACCAGAAAGCAATGCTTACTTGGAAATGTGAAAATAAGGCTTTACGCTAAGCAGTGTGTACATTTAACACTGTTAGTGTTGATTTAACACTGGAGAATTTACTGCACACACACACGCTGAGATTTGGCCTGTTTATTCAAAACGTGGCCTGCTGCTGCGTCATACATGATATTTTTTTCACCTGGTGATAATATGCCCTCTGGGCTGTTTATTATTATTTCGTGGGAGTATACATTTTTCAGGAGCAAGACCCATCATGCTCTTCAGGCAAAGCACAGAAACGAAATCTCTGCCACCCATTGCTAACACAATAATCTTTGGGCTAGGTACAGCACCATCATATTTTTGGTCTCCCTACCACCAAAAACAATGCCTACTGCACTCTTTCATAAACATTCATTATCACCTCAGAGCTTATTTTTTAAAGCGTTCCACTTAGTAGCTACCTGAACCACAAACACTGAGATTAATGCATTTCCACCGGGCCTATTTGTAAAATATACTTGTTTTATAAATCCATCCGTGTTCTCAACCCATTGATGGAGCATTAAGGCTGTAGTTGGAAGGGTAGTAATCAAAATGTATGTTTTTCTCTCTCTCCCTCAACATTAGAAATTCATTATTTATTAGGGTAGACACAACTAGTGACTCAAACCTCAAAGAGCATTTTTGGAAGCGGGAGCAGTTGTGCCGTACTAATTAATCAAGCATGTTAGCTAGATCGTTCCTCGCTCTGTACCATGAAGGGCAGCGAGAACACAGGTTTTGTCTCAAATGGCACCCTTTTCACTTTACAATGTATTTTCTGCTTGCTTAGATTAGAGGTTTGAGTTTAGAAAAGTATTTTCAGAAAGAAGGAGAGTAATTTACGTAGCTTTCGGGTTTATTTACATAGCTTTCCTTTCAGTTTAGAAAGGATTGCATTTCGTGCCCTACCAAATAGCTAATAAACTGCGATGAAAAATGTACAACAAAGGGAAAAAAAATAATCAGGAGCAGCAATCTGTAAAGCAAGCGGTGATGATAATAATACACATCCTCTTCCAGACATATACTTTGCAAATACGTTATTGATTTATTTTTAAGTGATGAGAAATGTGGGCTTGTAATTTAAACCGGATGAAATTAACAAAAACAAACCACATCTCTAGAGCCAAACCAATAATGCTTCTCATCTATCCTTAATTACTAAACCTTCAATTATCATTAAGAGACTTGTCTGTCAAGCCTTTGAAAAAGGTCTTTGACAGGGCATTTGTATGCAGAATGAAATAATACACTGTGTATAATATTTAAAACATTTCACAATGAAGATATCCTACCCATTCACATTGGCTGTAATGAAATGACAGATTCATAAATTAATAAACAGAAACATACAGGGGCACACTTTCAATGGGGAAAAGGGGACATGCCCCCCAACACATTCTGAAATTGCATTTTTGTCCCCTCGGTTTGTCATTGGAATGTGATACAAAAATGTGATACAAAACTTCCGGCGCCGACTGAGATGGCCGCCTCGCTTCGCGTTCCTAGGAAACTATGCAGTTTTTTGTTTTTTTTACGTGTTATTTCTTACATTAGTACCCCAGGTCATCTTAGGTTTCATTACATACAGTCGAGAAGAACTACTGAATATAAGATCAGCGTCAACTCACCATCAGTACGACCAAGAATATGTTTTCCGCGACGCGGATCCTGTGTTCTGCCTTACAAACAGGACAACGGAATGGATCGCATGCAGCGACCCAAGGAAACGACTCCGAAAAAGAGGGAAACGCGGCGGTGTTCTGGTCAGACTCCGGAAAAGGGCACATCGCGCACCACTTCCCAGTATTCTTCTTGCCAATGTCCAGTCTCTCGACAACAAGGTTGATGAAATCCGAGCAAGGGTGGCATTCCAGAGGGACATCAGAGACTGCAACGTTCTCTGCTTTACGGAGACATGGCTTACTGGGAAAACGCTATCCAGGGCGGTGCAGCCAACGGGTTTCTCCACGCATCGCGCCGACAGAAACAAACATCTCTCTGGTAAGAAGAGTGGAGGGGGCGTATGCCTCATGACTAACGGGACATGGTGTGATGAAGAAAACATACAGGAACTCAAATCCTTCTGTTCACCTGATTTAGAATTCCTCACAATCAAATGTAGACCGCATTATCTTCCAAGAGAATTCTCTTCGATTATAATCACAGCCGTATATATCCCCCCCAAGCAGACACATCGATGGCTCTGAACGAACTTTATTTAACTCTTTGCAAACTGGAAAACATTTATCCGGAGGCTGCATTCATTGTAGCTGGGGATTTTAACAAAGCCAATCTGAAAACAAGACTCCCTAAATTTTATCAGCATATCGATTGCGCAACCAGGGGTGGTAAAACCTTGGATCATTGTTACTCTAACTTCCGCGACGCATATAAGGCCCTGCCCCGCCCCCTTTCGGAAAAGCTGACCACGACTCCATTTTGCTGATCCCTGCCTACAGACAGAAATTAAAACAAGAGGCTCCCACGCTGAGGTCTGTCCAACGCTGGTCAGAACAAGCTGACTCTACACTCCAAGACTGCTTCCATCACGTGGACTGGGACATGTTTCGTATTGCGTCAGATGGGAATATTGACGAATACGCTGATTCGGTGTGCGAGTTCATTAGAACGTGCGTCGAAGATGTCGTTCCCATAGCAACGATAAAAACATTCCCTAACCAGAAACCGTGGATTGATGGCAGCATTCGCGTGAAACTGAAAGCGCGAACCACTGCTTTTAATCAGGGCAAGGTGTCTGGCAACATGACTGAATACAAACAGTGCAGCTATTCCCTCCGTAAGGCTATCAAACAAGCTAAGCGTCAGTACAGAGACAAAGTGGAATCTCAATTCAATGGCTCAGACACAAGAGGCATGTGGCAGGGTCTACAGTCAATCACGGACTACAAGATGAAATCCAGCCCAGTCACGGACCAGGATGTCTTGCTCCCAGGCAGACTAAATAACTTTTTTGCCCGCTTTGAGGACAATACAGTGCCACTGACACGGCCTGCAACGGAAACATGCAGTCTCTCCTTCACTGCAGCCGAGGTGAGTAAGACATTTAAACGTGTTAACCCTCGCAAGGCTGCAGGCCCAGACGGCATCCCCAGCCGCGCCCTCCGAGCATGCGCAGACCAGCTGGCCGGTGTGTTTACGGACATATTCAATCAATCCCTATACCAGTCTGCTGTTCCCACATGCTTCAAGAGGGCCACCATTGTTCCTGTTCCCAAGAAAGCTAAGGTAACTGAGCTAAACGACTACCGCCCCGTAGCACTCACTTCCGTCATCATGAAGTGCTTTGAGAGACTAGTCAAGGACCATATCACCTCCACCCTACCTGACACCCTAGACCCACTCCAATTTGCTTACCGCCCAAATAGGTCCACAGACGATGCAATCTCAACCACACTGCACACTGCCCTAACCCACCTGGACAAGAGGAATACCTATGTGAGAATGCTGTTCATCGACTATAGCTCGGCATTCAACACCATAGTACCCTCCAAGCTCGTCATCAAGCATGTGTGGTCCTTCTGTAGCTCAGTTGGTAGAGCATGGTGCTTGTAACGCCAGGGTAGTGGGTTCGATCCCCGGGACCACCCATACGTAGAATGTATGCACACATGACTGTAAGTCGCTTTGGATAAAAGCGTCTGCTAAATGGCATATATTATTATTATTATATTAAGCTCGAGACCCTGGGTCTCGACCCCGCCCTGTGCAACTGGGTACTGGACTTCCTGACGGGCCCCCCAGGTGGTGAGGGTAGGCAACAACATCTCCTCCCCGCTGATCCTCAACACGGGGCCCCACAAGGGTGCGTTCTGAGCCCTCTCCTGTACTCCCTGTTCACCCACGACTGCGTGGCCACGCACGCCTCCAACTCAATCATCAAGTTTGCGGACGACACAACAGTGGTAGGCTTGATTACCAACAACGACGAGACGGCCTACAGGGAGGAGGTGAGGGCCCTTGGAGTGTGGTGTCAGGAAAATAACCTCACACTCAACGTCAACAAAACTAAGGAGATGATTGTGGACTTCAGGAAACAGCAGAGGGAACACCCCCTATCCACATCGATGGAACAGTAGTGGAGAGGGTAGCTAGTTTTAAGTTCCTCGGCATACACATCACAGACAAACTGAATTGGTCCACTCACACTGACAGCGTCGTGAAGAAGCGCAGCAGCGCCTATTCAACCTCAGGAGGCTGAAAAAATTCGGCTTGTCACCAAAAGCACTCACAAACTTCTACAGATGCACAATCGAGAGCATCCTGGCGGGCTGTATCACCGCCTGGTACGGCAACTGCTCTGCCCTCAACCGTAAGGCTCTCCAGAGGGTAGTGAGGACTGCACAACGCATCACCGGGGGCAAACTACCTGCCCTCCAGGACACCTACACCACCCGTTGTTACAGGAAGGCCATAAAGATCATCAAGGACATCAACCACCCGAACCACTGCCTGTTCACCCCGCTATCATCCAGAAGGCGAGGTCAGTACAGGTGCATCAAAGCTGGGACCGAGAGACTGAAAAACAGCTTCTATCTCAAGGCCATCAGACTGTTAAATAGCCACCACTAACATTGAGTGGCTGCTGCCAACACACTGTCATTGACACTGACCCAACTCCAGCCATTTTAATAATGGGAATTGATGGAAATGATGTAAATATATATATATATATATATCACTAGCCACTTTAAACAATGCTACCTTATATAATGTTACTTACCCTACATTATTCATCTCATATGCATATGTATATACTGTACTCTACAACATCGACTGCATCCTTATGTAACACATGTATCACTAGCCACTTTAACTATGCCACTTTGTTTACTTTGTCTACACACTCATCTCATATGTATATACTGTACTCGATACCATCTACTGTATGCTGCTCTGTACCATCACTCATTCATATATCCTTATGTACATGTTCCTTATCCCCTTACACTGTGTATAATACAGTAGTTTTTTTTGGAATTGTTAGTTAGATTACTTGTTGGTTATCACTGCATTGTCGGAACTAGAAGCACAAGCATTTCGCTACACTCGCATTAACATCTGCTAACCATGTGTATGTGACAAATAAAATTTGATTTGATTTGATTTGATTTGAACTAGTCAACGGTATGCTTTAGGACAATCGGATGGCTAAGAGCGGCCGGGTAGGCTGTTTGGAGAGTTCATCCGAATGGATTTAAAATAAATAAAAAATGGAATAAATTTATGCCCCCCCCACTTCTAAAACCAAAGTTGCCCCTGGAACCATATATTAATAAATCCTAATAACACAATTGATTTATATAGTGCTTTTCATTACTGTGTTCTCAAATCTCTACAAAGGCAAAAAAAATCATGCAGGTCCCTTGACTTTTTTCCACATTTTGTTACTTTACAGTCTTATTCCAAACTGGATTAAATTGTTGTTGTTCTTTCTCATCAATCTAAAAACTGAAAATATAACATTTACATAATTATTCAGAACCTTTACTTAGTACTTTGTTGAAGCACCTTTGGCAGCGATTACATGCTCAAGTCTTCTTGGGTATGATGCTACAAGCGTGGCACACCTGTATTTTGGGAGTTTCTCCCATTATTCTCTGCAAATCCTCTCATGCTCTGTCAGGTTGGATGGGGAGCGTCGCTGCACAACTATTTTCAGGTCTCCCCAGAGATGTTTGAACAGGTTCAGGTCTGGGCTCTGGCTGGGCCACTCAAGGACATTGTCCCGAAGCCACTCCTGTGTAGTCTTGGCTATTGTCCTGTTGGAAGGAAAACCTTTGCCTTAGTCTGAGGTCCTGAGCAATCTGGAGCAGGTTTTCATCAAGGATCTCTCTGTACTTTGCTCCATTCATCTTTGCCTCAATCCT
This sequence comes from Oncorhynchus gorbuscha, assembly GCF_021184085.1. NCBI lineage: Eukaryota > Metazoa > Chordata > Actinopteri > Salmoniformes > Salmonidae > Oncorhynchus > Oncorhynchus gorbuscha. The sequence continues at coordinate 37,501,592 of NC_060189.1, read as the reverse complement.
GACTAGTCTCCCAGTCCCTGCTACTGAAAAACATCTCCACAGCATGATGTGCCCCCACCGTGCTTCACCATAGGAATGGTGCCAGGTTTGCACCAGACGTGACAGTTGACATTCAGGCAAAAGAGATCAATCTTACTTTCATCAGACCAGAGAATCTTGTTTCTCATGGTCTGACGGTCCTTCAGGTACTTTTTGTCAATCACTAAGCGAGCTGTCATGTGCCTTTTACTGAGGAGTGGCTTCTGTCTGGCCACTACCATAAAGACCTGATTGGTGGGGTGTTGCAGAGATGGTTGTCCTTCTGGATGGTTCTCCCATCTCCACATAAGAATTCTGGAATTATTGGGTTATTGGTCAACTCCCTGACCAAGGCCCTTCATCCCCCAATTGTCAGTTTGGCTTGGTGACCAGGAAGAGTCTTAGTGGTTCCAAACTTTTTCCATTTTTTGGGACCCTTCCATAGATCTGTGCCTAGACATAACCCTGTCTCAGAACTGTACAAACAATTCCTTCGACCTCATTGCTTGGTTTTTGCTCTGACATGCACTGTCAATTGTGGGACCTTATATAGACAGGTTTGTACCTTTCCAAGTCATGTCCAAGCAATTGAATTTACCACAGGTGGACTCCAATCGAGTTGTAGAAACATCTCAAGGATGATCAACGGAAACAGGATGCACCTGAGCTCAATTTCGATTCTCAAAGCAAAGGGTCTGAATAATTATGGAAATAAGGTATCTTTTTTTATATTGTAATACATTTGCAAAGATTTCTAAAAAGCTGTTTTTGCTTTGCCATTATGGGGCTTTGTGTGTAGATTGATAAGGGAAAAAAGTAACTGAATCCATTTTAGAATAATGCTGTAACATAACATATTGTGGAAAAAGTCAACATGTCTGAATACTTCTCCGATTGCACTGTATATATGTCATCCGTTAACCGCTCACTTCCTTCCGAGCTATTCCAGACTCTAGTAAATACATTTGATTAAATGTCAACGTAAAATTAAAGGTTATCCAAAGAAGTTTGACATTATGGGATGTGAACTTCAAAGAACACAAAATTATTTCAACAGTTTCTGCCTGTTATATTCCAGGACAAAATTAAAACCCAATCCCAAGGTTGTACCTATATGAATTTATCTGCATAGACTATGTATTGACCAAATATTTATTGATCTTCTTTATGGAGGTCTGAGGAGTATGTTGCTGTGCAAAACAGAGCAATGTCCCAAATGGCACCATAATTCCTAAATAGTGCACTACTTTTGACATGAGCCCTGATCAAAATAGTTGCATCATGTAGGGAATTGGCTGCTATGTGGGCCACTGCCCAGAACTGAGCTGCACTGCACCAAGCACTCCAGGGCTTTTGAATTAATTAACGCTACGACTAAACTTCTGCATCAACATAATCATGTATCAATTGGGGAAACAATTAAGTTAACATTGTTATTTAAGGAAACCATGCTGGGTTCATATTTCATTGTTCATACACACTTTGCAGGGAGGTATCACTTTACATGGTTTGCTTGCTTTGCACAGTAGTTCAAAAATACAACGAATTTGGTAATAAGTGTGAAAATGAGAGCCAGATACAATCTTAATGGCTACATGGTTTGTATACCCATCCTTTATGTTTATTTCCTATTTACTGATATTAGGCTGTGTAAGAACTTCCTTCCGCTCAACAAATGAACATTGATGAAACCAAAGTCCAAGGATACACATGCACTATACAGTGCACTCAGAAAGTTTTCAGACCCCTTGACTGTTTACACATTTTGCCTTTTTCTAATGGATTAGATATTACCCCTCCTCGTTAACCTACTCACAATAATAATAATAATAATATAATACACTATAATGACAAAGCAAAAACTTTTTTTGTTGAAATTTTTGCTAATTTATAAAAACATGTATGAAGGCATTATCACATTTAAATATGTATTCAGACTCAGTACTTTGTACTTTGTTGAAGCACCGTTGGCAGCGATTACAGCCTCGAGCCATCTTTGGTTTGATGCTACAAGCTTGGCAAACTTGTATTTGGGGAGTAGCTCCCATTCTTCTCTGCAGATAATCTCAAGCTCTGTGAAGTTGGATGGGGAGGGTTGCTGCACTGCTACTTTCAGGTCTCTCCAGAGATGTTCGATCAGGTCCAAGTCCAGGTTCTGGCTGGGACACTCATGGACACTCATATACTTGTCCCGAAGCCAATCCTATGTTGTCTTGGCTGTGTGTTTAGGGTCATTGTCCTTTTGGAAGGTGAACCTTTGCTCCAGTCTGAGGTCCTGAGCGTTCTGTACTTTGCTCCATTCATCTTTCCCTCAATCCTGACTAGTCTCCCAGTCCCTGCCGCTGAAAAACACCCCCTCAGCATAAGGCTGCCACCACCATGCCTCACCGTAGGGATGGTGCCAGGTTTCCTCCAGACATGATGGTTGGCATTCAGGTCAAAGAGTTCAATCTTGGTTTCATCAGACCAGAGAATCTTCTTTCTCATGGTCTGAGAGTCTTTAGGTGCCAAACGGGCAGTCATGTGCCTTTTACTGAGGATTGGCTTCCGTCAGCCACTCTGACACAAAGGCCTGATTGGTGGAGTGCTGCAGAGATGGTTGTCATTCTGGAAGGTTGTCCCATGTCCACAGAGGAACCCTAGAGCTCTTTCAGAGTGACCATTGGGTTCTTGGTCACCTCCCTGACCAAGGCCCTTCTCCGCGGATTGCTTATTTTCCCCATATAGCCAGCTCTAGGAAGAGTCTTGGTGTTTCCAAACTCCTTAAATTTAACAATGATGGAGGCCACTGTGTTCTTGGGGACCTTCAATGCTGCAGAAATGTTTTAGTGCCCTTGCCCGGATCACTGCCACAATACAATCCTGTCTCAGAGCTCTATACATACAATTCCTTGACTTCATGGCTTGGTTTTTGCTCTGACATGCACTGTTAACTGTGGGACCTTATATACCTGTAGACAGATGTGTGCCTTTCCAAATCATGTCCAATCAATGGAATTCACCTCACGTGGACTCCAATCGAGTTGTAGAAATATCTGAAGGATGATCAATGGAAACAGGATGCACCTTAGCTCAATTTCGAGTCTCATAGCAAAGGGTCTGAATACTTTCATAAATACATTTTTAAATTGGCCAACATTTCTAAGAACCTGTTTTCACTTTGTCTTTATACGGTATTGTGAGTAGAATGCTGAGGAGATGTTTTTCTTTAATCCAGTTTAGAATAAAGCTGTAAAATAACAAAATGTGGAAAAAGTCAGCTCGTCTGAATACCTTCCGAAGGCACTGTATGTGCAAAAGTACGTGGACACCCCTTCAACTTAGTGGATTCGGGCTATATCAGCCACACCCATTGCTGACAGGTGTATAACATTTAGCACACAGCCATGCAATCTCCATAGACCATTGGCCATAGAATGGCCTTACTGAAGAGCTCCGTGACATTCAATGTAGCACCGTCATATGATGCCAACTTTCAGTTCGTCAGATGTCTGCCCTGCTAGAGCTGCCCCAGTCAACTGCTGTTATTGTGAGGTGGAAACATCTAGGAACAACAACGGCCCAGCCGCAAAGTGTTGGTCCACATAAGCTCACAGAACAGAGTGCTGAAGCGAAAATCATCTGTCCTTAGTTGCAACATTCACTACCGAGTTCCAAACTGCCCCTGGGAGCAATGTCACCACAAGAACTGTTCCTCAGGAGCATCAAGAAAGCCTAAGATCACCATGCGCAATGCCAAGCGTCGGCTGGAGTGGTGAACTTCTTAAGGTATAGGGGGAAACATTTTCACTTTTGGATAAATAGCGTGCCCAATTTCAACTTCTTGCTACTCATGCCAACAATATAAGATATGCATAGTATTAGTATATTTGGATAGCCAACACTCTGAAGTTTCTAAAACTGTTTGAATCATGTCTGTGAGTATAACAGAACTTATGTAGCAGGCAAAACCCCGAAAACTAACCGTTCAGAATTTTTGTTTTTTGAGGTCTCTGTCTGTTCAATGAGATCTCATTGGGAAACTATATTTCTTAGGCACTTGTTTTCAGTTCCTACCGCTTCCACTGGATGTCACCAGTCTTTGGAATTTGGTTGAGGTTGCGCAAGGCTTGAAAAGTAGCGTTAGCGTTCAATTTGATTGATTATTAACGTTTAAAAATACCTAAAGTTGTATTACAAAAGTAGTTTGCAATGTTTTGGCAAAGTTTACAGGCAAATTTTGAGATATTTTGTAGTGCCGTTGCGCAATTTGGGAGCTGTTTTTGGGAGCTGTTTTTTTCTGGATCAAACGCGCGCCAAAGAAATGGATACTTTGGAGATATATGGACGGAATTAATCGAACAAAAGGACCAACTGTGATGTTTATTGGACATATTGGAGTGCCAAAAAAAGAAGCTCGTCAAAGGTAAGGGGTGTTTTATATTTTATTTCTGTGTTTTGTGTAGCGCCTGCAGGGTTGAAATATGCTACTCTCTTTGTTTACTGTTGTGCTATCATAAGATAATAGCTTCTTATGCTTTTGCTGAAAAGCCTTTTTAAAGTCTGGATTCACAACAAGTGTAGCTTTAATTTAGTATCTTACATGTGTGATTTAATGAAAGTTAGATTTTTATATAATTGTATTTGAATTTGCCGCGCTACATTTTCCATGGCTTTTGGCCAAGTGGGACGCAAGCGTCCCCTATACCATAAGTAGTTTAAGAGTGAGTCCGCCATTGGACTCTGGAGCAGTGGAAAAGCGTTCTCTGGAGTGATGAATCACGCTTCTTCATTTGGCAGTCCGACAGACAAATCTGGGTTTGTGGATCCCAGGAGAACGCTACCTGTCCGAATGTATAGTGCCAACTGTAAAGTTTGGTGTCGGAGGAATAATGGTCTCTACAGCATACATACATTCTAGATTATTATTTTACGTCTAACTTTGTGGCAAAAGTTTGGAGAAGACACTTTCCTGTTTCAGCATGAGAATGCACCTGTGCACAAAGCAAGGTCCATACAGAAATGGTTTGTAGAGATCGGTGTGGAAGAACTTGACTGGCCTGGACAGAGCCTTGACCTCAACCCCACCGAACACCTTTGGGATGAATTGGAAATCTGACTGCGAGCCAGGCCTAATCGGCCAAGATAAGTGCCCGACCTCACTAATGCTCTTGTGGCTGAATGGAAGCAAGTTCCCCCAGCTATGTTCCAACATCTAGTGGAAAGCCTTCACAGAGGAGTGGACTGTTTTAGCAGGAAAGGGGGGACCAACTCCATATGAATGCTCATTGTTTTGGAATGAGATATTAGACTAGCAGGTGTCCACATACTTTTGGTAACATAGACCATAATGTACCTCTTCTGGCTCATGAAGAGGGATTTTACCTTCAGAAAAGAAACTCCATCCATCTTCAAAGATAGATTGTACGTCTAATGATAAAGACATTTAGGAATTGTGAAGCCGTTTATTCCTGATTGCACTGACTATTATCAGGGTTGCATACTCTATGTAATTACAACATGCTTCACCCTCAATAGAGTGCTTCATCCAACGTCATGTTGTATAAAGTCCCAGCTCAATAATTGCCAGCATTCAGCACACAAGACATACATCGCAGCTACAATAACCATCTGTCTTCAATGGACCAAGTTACCCCGAAACAACATGTGCATCTTTTGTGTATTCACAGAGATACAACACAAAGAGAAAGGGGGTTTCTTGTGACGTCCTTTCCCATCAACAGTTGACCAAATAAAAGTAATTTGAGGTGAAGACATGTCTATGTTAATGTCATTAGTCTAATAGAGGGAGCAACATACACAATTTATCTGAGCCCAATGCTCACCGACTGATAAGGTCAAGTGTAAGACAATAAACACACACACACACACACACACACACACACACACACACACACACACACACACACACACACACACACACACACACACACACACACACACACACACACACACACACACATTACTATACTATACTTGTGAGGACTTTTTGGGAACCATCAATAAATTCTCATTCAAAATCCTATTTTCCCAAACCCCCTTACCCTAATTCTAACCCTAAACCTAAACTTAACCCCTAAGCCTAAAATAACCTTTTTTCATTTTTAGGGCCACCCAAATGTCCTCAGTTTGACCTTTTCTCCTTGGTTTGCTGTTATTGTGAGGACTTCTGGTTCTCACAAGGATAGTAAAGCAAACAAACACACACACAAACCGTCTGCAATTGGATAATTTAAAACTATCCTGTCAAAATAAATACGTTTTCCCAATAACATTGTTTCATCTTTGCACAGATCTGGTACACCCCCTCAGAGATGTTTCAATATTTAAAGAGACAAAATACTTATCATGTTGCATAGTGGGCCTCACGAGGAATTTTCTTCTCAGGATCCAACAGTTCTATGCAGAAGCCACATTCAAAGGTACAGTGAAAGAGAACAGTCATTACTATTCAAAGTTCTCTCAGAAAACCACTTGCCATGTCATTGCATTAAGCATATTTTATGCTGTGCAGTGTATTTCTTTTTTGTATTTCCTGCAAATCGTCCCTTGATGCTGAGTTCATTTTTGACAGGATAGTTCAATGTTAACACACCTGGCTATCATGAAAGCAGGTGTTCTTGGTGTGGGGCAGAGAGTATGGAGGCTATACATGAATACTGCTATTCCTTGGCTTTCAACCTGCATGTGATGTCTCACTTTAGATGCCCTGAGGAAAATTTCAACCAAGAAATAATCATTTATTAGATAGACTTGTAGCCAATAAACAAAAACATTTAGCATCTGTCTGCAATGTTTAGTTTAGTTAAATAAACATGATCTAGTTTGCAAAATAACTTATGGCTTTTTATACACTTTGCATATGGATTCCTTCCCTGTATTAATGATCTTGCCACAACTTTGAACCACTGTAAAAATAGAGATGGTAGAGCACACACAGTTGACACTTTTTTTCTGAATGAATATGGTGCTTAATCATCCATTTCGCCCATGTAAGCCCACATACTGCCATCTTCATCTGTTTCAGGGTGCTTTGAAAGCCACATGAGTGAATGGCAAATTCTCTTACACATCTCAAAAAAGTAAATCCACAACCTTTTTAAATGAGTTTCACGTCTAACAGTGATCAATTGCAGCTAATCTTGTGAGGTCAATGTTGGCCAATACATGTATTTACTGTACCATGTACAATGCTAGTCAAAGGTTTGGACACACCTACTCATTCAAGGACTTTTCTTTATTTGTACTATTTTCTACATAAGTGAAGGCATCAAAACAATGAAATAATGTTACGCCCCTGAAAACAGGGGAGAAATAATCACGAGAGTGATACGGTGTTGTATTCTCAAGTCAACATTTAGTTCAATCATTTCACAAAAGTAACACATTACATAACAGAAAACCCATTATACAAATAACACAGCAAAATATCTTATTAACAACACGCATGTTCATTCACAATCGACATAAAATGGCAGCTACTCTCAGTACGACGCTATCCTTCACTTCAACCGAGCGGGGCTAATATTACTCTCTTCAACCTTAACTCTAACTTCCTCAAGACGTTACTAAAACACACCTTAAACACTCTTGACATGTTCGCTAGTTATAACATTTAAATTACTATTTTTATCATCAATAAAGTACCTGAAAACAGGGAAGAAATAATCACGAGAGTGATACGGTGTTGTATTCTCAAGTCAACATTTAGTTCAATGAGAAAAGACCGCGAATTTCCCCAGGAATATGCGTGGAGACCAGAGCAATCGATCTCCGGCTCATAGATTAAGAGCATTTCGTAGATCACAGATTAACACTTTTAGGCACCACAAAATAAAGTAATCAATATAACGTTTACACATTACTCTCACAATTCGTACCCTTTGACAGATTTGAACTTTAACACAATTATATGAATGTTATCAATCTCTATCAACTAATACTGAATGCATCTTTTTAACCTTAGATGTTTTAAGATCCTCACATACTATGAACTTACTAATAATACTTTTCAATGTATAACAGGCTATGAATATGTCCTTTAACCTGTCACACTCTCCCCGACAAAATAAATGTTGTCCCAACATTACCAACATTGTCTTCTTCAACAGTTCGTATGCACTGGACCTAGAAAATCCTCTTCTGTAAGGTAGTACTTGAGCAGAAGTCACGGGTCACAGTTCAAATATAACTAACAAGTTATATTCACAGTGCATATCTGTTGACCAGCTATATAACATAAGCAGTATTTTCTCATACTATTGATCAACAGTCCATCAATTTGAATGATCTATATGCATAGTCTGTAAATTGTCTCTTTTGACAGTCTGTGAAATCTGACAGTAGTCCATGGTCAAACATGTCAACTCTGTAGCCTCATGTTTGCTGAAGCCCATGCATGTAAGGTGGCTGAAAGTAACATTGCTGTAGTGATGGCAGCCATGGAACCAGTCCTGGTGCAGAGTAGACAGGGAACAACTGTGGCTGTGGCTGTATACTGTAGCAGGAAGGGATAGCAAGCTGATCATAGGTGATACGTCTTGGAGGGTGTCTCTCTCTTTGTGGCAGCTGGTAGGCTGGTTCCTCAGGTTCAGAAGCATCAGTATATGAAGGAAAGGCACTTGGTGGACGATCATCAGGCAAATTTTCAGCAGGCAGGTCTTTAACTGTTGTTGTCTCCTCCAGCCGCTTTTCAACAAGAGGCTGTGCTGGTAGCGTATCAGGGACTGGCACTGCAACTGTCTGTTTCACTGTTGAGGGCCTGTGTTCCCACTCTCTCGCTGGTTCAGCATTCCTCTCCTCAGGTACTGTAGGAGATGTGGGAACCTGTAGCGGCTCATGATGAAGGTCATATTCATCCCCACTATCTTCATCAGAATCTAGAGTCTGTGATGCAGGCTGGTGTCTCCTCATTTTCTGACTTTTGTCCACTTTGGTCATTTCTGGTTGTGTCTCAAAAGGTAAGTGGTCACAGGACATGAGCAAATTTCTGTGCAGGACCCTGGAGCGTCCCCTACCCTTTTCTGGTCTCAATTCATAAATCGGCAGGTCTGAACCCATTTGTCTCACCACTGTGTGAACTTTAACTTCCCAATAGTTACGGAGTTTTCCTGGTCCTCCTCTTGGTGTCAGGTTTTTAATCAGAACTCGCTCGCCAGGCTGTAGCACTGAACTCCTAACTTTAGTGTCATAGTACTTCTTACTTCTTTCAGCGGCTTTCTGAGCATTTTCATTTGCAATGGCGTAGGCTTCTTCCATCCCTCGTTTCCAGTTCTCCACGTATTCCCGCTGGTTACTGGAACCTGCCTCTGTGCACAATCCAAAGAGCATATCAACTGGAAACCTGGGTGATCTCCCAAACAGAAGATAAAATGGTGAATAGCCAGTCACTTCGCAACGGGTGCAGTTATAGGCATAAACCAGTTTGTTCAGAGACTCCTTCCAGTTTGACTTTTGTGTCTCGGTTAGTGTCTTTAACATTTGCAACAATGTTCTGTTCATGCGTTCCGCTTGACCGTTTCCCATCGGGTGATAGGGTGTTGTCCTGGACCCCGCCATGCCACTGAGTTTCTTTAACTGATGGAACAACTGATTTTCAAATTCTCCCCCTTGGTCATGGTGGATGTGGGACGGGAACCCAAACTTCAGGGCAAAATCATTGAAGATGAGATTTGCAGCAGTTTTACCTGACTTTGATGTGGTGGCGTAGGCTTGAGTGAAACGTGTAAAATGATCAACAATCACGAGGATGTACTCATATCCCCCTTTGCATCTGTCGAGATGAAGGAAGTCTATACATACCAGTTCAAATGGCTGTGTTGTCATAATGTTTGTCAGAGGAGCTCTTGCTGCATGGGCTGGCTTTTTCTGCTTGACACAGCTACACCTTTTAGTCACATAGTGCTCGATGTCAGACTGCATATATGGCCAGAAGAAGCGGTCACGTACTAGTGATACAGTGCGGTCAGAACCTTGGTGTCCCATGTTATTGTGCAACTCTTCCATCACTTTACCTTTGTACTGCTCTGGTAGAACTAACTGCTTGCGGGCTGTAGTGATTCTGTACAAAATGCCATCACTGTCTATTGTCAATTTGTCCCATTCTCTGAATAGGCATTTTGTCTTTGGACTGAATTTCTTTTGCTCTTTAACTGGTGGTTTGGAACCCGACAGTTTGAAATTGAGCACAGGACGGATGACTGGATCAGATTCTTGTGCTTCTCTAATCCCATCTTTTGGGATCGAGCTGGTTGTTGCATTGGTTGTCTCACCTTCAGCTGATACTGACATAGATGCAGCTAAAAATGACCAAGGTACAACAGCCTCTTTCTGTACCTCAACTGCTTGTATCGTGGCGGCGATGGTGTCTGGTGGAAGCTCCTCAGAACATTCTCTCATCAGTGACTCTACATCCAGTGGCATCCTTGACAAAGTATCTGCATCACCGTTCTCTCTGCCTGGCCTGTACTTTATTGTAAAGTGGAAATCAGCCAAGTCTGCAACCCACCTGGAAGTGGTTGCGTTCAGTTTTGCAGTAGACAGAATGTAGCAGAGCGGGTTGTTATCGCTGTATACAGTGAAGGTGGGAGCATAGTACAAATAGTCATGGAACTTATCAGTGATTGCCAATTTTAGAGCTAGAAATTCTAGCTTGCTCGAGTGGTAGTGATAGTTCTTCTCAGCTGCTGTTAAAGTTCGAGAGCCATAAGCAATGACCCTAAGCTTCCCCTCTTGCTTTTGATAAAGAACTGCTCCCAAGCCTTGAGGTGACGCATCAGTGTGTACAACAAATGGCTGAGTGAAATCAGGGAAACCTAAAACTGGTGGGTGAAGCAAACACTCAATCAGCTGTTCAAGTGCCTGTTGATGCTGGTCAGTCCACAGGATTGGCTTGTTTGAGGGCACCACATGACTTACTTTCTTTGTTTTTGTTTTCCGTGGGTGGTCAGGTAATTTCTCCGAATCTGCTTTCAGGAGGTCATACAGGCAGCTGGCACTCCTAGAAAAGTCTTTGATGTACTGTCTGTAGTACGTGAGTAAACCAAGCATTTTTCTGAGCTGGCCCACAGTCTCTGGTCTGATTTCTTTCAATGCTCTTACTGCTTCAAAATCGGCTGGGTCAACTCGGCTGCCCTCTGCAGACACTATTCTGCCCAAATAACGGACCTGGGGTTTAAAGAGATCACACTTACTTGGTTTAAGTTTAATGCCATACTCTCTGAGACGCTGCAAAACTTTTCGCACATCATTCACATGGCTGTTGAATGTTTTACTGAAGACTAGCGTGTCGTCCAGATAAGGAATGCAGATGTTATCCCGGAGCCCTTCCAAACACTCCTCCATACACCGCTGAAAAGCTGCAGGAGCGTTCATGAGGCCGAATGGCATACGTATCCACTCATAGAGTCCCCACGGTGTCACAAATGCTGTCAGTGGTCTGCTTTCTTCAGAGATGAACCCCTGGTGATACGCTTTCCCCTGATCTAAGAGGGAGAACCAGGAATTACCACCTAAACTGTCCATGATGTCTTGGACCCAAGGGATGGGCTGGCGGTCGGGATGTGTCTTTCTGTTCAGATCTCTGTAATCTATACACAACCGGAGGGTCCCGTCCTTCTTACGAACGCACACGACAGGTGAGGAATATGAAGAGTTTGACTTCCTAACCCAGCCCTGGACTATGAGGTCATAAATGTAACCCTTCATCTCCTGATACAGTGGCCTGGGCACTGACATGTATGTGCGCTTTACTCGTTCAGAGTCCTTTAGAGAAATAATCATTTTCAATCGTTCAATGCAGCCAATGTCATTGTCTGATCTGGAGAAGGAGTGACACTCTTCTCTAAGCATTTGCCTAACAACCTCTCTCTGTTCTTCGGTTAGGTGAGTTAAATCTACTGGTGGATCCCACTGTTCAGTAGCAGTACATGGGGTTTGAACGCTGGTGTGATTCACTGTGGCTAAGGTGACAGTTTTTTCAAAGACTTGGGCAGGTAACACAGTCATAATGGTTTGTACTGTACCGATTATTGTGCGTCCTACCAGGGCAATGTCGTGGTCAGTGGGGTTAGAGACATCAAGCAGGATAACTGGAAAAACACCTTTACTGACTCTGACTAGTGTGTCAAAGAACTCAAGGTCATCTGGCCACTGCGGGTTCAGGTCTGGCTGGAAAAGCATTGTCATGTCATCTTTGAAAGGCTGGGAAGCTACACGGCACTCAATCTGAATGCTACTGTGTTTTGGTACAGCAACCTTCTCTTTCTTGGTTTTCACTGCGTATTCATCTGTCTGTTCTGCGCTAACAGCCTGTATAAAAGCTCTCACCTTGTTTCTTTTGAGGCTTGGGAAAGCTGTTTTTACTGTACTGTATCGTTTAGTCTTTTCGGTCATTGTCAGGATGTGCTCGATAACATTGAAACCTATGATGGGATGAGATAGGTGACAGCCTTTCATTACCAGCACTGGGATGATCAGTTCCTTTGTTTGGTCAATTTCAGAGGCTAGACGAAAAGTTGTTTCAATCCATCCCAGGTACGGCATTTCAGTCCCATTTGCTGCAGTCAACCTTAGATCATCAGGTGAGTCCAGGATTTCTGAAACATCTCTCAGCCTTGCGTTTGGGAGATTCCTCTTTCCATCGTTCATCAATGACCGATACCTGAGATCCTGTGTCCCATAGAGCTTGGAGGTGGTGGCGATTCAGGTGACACTCAATAAGGCACTGTCTGCCGACTAGCGAGGTGACCTTACGGGGGTGGCAACCTTGAGCTAGGGATGGTAAGGAGTGGGCATTTTTCTCTGTGCAGGAAAACCTTTCACTGGTAGTCAATTTTCAGGTGAGTGCATTTTTTCTTATGTTTAGTCCAATGTTGGTTTTGACATACTTTGGAACAGTACAGTGTCTCTTTACATGATGAACATTGTTTCAGGTTCTCAAATGACTCTTCTCTGGCACAATTTGCACATTTCTGGGACTTTTTGGTAGCTACGGTTAACACTCGTCCCTCAGCGGTAACCCGTTTCCGTTTAAAGGGGCCTCCCTTGATGGTCTGGCTCCCCGGATTTTACATCCAGCTTGAAAATGTTCTCCACTCCCACATCGGAAGCAGTGTGTGCAGCGTGCATCTGTTCTGGCCTGCTGGCAGACAAAACACCTCCTTGGAGCTTGAGCAGAGTGGTTGGTATACCGGTTAGGTGCATATTGATGCTGTGCAGGGTCAAGTGCTTGGGACCGACTGTAGTTGCTGTAATACTGCTGCTGGGAAACAGGTGGCTGGGGGTCCCTATCTGGCCTCCTAACTGGGGGTGGGGCATAGGCACAAGGCTGTGACTGAAACATAGGCTGCTGTAATGTCTCCTTAATCTGAGCAATCTGCACTGAGACCTTTTAGAGAAGCTACACCTGTCTTAAAGTCAGCTAACTCTGTTAACAGTTCTGCGGGTATCGTAGCTTTGGCTTCCTTCACAGGACACTTTGCAGATGGCATATCCTCTAACTGGACTACACTTACAGTTGTAGCAGGCTGTGGGGCATTAAACCACTTTTTGTTTCGTCTTTCTCTCTCATTAGCACAAGCAATGTTAAGCTTCTCTAGCAAAACCTCATCTGATGTTTCGCTCTCTAGCAGGAGAGGCTGCATGTCTATCCTGATACTGTCACTCTGGAGACCCGTAAGGACTGTGTGTAAACACATGCTCTGGACTAGAGCAGGGTCATACTTAAGCCCTGATTCTGACTCCTGGGATGCAAACAGTACTTTTTGCCTCAAATCTAAAACGCGCATCAGGAAGCTTTGAGGGGTCTCCTTGCTATGCTGTGCTTCTGAAGCTAGCTGTTTGTAAAGCTCTGTTGCACTCTTCTCTTGGAAGTGGGAACGCAGGATACATCTAAGTGTGGGAAGAGTTAGCTGGGGTTTACCTTCCAAGTAGCTGCGTAGCTGTGAGCCTGGAGAAATAGCCCTGACTACTGCGTCTACTATTTCTACCTCAGGATATCCCCTGTTAAGTCCATTTTCAATCTGATGGGCAAGGCTGGAAAAAATCAGTTTTTCTTTTTGGCCCGGTTCACCTATCTGACCAGAAATTTTAAACTCTTTACGTCAGTATGAGCTGGGCTGTGCATTGGGTGAGAGCGGCACGCTCCCCTGAAGATTGGCATGGTGTTGGGGCTGACGCAGAGAATCACTGACTTTGGCTGCAGTAATCTGCTCAGTTCCCGCCCCTTGTTGTGGGGTTACAGTTCTCAGTTCCTCTATTCTGTGATGTGTTCCGGCTGGTTCAATATCATGGTCAACTTGCCCTGTTTTGTTATCTCTGCCACTGATCATCTCTGTCATTTCGTCTCTAAGTAGCAACAATTCCGACATGCCGCCATCTTCTAACTCTGTGACTTCCTCTCTCTCAAGGAACATCATAATGCGAGTCATTAATGCTATGTGGGATTTGTCTTTAACATCTCTTCTCTGTTCGCCTGATATTTCAAGGAAATCACATATCTCTAGTAATTTGTCTTTAGTCAGGGTGTGTAATTCTCCTACTACCTCTTCCTGTAGTTCTTCCAAGGCGCTTGTCATGTTGACAGAACAGGAGGAACTTTTACTGTGCAGGAGTTAGATGGTCCTTACTGTCTCTGATGGTCGATCAATGGCATCAGTTGACACGTACTTAACCACTAACTTCCAACTTCCCCCAAACAGCAACACTTTCCTCACTGCAGCCTGTCTGAGTTGTTATGTGGAGATTTAGCTGGCTCGGAATTCAGCGACCAGGGTGTGGAAACTGGACATCTGAGCAGCAATCTCAGCGGAGCCTCCAAAAATGTTACGCCCCTGAAAACAGGGGAGAAATAATCACGAGAGTGATACGGTGTTGTATTCTCAAGTCAACATTTAGTTCAATCATTTCACAAAAGTAACACATTACATAACAGAAAACCCATTATACAAATAACACAGCAAAATATCTTATTAACAACACGCATGTTCATTCACAATCGACATAAAATGGCAGCTACTCTCAGTACGACGCTATCCTTCACTTCAACCGAGCGGGGCTAATATTACTCTCTTCAACCTTAACTCTAACTTCCTCAAGACGTTACTAAAACACACCTTAAACACTCTTGACATGTTCGCTAGTTATAACATTTAAATTACTATTTTTATCATCAATAAAGTACCTGAAAACAGGGAAGAAATAATCACGAGAGTGATACGGTGTTGTATTCTCAAGTCAACATTTAGTTCAATGAGAAAAGACCGCGAATTTCCCCAGGAATATGCGTGGAGACCAGAGCAATCGATCTCCGGCTCATAGATTAAGAGCATTTCGTAGATCACAGATTAACACTTTTAGGCACCACAAAATAAAGTAATCAATATAACGTTTACACATTACTCTCACAATTCGTACCCTTTGACAGATTTGAACTTTAACACAATTATATGAATGTTATCAATCTCTATCAACTAATACTGAATGCATCTTTTTAACCTTAGATGTTTTAAGATCCTCACATACTATGAACTTACTAATACTTTTCAATGTATAACAGGCTATGAATATGTCCTTTAACCTGTCACAATAACACATATGGAATCATGTAGTAACCAAAATATATTTTATATTTGAGATTCTTCAAAGTATCCACTCTTTACCTTGATGACAGATTTGCACACTCTTGGCATTCTCTCAACCAGGTTCATGAGGTAGTCACCTGGAATGCATTTCAATTAACAGGTGTGCCTTGTAAAATATGTTGAATTTCTTTCCTTCTAAATGAGTTTGAGCGAATCAGTTGTGTTGTGACAAGGTAGAGGGTGGTATACAGAAGATAGCCCTATTTGGTAAAATACCAAGTCCATATTATGGCAAGAACAGCTCAAATAAGAGACAGAGACAGTAATAAGAGAAATGACAGTCCATCATTACTTTAAGACATGACGGTCAGTCAATCTGGACATTTTCAAGAACTTTTAAAGTTTCTTCAAGTGCAGCCGCAAAAACCATCATCCACTATGATGAAACTGGGTGTTTTGAGGACTGCCACAGAGGATAAGTTCATTACCAGCCTCAGAAATTGCAGCCCAAATAAATGCTTCACAGAGTTCAAGTAACAGACAAGATCAACTGTTCCGAGGAGACTGTGTGAATCAGGCCTTCATGGCTGCAAAGGAACCATTACTAAAATACACCAATCAGAAGAAGAGACTTGCGTGGCCCAAGAAACAATAGCAATGGACGTTAGACTGGTGGAAATCTGTCCTTTGGTCTGATGAGTCCAAATTTGTGAGATGCAGAGTAGGTGAACGGATGATCTCCGCATGTGTGGTTCCCACCGTGAAGCATGGAAGAGGAGATGTGATGGTGTGGGGGTGCTTTGCTGGTGACACTGTCAGTGATTTATTTAGAATTCAAGGCACACCAGCATGAATTAGCATTCTGCAGCGACGCGCCATCCCATGTGGTTTGCGCTTAGTGGGACTATCATTTGTTTTTCAATGACCCAACACACCTCCAGGCTGTGTAAGGGCTATTTGACCAAGAAGGAGAGTGATGGAGTGCTGCATCAGATGACCTGGCCTCCACAATCACCCGACCTCAACCCAATTGAGATGGTTTGGGATCAGCTGGACCGCAGAGCGAAGGAAAAGCAGCCAACAAGTGCTCGGCATATGTGGGAACTCCTTCAAGACTGTTGGAAAAGCATTCCAGGTGACTACCTCGTGAAGCTGGTTTAGAGAGTGTCAATAGTATGCAAAGCTATCATCAAGGGAAAGGGTGGCTACTTTGAAGAATCTCAAATAAAAAAAATATTTTGATTTGTTTAATACTTTTTTTGGTTAATACATGATTCCATATGTGTTATTTCATAGTTTTGATGTCTTCACTTCACTATTATTCTTTGATGTCTTCACTAATCTTCCTTGAATGAGTAGGTGTGTCCAAACTTTTGACTTGTACTGTATATGTACCATCTAATTCATAATTCAACGATGATTGACATCTAATTAAATAATTGAATGACATGATCAGTATGGAATTCACGGCTCCCTTCTGAAGATGCTCTAACATCAATGTCATGAAGAATAATGACAGCCATAATGCAGTCATCTGCCAACTGATAAAAAACATTGATTTTCTTATTCACCAAACAGTTGTTTGTGATTACAATGTTGCTTTCTGTAGGTGTTTTTATAATTACCTCTCCGCATTTATATTATAATGAACATCCTACCATTCCAAAATACTGTGTATGAACGGAATATAACCCATTTAATAATTAAATAAACAGTCCATACGGAAAGTATTCAGACCCATTGACCTTTTCCACATTTTGTTACATTACAACCTTATTCTAAATGTATTAAATAATATATTTCCCTCATCAATCTACACACAATGTCCCATAACGGCAAAGCAAAAACGGTTTATTTTTGCAAAAGTATTGCCTAAAATGACATATCCAAATCTAACTGCCTGTAAATCAGGACCTGAAGCAAGGATATGCATATTCTTGATACCAATTTGAAAGGAAACACTTTGTTTAATCTAATATTCACCTACATTAATTTCATATTTCCACAAACTTTAAAGAAAAAACATTTATTTGAAAACATTTTTGTACCAATATGTTTGAAATGCAAGAGAAATGCCATAATTGTAATGTTCTTCGTCTGTTGTTAGAAGAGAGGCAGACCGAAATGCAGTGTGTAGGTTACTCATGACCTTTAATAAAGATAAAGCGGTACATGAAATAATTGAAAATACAAAAACAACAAACAAGTGAAACAAATTACAGCCTATC
Source organism: Oncorhynchus gorbuscha (assembly GCF_021184085.1). Taxonomy (NCBI): domain Eukaryota; kingdom Metazoa; phylum Chordata; class Actinopteri; order Salmoniformes; family Salmonidae; genus Oncorhynchus; species Oncorhynchus gorbuscha. The sequence continues at coordinate 37,483,765 of NC_060189.1, read as the reverse complement.
TGGTGACTAACACAAAGACAGGTACAATCACCCACGAAATACAACGCGCACTCAGGCTACCTAAATACGGTTCCCAATCCGAGACAACTAGAATCAGCTGACTCCAATTAGGAATCGCCTCAGGCAGCCAAGCCTAACTAGACACACCCCTACTAATACACACTCCTAATTAATACAAACCCCAATACGAAATACAACATATAAACCCATGTCACACCCTGGCCTACCCAAACATATAACAAAAACACAAGATACAAGATACAATGACCAAGGCGTGACAGAACCCCCCTAAGGTGCGGACTCCGGGACGCACCTCAAGAGCATAGGGAGGGTCCGGGTGGGCGTCTGTCCATGGTGGCGGTTCTGGCTCGGGACGTGGACCCCACTCCATAAATGTCCTAGTTCCTCCCCTACGCGTCCTAGGATAATCCACCTTCTCCGTCGACCATGGCCTAATAGTCCTCACCCTGATCCCCACATAACTGAGGGGCAGCTCGGGACCGAGGGGCAGCTCGGGACCGAGGGGCAGCTCGGGACAGAGGGGCAGCTCGGGACAGAGGGGCAGCTCGGGACAGAGGGGCAGCTCGGGACAGAGGGGCAACTCGGGATAGAGGGGCAACTCGGGACAGCGGGGCAGCCCGGGACAGAGGGGAAGCCCGGTACTGAGGGGAAGCCCGGTACTGAGGGGAAGCCCGGTACTGAGAGGAAGCTCGATACTGAGAGGAAGCTCGGTACTGAGAGGAAGCTCGGTACTGAAAGGGAGCCCAGTACAGAGAGGGAGCCTAGTACTGAGAGGAAGCTCAGTACTGAGAGGAAGCTCAGGCAGGTAGTAGGCTCCGGTAAATCCTGGCTGGCTGGTGGACCTGGATGATTAAGGTTGTCTGGCCGATCTACAAGATCTTGGTAGACTGGCACTTCTGGCGGATCCTGGCAGACTGGTATTTCTGACGGATTCTGGCAGACTGGTGACGCTGGGCCGACTGGCGGCGCTGGGCAGACAGGAGACTCCGGCAGCGCAGGAGAGGAGAAAGGCTCTGGCTGCACTGAACAGGCGAGGCGCACTGGACGCGCTGGGCCGACTGGGAGCACTGGTGGCGCTGGACAGACAGGAGACTCCAGCAGCGCAGGAGAGGAGAAAGGCTCTGGCTGCGCTAAACAGGCGGGAGACTACGATAGCGCAGGAGAAGAGAACAGCTCTGGTTGCGCTAAACAAGCGGGAGACTCCGGCAGCGCAGGAGGGGAGAAAAGCACTGGCTGTGCTGAACAGGCGAGGCGCACTGGAGGCCTGGTGCATGGTGCTGGAACTGGTGGTACTGGCGCGAGGACACGCACAGGAAGCCTGGTGCGGGGAGCTGCTACCGGAGGACTGGTGTGTATAGGTGGCTCTGGATAGACCGGACCGTGCAGGTGCACTGGAGCTCTTGAGCACCGAGCCTGCCCAAGCTTACCTGGCTCGATGCCCACTCTAGCCCGGCCAATAGGAAGGGCTGGTATAAGTCGCAGCTGGCTCTGCACCCGCACTGGAAACACTGTGCGCTCCATAGCATAACACGGTGCCTGCCCGGTCTCTCTAGCCCAACGGTGAGCACAGGGAGTATGCACAGGTTTCCTACCTGGCATAACTATTCTCCCTTTTAGCCCCCTCCCAATACATTTTTTGGGGTGACTTTCCGGTTTCCAACCGCGTCGCAGTGCTGCCTCCTCATACTCACGCCTCTCCGCTTTAGCTACTTCTATTTCCTCCTTGGGACGGCGATATTCTCCCGGCTGCACCCAGGGTCCTTTTCCGTCTAATATCATCTCCCAAGACCAGAAGTCCTCATATTGCTGCTCCTCACAATTAACAGGGAGAGTAGGCTCAGGTCTGACTCCTGACTCTGCCACTCTCTCTCTGCGCTTTCCCCGTTACCTACGGTTTTCGCTCTGTATAGCCGTGCTCTCCTTTTCGATTCCATCCGTGTATAGCCCTCTTCGCATTGCTGTAGGGAATCCCAGGCGGGCTCCTGCACTCGCACTGGATCGGACGCCCACCTGTCGATTTCTTCCCACGTCGTATAATCCCTGCTTCTGCCGTCCATATCGTCCTCCTTTAGCTCCTGCCAGTTCACACGCTGCTCAGTCTGTGAATCGTGGTGGGTGATTCTGTAATGTTCTTCGTCTGTTGTTAGAAGAGAGGCAGACCGAAATGCAGCGTGTAGGTTACTCATGACCTTTAATAAAGATAAAGCGGTACATGAAATAATTGAAAATACAAAAACAACAAACAAGTGAAACAAATTACAGCCTATCTGGTGACTAACACAAAGACAGGTACAATCACCCACGAAATACAACGCTCATTCGGTTCCCAATCCGAGACAACTAGAATCAGCTGACTCCAATTAGGAATCGCCTCAGGCAGCCAAGCCTAACTAGACACACCCCTACTAATACACACTCCTAATTAATACAAACCCCAATACGAAATACAACATATAAACCCATGTCACACCCTGGCCTACCCAAACATATAACAAAAACACAAGATACAATGACCAAGGCGTGACAATAATATATTATTTCCAGCCAAGGTGCAATTTGGAGTTTGTGTATATGTGTGTATATGCACAGTTTTAGACTGATCCAATGAACTACTGCATATCCGTTCAAAATGCTGTATCAAGACTGCCCAAATGTGCCTAATTTGTTTATTAATACAGTTCATAATTGTGCACTCTCCTCAAACAATATCATTGTATTACTTCACTCTAATAGCTACTGTAAATTGGACAGTGCAGTTAGATTAACAAGAATTTAAGCTTTCTATTTATCAGATATGTCTATGTCCTGAGATTTGCTTTTGTTACTTAAAACCTCATGCTAATCACATTAGCCCATGTTACCTCAACCGTCCTTTGGGGGAGGGGGGGGGGGGTGACACCGATCCCGTGGAGACTAAAAATGAAAAACTCACAAGTATTCAGACCCTTTTTTCAATACTTTTTTTGAAGCACCTTTGGCCTTGAGTCTTCTTGGGTATGACGCTTCAAGCTTAACACACAACTGTATTCGGGAAGTGTCTCCCATTTTTCTCTGCAGATCCTCTCAAGCTCTGTCAGGTTGGATGGGGAGCATTGCTGTGCAGCTATTTTCAGGTCTTTCAAGAGATCAAATCAAATCTAATTGTATTGGTCACATACACATGGTTGGCAGATGTTAATGCGAGTGTAGCGAAATGTTTGTGCATCTAGTTCCGAGAGTGCAGTAATATCTAACAAGTAATATAACAATTCCCCAACAGCTACCTAATACACACAAATCTAAAGGGGTGAATAAGAATATGTATGTGCGATGGCCGAGCGGCATAGGCAATGTGCAATAGATGGTATAAAATACAGTATATACATATGATATGAATAATGTAAGATATGTAAACATTATTAACGTGGCATTATTTGAAGTGGCATTGTTTAAAGTGACTAGTGATCCATTTATTAAAATGGCCAGTGATTTGGGTCTCAATGTAGGCAGCAGCCTCTCTGAGTTAGTGATTGCTGTTTAGCAGTCTGATGGCCTTGAGATAGAAGCTATTTTTCAGTCTCTCGGTCCCAGCTTTGATGCACCTGTACTGACCTCGCCTTCTGGATGGTAGCTGGGTGAACAGGCAGTGGCTCGGGTGATTGTTGTCCTTGATTAACTTTTTGGCCTTCCTGTGACATCAGGTGCTGTAGGTGTCATGGAGGGCAGGTAGTTTGCCCCCTGTGATGCGTTGTGTAGACCGTACCACCCTCTGGAGAGCCTTGCGCTTGAGTTGGATGCGTGCATGGCCACGTAGTCGTGGGTGAACAGGGAGTACAGGAGGGGGCTGAGCACACACCCTTGAGGGGCCCCAGTGTTGAGGGTCAGCGAAGTGGAGATGTTGTTTCCTACCTTCACCACTTGTGGTGCGGCCTATCATAAAGTCCCGGACCCAATTGTATAGGGCGGGGTTGAGACCCAGATGGTCGATCGTGTTCAATTCCGGCTCTGGCTGGGCCATTCAAGGACATTCAGAGACTTGTCCCAAAGCCACTGTTGTGTTGTCTTCGGTGTGTGCTTAGGGTCGTTGTCCTGTTGGAAGGTGAACCTTCACCACATTCTGAGGTCCTGAGTGTTCTTGAGCAGGTTTTCTTTAATGATCTCTTTGTACTTTGCTCCGGTCATCATTCACTTGATCCTGACTAGTCTCCCAGTCCCTGCCGCTGAAAAACATCCCAGCTGAAAAACAGTTTCCTCCAGACGTGACACTTGGCATTCAAGCAAAAAAAGTTTAATATTGGTTTCACCAGACCAGAGAATCTTGTTTCTTATGGTCTAAGGGTCCTTTGGTGCCTTTTGGTAAACTCCATGAGGGCTGTCATGTGCCTTTTACTGAGGAGTGGCTTCCGTCTGGCCACTACCCTAAAGGTCTGATTGGTGCAGAGATGGTTGTCCTTCTGGAAGATTCTGCCATCTCAACAGAGGAACTCTGGAGCTCTGTCAGAGTGACCATTGGGCTCTTGGTCACCTCCCTGATCAAGTACCTTCTCCCCTGATTGCTCAGTTTGGCCGGGAGGACAGCTCTAGGAAGAGTCTTGGTGGTTTCAAACTTCTTGGGGTTCTTCAATGCTGCAGAAATGTTTTAGCACCCTTTCTCAGATCTGTGCCTCGGCACAATCCTGTATTGGAGTGCTACAGTTAATTCCTTCAACCTCATGGCTTGGTTTTTACTCTGACATGCACTGTCAACTGTGGTGTCTTATCTAGACAGGTGTGTGCCATTCCAAATCATGTCCAATCAATTGCATTTACCACAGATGGACTTCAATCTAGTTGTCGAAACATCTCAAGGATGATCAATGGAAACAGGATGCACCTGAGCTCAATTTCGAGTCTAATAGCGAAGCCTCTGAATACTTAAATAAGGTATTTCTGTTTTTTATTTGTAATACATTTGTTTTCGCTTTGTCTTTATGGGGTATTATGTGTAGAGTGTTGAGAAAAATGCTTAATTTAATCCATTTTAGAATAAGGTAACGTAACAAACTGGAAAAAGTCAAGGGGTCTGAATACTTTCCAAATGCACTGTATATGAACTGAATATAATCCATTTAAATCTGTGAAATATATATGAATATAATCCACACAACTTCAGCGGCTCAAGAGCAAAGATGGTTAATCACTCTACCCAAGACATTTCACAGATAGATAAATAAATAAATAAGCTTGGTTTCTGCCAGGTGCTTATGTATGAAGAATAATTACAGTTGCCAAGCTTCGCTCACCATGTAACACATTGTTGAGACACTCCCATGGAGGTTAACAAATGAGAACAAGGTACCGTCAGGTACCGTAAGAACCTGTTTCATGTCTGGGGATAGGATAATAATGATAAAATATGTTTCGCCTGTGTATTTGTGCCATATTCCCATATACTGGATGTCTTACCTCAGGGTCAAGGAATATGCCTGGAACTAATTTAAATTGGTTGCAAGTGACATATGTTTGGGAAACCCCCCTAGATAAGGCACGTATTTAATATATATTTTTTTATATAAAATTAACATAAAGCCCTTGTATATCAAATCCAAACCTGATTATAGTCTGTTTATCTTAGTTTGATAGGGTATCCTAGAAACAGTTTATGCACACAATGTAAGTGTACACAATGTAAGCCCACAGATATGAATATCAGCAAATATGCAAGAAAAGCTTTCAGTTATACTGTATTCTACCTTGTAAGGCAGTCAACACTCAACACAGGATTTTTGTCTGAATAGTCCCTTATACATTTGCCCACAAATTAGTCCCCAAAGATCTAAAAGTGTGTATTGATATTTTGGTGGTAGACAATGAAATAAATAAGTGATTCAATTAGTGGCTCCTGCTCTGTCCCTCTTGGCCTCCCTAAGGGGAGATGAGCCTTTCAAAATGCAGTGTTTATTCTGCACTAGGAATCAATGCTATGGCTCCTTTTACTGTGCTAACAACCTGAACAATTGGCTAATTTAAAAAGTTTGATGTGTAACTTTTATTCACCCCTTGATTTCCAAATTAGGCGATGGTCCCTGTACATCAACCTCGTTAATACATTGTTATCCAATATGCCCCTTTAATAATTTAAATCCATTTCTGTACAGAAAACTTGAGATAAAACAAATGCATGTAAACATTTGTGAAAACTAGATTACTTTGTTATTTTGAAGGGAAACAAAGTTTAGTGTGTTATGCAATGTAATGTTTGTAAAGTGGCCGCTTTTAGTTTAGTTTAGTTCCTGATGAGTTATCGCATGACCTTGAATGTCAGTCCTACTATCAATGTTTGAACAGCCTCACTTAGGCCGAGCCATATCATACGCTTGGTTGGTGACATGAAAAATGTGTTTCTTTCTGAGTCTCTAAAACGCCCAGAGTTGTTAGGCCCAGAGTTTTTCTAGACCACGAGACATGTACATTAAAACTCTGGTCCCCAGTTATGATGTATTACATTGCAGGCATTGAGTGATTTGATGGCATTGAGTGATTTGATGGGAAGAATTAAATATTCATGATTGAATCCACCTCTACATCATTGTGTTTTGGAGTAACAACTGCACGTCTGTGTAAAAGTGAAACATACTGTCAGTGCATCAAATGAAGGATTGGTCTGATAGAGCCTCACACCTGTCTCCCATCCACAATATTGTCCACTGCTCTGATACTGTATATTACCACCACAGGCTATTCCTTCACAGCCCCAAAGCATTATGTTTCCACCCCCATGCTTCACAGTAGGTATGGTGTTCTTTGGATGCAACTCAGCATTTTTTGTCCTCCAAACACGACGAGTTGAGTTTTTACCAAAAAGTGATATTTTGGTTTCATCTGACCATATGACATTCTCCCAATCTTCTTCTGGATCATCCAAATGCTCTCTAGCAAACTTCAGACTGGGCTGGACATGTACTGGCGCTGCAGGATTTGAGTCTCTGGCGGCGTAGTGTGTTACTGATGGTACTTTGGTCCCAGCTCTCTGCATGTCATTCACTAGGTCCCCCCGAGTGGTTCTGGGATTTTTGCTCACCGTTCTTGTGATCATTTTGACCCCACGGGGTGAGATCTTGCGTGGAGCCCCAGATCGAGGGAGATTATCAGTGGTCTTGTATGTCTTCCATTTCCTAATAATTGCTCCCACAGTTGATTTCTTCAAACCAAGCTGCTTACCTATTGCATACTCAGTCTTCCCAGCCTGGTGCAGGTCTACAATTTTGTTTCTGGTGTCCTTTGACAGCTCTTTGGTCTTGGCCATAGTGGAGTTTGGAGTATGACTGTTCGAGGTTGTGGACAGGTGTCTTTTATACTGATAACAAGTTCAAACAGGTGCCATTAATACAGATAATGAGTGGAGGACAGAGGAGCCTCTTAAAGAAGAATGTTACAGGTCACCTTTATTTAACCTTTATTTCACCTTTATTTAACCAGATAGGCCAGTTGAGAACAAGCTCTCTTTACAACTGCGACCTGGCCAAGTTAAAGCAAAGCAGTGCGACACAAACAACAACACAGAGTTACACATGGAATAAACAAATGTACAGTCAATAACACAGTATAAAAAATCTGTATAAAGTGTGTGCAAATGAGGTAAGATTAGGGAGGTAAGGCAATAAATAGGCCATAGTGGCAAAGTCATTACAACTTAGCAACTAAACACTGGTGTGATAGATGTGCAGAAGATGAACGTGCAAGTAGAGATACTGGGCTGCAAATGAGCAAAAAATAAAAGAATTAACAATATGGAGATGAGGTAGTTGCATGGGCTTTTTACAGATGGGCTATGTATAGGTGCAGTGATCTGTGAGCTGCTCTAACAGCTGATGCTAAAAGTTATTGAGGGCGATATGAGTCTCCAGCTTCAGTGTGTGTGTGTGTGTGTGTGTGTGTGTGTGTGTGTGTGTGTGTGTGTGTGTGTGTGTGTGTGTGTGTGTGTGTGTGTGTGTGTGTGTGTGTGTGTGTGTGTGTGTGTGTGTGTGTGTGTGTGTGTGTGTGTGTGTGTGTGTGTGTGTGTGTGTGTGTGTCCACTCACAGTCCCCACCATTCCATGAGATTTTTTAAAACACATTTTTTAAGGTAATCTTGGTGTTTTCTTGAGAAATTGGAGATGGGAGTTCCATGCGATCATGGCTCTACAGTGAATTTGTTTTGGACGTTGGGACTGGCGGCATATTTTGTGAGGTGTTTGATGGATGTTTTATTATGTTTGATGAGTAACATTTGCTGGATGTTCTTTGATTGTTCTTTGATTGTGCAGACAATCTGGAATTTTCATCACAGTAATAGTTCTCATAAAAACGAGAAGAAATGCAGTTAATCTCTCGTCAACCCTCCACCAGGAAAGACTGGCATTCATGTTGTTAATGTTAGTTTTGTATGTGCAGTTAAAGGTGTGCTGCTCTTTCTTTGCTGTACTTGACCATATTACTGGACAGTAGTTAAGATGGGACAAGACCAGAGCCTTAAAAACTAGTACAGTTGATTGTTGTCAGGATTTGGCCAGGGTTGTTCCGGTTTTTGGTCACTAGATGCCCCCATTGTGCCTTTTGACCTTTTGTTTTCCCTTGATCCCCATTATTATTTGCACCTGTGCCTCGTTTCCCCTGATTGTATTTAAACCCTTTGTTTTCCTCTGTTCTTTGCTCTGTGTTTGTATGTTAGCACCCAGCCCTAGTACTCTGTGAACTCTTGTTGATCCCGGTGGACTCTCTTGTGGAATTCTGTTTTTGTTCTTGTTTGTTTGTTTTTGAGTATCTTTTGAGGCTTTTTGTGCTATACCTTCCACCTTGTGGATTTACCTTTTTGTCTTGGAGGATTACCTTTGTTCTTGTGGAATTCCTTGTGAGGTTGTGGAGTTACATGTTTTCCTGAAGAACTTCACTTTTTACTTAACCGTCTCAAGTACTGCTGTGTCTGCCTCATCTTCTGGGTTCTGCCGACTATTCGTGGCTCAGTTGGTTAAGTGACTGTTTCTCACTCCGGAGACCCGGGTTTGTAACCGGGTCCTGACAATTGTTGTGTGAAAACGCAGAACATCTTTCTATAACAGACATACCCCTCCCCATCTTCACAACAACTTTGTCAATTTGACATGGTCTTGATAATTGATCAGCCAATAGGAGTTTAGCCTGCTCAATGGTCACACCCTTTATGCACAACTCCAGTAGAGGCTTAGGTCTCAGAATGTTTTGAACGAAATACAATGCTTTTAGTTTTAGATGCATTTAACACCAGTTTATTGTTAATGACCTATTCAGGTACTGACTGTAACACCTTATTTAGAATGACAGTGAGCTCACTGATTTTGGGTGCTGACATGTAGAGTGTGGAATTGTAGTCATTCTAGCTTTGTGTAAGACCAGTGGCAAATCATTTGTAAAATAAAAATGAAGAGTAACGGCACAAGGCAACTGCACTGAGGGACACCACATTGTACATACCTGTTCTCTCCTCTCTGCACAGACCATACAAACGCTCCACACCGCGTGGCCGCTGCCACCCTAATCTGGTGATCCCAGCGCGCACGACCCACGTGGAGTTCCAGGTCTCCGGTAGCCTCTGGAACTGCCGATCTGCGGCCAACAAGGCAGAGTTCATCTCAGCCTATGCCTCCCTCCAATCCCTCGACTTCTTGGCACTGACAGCAACATGGATCACCACAGATAACACTGCTACTCCTACTGCTCTCTCTTCGTCCGCCCACGTGTTCTCGCACACCCCGAGAGCTTCTGGTCAGCGGGGTGGTGGCATCGGGATCCTTATCTCTCCCAAGTGGTCATTCTCTCTTTCTCCCCTTACCCATCTGTCTATCGCCTCCTTTGAATTTCATGCTGTCACAGTTACCAGCCCTTTCAAGCTTAACATCCTTATCATTTATCGCCCTCCAGGTCCCCTCGGAGAGTTCATCAATGAGCTTGATGCCTTGATAAGCTCCTTTCCTGAGGATGGCTCACCTCTCACAGTTCTGGGCGACTTTAACCTCCCCACGTCTACCTTTGACTCATTCCTCTCTGCCTCCTTCTTTCCACTCCTCTCCTCTTTTGACCTCACCCTCTCACCTTCCCCCTACTCACAAGGCAGGCAATACGCTCGACCTCATCTTTACTAGATGCTGTTTTTCCACTAACCTCATTGCAACTCCCCTCCAAGTCTCCGACCACTACCTTGTATCCTTTTCCCTCTCGCTCTCATCCAACACTTCCCACACTGCCCCTACTCGGATGGTATCGCGCCGTCCCAACCTTCGCTCTCTCTCCCCCGCTACTCTCTCCTCTTCCATCCTATCATCTCTTCCCTCTGCTCAAACCTTCTCCAACCTATCTCCTGATTCTGCCTCCTCAACCCTCCTCTCCTCCCTTTCTGCATCCTTTGACTCTCTATGTCCCCTATCTTCCAGGCCGGCTCGGTCCTCCCCTCCCGCTCCGTGGCTTGACGACTCATTGCGAGCTCACAGAACAGGGCTCCGGGCAGCCGAGCGGAAATGGAGGAAAACTCGCCTCCCTGCGGACCTGGCATCCTTTCACTCCCTCCTCTCTACATTTTCCTCCTCTGTCTCTGCTGCTAAAGCCACTTTCTACCACTCTAAATTCCAAGCATCTGCCTCTAACCCTAGGAAGCTCTTTGCCACCTTCTCCTCCCTCCTGAATCCTCCTCCCCCCCCCCTCCTCCCTCTCTGCAGATGACTTCGTCAACCATTTTGAAAAGAAGGTCGACGACATCCGATCCTCGTTTGCTAAGTCAAACGACACCGCTGGTTCTGCTCACAGTGCCCTACCCTGTGCTCTGACCTCTTTCTCCCTCTCTCTCCAGATGAAATCTCGCGTCTTGTGACGGCCGGCCGCCCAACAACCTGCCCGCTTGACCCTATCCCCTCCTCTCTTCTCCAGACCATTTCCGGAGACCTTCTCCCTTACCTCACCTCGCTCATCAACTTATCCCTGACCGCTGGCTACGTCCCTTCCGTCTTCAAGAGAGCGAGAGTTGCACCCCTTCTGAAAAAACCTACACTCGATCCCTCCGATGTCAACAACTACAGACCAGTATCCCTTCTTTCTTTTCTCTCCAAAACTCTTGAACGTGCCGTCCTTGGTCAGCTCTCCCGCTATCTCTCTCAGAATGACCTTCTTGATCCAAATCAGTCAGGTTTCAAGACTAGTCATTCAACTGAGACTGCTCTTCTCTGTATCACGGAGGCGCTCCGCACCGCTAAAGCTAACTCTCTCTCCTCTGCTCTCATCCTTCTAGACCTATCGGCTGCCTTCGATACTGTGAACCATCAGATCCTCCTCTCCACCCTCTCCGAGTTGGGCATCTCCGGCGTGGCCCACGCTTGGATTGCGTCCTACCTGACAGGTCGCTCCTACCAGGTGGCGTGGCGAGAATCTGTCTCCTCACCATGCGCTCTCACCACTGGTGTCCCCCAGGGCTCTGTTCTAGGCCCTCTCCTATTCTCGCTATACACCAAGTCACTTGGCTCTGTCATAACCTCACATGGTCTCTCCTATCATTGCTATGCAGACGACACACAATTAATCTTCTCCTTTCCCCCTTCTGATGACCAGGTGGCGAATCGCATCTCTGCATGTCTGGCAGACATATCAGTGTGGATGACGGATCACCACCTCAAGCTGAACTTCGGCAAGACGGAGCTGCTCTTCCTCCCGGGGAAGGACTGCCCGTTCCATGATCTCGCCATCACGGTTGACAACTCCATTGTGTCCTCCTCCCAGAGCGCTAAGAACCTTGGCGTGATCCTGGACAACACCCTGTCGTTCTCAACTAACATCAAGGCGGTGGCCCGTTCCTGTAGGTTCATGCTCTACAACATCCGCAGAGTACGACCCTGCCTCACACAGGAAGCGGCACAGGTCCTAATCCAGGCACTTGTCATCTCCCGTCTGGATTACTGCAACTCGCTGTTGGCTGGGCTCCCTGCCTGTGCCATTAAACCCCTACAACTCATCCAGAACGCCGCAGCCCGTCTGGTGTTCAACCTTCCCAAGTTCTTTCACGTCACCCCGCTCCTCCACTGTCTCCACTGGCTTCCAGTTGAAGCTCGCATCCGCTACAAGACCATGGTGCTTGCCTACGGAGCTGTGAGGGGAACGGCACCTCAGTACCTCCAGGCTCTGATCAGGCCCTACACCCAAATAAGGGCACTGCGTTCATCCACCTCTGGCCTGCTCGCCTCCCTACCACTGAGGAAGTACAGTTCCCGCTCAGCCCAGTCAAAACTGTTCGCTGCTCTGGCTCCCCAATGGTGGAACAAACTCCCTCACGAAGCCAGGACAGCGGAATCAATCACCACCTTCCGGAGACACCTGAAACCCCACCTCTTTAAGGAATACCTAGGATAGGATAAAGTAATCCTTCTCACCCCCCTTAAAATATGTAGATGCACTATTGTAAAGTGGCTGTTCCACTGGATGTCATAAGGTGAATGCACCAATTTGTAAGTCGCTCTGGATAAGAGCGTCTGCTAAATGACTTAAATGTAAATGTAAATGTAATGTTAGAGAAGCTTCCATTGAAGAACACTCTCTGAGTTCTGTTGGATAAATAACTCTCCAACAATGTGATGTCAGGTGTTGTAAAGCCATAGCAAGTGAGTTACTTCAATAATAATTTATGATCAAAACAATTAAAGGCTGCACAAAAATCTAACAATACAGCTCCAACTATCATCTTATTATCCATTTATTTTAACCGGTCATCTGAGTCATTGCAGTAAAAGTTGAGTGTCCACGCTGAAAGTCAGTAGTTAACTTGTTCTGTGGAACAGCGTTGTATTTGGTTTAAGAACAATTTATATCAGAGTAAAACAGTGATTGACCAGAGTCCACCACAGACAATGGAACGATGAGGGTGCATGAATCCAGAGCTGTCAGGTGGTGGACAGATTCGCCAAGGATATATTTACAGCTGTCGTACATGCAACAGCATGCCACTGCACTGTTCTTATGCCTTGAAGGCACAAACTGTAATGTGACGTCCGTTGTATATATATATATTTTTTTACATCAACACTGGTTAGGGAATGTCCTCTGGTTATACTTATGTTCAGTCACCCATTGAACTATTGGTGTCACGATGAAAAGACATGCTATTATACCAAATATGTGTTGTAGCACTACTTTACTTTGAATTGATTGAAACCAAGCGCCTTGCCTTATCATGCATATGTTAATTAGCCGAACTTCATGACATTAAGTAAAGTAACCTATGCGTGTATTTGGCTAACTAACCCAAACCAATAGAATATTTTGTTCATAGGGAGAACACATGTTGCCTTAAGACCTTAACTCCACGCTGTAGGGAAGCAAAATGACCTGTGCCCTCCTTGCGTCCAGATTTAGGAAATTCTATCAGAGGTCATCTTTCCCAGGATGGGGTGTAAGATAATAGTCTTAGAGGGGCCAACTGTTCAAACGAGAAACAGAACCAAACTGGACCAGGAAATAAATCTAATCCAAGGGGGACAAGCCCCCGCACACTCACATACAAGTCGATCTCACGTCACAAAGAATCGTCCATATACAGTTTCAAATGCATATACAGTTTCTTTAAACACACAATTGGCGGCTGCTCCATTTGAACTCTGGACATTTGATTTACAAGACTTGTCAGGTTATCAGAGATGGAAGGAAATGATGGCTGACAGAATCAAAAGAGCCTGGTGGATTAAGGGCTGTTTGGTTTTACCTACCTCCCTCCCGACCTCCTCATTGCTCAGAGTCAGAGGTGTATGTTATTACAGGGAGGCCCGCTGGGCCTGCTTGTCTTGGCTTACATATATCACTGGCATTTCCTCCATGTACAATATATACGGTTTTCCACTCGGGGAGAGGTTTGGCGCAGTGCCATCATCTTACATTAAGGCGCATTGACTTGTGCATTTGTGCTGCGTTAAGGTTAATAGATTCTGCTTAAGATTGGCTTTGGTAAACCGCTCCGTCGAACATGTGGCAATCGCTGTTAATCACATCAGATGTTTGTTATGTATTAAGCGGGGAGGTCAGAGAATGCTATAGTATTGATACAGTCAAAATGTATTCACTCTTAGTTAACAATCTTAAGCAACCATATGCCATACCGTCAGCCAACGAAGCTTATTACCATCAACAAATACTGAATTCAAGGTGTCAACTATTTTAGTAAATTCAAGTACAGCACACTGTGGGCACGCCTTGGGTGGATATACTGTAAGTATAGCAACTCGCTACAACTACTTATGCTCAGTTAAATAATGATTTGTGAAAGTTGCGATGCTGGAAACTCCAAAAAATGTATCTCAGGGAGATCCAGCCGACATACTAACACATACTAACAGACTCACGGCCAGGCCACTCATTAGACAGGATTAGGCGGCCGCCTTCGCCTTTCAGATTGAGGAGGGTGGTATTTTCTAAACTAAACTGACCAAGATGCACCTCCAACAACAACACATAAAACCTCACATAATCCTGCCCAAAAACAATGACAATTTCTCTCAATTAGTGGCATATGGACTTTTTTAGGTGAGCCCTTTGATAAGCATTGCCCACTTTGTCAATGGCAGGGGCGCAAAATATTGTGCTTGTCCGTTCCCAGCGCGCCTCTCCAGGGTAGTGTTGGAGAGATGCAATGAGTGGAGGACAGAGGAGCCTCTTAAAGAAGAAGTTACAGGTCTTTGAAAGCCAGAAATCTTGCTTGTTTGTAAGTGACCAAATACTTATTTTCCACCATAATTTGCAAATAAATTCATTAAAAATCCTACAATGTGATTTTCTGGATTTTTCTTCTTCTCATTTTGTCTGTCATAGTGTACCTATGATGAAAATTACAGGCCTCTCTCATCTTTTTACGTGGGAGAACTTTGGGAGAACCCCACTGTAGATGTCTATAAATGACCTATTTTCAACTTTCATTCAGAACCAAAAATAAACCTGATTTCAACATCTGAAAAATACATATTTTTCAACGTCCTGGAATATGTTGCTTACTGGGACTATTCTAGTTTTGTGGGGGAAAGCATTTTTTGGTCTTGTCTATGGCAGCAGAATGGCACAGACCGGCCCTGAACAGACTGATCAATTCTCCGAACATCCTTGACTTAACCTTAACATCATATTGTAGAACTAACTTCTCTAGTAGTGGGTTTTCCAGAGGATTTGTCCTTGTGTAACGTTTACTACATACGTCCTCTTTGTTTTACAACCATGTGATTAAAAAAAGTGTGTTTTAAATTAAACAAATGGCAGATAATTGCTATACATATTGTCAGTATACTAATTCAAATCAAGTTTTAATTTCTCTATGCCCAAAGATAATGACTTGGGCATTAACAGATGAACACTGAACATGCTATTACTTACTACGGTATAGAAACATACTATAATGCTTAAACTGATTAGTCTTGATGCAAAAAAAATAGAACGTAAAAATGCAAAATAACGTACAGTAGTTAAAATATATTACTTAATAGCAGAAATTATCTAAGGGGTTAATGAACTGAATATGGTAGTTAAGCTCAGTGAAAACACACTCAATCATGTTGCGGTGATGTCGAGTTCACAAGGAGTTCAATTAAGAATACACTTATAGCAGTCAAACAATCACAGAAACGCTGCAATCTCATACATGGAAAAATAGACCAAGTAACATAATTGACCCTTCAACCCTGAATATCCACTTAATGAAATATAGTTACAGGGAAAAGGGAGACTACAGGACATACTTGTTCGATCATGTCCACTCACTAAAATCAGTTCATCCAAAAGTATGCTTCATTTGAACTACTACAGAGATCTGGAATCATTACTTTCATCACGAAGGGAGAGAAAAAGTGCATTAAATGTACGACATATGGTGAAATATATTACTTTAACGAGTTATTGATGGGGCACTTGGCTTGATCATAACTTTACCTTTTGCCTTAAAAGGCAATGCTTTCTATTAATTTCATCAACACTAGATTAATTATGTTTACTGAAAATACATACGCCATCTGCTAAAACTGAAACGTTTAAACTGAGATGTGTGAAGAAAATGTGTTAGATGAAAGCTATGACAACAGTAACTGTATTTTACTGAACCACAATATTAAGCTTTTTATGTATATTGTTGTCCTAATAACTGAGACAACTCTATACGAGTTTTAAATTGAAATGGGCTAAAATATAAGGTTTGATTTATGTCACTGTAATTAAACAATAACCGTACAGTACAGTGCCATAGAGATGGTACTCCTAGATGTACATATAGGACATGGGAACAAGTAAATTATAGGATATCTAAGAGAGTACCTGTAATATCACTGCTATATTACCGTGTTAGTTACTTCCCATCTCAGTGTGTGAGTAATGGTGGTTAGCCTCTGGGGTTCAAGAGACCATTACAGATATGCCTTTAAAAGACATCTGCTGACAGGCTCTCCAAGATGCATTTAACCTCTAGATCAGTCTGACCATTTCATAAAGTAACTACAAGTGGGGTAAAAGGTAAGGCTCTTATACTGTCATCCATTCATCAGTGATATATGATAAGGGTTTCCTAAAGTGCCTTTCCGTCTGAGAAAGGCTGCTCCAATCCTCATCCAGGTCTTGAGTGCTGGTTGAGTGCAGCTGATTTCTGCTGTAATCAGGTTCACTGTGATGAGGGAGGAATCAATGTTTGAAATACAAATGGAATTCATTCCATTCCATCAAATGGAATTCATTGTATGTGGGGAAGCATGGCCGCATTTCCTCTAGGAGTATGGCCTAGTGCACTAATTTATTATTATTATTATTTTTTTTTTAATTATAAAATAATTGTGACTTATCAGGGGGTCCCCCTTCTTCCCAGGGCTATGTGGGGAAGATCTATTATTGACAAAACAATAAGACAATAGTAAGATAATGTTACCAGATGTATCTTATATGACCCAAACCATGTGTTCCTGCTCTTTTTATTTCAGAAACAAGATGTCAAAAGGTTTATCAGTTTGTTCTCCGGACAAAAGACTGAGAAAGTATAGACTATACAACCGATGTGTTGCTTTTGCAGTGTTCCGTAAATTACATTCAGTTTGCTCTGCAAGGTACAGTAGGGTTATCTGTAAGGGTTTTCTTCTGGTGAAAGAGAGTCAGACCAAAATGTGGCGTGGCTATTGCGATCCATGTTTAATGAAACAAAGTAAACACGAATCAAATACAAAAACAATAAACATACCATGAAAACCAAAACAGCCTTATACTGGTGCAAAGTAACACAGAGACAGTAACAAGGACAATCACCCACAAAACCCAACACCAAACAGGCTACCTAAATATGGTTCCCAATCAGAGACAATGATGAACACCTGCCTCTGATTAAGAACCATATCAGGCCAAACATAGAACTAGACAAACTAGACATGTAACATAGAATGCCCATCCAGCTCACACCCTGACCAACCAAAACATAGAAACATACAAAGCAAACTATGGTCAGGGTGTGACATTATCAGTACATTCCCCAACATTAATACTGAGAATGGAAATATGGATTGTTAAACATTTGCTTGCACTGCATTTCCAGACAGCTAACGACCACTAAGACATTCTCCGTTCTGTCAGTTGACAGCTCTGTTACTGTTTATCACAAAGGGTGTAAGGGTGGCGCAGGGGAGGACTTACTCTCCCCGCTAATGGGGCTTGGATTTCTGGAAGATGGTTCATATCTGATAATTGTGCCTCTGGAGACCTGGGCCGGGGGCTGGGCCTGGATGTGGAGCAGTCTACCCCTCTCCTTCCACTGGCTTGGGGGCTTGATTAGAACTCACCCTGGCCGGTGTTAGGGAGCTGCACTTGTGTTTCACACAGCTCTGATTAAGGGCTTCTGTCACACACAAGTACACACACGCATGCACGCTCACACACACACACACACACACTTGGGTTACCGTCAGCTGGCCCGAAAAAAATAAGTAAATAAATACAATTGTAGCCTCAACATCCTCTCACTCCTTGCGTGTGGTCTTACATGAATGCACCTGGTGCTGAGGTTGGACAGACAGAGAGTGAGAGAGGAACCTTGGGTACTGTTGATTGCAAATATGGAGGCCTTTTACATGTAAGTTAGAGAGTACAGTGGTGGAAAAAGTACACAATTGTCATACTTGAGCAATAGTAAACATACCTTTATAGAAAATGACTCTAGTAAAAGTCAAAGTCACCAAGTAAAATACTACTTGAGTAAAAGTCGAAATGTATCTGGTGTTATTAAATTTACTGAAGTATCAAAGGTAAATGTAATTGTCAAAATATACAGTAGTATAGAAAAGTAAATGCTATAAATAATTTCAGACTCCTTATATTAAGCCTCCTTACATCCCAAACATGCTCAATTGGTTACATGTCTGGTGCGTATGCAGACCATGGAAGAACTGGGACATTTTCAGCTTCCCGGAATTGTGTGCAGATTTTTGCGACATCGAGCAGTGCATTATCATGCTGAAACATAAGGTGATGGTGGTGAATGAATGAAACAACAATGGGCCTCAGGATCTCGTCATGATATCTCTGTGCATTCAAATATTCATTGATAAAATGCAATTGTGTTTGTTGTCCATAACTTATGCCTGCCCATACCATAACCCCACCGCCACCATAGGGCACTCTGTTCACAACGTTGACATCAGCAAACCAACTTTACTGAAACATTTCCATCAGGCCTGTCGTGACATGTTTTTTCCGACATACACTTTACTCTTGTACAAATTTGGATGGCTCTGTACTCCATAACTTTGGAATGATACAATGAGTTTAAAGTGCATACTGTCAGCTTTGGTTTGAGGGTATTTCCATCCATATCCGGTGAACCATTTCGAAATGTCAGCACATTTTGTACATATTTTAGGGGACAAATTCACTTATATGTGTTAAAGTAGTACAACGTTAAGTGTTTGGGCCCATATTCATAGCAGGCAATGACTACAAATTTGTGACTACAAATTTGTTGGACGCATTTGCTGTTTGTTTTGGTTGTGTTTCAGATAATTTTGTGCCCAATAGAAATGAAAGGTAAATCATGTATTGTCATTTTGGAGTCACTTTTATTGTGAATAAGAATACAATGTTTCAAAACTCTTCTACATTAGTGTGGATGGTACCATGATTATGGATAATCCTGGATGACTTATAATGATGAGTGAGAAAGTTACAGACACAAAAATGTCATACCTCCTCTAAAACGCTAACATCCCCTGTTATTGTAATGGTGAGAGGTAAGCATGTCTTGGGGGTATGACATGTGTTTGCTGCACTGAAACACAGAGACAAAACAACAACAAATATGTGACTGTCCCAATACTTTTGGAGCTCACTTTAGCCTGTACTGGTTTAAACCAGTTCGCAAGTGTTTTGTTTAATTCTGTTGAGCCATTTTCTTTGGTCAAATTAAGTTCCAACTCTAGTGTTGTGTTTGCCGCAATATAATATCCCTATAAACAATGACTTAACTTACTTTTGATTTTACCCTAATAAAGTTCAGAAAACTTTTGTGATGGTTTGGCATGGTGTGGCTATTAGCCTATTATACTGCAGGACTATGATATAAAGGCAGTGCCTCAACTGAACTTGAGGTGAGGAAAAATGTTTTAGGCCTAAAAGAGTTACTACTATAATCTGACAATATAATGCTTATCTCTATAAAAAATATGTATATAAATTAGCCTCCTTCTGTACACCTATGGCAGACGCAGTAGCCAATCTGACAAGGGGTAAGACATGCATGTTGGTGTCATAGCATGCCACCGGCATATCTCTCTCTCTCTCTCTCTCTGGGGCTAGGCCTAAGCTTCTCTTCCTTTTTATATTTATTTAAATATTAATATCATACAGCCTATAGCCCTACGCACACAATGCCCAGATGTGTTTAGTGCTCAGATCTCCAACAGCTGAACCACGAGGTGGACAATTATTATTCTAGAAAAGTAAAAACCAATAAAATAATATGCTTCAAAGTTTTGCATATGCTACACATCGAAACACAATGAATAGTGTTTTTGCAATTTGTTCTAGGCTGTTTTCAAGGACATGTAAATGTGGCTCATTTGGCCACCATCCCTTGTTTATTGATGGCACTGGCTGCATGGGTGGATGCCCAAGGAAGTTACATACCTAATGCATTTGTCCAATAAATGACAACATTCCCGGTTACTTGACCTGCACCCTGACACACACGGGACAAACCCACTTAATTCTGCTCCTCTCTTCTCACCACCCTAGCTGCTACAGGGAGGGGAGGCAGAGGAAAAGTTGTGTACTGGTAGATAAATTAACACGAAATGTTAAATTATTTGGGAAATGGACAATCAAATCCTCGGAGAGGGCTGACAAGTAAATTGCTGGTGCTGCTGCTACAACACAATGAGGGCTGTGTGTGTGTGCGTGTATGCATGCTTACATACGGCTACTGTCCAATGGACCACATTCATAACTTACATGGTTCTCCACAAGGCCACTAGCAGCAGTATTTGACAAGTTAAAGGCAGATTTGATGCAGTCCATTGTATTTTTTCGAGAGTGTCGAGGGGCGAGATGCTCTGATGGTAATCGTCTATCTCCTCAGGGCGGGAACCAAAAACAAGATGAGCCTCCTCTCCACGGCACTCTGCTCTAATACAGATGTCACACACACACACACACACACACACACACACACACACACACACACACACACACACACACACACACACACACACACACACACACACACACACACACACACACACACACACACACACACACCCCTCCACTCTAAGATGGATGTTTCATAACCTCTTGAGACACACACAAACATACTCAAGAGCATGGCAAATTCTCCAGATTTGAATTAAGTGATTGCTGATTCTCTTGCTGAGTCTCTTAGAAGGTACTGCATATCTTATTTGTTCTAGAATATGTTCATACATATTATGGAGCAGACACAGTTGATCGTGCACACTGATTGAAAGTTCATGTTTTGAAATATAATATGTCTACTTTTATGTCT
Source organism: Oncorhynchus gorbuscha (assembly GCF_021184085.1). NCBI lineage: Eukaryota > Metazoa > Chordata > Actinopteri > Salmoniformes > Salmonidae > Oncorhynchus > Oncorhynchus gorbuscha. The sequence goes on along the minus strand of NC_060189.1, from coordinate 37,462,744 downwards.
ACTACACAGCTGGTGTCTCAGTAACAATGCACTATGCCATAGTTTTTTTTAGCTTGGATTAAATTAAAGACTATTAACCTATACACACTCACTTTTCAATTTTGGTACTGAAAACACCCACAGCTTAGTAGATGATCAACGGAATTGTTATAATACATGCCCAGAGGTACATTTCTGCCCAGTACCCACTGAAAATTTTAACTTCCAAAAGGTTTTGCTCTCCAAAACTGTTCCCTTCCTCTGCTCATCACCTCTGCTTGAGCAAGCTGCATCGCCATGGCTACACGGCCAGCATTGTAATTAAAGATATATGCCCTTATTTGGACCCAAGGTTAGTTCGCTGACATTTGAAGCTGATTAAGAATTTGCCTGGGCTGCGACCTTTGCGTGGCATGAACTGCGATGTCATTGCATTAGCACTTCCATTATCATGCAGTCACATCTAATCACAGCAGCGTCCCCGCCACCCCTAGACCAGCATTAAGGACCTCTTAATGTATGGGCCCAATTATTTGAATAAAGCTTAAACTATTAGAGGATTGGACCAGGGCTTTTAGCCAAGACTAAATCAAGTTAATGCCATTAAATCCCATAGGAATGTCGTCTTTCTTTTACTCCCTCTAGAAGAGTAGGAGGAGTAGACGGAGGGCTTGGTATTTTTTTCTGCTTCCATGTTTTCTAATATAATATCCCTTGGACATTGCCCTTGAGTGTTATTCACCATACAATAACAAATAATAGGTCCAAATTGTGAAAATATAAAATTATGATACAAAATCCTGCATGTGTATGTCACTTTGGCATGAAGGATCGGGAGACAGATGCAGGAGTGCGTAATAGGGATTTTTATTTAGCCCAAATTACATTGTGCTGTGTAATGGCACGGGACGAAGAACAAAAACACGTAGCAAAAACACAGGGTTGAAACCCAAACAAAAGTGAGAAGTACCTTGAATAAATAACACACGCGCACTATGATTAACACACGGGAGGAGACCCGTAATCACCTGTGCAATCCACAAGGGCACGAAAGCCCAAAACACAGGTACTCACACGCACCAATGGACAACAATCGACAGCACCATAATAAACAATGGGCACATATATATATACAAATATAATCAGTGGGAATAGGGGCCAGGTCTGCGCAATGAAAGTTCCAGAGGGATCCGTGACAGTACCATCCCCCTACGTGCACTAGCAGCGCAACAAAAACCTTCTCGAGGATGAACACAGGAACGCAGTGTAGGTCGATCAGGACCCATCAGACGGACCAGTGGCGTCAGACGGACTGGTTGTGGCGGCGTCGGACGACCCAGTTGCAGCTGCCGAAGTCAGTGTTGTCGGATGGGTCATTCCCGTTGTCTCCCTCAATGGTTGATTATTCTGTCTCGTTGGCATGAAGAGATTTGGGAAACAGACGTAGGAATGCGTAATTAAAAAAAAAATTAAGGCCCAAATTACGGCATGCCATGTAAAGGTACGGGGACAAAGACCAAACAAACACATAACTAAACACAGGGTAGAAGCCCAAAACTAAAGAATGAGGAGTACCTCAAATAAATAACATTAGCGCAGATTGATTATCACACGGGACGAGACCCGTAATCATCTGAGCAATCCACAAGGACACGAAAGCCCAAAACTGTCATGTTTGTCTTAACGATGAGATGAATAATTTCTTCTTTCATTTAAACGAAGAACACTTAAACAAACAAAATAACAAAACTAACGTGAAGCTAATAAAACACGAGTGCTGACATGCAACTACACAGACAATAAACCACAAAATGGAAAATGGCAACCTAAATAGGATCCCCAATCAGAGACAACGATAAACAGCTGTCTCTGATTGGGAACCAATTCAGGCCACCATAGACCTACATTACCTAGACAATACCCAAAACCCCATAGATATACAAAAAACGCTAGACAAGACAAAAACACACCCTTGTCACACCCTGACCTAACCAAAATATTAAAGAAAACAAAGATAACTAAGGTCAGGGCGTGACAAAAAACACACAGCACATGTACTCACACGCACCAACCGACATAGTAACAATAATCGACAGCACCATGGTGAACAAAGGGAACATATATACAAATACAATCAGTGGGAATTAGGGGCCAGGTGTGTGCAATGGAAGTTCCAGAGGGATCCGTGACAGTGTACCTCTGCAGAGATATTGTCCCATTGTGTCTTTAACCAAAAACAGAAGGCACAGCAGTGATACAATAACCAACCTATGGCCTAAAATCCAGCAGAGGATTGAGATTGTCGGTGTGGACATGTAAAGGTTTGAACCCTGCTGGTTTGAAATATAATCTGGTGCTGCGTGTTCCCAGATCATGACCAAGGCTGCATCCCAAATGGCACCCTATTCCCTACAAAGGGCTCTGGTCAAAAGTTATATGTGGAATCGGGAACAATTTGGGACGCAGTGAAAAAAAGCCCCTTCATCCCACGCCTCCTGTGACTTCAACTGGGCCTCGTAGGCCTACGTCTTGCCCCTCTCTCTCCCTCACCCTGCTCTCTCTTTGTCTCTCACAGTCTCTGGGACTCTTTACTGTGCCCCTGCCTTGCACACCTGCTTTGATTTTAGATCCAAGTACCTCTCCCCAGCCTCTCATCTCCGGTCATGGGGTTTAAAACACAGACTCAATCTGCGTCCACATTAACACCCTATTCTCTTTAAAGTGAATAAGGCTCTGGTCAAATTCCCTTTGTTCCCCATAGTGCTGTGGTCAAAATGTAGTGTGCTATGTAGGGAACTGGATGCCATTTGGGCCGCATCATGACAGTAAGGGCTGCACTGTGCTCTGTTTCACAAAACCACTCACAATGTGCAAGCACTGCTTTTTTATTGGTCTTCTATTTCATATTCTTCAGTTTTTTTTATTATATTACCCCTGGGACATGAATAAAACCACTTTTCCAACCCAAAGAATATGAAAGAATAGAAAGTTGACTGTGAGCTAGTAGAGTCAGAGGTTTATATTTTAAGTTTGATCAGTGGGTTTTGTTGTGTTTTTCTGTCAGTCATCAATGATGTTTCATTTTAATATTCCAGTTGGGTCATTCCACGTCATTTCAGCATTGTTTTGACATGGTTTCTGTAGTTAGAAACCGAAGATAAGCATTCCTGCAACATTATTTTGATGGAAGACAATTAAGCTAATTAATCGCACCCAAATTGGCCATTTCAATTTATAGAATGAATTCAATATTGACAAAATATAGTTAAATCGAGTACAGGTTTAACTGTATGACTCCCGAGGGCTCCAGAGTGGTGCAGTGGTCTAATGCACTGCATCTCAGTGGTAGAGACATCACTACAGACACCCTGGTTCTTGTTAAAACCTCTTTGGCCTAGGGGGCACTATTTTCACGTCCGGATGAAAAGCATGCCCAAAGTAAATTGCCTGTTACTCAGGCCCAGAAGCTAAGATATGCATATAATTGGTAGATTTGGATAGAATCATATCCAATCAAATGTATTTATATAGCCCTTCTTACATCAGCTGATATCTCAAAGTGCTGTACAGAAATCCAGCCTAAAACCCCAAACAGCAAGCAATGCAGGTGTAGAAGCACTTAGAAAACACTCTAAAGCTTCTAAAACTGTTAAAATAATGTTTGTCAGTATAAACTAACTTATTTGGCAGGTGGAACCCAGAGGACAAACCATCCAGGAAAAAAGAAATTGAGGTCACTATGTTTTCAATGAGTTTTCTATGGGAAACTATATTTATGAAGAACCTGGTCGCAGTTCCTATGGCTTCCACTAGCTGTCAACAGCCTTTACAAAATGGTTGATGTTTTCTTTTGAGAAATGAAGAAGTAGGGCTGTTCATTGTGAGTGTCAAGCCAAGTGGACTCTATTGTTCGTTGCGCGCGACCTGTTGCTCGCTCCACGTTGATTTTATTCACTATTGAACACAGTATATTCCGTTTTGAATTTTAACGATTATTTACGTTTTAGGAAACTTAAGGTTGGATTAGAAAAGTTGTTTGAAATGTTTGGACCAAGTTTACAGGTAAGTTATTAGATCATTTGTAGTCATGTTGGGCGAGTTGGAACCAATGTATTTCCGAATCAAACGCGCCAAATTAATGGACATTTTGGGGATATAAAGAAGGAATTGTTTCGAAAAAAAATGACCATTTGTGATGTTTCTGGGAAAATTTGGAGTGCCAACAGAAGAAGATCTTCAAAGGTAAGGCATTAATTATATAGTTATTTCTGACTTTTGTGTCGCACCTCCCTGGTTGAAATGTGTTTGTCATGCATTTGTATGATGGGGCGCTTTCCTCAGCTAATCACATGGTTTGCTTTCGCCGTAAAGCCTTTTTGAAATCTGACACAATGGCTGGATTATTATTAAAAAGTTAAGCTTTATTTTGATGTATTGCACTTGTGATTTTATGAAAGTTAAATATTTCTAATAATTTAGTTTGAATTTCACGCTCTGCAATTTCATGTTGTCGATATGTTCCTCTAGCAGAACATCTAGCCTTATCAGGTTTTAACAAACTACTTTGTGCGTGACACAAGTCAACAACAACAACAATTTTTAATAGACAAATTATTTAACTTATAATCATATATAATATAATTAATTATAATATAATTAAAATGTATTTCACAATTCCAGTGCATCAGAAGTTTACATACACAATGTTGACTGTGCCTTTAAACAGCTTGTAAAATTCCAGAAAAGGATGTCATGGCTTTCGAAGCTTCTGATAGGCTAATTGACATCATTTGAGTCAATTGGAGGTGTACCTGTGGATGTATTTCAAGGCCTACCTTCAAACTCAGTGCCTCTTTGCTTGACATCATGGGAACAAAAAAAATGTAGACCTCCGCAAGTCTGGTTCATCCTTGGGAGCAATTTCAAAATGCCTGATGGTACCACGTTTATCTGGTACGCACGTATAAACACCATGGGACCACTCAGCCATCATACCACTCAGCATGGAGACGCGTTCTGTCTCTGAGATTAATGTACTTTGGTGTGAAAAGTGCAACTCAATCCCAGAACAACAGCAAAGGACCTTGTAAAGATGCTGGAGGAAATAGTTACAAAAGACACTATATCCACAGTAAAACGAGTCCAATATCGACATATCCTGAAAGTTCGCTCAGCAAGGAAGAATCCACTGCTCCAAAACTGCCATAAAAAAATCCAGACTACGGGTTGCAACTGCACATGGGGACAAAGATTGTACTTTTTGGAGAAATGTCCTCTGATCTGATGAAACAAAAATAGAACTGTTTGGCCATAATGACCATTGTTATGTTTGCAGGAAAAAGGGGAGGCTTGCAAGCCGAAGAACACCATCCCAACCGTGAAGCTCGGGGGTGGCAGCATCCTGTTGTGGGGGTGCTTTGCTGCAGGAGGGACTTTGGCACTTCACAAAATAGATGGCATCATGAGGAAAGAAAATTATGTGGATATATTGAAGCAACATCTCAAGACATCAGTCAGGAAGTTAAAGCTTGGTCACAAATGGGTCTTCCAAATGGACAATGACCCCAAGCATACTTCCAAAGTTGCGGCAAAATGGCTTAAGGACAACAAAGTCAAGGTATTGGAGTGGCCATCACAAAGCCCTGACCTCAATCCTATAGAACATTTGTGTTCAGAACTGAAAAAGCATGTGTGAGCAAGGAGCTTATTTGGGTTATGTTAAACGGGATATGATGTTTGCATGCGTCAACTCAAAAACAGAATACTTGAGTATCCCGAATAATAACGGGATATTGATTTGCATGTAAATTATAATTGAGAGCAGTTATATTCCCAGATGGGTGGTATACACATTACATAGCACACTGGCATTCATTTCATAGAAAGGGGTTTATGTAGCTTTGGTAAGTGTGAGTCTGTGCACGTACATGTGTGTATCAAATGTGTGTATGATTGTTAATTAAATATGTGTAAGTGTGTGTGTGTGTGAGCGATACTTGCATATACAGTACATAGCTGGAAGTAAATTATGCTGGTGATGGTGCTGTTAGATGCTCACTTGAGAGAGAGAGTGTATGTGTGTTTTTCAGCTGTTGTCCATTGGGGGACACATGAAGGGCAGTGGCCAGTGGACAGCAGGGTCAGGTCAGTACTGGGCAGGCTGCCGGGGGCACCACAACCACTGCTGCTGGCAATGTGGAGCTCGCTCACATTAGGGAAATGAAAGGTTATCCTGCTAATGTGGGAATTGCAATCAGAGGCAGATGCTGCAGGTCCAAACAGCAGGGATGGATCCAAAATGACACCATATTCCCTAAATAGTGCACTACTTTTGACCAGAGCACTATGGGATCCATTGGCCCCAGCCTAAAGTAGTGCACTATAGGGAATGCCATTTGGGATACACAGTATGTCAGGGTGGAGGCATTGGATGGAGGGAGAGCAGGGCAAAGGCCCTCTAACCCCCCCTCCCTCCCTCTGTCCCTGTCACTCTCTTTCTCTCCTCTTTCCCCAGCCTCTGCTGTGTAGCTGTGCAATGAGAGGATTTCAAATTGACCAGTGTAACCTAGTGTTGATTATTCAGTGTAACATGTCGATTGTTCATTCAGGAGTTAAATTACATTTAAGAGTAAAATTAACACTCAGTGGTGTAAAATGACCCCATTTTTTATTTTTTATTTTTGGTGTTTATAACCAGTGTTGAGTGTGAGCGTGTGATTGTCTGTTTTACTCTGTGGAGAGTAAAACATGCTTATCAAAACCACGACCATCATTATCATATTTGCCAGCATGCTCTACTGTAGGTAGATTTTGTAGGATTGTTTTTAATATCTGATGTTGATATTGATTTATTGTAATGTCCTGTGAAGAGATATGGACTAATAATGGTTAAAAATACTACATGAGGTGTTATTGCATAAAATATATACACTTCCTAGTGTTAATTCCCTAACACTGACAGTGTCACAGCACTAAAAACATTATTAATTTAACACTTAAAAGTGTGAAGCCTGTATAGACACTGGCATAGCATTGATTTATCATTGGAGGATTTGCTGTGTAACAGTTTGCAGGTTGTTTGGTGAAATCTGGAGTAGAGTCAAGGTGAGGTGAAACAGATACCATGGGAGAGAGACATACTATGAAGTACAATGTTTGTCTTAGTGAAGGTTTAGGCAAGTTATAACACCATCCTATATCAGATCCGGTTCTCGTGAAACTGCACTTGTTGGAATAAAGATGTCTGTACATGTAGGAGGTTTAAGCAAAATAAAGTATGTGGTCTGTATGCGATTCCTTTTAGCTTTAAAATGTTTCTGATAATGCAAATCTAAACATATAAATAAAATAGTCTTCTTTCTCATCTCATTAGCGTGCATTGAAGACAAAACATAAAAGTGACAGGTGGACTAGGAAGAGAGCGTGAAAAAGCCTGCACTTGACATTCACAAACCTAAAATATTCCATTATTTTGGTGTCTAACCCAATTTTAGCATTTGCAGAGGGTAAACACATGTTGTAAACAATTTGTATCAGCGGTACTGAAGATAAGTTATCCCATATCAACAACAAAAAATGCCCTTTTATAAAAATAATTAGGTGATAGTCTGAATAGTAAGACAGGGGAAATATGATTCTGTAGCGTTACGAAGACCACAGTGACCTCCAGGGATGTCTATATACTATCATCATACTGGCCCCTGAAAAGAGAAAAAAAAAATCATAATTCAAGGTGATCTTAAATCTCAGAGGGTCACCGGGTTGTTTCCCGGTCAACGGGGGGACTTGAATGATTATCTGTGGAGATGAGATTACTTCTCTGTGTGAAAGAGGAGAACGTGAGACAAAGGAGAGGCCTCTGCTGTCCTCTCCACTTAATCGCTGTCCTTGGGGTATGAGCTGTCAGTCACTATTGAAAAGGGAATCATTATGCAGTGAGATGCCTAATGTGGTGCAGCAGCGAATGTCTGAGTTTGGATGTATCTATTTCAGCAAGAGCAGGATAAATAATGTGTTTGGGGGTAATGACTTTGACTCCTTGTTTTGCGTTTGCTGAGCAAGTAACAGCATGAGATTGAGCAATATTAGTTAAAAGAAGAAAAAGTAACTAACATGGAGACATACAGCTCAGCACAATATTATGTGGTATTGTTGTCCTGATTCTGTCAATGTTTTTCACCAAATGGAAATGCAAAATCACGTTATCAATGTCCATGAAATTAATTGAAAAAAGAAACACCCAGAAAAATGACGAAGATCAACCAAAGGTGAGGTAATACAACACAATTCAATCATATCTGTGGGAAGATTTTTTAATTTGGGGTGCTGGCAGGGGGTCCCCTTCATAATAAAGCATTTCATGCATCTATAGTCGCATTTGAATAGTGGCATACAGCTTGAGCAGACATGGGGTTGAGGTCAGGGCTCTGTGCAGGCCAGGGAAGTTCTTCTTCACCAATCTCGACAAACCATTTCTGTATGGACCTCGCTTTGTGCACGGCGGCAGTGTCATGCTGAAACAGGAAAGGGCATTTCCCAAACTTGTGACAAAGTTGGAGGCACAGAATTTTGTACAATGTCATTGTATGATGTAGAGTTAAGATTTCCCTTCATTGGAACTAAGGGGCTTAGTCCGAACCATGAAAAACATCCCCAGACCATTATTCTTTCCTCCAGCAAACTTTACAGTTGGGGCAGGTAGCGTTTTCCTGGCATCCGCCAAACCGTTGGACTGCCAGATGGTGAAGCGTGATTCATCACTCCAGAGAACACGTTTCCACTGCACCAGAGTCCAATGGCGATGCCCTTTACAACACTCCAGCCAACGCTTGGCATGGCACATTGTGATCTTAGACTTGTGTGTGGCTGCCCGGCCATGGAAACCCACTTCATGAAGCTCCAGGCAAACAGTTATTGTGCTGATAGCGCTTCCAGAGGCAACCGAGGACAGACAATGTTTACGAGCTACACACTTCAGCACTCGGCAGTCCCGTTCTGTCAGCTTGTGTGGCCTACCACTTCACGGCTGAGCCGTTGTTGTTCTTAGACGTTTCCACGTCACAATAACAGCGCTTACATTTGACGTGGGCAGCTCTAGCAGGGCCGACATTTGACAAACTGACTGGTTGGCATCTTATGACGGTGCCATGTTGAAATTCACTGAGCTCTTCAGTAAGGCCATTTTACTGACAATGGTGGTCTATAAGATTGCATGGCTGTGTGTTCGATGTTATACACCTGTCAGCAACGGGTGTGGCTGAAACAGCAGAATGCTCTCATTTAAAAGGGGTGTCCATATACTTTTGTGTATATATAGTGTACTTTTGAAATTACCCTTATAAAGTATAAAAACTTGCAAAGGTTTGGTGTGGATATCAACGTATTACTGTATACTGCAGGCCTCGGATATGAAAGCAGTGTGCACCGGCTCTCCAACTGATTCAGACAGTTGAACTTGAGTTGAGGAAGAATGTTTTCGGTCCACCAGAGCTACTACTATGACCTACCAATATAATGCTGGTCTTTATTAAAAATATATATTTGTATAGAAAAATATGCATGTTGGTGTTATAGCATGCCTCTCTCTCTCTCTCTCTCTCTCTCTCTCTCTCTCTCTCTCTCTCTCTCTCTCTCTCTCTCTCTCTCTAGTAGGCCTAAGCTGGCTTCTCATCCTTTCTATTTATTCTTTGTATATTAGCATCATACAGTGGACGCCTAAGTCTATAGGTCTCTGCACGCAATGTCCTGATGGATTTAGTGCTCACATCTGACAGCTGAACCGTGAGTTGGAAAATGTGTGTTTTAGGAAAGTAGAAACCAATCAAACAATAGTCTATGAAGTTTGGCATATGCTACACATCGAAACACAAGGAACCGTGTTTTTGTAATATGTTCTAGGCTGTAAACGTGGATAATTTGGCCAATATCCCTCGTTTATTGATGGCGCTGACTGCGTGGGTTGCGCACACCCAATGCATATGGATGACTGGTACATTTCTCAAATTTCCGACACATTTAAATCTTCCCAGTCACTCGTCCGGTGCCAAATGTTCCTTGCGGAAACCATGATATATAGCATATATATAGCATAGGATACAGTAGGCTACCAAATAAACTTTCCAGTGACACTGACTCACCCAATGATTAAGATGAAGCATAGGTTATTCAATCTCTCGAGATTTTTGCATAGCCTAATTTTGACAAATTTATTTGCTACTTTGCTTTTTGCTCAGAATCGCTCCAAAATTGTTGAGAATTTTGTTTTTTCTTCCACAAACCGATGAGACTTCTCTTTTCAGCAGTAGGCATTTGCTTTCCAAACGCCCCGGCTGTAGGTAGGTGATGAAACTTAATCCATGAGTTCTGACTGTTCAGATAGGGGTAATATCATTTTTTGGGAAATTATTTTGCATAGCCTAATTTTGACAAATTTATTTCAATTTATCAGAGGGTGTTGCAGTACCCCCAGCACCCATACTTCCCCCGGCTTTGAAGCCAATCCCATCTTTCTGTTGCCCTCTTCCCCGCCCTGAAAGACCAAGGTTTTCGATCTCCATCTGCCTCTGAAAAACCTAGTTTCCACATTTGGTTCTGGGGAGGAGATAAAAGTAGAGAATAAAATATTTGTGTGAAGATGGTCACAAAGCAAATTGGGAAGTGTTACCTAAAGTATATTTTTCTGTGTAACATTTCTAGTCTTGATTCAGGTGTTATATTATCTCTGTAGTGTTGAATTAAAACTAATTTGTCTAAAATAACCCCAGTGTTGGTGTTAATAACTAGTTTTAAACAAAAACCACGTCCATCATTATCGTATTTCCCAGCATGCTCTATTACGGTAAAATTGTTTTCAGTTTGTTTCAATGTTTTTGCATGTACATTGATCTATGAATTAATCTTATGCTACTCAAATATAAATAAAACAATGCTAAACTAATCCAATCTGATTTATGCTTAAGGTAGTCTTATATCTTAGTCTTCCCAACCAGGCAGTAATTCTGAATGCAGGCTGTGGGTGAATATAAATGCAAATTATGGCTATCCCCACTCTGGCTGCATTCCAATAGGAAATACCCACCACTTTGCAAGCCATCATAATGTGACATGCAAGCCTGAAAACCTTGAGTTGAAGGCCACCGTACTAGAGTAAAACTCTCAATGTAAGGCCTCATTAAATACTTGAATTGTGTTAAATAATGACACTTTAATGATAACATATTAGCTTGGGATCATACATGACTGAAAATGGATGAATGCAACAACCATGTCTCTGTCACTAACACATACAGTCATGGGTACTATTCTGAACTTTGTGTGGTGAGCTTTCTGGCACCCAGAGCTGCTGAGGAATCAACAAAGTGGGTATTACACAGAGTGGAAGAAGAGAAGTCCAGTGACTATAAGACTTGTCCTCTACAAGGTCATCAGCAGACACCATCACCATCATCGACCATCCTCTGTCCAGCTCCCTTTGCTCAAGCCATGAACTGACCCTTTCCATCTTCGGAGGATGCAGCTTTCAAAGACTTGGCCTCGATTGGTTGACCTGTCATGATATATTGCTTGTTTGTTTTTCGCTTTGAGATTCTATGAAAAACGCTATAAACATGTAATACATTATTATTATCATGATTATGGGTGGTAACTCTACAATTCAGTAGAAAAGCAAGGCACTCTGGGAAATGTGCAAATAAGGCTTTACACTAAGCGGTGTGTTCATTTACCACTGAAAAGTGTTGACCCATATAGACACTGGACCGGTGGTAAATTTAACAATGTCCGTGTTGATTTAACAATAGAGAATTTGCTGTGCAGGGTCTCAGAGCTCATTCATCTTGAAACAAACACCCACACACACACACACACAATCCCAAGACCAACAGATCAACCGTTTTAAGTCAACATCAGGCTGGACCTCAACTGATAGGAGTTAAAGGAGGAGATGGGGAGGGGGGGGAGAGGGACAGGTAGTAAAAGTGAGAAGAGGAGAGAGGGAAGGAGTAATAGCTCACAGCAATCATGAGTGAGAAGGAAAGTGAGAAGAGGAGAGAGGGAAGGAGTAATAGCTCACAGCAATCATGAGTGAGAAGGAAAGTGAGAAGTGGTAGCAATAAAATGAGAGGAAAAGACAGGGAGGGAGGTGACAGAAATAAGGGAGAGGACGAATGGGAACGTTAGAGAAATCCTCCAGTAGTATCACTCACCAACAAATCATCCCACCTGAGGCCATGTTGGCCATGTTGACATAATACAACTTAGGCTGCTTTTTTGTGCTTGGCTGACTGCCTTCCTTTCTCTGGCCTCTGTCTCTCCACCTCTCCTAAGTGCTAGGGGGGTGAAGTTAGCTATGCACAATCCTCTTTTTTTCATCCACCTGCGCTCTGTCATTGCCCCACTGTTTTCTTTGTGCCTCCAATAATAAACTGGGGCGGCTGCTATTACGCATTGCACATTTATCAGTTTCCAAGGGTATCATTATCCCCTGGGGGACAGTGTGCCTTCACAGAGCTGTGACAGGTGTCGGGCAATTTTTAGATTATTTATAATCTGCAGCTGTCCTTGGGAATATGTTACACACTAACTAACACACTGGGCACCTAAATTTATGGGATTATATTTAATGGCAATGCACAGGAACTGGGAAGGGCAAACTTTTTAGTGGACATATTAGACAGGCAATTTCAGTAAGGGTTTATTTTCCTTGGTCTCAGAGGTTCAGTTTGATTTCCACATAAAAAAGGAACACAGTTTATTCCTATGGATTTAAAAATTCCTATGGAATTTAAAAAAACATGATGGTAATGGGCACTTGTTGAGGTGTACAATAACAAGACCAATCAACATAATCGGACTCCCAAAACACTTCATCAAATCTTAGAAAAAATAGTTCCAAAAGGGTTATTTGCGGCGGGATAGGGTTCTACTATTGAGGGACAAAATGAAGAACTCAGCAAAAAAAAGAAACGTCCCTTTTTCAGAACCCTGTCTTCAGGACCCATAAACATTTAATGAAAATGCACCTGTGGAACGGTCGTTAAGACAATAACAGCTTACAGACGGTAGGCAAATAAGGTCACAGTTATGAAAACACTAGAGGCCTTTCTTCTACTACTACTTCTGGCAGAGATGGCCGCCTCGCTTGGCGTTCCTAGGAAACTATGCAGTTTTTTTTACGTGTTATTTCTTACATTAGTACCCCAGGTCATCTTAGGTCATCTTAGGTTTCATTACATACAGTCGAGAAGAACTACTGAATATAAGATCAGCGTCAACTCACCATCAGTACGACCAAGAATATGTTTTTCGCGACGCGGATCCTGTGCACCACTCCCTAGCATTCTGCTACGTCCCTTCCGTCTTCAAGAGAGCGAGAGTTGCACCCCTTCTGAAAAAACCTACACTCGATCCCTCCGATGTCAACAACTACAGACTAGTATCCCTTCTTTCTTTTCTCTCCAAAACTCTTGAACGTGCCGTCCTTGGCCAGCTCTCCCGCTATCTCTCTCTGAATGACCTTCTTGATCCAAATCAGTCAGGTTTCAAGACTAGTCATTCAACTGAGACTGCTCTTCTCTGTATCACGGAGGCGCTCCGCACCGCTAAAGCTAACTCTCTCTCATCTGCTCTCATCCTTCTAGACCTATCGGCTGCCTTCGATACTGTGAACCATCAGATCCTCCTCTCCACCCTCTCCGAGCTGGGCATCTCCGACGCGGCCCACGCTTGGATTGCGTCCTACCTGACAGGTCGCTCCTACCAGGTGGCGTGGCGAGAATCTGTCTCCTCACCACGCGCTCTCACCACTGGTGTCCCCCAGGGCTCTGTTCTAGGCCCTCTCCTATTCTCGCTATACACCAAGTCACTTGGCTCTGTCATAACCTCACATGGTCTCTCCTATCATTGCTATGCAGACGACACACAATTAATCTTCTCCTTTCCCCCTTCTGATGACCAGGTGGCGAATCGCATCTCTGCATGTCTGGCAGACATATCAGTGTGGATGACGGATCACCACCTCAAGCTGAACCTCGGCAAGACGGAGCTGCTCATCCTCCCGGGGAAGGACTGCCCGTTCCATGATCTCGCCATCACGGTTGACAACTCCATTGTGTCCTCCTCCCAGAACGCTAAGAACCTTGGCATGATCCTGGACAACACCCTGTCGTTCTCAACTAACATCAAGGCGGTGGCCCGTTCCTGTAGGTTCATGCTCTACAACATCCGCAGAGTACGACCCTGCCTCACACAGGAAGCGGCGCAGGTCCTAATCCAGGCACTTGTCATCTCCCGTCTGGATTACTGCAACTCGCTGTTGGCTGGGCTCCCTGCCTGTGCCATTAAACCCCTACAACTCATCCAGAACGCCGCAGCCCGTCTGGTGTTCAACCTTCCCAAGTTCTCTCACGTCACCCCGCTCCTCCGCTCTCTCCACTGGCTTCCAGTTGAAGCTCGCATCCGCTACAAGACCATGGTGCTTGCCTACGGAGCTGTGAGGGGAACGGCACCTCAGTACCTCCAGGCTCTGATCAGGCCCTACACCCAAACAAGGGCACTGCGTTCATCCACCTCTGGCCTGCTCGCCTCCATACCACTGAGGAAGTACAGTTCCCGCTCAGCCCAGTCAAAACTGTTCGCTGCTCTGGCCCCCCAATGGTGGAACAAACTCCCTCACGACGCCAGGACAGCGGAGTCAATCACCACCTTCCGGAGACACCTGAAACCCCACCTCTTTAAGGAATACCTAGGATAGGATAAGTAATCCCTCTCACCCCCCCCCCTTTAAGATTTAGATGCACTATTGTTAAGTGACTGTTCCACTGGATGTCATAAGGTAAATGCACCAATTTGTTAGTCGCTCTGGATAAGATCGTCTGCTAAATGACTTAAATGTAAAATGTAATGTAAATGCATTCTTCTTGCCAATGTCCAGTCTCTAGACAACAAGGTTGATGAAATCGGAGCAAGGGTAGCATTCCAGAGGGACATCAGAGACTGTAACGTTCTGTGCTTCACGGAAACATGGCTCACTGGAGAGACGCTATCCGAAGCGGTGCAGCCAACGGGTTTCTCCACGCATCGCGCCGACAGAAACAAACACCTTTCTGGTGTGATGAAAGAAACATACAGGAACTCAAATCCTTCTGTTTACCTGATTTAGAATTCCTCACAATCAAATTTAGACCGCATTATCTACCAAGAGAATTCTCTTCGATTATAATCACAGCCGTATATATCCCCCCCAAGCAGACACATCGATGGCTCTGAACTAACTTTATTTAACTCTTTGCAAACTGGAAACAATTTATCCGGAGGCTGCATTCATTGTAGCTGGGGATTTTAACAAGGCTAATCTGAAAACAAGACTCCCTAAATTTTATCAGCATATCGATTGCGCAACCAGGGGTGGAAAAACCTTGGATCATTGTTACTCTAACTTCCACGACGCATATAAGGCCCTGCCCCGCCCCCCTTTCGGAAAAGCTGACCACGACTCCATTTTGCTGATCCCTGCCTACAGACAGAAACTAAAACTAGAGGCTCCCACGCTGAGGTCTGTCCAACGCTGGTCCGACCAAGCTGACTCCACACTCCAAGACTGCTTCCATCACGTGGACTGGGATATGTTTCGTATTGCGTCAGATAACAACATTGACGAATACGCTTATTCGGTGTGCGAGTTCATTAGAACGTGCGTTGAAGATGTCGTTCCCATAGCAATGATTAAAACATTCCCTAACCAGAAACCGATGGCAGCATTCGCGTAAAACTGAAAGCGTGAACCACTGCTTTTAATCAGGGCAAGGTGTCTGGTAACATGACCGAATACAAACAGTGCAGCTATTCCCTCCGCAAGGCTATCAAACAAACTAAGCGTCAGTACAGAGACAAAGTAGAATCTCAATTCAACGGCTCTGACACAAGAGGCATGTGGCAGGGTCTACAGTCAATCACGGACTACAGGAAGAAATCCATCCCAGTCACGGACCAGGATGTCTTGCTCCCAGGCAGACTAAATAACTTTTTTGCCCACTTTGAGGACAATACAGTGCCACTGACACAGCCTGCAACGAAAATATGAGGTCTCTCCTTCACTGCAGCCGAAGTAAGACATTTAAACGTGTTAACCCTCGCAGGGCTGCAGGCCCAGACGGCATCCCCAGCCGCACCCTCAGAGCATGCGCAGACCAGCTGGCCGGTGTGTTTACGGACATATTCAATCAATCCCTATACCAGTCTGCTGTTCCCACATGCTTCAAGAGGGCCACCATTGTTCCTGTTCCCAAGACAGCTAAGGTAACTGAGCTAAACAACTACCGCCCCGTAGCACTCACTTCCGTCATCATGAAGTGCTTTGAGAGACTAGTCAAGGACCATATCACCTCCACCCTACCTGACACCCTAGACCCATTCCAATTTGCTTACCGCCCAAATATGTCCACAGACGATGCAATCTCAACCACACTGCACACTGCCCTAACCCATCTGGACAAGAGGAATACCTATGTGAGAATGCTGTTCATCGACTACAGCTCGGCATTCAACACCATCGTACCCTCCAAGCTCGTCATCAAGCTCGAGACCCTGGGTCTCGACCCCGCCCTGTGCAACTGGGTACTGGACTTCCTGACGGGCCGCCCCCAGGTGGTGAGGGTAGGTAACAACATCTCCTCCCCTCTGATCCTCAACACTGGGGCCCCACAAGGGTGCGTTCTGAGCCCTCTCCTGTACTCCCTGTTCTCCCACGACTGCATGGCCATGCACGCCTCCAACTCAATCATCAAGTTTGCGGACGACAAAACAGTGGTAGACTTGATTACCAACAACGACGAGACGGCCTACAGGGAGGAGGTGAGGGCCCTCGGAGTGTGGTGTCAGGAAAATAACCTCACACTCAACGTCAACAAAACTAAGGAGATGATTGTGGACTTCAGGAAACAGCAGAGGGAACACCCCCCTATCCACATCGATGGAACAGTAGTGGAGAGGGTAGCAAGTTTTAAGTTCCTCGGCATACACATCACAGACAAACTGAATTGGTCCACTCACACAGACAGCATCGTGAAGAAGGCGCAGCAGCGCCTCTTCAACCTCAGGAGGCTGAAGAAATTCGGCTTGTCACCAAAAGCACTCACAAACTTCTACAGATGCACAATCGAGAGCATCCTGGCGGGCTGTATCACCGCCTGGTACGGCAACTGCTCCTTCCTCAACCCTAAGGCTCTCCAGAGGGAGGTGAGGTCTGCACAACGCATCACCGGGGGCAAACTACCTGCCCTCCAGGACACCTACGCCACCCGATGTTACAGGAAGGCCATAAAGATCATCAAGGACATCAACCACCCGAGACACTGCCTGTTCACCCCGCTATCATCCAGAAGGCGAGGTCAGTACAGGTGCATCAAAGCTGGGACCGAGAGACTGAAAAACAGCTTCTATCTCAAGGCCATCAGACTGTTAAACAGCCACCACTAACATTGAGTGGCCGCTGCCAACACACTGACACTGACTCAACTCCAGCCACTTTAATAATGGGAGTTGATGGGAATGATGTAAATACATCACTAGCCACTTTAAACAGTGCTACCTTATATAATGTTACTTACCCTACATTATTCATCTCATATGCATACGTATATACTGTACTCTATATCATCGACTGCATCCTTATGTAATACATGTATCACTAGCCACTTTGACTATGCCACTTTGTTTACATTCTCATCTTATATGTATATACTGTACTTGATACCATCTACTGTATCTTGCCTATGCTGCTCTGTACCATCACTCATTCATATATCCTTATGTACATATTCTTTATCCCCTTACACTGTGTATAAGACAGTAGTTTAGGAATTGTTAGTTAGATTACTTGTTGGTTATTACTGCATTGTCGGAACTAGAAGCACAAGCATTTCGCTACACTCGCATTAATATCTGCTAACCATGTGTATGTGACAAATACAATTTGATTTGATTTGATTTGATTTACTGACTCTGAAAAACACCAAAAGAAAGATGCCCAGGATCCCTGCTCATCTGCATGAACGTGCCTTAGGCATACTGCAAAGAGGCATGAAGGCTGCAGATGTGGCCAGGGCAATAAATTGCAATGTCCATACTGTGAGAAACCTAAAACAGCGCTACAGGGAAACAGGGTGGACAGCTGATCATCCTCGCAGTGGCAGACCACGTGTAACAACACCTGCACAGGATCGGTACATCTGAACATCACACCTTCGGGACAGGTACAGGATGGCAACAACAACTGCCCGCACAATCCCTCCATCAGTGCTCAGACTGTCTGCAATTGGCTGAGAGAGGCTGGACTGAGGGCTTGTAGGTCTGTTGTGAAGCAGGTCCTCACCATACGTCACTGGCAACAACGTGGCAAAAAGTGCTCTTCACTGACGATTCGTGGTTTTGTCTCACCAGGGGTGATGGTCAGATTTGACTTTATCATAGAAGGAATGAGCGTTACACCGAGTCCTGTACTCTGGAGCAGGATCGTTTTGGAGGTGGAGGGTCCGTCGTGGTCTGGGGCGCAGTGTCACACCATCATCGGACTGAGCTTGTTGTCATCGCAGGTAATCTCAACGCTGTGCATTACAGGGAAGACATCCTCCTCCATCATGTGGTACCCTTCCTGCAGGCTCATCCTGACAGAGTGGGGTAACATCTCACAGCAAGAACTTGCCAATCTGGTGCATTCCATGAGTTGGAGATGCGCTGCAGTACTTACAGCAGCTGGTGGCCACACCAGATACTGATTGTTACTTTTGATTTTGACCCCCCCTGTGTTCAGGTACACATTATTCAATTTATGTTAGTCACATGTCTGTGGAACTTGTTCAGTTACGTCTCAGTTGTTGAATCTTGATATGGTCATACTAATATTTACACATGTTAAGTTTGCTAAAAATAAACGCAGTCGACAGTAAGAGGATGTTTCTTTTTGTGCTGAGTTTACTTAGCATCTTTTTTTTCTAATAGCGTATTTAATTTTCAAACAAAGCCTTTCAAACTGTTTAATACATTACTGGAATAAGAGTTTCAATGTTTGTGCAGCTATGACAATGGTTGACGTGTTTTGTCAGTCCACATGTGAAAAGTGGCCTTGTTGGGAGAAAGGTTGATGGGTGCAAGTTGATCTGCCTATGAGTCATGGGCTGTAATCACTATGAATGAATTGTCTCCTCCACCCCTCTCCACCACTCCATTTTCCCTCTGCCCCTCTACTCTTCCACCCCTCTGTTTTGGTAATAAAGACTATTATCGGAGGGAGATAGCTCGGGGCAACCATAATGGCTCAGAATATGTGACTCAGCCAGTCAACGAGGAAGAGAAAAACTGTTTTGGAAACACTGCTGGAAAAGATACAGGAGGAAGGGAGGAGAGGTACAGTGTATGGGGAGGGGGTGGAGGTAGGATAATTACCATGAGAACACTGTGTTATTGCATGCAATAATTAGAATGCAGTGTGATAAAGCAAATTGTCAATGAATGAATTTGTATAATGTAATAATGACCTGACAACAACAACGTGATAGAACCATGGGCAATATAAATGTTTTGAATACCTGGTGAACATAAAGCATGTTGCTCCCCTTATTTTCTAACTGAGCAAAAACTCAGGCCAAGCTGAAAATCGTGGTCATCCCTTTCCTCAGACCCAACATGACATTGTTGTATTACTATCAGGGAGTGTGAATTTAAGTCTGGTCAGGGTTAGTAGAGTCTGACCAATCAAAGTGAGATATTTGCAGGAGCTAAAACAACTTTAGAGAACCTTCAGTTTACTTTTTGCAACCTGCAGCTGGGAGGAATCTCTGAAAGAGCTTTCGATGTTGTTGGTTTATGGACATGTGTCATGTTATGTATACTGTTGATGTTTGGATTTGTTTTCTGCACATCTGAAGAAAAATTGTTAGTTGAAACATGTACTAAGAACATGAGTATGAACTCAGAAATGAACAATTCAGCGGGGAATAACTGTTTTAAAGCAAATCAAGCTTTTAATGTGTATGAATAGCTCAAGGCCGGTGAGATGATCAAACATCTGCCTAACTTTTCTGCATGTCTTTTCAGGAGGAGTATACAGAAAGTTTGGCTTTTATTACCTCTAAATCAGTGTATAGCTGTCAGACAATAAGGCCTGTAAAAAACTGACCCTTGAGCCAGATGGTGATGAGAAACAGACAAACAGTCCACTGAGCCATGTACCCAACATTAAATCATCAAATTCCACCAGTGCCCCACTGAGAAAGATAATACAATGCTTTGGGCTTTCAAAAAAACATTTTACTATGGTTTCCTTTCGGCAGTCCCTCTGTTTTTACAGTTGATGTGTGAAACGGATTCCTCTGTCCACTACAAAAGCTTCCCCATCTCGATTGCTGCTTAAGACTGATGCAAGATCCTGGAACAAGAGGTCTATTTATGAAAAAATGACACTGATTAACTGTTTAGTCATATCTCAGTTTACTCACTTACTTATGCCTACTCCTGATAATTCATTTTTCAGATGGTATGAGGAAAATATATTTTACTTTATCTTGGACACTATACCAGACAAGGCCTCCACAGTCTGTAGGGCCGTAGGGAGACCGGGCAGAGGGAGGAGATGACAGAACGTAGAGAACTGATCCGCAATGACCAGGATCACGGTGTTACCCTGTGAGGGGGGAATCCACCGACAGCTGCGACCAAGGCCATTGTGGAACGGGTAAGTGGTGTAGCTTCCCTCTGGGCAGGAGCCTAGGATGCCTTACACCGGGTGCACACCGAGCAGGAGGAAACATAAACCCGCAAGTCCTTAGCCAAGGTAGGCCACCAGTACCTCACGCTCAAACAGAGCACTGTCCGACTGATCCCAGGATGACCAGAGGAGGGTGACATGTGGGCGCAATAGATCAACCGGTCACGGACAGCAGACGGGATGTACAGACGCCCATCGGGACACTGGACGGGAGCGGGCTCTGCATGTAACGCCTGCTCAATGTCCGCGTCCAGCTCCCACACTCCTAGCGCCACCAGGCAGAAGGCGGCGAGTATGGGAAGGGGATCCATGGGCCGCTCCTGTGTCATACAGCCGGGACAATGTGTCTGCCTTCGTTCTGGGAGCCTGGTCTATAGGAAAGGGTGAACACAAAATGGGTGAAAAACATGGCCCACCTTACCTGGCGAGGGTTCAGTCTCCTCGCTGGCCGGATGTACTCCAGATTTCGGTGGTCAGTCCAGATGAGAAAAGGGTGTTTAGCCCCCTCAAGCCAATGTCTCCACACCTTCAAGGCCTTGACGACAGCCAACAGCTCCCGGTCCCCCACATCATTGTGTCACTCCGCCAGGCTGAGCTTCTTCAAGAAGAAGGCACAGGGGCGGAGCTTCAGCTCCTATCCCAACCTCGGACGCGTCCAACTCCACTATGAACGCCAAAGAGGGATCCGGATGGGTCAGCACGGGAGCCGAGGTAAACAGCCCTCAAGGTGACTAAAAGCCCTGTCCACCTCAGCTGACCACTGCAAACGTACTGGGCCCCCTAACCATGTTATGTTAGCTCATTTTAAATCCAATCATAACCCTAACACTTTAACAACTTAGCTAGCATGTTACAGTGCCTTGCAAAAGTTTTTACCCTGTTCTTGTCACGCCTTGGTCTTAGTATTTTGTGTTTTCTTTAATTATTTGTTCAGGCCAGGGTGTGACATGGGTTTATTGTGTTGTCGTATTGTTTTTTTTGTTGTAGGCATTGGGATTGTGGCTGATTAGGGGTGTGTCTAGCATAGGCTTGGCTGCCTGAGGCGGTTCTCAATCAGAGTCAGTTGATTCTCGTTGTCACTGATTGGGAACCATATTTAGGTAGCCTGGGTTTCACTGTGTATTTCGTGGGTGATTGTTCCTATCTCTGTGTAGTGTTCACCAGATAGGCTGTGATAGGTTTTCACGTTCCGTTTGTTGTTTTGTATTTTTGTAGTTATTTCATGTATCACTATTCTTCATTAAAGAACATGAGTAACCACCACGCTGCATTTTGGTCCGACTCTCCTTCAACAGACGAACGCCGTTACAGTTCTTGGCATTTTTCGATTTTGTTGCATTTCAACCTGTAATTTTGGAGGAATTTCATGTATTGGACGTACACAAAATAGTCTAAATTGGTGAAGTGAAGAAAAAAATAATTGTTTAAAAAAACAACAAAAAATGTACAACGGAAAAGTGGTGCGGGTATATGTATTCACCCCTTTGCTATGAAGCCCATAAATAAGTTCTGGTGCAACCAATTACCTTCAGAAGTCACATAATTAATTAATTAATTAATTAAGTCCACCTGTGTGCAATCTAAGTGTCACATCATCTGTCACATGATCTCAGTAGATATATACACCTGTTCGGTAAAGGCCCAAGAGTCTGCAACACCACTAAGCGAGAGGCACCACCAAGCAAGCGGCACCATGAAGAACAAGGAGCTCTTCAAATAGGTCAGGGACAAAGTTGTGGAGAAGTACATAGAAAAATATCAGAAACTTTGAACATTCCATGGAGCACCATGAAATCCATTATTTAAAAAAGGAAAGAATATGGCACCACAACAAACCTGCCAAGAAAGGGCTGCCAACCAAAACTCAAATATCACAGATCAGGCAAGGAGGGCATTAATCAGAGAGGCAAGAAAGAGACCAACGATAACCCTGAAGGAGCTGCAAAACTCATATGGAGTATCTGTCCATAGGACCATGCTGTACACTCCACAGAGCTGGTCTTTATGGAAGATTGGCCAGAAAAAAATCCATTGCTTAAAGAAAGAAATAAGCAAACAGACTTCCCAAACATATGGAAGAAGGTACTCTGGTCAGATGAGACTAAAATTGAGCTTTTTGGCCATCAAGGAAAACACTGTCTGGCACAAACCTAACACCTCCCTTCATCCCGAGAACACCATCCCCACAGTGAAGCATGGTTGTGGCAGCATCATGCTGTGGGGATGTTTTTCATCAGCAGGGACTGGGAAACTGGTCAGAATTGAAGGAATGATGGATGGCGCTAAATACACAGAAATTATTGAGGGAAACCTGTTTCAGTCTTCCAGAGATTTGAGACTGAGACGGAGGTTCACCTTCCAGCAGGACAATGACCCTAAGCATACTGATAAAGCAAGACTCTAGTGGTTTAAGCTGAAACGTGTAAATGTCTTGGAATGGCCTAGTCAAAGCCCAGACCTCAATCCAATTGAGAATCTATGATATGACTTAAAGATTGCTGTTCACCAGCAGGAACCCATCCAACTTGAAGGAGCTGAAGCAGTTTTGCCTTGAAGAATGGGAAAAAATCCCAGTGGCTAGATGTGCCAATCTTATAGAGACATATCCCAAGATATTTGTAGCTGTTATTGCTGCAAAAGGTGGCTCTACAAAGTATTGACTTTGGGGGGCGAATAGTTATGCACGCTCAAGTTTTCAGTTTTTTTGTCAAATTTCAATAAAAAAATATTTTGCATCTTCAAAGTGTTAGGCATGTTGTGTAAATCAAATGATGCAAAAAAAATACATTTGAATTCCAGGTTATAAGGCAACAAAATAGGAAAAATGCCAAGGGGGGTGAATACTTTCGCAAGATACTGTACCTAACTGTACCTTTACTGTACCACTGTACTTTTTTTGCATGACTTCATGCATTTCAAATAAGTACAGTAATTTGTGCCTATTTCACAATAAGCTGTGATAGAGTGTTGAGTAATTTCTGACAAACATACCAAACCCCATAGAAATATTTAAAAAAATAAAGAAGCTTTAAGGAGAATGAAAAAAAAGTAGAAATATATAAGAAGAATTATGTGTGGAGTTCTAGCATTACGTTTGAAATAAAATGTAGTTACATTAAAAATCAATCAATTAACAGATGTTTTACAATCTTCCACCACTTTGTGTTGGAGTGTAATATTGTACGTACCAAATGGCACCCTATTTAATATGTAGTGCACTCCAGGGACCATAGGGCTTGGGTCAAAAGTAGTGGACTATACATGGAATAGGGTGCCATTTTGGACAAACAGTGATTTATATACACTAGATGACTGACCTGTTTTGAAGCCACCTATAGAAATATTTTGGAACCTGTAGAAATTATTTTAAGAATGTCTACATTTGTTTTTGTCACAAGTATTCGATTACAGACACCTTAATGCATATTTGAAATTGTTACGTGAGCTGAACAGAATAAAAAATTAAAAAACTATTTCCTTAATGTATAATTTTTTGAAAGTTCTAATGTTAATGTCCCCAATACAATTTATTTTTATTTTTATTAAATACATGCAATTTTTTCCTTGAAACATTTAATTGAAATACTGTACAATTCCATTCATTCCTGTGGAGGACTGTTTCTTCTGGGGAGTGCCATTATGGCCAACCGGTGGTTTCAAAGACTCTCATTGGCCAATACATAGCATCAGCAATCCAGGCTTTGCATACATCATTGGATATAGCCTTAGACTGGAATGCGTTCAAACTAATCAAACTGTTTACAGCGTGCACTGTTTATTTCCTTACAGAGCCTGGGATATCTGACTTGACAGCCTTATGTAGTTGTCAATAGCAGTGGATTAGGAATGTCGTAAAATTAGCTCACAGCCTCACAGCAGTATGTACTGACTACTGTAGTGTAGTGGTAAGAGGTTGAGTATACTGTAGACTTATGAGACGCTAGTGGCAATTATTAGGTCACCATTGAAGCTTTAATTTGTATAGTATATAATGTTGGGTATCTATTGGTTATTCTTAATGTATAAGGTGTACATTTATCTCCAATATAGGACTGGTAATAGTATGTATATTTTTCTTTCCAGTCAACACATAGCAATACCAATTTTATTTTTATTTGCTTGTGTTGCATATAAAATGTTATTAAATATTTATTCAAGAAAATGTCAACATCATCTTCTGTCAAACAACATATCATAAGATTGATGTCTTCTAAACGAGGCAATATGTTTGAATTTGAAAGAGATTGACAGCTCAGCAATTCATTTTCAAACTCATCCCACACAAAGTTATTTGAAGTTCTTATTAGCATATGAAAATCAAGACATTTTACAAAGAAGGCTTACATTTCTCAAAGGAGACTATTTGAAATGCATCTGTAGCCATGAAATGCTTTGAAAGGCTGGTCATGACTCACATCAACACCCTTATCCCAGACACCTTGGACCCTCTCCAATTTGCATACTGCCCCAACAGATCCACAGATGAAGCCATCTCTATTGCACTCCACACTGCCCTCTCCCACCTGGAAAAGAGAAACACCTACAGTACCAATCAAAAGTAATGATGGACTGTCATTTTTCTTTGCTTATTTGAGCTGTTCCTGCCATAATATGGACTTGGTCTTTTACCAAATAGGGCTATATTCTGTATACACCTTGTCACAACACAACTAATTGGCTCAAACACATTAAGAAGGAAATAAATTCCACAAATGAAGGCACACCTGTTAATTCAAATGCATTCCAGGTGACTACCTCGTGAAGCTGGTTGAGAAAATGCCAAGAGTGTGCAAAGCTGTCATTAAGGCAAAGGGTGTCTACTTTGAAGAATCTCAAATATAAAATATATCTTTTTGTTAAAAATGTTTTTGTTACAACATGATTCCATGTGTTATTTCATTGTTTTGATGTCTTCACTATTATTTTACAATGTATAAAATAGTAAGAATAAAGACAAATCCCTTGAATTTGTAGGTGTGTCCAAACTTTTGACTGGTACTGTAGGTGATAATGCTGTTCATTGGTTATAGCTCAGCGTTCAACACCACAGTGCCCTCCAAGCTCATCACTAAGCTCAGGACCCTGGGACTGAACACCTCCGTCTGCAACTGGATCCTGAACTTCCTGACGGGCCGCCCGCAGGTGGTGAGGGTAGGCAACAACAAATCCGCCACGCTGAACCCTCAACACGAGGACCCCTCTGGAGTGCGTGCTTAGTCCCCTCCTGTACTCCCCTCCAACACCATTATTAAGTTTGCTGACGAAACGATAGTGCTTGGCCTGATCACTGACGACGATGAGCCAGCCTATAGGGAGGAGGTCAGAGACCTGGTATTGTGGTGTCAGGACAACAACATCTCCCTCAACATCAGCAATGACATTGACATTGACGGGGCTGTAGTGGAAAGGGTGGAGAGCGTCATGTACCTCTGTGTCCACATCATAAGGAATGATCATGGTCCACACACACCACCACAGTCATGGATAAGGCACAACAATGCTTCTTCCCCCTCAGGAGGCTGAAAAGATTTGTCATAGGCCCTCAGATCCTCAAAAGGTTCTATAGCTGCAACATTGAGATAATCTTGATTGGCTGCCTCACCACTTGGTATGTCAACTGCTTGGCATCCGACCTCAAGGCACTACAAAGGGTAGTGCATACGGCCCTGTACATCACTGAGGCGAAGCTCCCTGCCATCCAGGACCTCTATTCCAGGCGGTGTCAGAGGAGGCTCTAAAAATTGTCAAAGACTCCGGCCACCCACTCTGCTACCACATGGGAAGTGCTACCGATGCACCAAGTCAGGACCCCGAACAGCTTCTATCCCCAAATGATAAGACTGCTAAATAGTTAGTTAAATAGCTAACCAATAGCTACCCTGAGTATCTGCCTTTACCCTTTCATTTACATTTACATTTAAGTCATTTAGCAGACGCTCTTATCCAGAGCGACTTACAAATTGGTGCATTCACCTTATGACATCCAGTGGGACAGTCACTTAACAATAGTGCATCTAAAACTTAGGGGGGGTGGGGTGAGAGGGATTACTTATCCTATCCTAGGTATTCCTTAAAGAGGTGGGGTTTCAGGTGTCTCCGGAAGGTGGTGATTGACTCCGCTGTCCTGGCGTCGTGAGGGAGTTTGTTCCACCATTGCGGGGCCAGGGCAGCGAACAGTTTTGACTGGGCTGAGCGGGAGCTGTACTTCCTCAGTGGTAGGGAGGCGAGCAGGCCAGAGGTGGATGAACGCAGTGCCCTTGTTTGGGTGTAGGGCCTGATCAGAGCCTGGAGGTACTGAGGTGCCGTTCCCCTCACAGCTCCGTAGGCAAGCACCATGGTCTTGTAGCGGATGCGAGCTTCAACTGGAAGCCAGTGGAGAGAGCGGAGGAGCGGGGTGACGTGAGAGAACTTGGGAAGGTTGAACACCAGACGGGCTGCGGCGTTCTGGATGAGTTGAAGGGGTTTAATGGCACAGGCAGGGAGCCCAGCCAACAGCGAGTTGCAGTAATCCAGACGGGAGATGACAAGTGCCTGGATGAGGACCTGCGCCGATTCCTGTGTGAGGCAGGGTCGTACTCTGCGGATGTTGTAGAGCATGAACCTACAGGAACGGGCCACCGCCTTGATGTTGGTTGAGAACGACAGGGTGTTGTCCAGGATCACGCCAAGGTTCTTGGCGCTCTGGGAGGAGGACACAATGGAGTTGTCAACCGTGATGGCGAGATCATGGAACGGGCAGTCCTTCCCCGGGAGGAAGAGCAGCTCCGTCTTGCCGAGGTTCAGCTTGAGGTGGTGATCCGTCATCCACACTGATATGTCTGCCAGACATGCAGAGATGCGATTCGCCACCTGGTCATCAGAAGGGGGAAAGGAGAAGATTAATTGTGTGTCATCTGCATAGCAATGATAAGAGAGACCATGTGAGGTTATGACAGAGCCAAGTGACTTGGTGTATAGCGAGAATAGGAGAGGGCCAAGAACAGAGCCCTGGGGGACACCAGTGGTGAGAGCGCGTGGTGAGGAGACAGATTCTCGCCACGCCACCTGGTAGGAGCGACCTGTCAGGTAGGACGCAATCCAAGCGTGGGCCGCGCCGGAGATGCCCAACTCGGAGAGGGTGGAGAGGAGGATCTGATGGTTCACAGTATCGAAGGCAGCCGATAGATCTAGAAGGATGAGAGCAGAGGAGAGAGAGTTAGCTTTAGCAGTGCGGAGCGCCTCCGTGATACAGAGGAGAGCAGTCTCAGTTGAATGACTAGTCTTGAAACCTGACTGATTTGGATCAAGAAGGTCATTCAGAGAGAGATAGCGGGAGAGCTGGCCAAGGACGGCACGTTCAAGAGTTTTGGAGAGAAAAGAAAGAAGGGATACTGGTCTGTAATTGTTGACATCGGAGGGATCGAGTGTAGGTTTTTTCAGAAGGGGTGCAACTCTCGCTCTCTTGAAGACGGAAGGGACGTAGCCAGCGGTCAGGGATGAGTTGATGAGCGAGGTGAGGTAAGGGAGAAGGTCTCCGGAAATGGTCTGGAGAAGAGAGGAGGGGATAGGGTCAAGCGGGCAGGTTGTTGGGCGGCCGGCCGTCACAAGACGCGAGATTTCATCTGGAGAGAGAGGGAGAAAGAGGTCAGAGCACAGGGTAGGGCAGTGTGAGCAGAACCAGCGGTGTCGTTTGACTTAGCAAACGAGGATCGGATGTCGTCGACCTTCTTTTCAAAATGGTTGACGAAGTCATCTGCAGAGAGGGAGGAGGGGGGAGGGGGCGGAGGATTCAGGAGGGAGGAGAAGGTGGCAAAGAGCTTCCTAGGGTTAGAGGCAGATGCTTGGAATTTAGAGTGGTAGAAAGTGGCTTTAGCAGCAGAGACAGAGGAGGAAAATGTAGAGAGGAGGGAGTGAAAGGATGCCAGGTCCGCAGGGAGGCGAGTTTTCCTCCATTTCCGCTCGGCTGCCCGGAGCCCTGTTCTGTGAGCTCGCAATGAGTCATCGAGCCACGGAGCGGGAGGGGAGGACCGAGCCGGCCTGGAGGATAGGGGACATAGAGAGTCAAGGGATGCAGAGAGGGAGGAGAGGAGGGTTGAGGAGGCAGAATCAGGAGATAGGTGGGAGAAGGTTTGAGCGGAGGGAAGAGATGATAGGATGGAAGAGGAGAGAGTAGCGGGGGAGAGAGAGCGAAGGTTGGGACGGCGCGATACCATCCGAGTAGGGGCAGTGTGGGAGGTGTTGGATGAGAGCGAGAGGGAAAAGGATACAAGGCAGTGGTCGGAGACTTGGAGGGGAGTTGCAATGAGGTTAGTGGAAGAACAGCATCTAGTAAAGATGAGGTCGAGCGTATTGCCTGCCTTGTGAGTAGGGGGGAAGGTGAGAGGGTGAGGTCAAAAGAGGAGAGGAGTGGAAAGAAGGAGGTAGAGAGGAAAGAGTCAAAGGTAGACGTGGGGAGGTTAAAGTCGCCCAGAACTGTGAGAGGTGAGCCGTCCTCAGGAAAGGAGCTTATCAAGGCATCAAGCTCATTGATGAACTCTCCGAGGGAACCTGGAGGGCGATAAATGATAAGGATGTTAAGCTTGAAAGGGCTAGTAACTGTGACAGCATGGAATTCAAAGGAGGCGATAGACAGATGGGTAAGGGGAGAAAGAGAGAATGACCACTTGGGAGAGATGAGGATCCCGGTGCCACCACCCCGCTGACCAGACGCTCTCGGGGTGTGCGAGAACCCGTGGGCGGACGAAGAGAGAGCAGTAGGAGTAGCAGTGTTGTCTGTGGTGATCCATGTTTCCGTCAGTGCCAAGAAGTCGAGGGACTGGAGGGAGGCATAGGCTGAGATGAACTCTGCCTTGTTGACCGCAGATTGGCAGTTCCAGAGGCTACCGGAGACCTGGAACTCCACGTGGGTCGTGCGCGCTGGGACCACCAGAGTAGGATGGCCGCGGCCACGCGGTGAGGAGCGTTTGTATGGTCTGTGCAGAGAGGAGAGAACAGGGATAAACAGACACATAGTTGACAGGCTACAGAAGAGGCTACGCTAATGCAAAGGAGATTGGAATGACAAGTGGACTACACGTCTCGAATGTTCAGAAAGTTAAGCTACGTAGCAAGAATCATATTGACTAAAATGATTAAAATGATACAGTACTGCTGAAGTAGGCCAGCTGGCAGTGGGTGCGTTGTTGACACTACACTAATCAAGTCGTTCCGTTGAGTGTAATAGTTTCTGCAGTGTTGCTATTCGGGGGCTAGCAGGCTAGCTAGCAGTGTTGTTTACGTTACGTTGCGTTAAAAGAACGACAATAGATGGCTAGCGAACCTAGAAAATCGCTCTAGACTACACAATTATCTTTGATACAAAGACGGCTATGTAGCTAGCTAAGTAGCTAGCTACGATCAAACAAATCAAACCGTTGTACTGTAATGAAATGAAGTGAAAATGTGATACTACCTGTGAATGCGACCGGGTAGTTGAGTTCTATACAGAAGACGTTGGCTAGCGTTGGCTAGCTAGCAGAGTCACCTACGTTAAGGACGACAAATAGCTGGCTAGCTAACCTCGGTAAATGGCTAGCTAACCTCGGTAAATTAAGATAATCACTCTAAGACTACACACTCTAAACCTAAACAACACAATTATCTTGGATACGATGATACGAAGACAGCAAAGACAGCTATGTAGCTAGCTAACACTAAACTAATCAAGTCGTTCAGTTGAGTGTAATAGTTTCTCCAGTGCAGCTAATCAGTGGACGTTAGCTAGCTGGCTAGTGAAGACTACGTTAGGACGGCGAAATACGATAATTACGCAATTATCTTTGATACAAAGACGGCTATGTAGCTAGCTGAGAAGAAATTGCTAAGATAAGACAAATCAAACCGTTGTGATATAATGAAATATAATGAAAAAGTTATACTACCCGTGGGAGCGTGGGAGCGAAGTGCAGATGCGACCACTCGCTCCAACCGGAACCGGAAGTCTTTTGAATCATCACATACACTACTGCTGCTGTTTATTATCTATCCTGTCGCCCAATCCCTACTTACATATGTGTACATTCAGTATCTGCCTCAATTACCTCGTACCCCTGCATATCGACTCAGTACTGGTACCCTGTGTATATAGCCATTATCATTGTGTATTTAATATTTTTCAATTTTTTCAATTTTTTTCTCTCTGCATTGTTGGGAAGGGCCCATTACTTAAGCATTTCACTATTAGCCTACACCTGTTGATTACAAAGCATGTGACAAACACAATTTGATTTGATGACATGTTTAATGAAAATGTTCAACTGAACGTATTGAACGTTTCATTAGCTTCTCAGTCAACCCATTCTTTTACAGACCTGAATTCAAATAATATTCAAAATCATGTTAAATACTTTACCTGGGCATGATTGGGCTTGTCTGGAGCAATGGACCCAATAGAACATTTGCAAAAGTGCAAACCTGGCCCATCTGGCACTACAGGTAGGCTTAAGCAAATGCTGAAAGCATTTGAAAGATTTCAAATAGTATTTGAACCCAGGTATGAACGACATCGAGTCATTTAAGACAGTTGATGGATTAGGGGGGTTATTAACCAGAAGAAGAATCTTCCTTTAGTAATGAGAGTCTCGTAAGCAGAACATTGATGTCAGCTCTGCTGTCAGTTCCGTGCTCGCCTCTCAGAGCTGCGTCATAATAGCGAGGTTGAGGGGAGAAGCCAGACGCTGTCCTGTCGATTTCAGAGTGAGACCACACTCCTAGTCAGACATGTACTTACGAGTTTCCTTGCAACAACCATAGACATGTCCAGGCACAGAGTACACAGATTATCTGACACCATGAGCACTGTACTGTTAACAGTTGACTGCATTGTCCATTCAAGAAGTGTGATTAGTTTCAATGAATCCAATTTTATCTCGCCTGTCAGAACGTTCCCTGGGCTCATTTTCATCTGGATGTTGGGTTGCAAATATGAAACTTGGAATTATCTACACTGCCACAGTTTGGACAATCAAAATGAGTTGGTTAAATCTAGCATTTCATTCTATCTTTGATCAAACGGCCCACCACAAATTACGTCCACCAAGTCATCCATTATGGCTCTACTACTGTCAGCTTGCAAACTGAGGGCTGTTTGAATCGAAATGGGTACATAAAATACAATCATAACTTGAGAAGTGCTGTTACAGACCCTCCCATAGGCATTTCTGAAGAAAAAGGGAATGTGAACAATCAAGGTGTCAGACATCTAAGACATTTTTGTGGGGCTTTGTCTGCAGTGATGACTCTTAAAGACTGGAGGAGAGGACTCAATGTTGATGGAAGACTGAACTCTCTTCCCTGGATCAAAACAAGTAGTGTGCACCATATCTGACATAAAAATATGAAAAACACTCTCTTGCGGTTGATTACCATGCAAGGACACACAAGATCCTCCAGCGAAACAACTTTCTGTACCTTTAGGACATTTTTTAGGGAGTTTTAGTTTCATGGTCTGTATTATCTGAGGCTGTAGGAGAAAAGATAAAAAGGAAAATATGTGTAAAAGGCAGGTGTTTCTGTCTATGTTATAGTCTTTAAATATAAAGTGCATTCAGAAAGTTTTCAGACCCCTTGACTTTTTCCACATATAATTAGTTTTTTTTGCTCATCAATCTACACACAATACCCCATAGCAAAACAAAGGTTTCTTTTTTTATGTTTCTATGACGCTACAAGCCTTGCACACCTGCTTGGCTCCCGAGTGATGCAGCGGTAAAAAGGGGTAGGCGTCATTGGAAATAAGAATTTGTTCTTAACTGACCTGCCTAGTTCAATGAAAGGTTAAAAAACATTTGGAGGGAGTTTCTTCCATTGTTCTCTGCATATCATTTCAAGCTCTGTCAGGTTAGATCCCGAGCGCAGCTATTTTCAGGACTCTCCAGAGACGTTTGACAGAGTTCAAGTTCGGGCTCTGGCTGGAAAACTCAAGGACATTCAGAGACTTGTCCCAAAGCCACTGTGTTGTCTGGGCTGTGTGCTTAGGGTTGTTGTCCCGTTGGAAGTTGAACCTTCGCCCCAGATTGAGGTCCTGGGCACTCTGGAGCAGGTTTTTATCATGGATCTCTCTGTACTTAGTTCTGTTCATCTTTCCCTCGACCCTGACACGTCTCCCAGTCCCTGTCGCTGAAAAACATCCCGACAGCATGATGCTGCCACCACCATGCTTCACCATAGGGATGGTGCCAGGTTTTTTCCAGATGTGAGGCTTGGAATTCAGGCCAAAGAGTTCAATCTTGATTTGGTCAGAACAGAGAATCTTGTTTCTCATGGTCTGAGAGTCTTTAGATGCCTTTTGGCAGAATCCAAGCAGGCTGTCATGTGCCTATTACTGAGGAGTTGCTTCCATCTGGCCACTCTATCATAAAGGCCTGATTGGTCGAGTGCTTCAGAGATGGTTGTCCTTCTGGAAGGTTCTCCCACCTCCACAGAGGAACTCTGTAGCTCTGTCAGAATGACCATCAGGTCCTTGGTCACCTCACTGACCAAGGCCCTTCTCCCCTAATTGCTCAGTTTGGCCAGGAGGCCAGCTCTTGGAAGAGTCTTGGTGGTTCCAAACTTCTTCCATTTAAGAATGATGAGGCCACTGTTCTTGGGGACCTTCAATGCTGCAGAAATGTGTTGGTACCCTTCCCCATATCTTTGCCTTGACACAATCCTGTTCCAGAGCTCTACGGACTATTCATTTGACCTCATAAACTCAGCAAAAAAAAAGAAATGTCCCATTTTCAGGACCCTGTCTTTCAAAGATAACTCATAACAATCAAAATAACTTTACAGATCTTCATTGTAAAGGGTTTAAACACTGTTCCCATGCTTTTTTAATGAACCATAAATAATTAATGAACATGCACCTGTGGAACGGTTGTTAAGAATAACAGCTTTCAGACGGTAGGCATTTAACGTCACAGTTATGAAAACTCAGGACACTAAAGAGGCCTTTCTACTTTTCTCTGAAAAACACCAGAAGAAAGATGCCCAGGGTCCCTGCTCATCTGCATGAATGTGCCTTAGGCATGCTGCAAGGAGGCATGCAGACTGCAGATGTGGCCAGGGCAATAAATTACAATGTCCGTACTGTGAGACGACTAAGACAGTGCTACAGGGAGACAGGACGGACAGCTGATCATCCTCGCAAGTGGCAGACCACGTGCAACAACACCTGCACAGGATCGGTACATCCAAACATCACACCTGTGGGACAGGTACAGGATGGCAACAACAACTGCCCGAGTTACACCAGGAACGCACAATTCGTCCATCAGTGCTCAGACTGTCCTCAATAGCCTGAGAGATGCTGGACTGAGGGCTTGTAGGCCTGTTGTAAGACAGGTCCTCAGCGAGACATCATTGGCAACAACGTCACCTATGGGCACAAACCCACCGTCGCTGAACAAAACAGGACTGGCAAAATGTGCTCTTCACTGACGAGTCAGGGTTTTATCCCACCAGGGGTGATAGTCGGATTTGCGTTTATCGTCGAAGGAATGAGCGTTACACCGAGGCCTGTACTCTGGAGCGGGATCAATTTGGTTGTGGAGTGTAAGTCATGATCTGGGGCGGTGTGTCACTGCATCATCTGACTGAGCTTGTTGTCATTGCAGGCAATATCAACACTGCATTACAGGGAAGTTATCCTCCTCCCTCATGTAGTACCCTTCCTGCAGGCTCATCCTGACATGACCCTCCAGCATGACAATGCCACCAGCCATACTGCTCATTCAGTGCGTGATTTCCTGCAAGACAGGAATGTCAGTGTTCTGCCAGGGAAGAGCCCGGATCTCAATCCCATTGAGCACAACTGGAACCTGTTGGATCGGAGGGTGAGGGCTAGAGCCATTCCCCCCAGAAATGTGTGGCGGCAGGGTAGCCTAGTGGTTAGAGCGTTGGACTAGTAACCGAAAGGTTGCAAGTTTGAATCCCCGAGCTGACAAGGTACAAATCTGTCGTTCTGCCCCTGAACAGGCAGTTAACCCACTGTTCCTAGGCTGTCATTGAAAATAAGAATTTGTTCTTAACTGACTTGCCTAGTAAAATAAAGGTAAAATAAAAATAAATACACTGGAAAATCTGGTGCAGTCCATGAGTTGGAGATGCACGGCAGTACTTAAAGCAGCTGGTGGCCACACCAGATACTGACTGCTACTTTTGATTTTGGCCCCCTTTGTTCAGGTACACATTATTCCATTTCTGTTAGTCACATGTCTGTGGAACATGTTCAGTTTATGTCTCAGTTGTCGAATCTTGTAATGTTCATACAAATATTTACACATGTTAATTAACGAAGTTGACAGTGAGAGGACATTTCGTTTTTTGCTGAGTTTAGCTTGGTTTTTGCTCTGACATACACTGTCAACTGTGGGACCCTATGTAGACAGGAGTGTGCCTTTCCAAATCATGTCCAATCATTTGAATTTACCACAGGTGGACTCCAAACATCTCAAGGATGATCAATGGAAACATGATGCACCTGAGCTCAATTTCGAGTCTCATAGCAAAGGGTCTGAATACTTATGTAAATAATGTATTCCTGTTTTAAATGTTTAATACGTTTGCAAAAATGTCTAAAAAACCGTTTTCACATAGTCATTATGGGGTATTGTGTGTAGATTGATGAGTAATAAAATGTATTTAGTCCGTTTTAGAATAAGACTAATGTAACAAAATGTGGACAGAGTCAAATGTTCTGAATACTTTCCAAATGCACTTTAACTACCTCAATTTTTCATCTTATTGGCATGGAAATTGTACATCAAAGTTTAATCTTAACCATCCAAAACCAATACATTTCAATTTGCTAGCTGTGTCCTCTCCAAAGAGTCTCGTATGAACAAAGAAAAACAAATTTACTGCACTTAAGTGGAGTGCTTCCCATAGATTTCCAGTGGATCTTTTCAATGGGCACAATATATATTTTTTTGTCATTCTCTCTCAACGGAAATGTGTTGAAATGCCAAAGATAAGTGCAACCATTCAATGTTGTATAAAACATAATGCAAAGTTAAATTAAATTGAAATAATATTAGAAAAAAATAGGAGAAAAACATACCTGTTACTATTGACTAATACATTGTGACAGACTAGTTCGAGGAAAGCCCTTTGTTGATATAATTATTTCTATCTTGATTCTATGCCCATATATTCAGAAATGGGCAGTGAAACCCATTTATTTACTTCAGGTCAGCGTCAGGTCGCCTTATTGACTGCCCTCGGTGGCTCTGTCTTAGCCTCCCTAACCCCGAAATAAAAATGATTCAGTGTATTGATTGAGGTGATCTGTGTGGGAGATTATTAATTCATGTAAACTAAATGAAGATTTCTGTCAGAGGAAGGAAAGTGTAGTGAGAGGAGGCCTGTTCGTTGAGAGAGATAGGTGGAGAGAGAGAGAGAGAGAGAGAGAGAGAGAGAGAGAGAGAGAGAGAGAGAGAGAGAGAGAGAGATTTCAACTTAGAAATGTTTGTCCTCAGCTATAGATATGTACAATGTAATCATATGTATTCATAAACTAATCACAGTAACACTGTTTCCAAGATACCCACGGAAGAATAACATTTCAAAGGTCCATATTTTTTGTAACTAAAAGGTGGTTTATTCAGTTCTTCAAAATCTTCATGACATTATCATTCAACTATTGAAGCGTTTATTCCAAAATGCTATGTCCACCAATTTTTCACATTTGTGTTTTTCATCCGCAATGATTGCTTATGGGTACATTTGACTGTGATATGTGGTTGTCTCACTTAGCTGTCTTAAGATCAATGCACTAACTGTAAGTTACTCTGGATAAGATTATCTGCTAAATGACATAAATGTAAAATGTTAATGTTTTACATACAGATCTGATATTACTGTATTGAATTATTTGTAAAAATATATATATATATTTGTCACAAATGTATAATTTGTACAGTTTTTAAACTGTAGTTATTTTTTTACATTTGACTGTGTAAAACCTAGCAGTACTACTTATTTCTGAGAGCGAGGCGGATATATAGTGTTTAGCAAAAATTAAACAGATTATTTGTCACTCTGAAAAGAAACCATCAAGTGATAGATGTTAAACAACTACCTGTCTGTCATTGAGCAACCCCATGCCATCATTAGATAGTGAAAAACACACACCAATCCCTGTTAGAATTTCTTTAAACAATACAAGTTAATTTACCAACATTTCTGAAAATAGATTTATACACAGACAATGTTAAATCAACACTGACAGTGTTAAAGGTCATACAGTCTAAATCATGTTTTTCATGAAACTAGATGATATTTCAAGGAAACCAGATCAAAGTATGACTAAAAGTAATAAAATGACTTTTGCTTCTACTGTGATACATTTAGGTCATACAGTTACTGGTCTCCTCCCCTTTCTCAAACAGTTGGATTTGTTATTAAAGGGACAACATGACACCATCTTAACTCTCATTTTAATACTACAATGTTAACATAATTTTCTCTTACCTAATTGGAACCGACATCGGAGAAGGTGCTATAGCTAGATAGCTTCTCTATTGGTACCTAAATTTGACTGTAGAGTGTCAGCAAATATAAGTAAAAGTACCCTATGCATCTATGGCAAAGATACTGATATGTTTCCCCTTTCATCTGTGTCTGGTTTAAGCTAGTTAAGGGCTAGCTAGGTCGTCAGCCAGCAGGGAACAAAAGGGGGGTAGGGACATTCAAAAATCTGATGCAGTTGTCAAGACAACACATCCGTCAGTGCTGCTGTGAACCACATCAAACCATACATGCAAACCATACATGCCAAACGTATATAAAAAACAATTATGTCATGGATGCAATTTCAATGTTGTTTGAGTTGCATTTTTATCACCAAATTTCCTTCAGATGATATTACTGTAACACTGCTCACTTTATCCAAGTTGCTTGACATACAGTAAGTATTTCACTGAGCCTAACTTTTTAAACCTCCTGGTAGTTACCCATAAGAGCAAGTACTTTTCAGAATAACTGTTCAGTATTGATGGGGAAACAAAGCTTTCTGAAGAATTGAGTGTTTCCAGCTAATTGTGTCAAAAAATATGTTCATTACGAAAGGCTTTGATCAACACAGTGTACACTAGTGCACCTGCTGGTCAAAACAATTTAGAACAGACAAATTATTATAGATGACGTCGCACACGCCGTACTGCGTGCACAGCTTAACCTTTTTGTCTTCTACCGAAACCAATCGGGGAGTTGTACCACATTCTCTTTTGCAAGCGTTTATAAGGAATTCATAATTGAGAGCCGATATGCTCGAACTCTAATTAACATAACCATAGACCACTTAAACTAGTATAACACGTCCACTTACAGGTGGCCAAAAATAACTAATTGAAAGCCACGCACCCACTAACACACTCCTCCAATATAATTTCCCAATGTACCTTGCCTTTTTGAGTGACTTGTAGTGTTAGCACACATCTCTGTATTTGTTTGTGACATAGACATGGTTGTTGAATTTGTTTCATTTTTAGTCCTGTGGACTTCACTGAGTTCCTGCTGTAGGCAAATGTTATCATTAAAATTCAACTGCTAATGACAATACAGTACATATATCATAAGACCAAACTTTGATGGCCAAGTCTGAACCTTTGGAGTTAGGAACTTCCTGGTTTAAAGACCACATCTGGTTTAAAGACCACATCAGGCCTGCAAATCACATTATGCTGGCTTGTAAAATGATATGTAACTCCTATTGGAATCCAGACAGAGTTAATACATCCAACATTTTGAGTTTTTATTCACCCACAACCTGGATTCCGAATGACTGTCAGGGTTTGGAGCATTGATAAAGGAGACTACCTAAGCCATTTTAACTGAAACAACCATTTCAGTAGTGGGTTCAATAACTAACTGAAAAATGTATGTTATTTATCTTGGTGTAGCATATGATTAATCAATCAATCAATGTACATGCAAAAACACATATGTTAAAAACAATCCCCCAAAAATCTAGCTGCAGTAGAGCATGCTGGGCAGTATGATAATGTTTGGCATGGTTTTGATGGGAATGTTTTACCCTCCACAGAGAGTATTAACACCAACAATATTTATTCTACACCACTGAGTGAGTGTTAATTTCACTATTAGATAGTTAATCTCCTGAATCACAAATAGAAATGTTCCACTGAAAAATCAGCACTAAGTAACACTGGCCATTTTTGGGGTAGCGTTTTGAACTGAAACATTCCTATGATAGTGAATAAATCTAATTCACTGTTTAGTTTTTCTGTATCAAAGGTGACTTTTTAAAAGATCCAAGTCCTTTGGAACCCAGCTAAAAACACCTACTTTCACCTTTATTCATTTGATAGATAAGACCTTTAATTTAATCTAGGTTTCTCTGGAGACAAACTGTAATAAGTTATCCATACCAACACAGGGTGGAGGACCTGTATCAGTGTTTTTACCAGTTAGACAGATCATCCTCAGAGAAATAGCTGCCCATGTACTTGCCAAAGTTTGTACTTTTCTATACCATGTATCGCATGACTGTGTGCAAAACCAAAGATACTGTATTTTTGTGCATATAAATATCTGCCAATGGTATACATAATTGATAGAATAGCAATACAGAGAGCTGTATTGGTGTGTATTAAAAATATATATATATTTAAAAATATCCATGTTTCTGAGGAGACATCATTTTAAGTAATAAATATTACATTTACATTTACATTTAAGTCATTTAGCAGACGCTCTTATCCAGAGCTGAACGGTATAGTTATTCTAGTGCAAATCTAAAAATATATATATATTTAAAAATATCCATGTTTCTGAGGAGACATCATTTTAAGTAATAAATATCTTCAGAGGATGGAGAGTAACATGTTGGAGTGAGACAGATCACCTGAAAAGAACTTGCCAATGGTTATAACTGGTTATAACTAGGTGTGACTGTGTACAAAATCTAAATGACCTGAAATGTATGCTTAGTTGCAGTCAAAACAACTCATAAAGGACTGTCAGTGCTATGAATACTTGGTAGAACTGTAATAGAGAAACCAGCTACCCTCTCAATGTACACATAATGCTCTATTGGTATGTGTTCTCTGAAAACAAATATTATACAAAACATTTTATATAGATACCAGAATTTTTATAATGTCCTCCAATTTATGTATTTTGATTGCCATAACACTTGGTTTGAAGTGGATTTTGATTGCCATAACACTTGGTTTGAAGTGGATTTGGTCATGGTTATTGAAGCATCCTGCAAACGGCCCTACTATTCCCTACTAGTCCCTTCTCTACACAGCAAATCTCCACTGGCCCAGTGTCTATATGGGGCCACACTTTTCTGTGTTAACACACTGCTTAGTGTAAAGCCTTATTTTCATATTTCCCAGATTGCCTTGCAGTTCAGGTGAATTGAATTGAGTTACCACCCATGACTGTATTTGTTAGTGACAGTGACATGGTTGTTGCAGTATTTTTCTGGCATCTACCAAGTAAGATCCTAAGTGAATATGTTGTCAAATCAAATCAATTTTTATTTGTCACATACACAGGGCGTGGTCTTTACCAACAACGACGAGACGGCCTACAGGGAGGAGGTGAGGGCCCTCGGAGTGTGGTGTCAGGAAAATAACCTCACACTCAACGTCAACAAAACTAAGGAGATGATTGTGGACTTCAGGAAACAGCAGAGGGAACACCCCCCTATCCACATTGATGGAACCAATTCAGTTTGTCTGTGATGTGTACGCCGAGGAACTTAAAACTTAAAGTGGAGAGGGTAGTAAGTTTTAAGTTCCTCGGTGTACACATCACAGACAAACTAAATTGGTCCACCCACACAGACAGCATCGTGAAGAAGGTGCAGCAGCGCCTCTTCATCCTCAGGAGGCTGAAGAAATTTGGCTTGTCACCAAAAGCACTCACAAACTTCTACAGATGCACAATCGAGAGCATCCTGTCGGGCTGTATCACCGCCTGGTACGGCAACTGCTCCTCCCACAACCGTAAGGCTCTTGAGAGGGCAGTGAGGTCTGCACAACGCATCACCGGGTGCAAACTACCTGCCCTCCAGGACACCTACACCACCCGATGTTACAGGAAGGCCATAAAGATCATCAAGGACAACAACCACCCGAGCCACTGCCTGTTCACCCCGCTATCATCCAGAAGGCGAGGTCAGTACAGGTGCATCAAAGCTGGGACCGAGAGACTGAAAAACAGCTTCTATCTCAAGGCCATCAGACTGTTAAACAGCCACCACTAACATTGAGTGGCTGCTGCCAACACACTGACTCAACTCCAGCCACTTTAATAATGGGAAATGATGTAAAATATATCACTAGTCACTTTAAACAATGCTACCTTATTATTATTATTATTATTATTATTATTATTGTATATATTTGTATCATCTACTGCATCTTTATGTAATACATGTATCACTAGCCACTTTAACTATGCCACTTTGTTTACATACTCATCTCATATGTATATACTGC
The DNA here is from genome assembly GCF_021184085.1 of Oncorhynchus gorbuscha. Lineage (NCBI taxonomy): Eukaryota > Metazoa > Chordata > Actinopteri > Salmoniformes > Salmonidae > Oncorhynchus > Oncorhynchus gorbuscha. Next base: position 37,421,533 of record NC_060189.1, on the reverse strand, counting down.
ACTCAATACCATCTACTGTATCTTGCCTATGCCGCTCTGTAGCATCACTCACTCATATATCTTTATGTACATATTCTTATCCCCTTACACTTGTCTATAAGGTAGTAGTTTTGGAATTGTTAGCTAGATTACTTGTTGGTTATTACTGCATTGTCGGAACTAGAAGCACAAGCATTTCGATACACTCGCATTAGCATTAACATCTTGCTAACCATGTGTATGTGACAAATAACATTTGATTTGATTTGGTTGTGGTGGTCTAAAGCTTAAGAGTTTGAACGATTCTTAATGGGCGTAAACAAAGGAGAGCTCTCTTGGGAGTGTGAAAATCTCATCAAAATCTTTTAAATTGCATTTATCCTACTACTTGTCTTGTAAGTAGGATGAAATGTTTATCAACTTTTAAAGTAGCACAGCTTTCCTATGTTTCCTCCAACCGCAGTGTACAATATACTATTTTGAAGCTCTGAGTCTGGACACAAATGCGCATGAAAACTAGTATTATACTACAGACAATATCAAGTGCTCGGGACTGTTTGAAGAAAACACATATACAACTTAATCATCAGCAAGCAGTCAAATTATCATAAATAAAGCAACAGCTTTTACATGCTGTATATCAGTGCCCAAAATCACCAGCTAGCTAGCTATGTTCCATCTCTGTGTTTGTCAATGAAGCTAGCGAGTAGTCGCTAGCAGGCACATTGAGCAGGCAGGCGACGTTAGCTCAATCAACTATTCACTGGCAAGTGCTACGTTGCCGTTTTGTTTTACAACTTTTTTTACTATCTATTACCAGAGTGTGCGCCTGTCTGGCAATGTTTCATAGTGAATCATGTTGCAAAACTGCGGAACACAAGATGCTCACAAATGGGTTTTGAATTTTTGAGTATTGACAAGTGGCAGTTGGGGTGAAGTATAGAGTTTCATTCCAAAACTCTATATATCCATTTTTAGAAATGTTGGTAAATTAGCTTGTATTTTTTAAAGACATTTTGAAAGAGATTGGTATTTTTTCATTCTCTAATCATGGTATGGTGTTGTTCAATGACAGACATGAATTTGTTTAAAATATATTCCTTGTTTTCATTTCAGAGAGACGCAAAATGCTACATTTCCAACTCACTCTCAGAAATAAGTAGTACTGCTAGGTTTAAAAATAAATAATTCAGTACAGTAATGTGAGAATGTGTAAAACCTTTCAGTTCGTATCCAGAGCGTGCATCCATCTTAAGAAATCTAGCTAGCGTCCAACCTGGCAAAAAGCCAGTGAAAATGCAGAGCGCCCAATTAAAATAAATTACTATAAAAATCGAAATCTTATGTTACGAATCCCTTTTGGCCCGACAGTCTAGGGGGGTGGTAATGAGACCCGTAACATAACTCATTCAAATTATTATTGTGACAAAGTAAAAGTGTGAACGAAATAACCACGACAACAGAAATCTACCGTCAAACTCCAGGTTTATTTATAAACACACGGTAATGGGGGGAGCAGGAAAAGGGGCTGAGCTGGACCCAAGGAAAGAAACAATAAGTATTCAAAAACACCCCTAAGCTAGACTAGCCTACTTTAACAACAGCTAACTAACCAAAAATACAGTGGGTGGTCCGCCCAGTTCTAACTAGTGTATTTAACAAAGTATGCCCATGGGCGATTTGTCTTGGTTTCCCCCTTTTCCCACCAGCAACAAACAAACACCATAACCAAAAACAATACTCACAGGTGATGACAAAGTGCTATGAGGTGCTTAAACAAAAGAGAGGTTAAGACACAACGCAAGAGTGAAACACAGAGACCTACATACATGGCATTTACAGAGAGAATGAGCTCTAGAACAAACAAATGATGGGGTTTTTAAACCATGGGGAAGGAACTGTGATAGGTTAGGAAATAGGTGGTGTGTCTTCTGATTGATGATTGATTGTTGACTGATTGGGGAGTGATGATTTTCACCTGTGAGGGGAGAAGGAGAGAAAAGAAACACACACACAGGATACACACACACACACACAGGATAACTGTATCCGTAACATCTCATAAAATCACACATGTAAGATACCAAATTAAAACCTCAGTTGTTGTGAATCCAGCCAACATGTCAGATTTCAAAAAGGCTTTTTGGTGAAAGCAAACGATGCTGTTATCTGAGTATAGCACCTCCGTAAACAGAGAGAGAAAATCATATTTCAACCCTGCAGGCACCACACAAAACCCAGAAATAAAAATATAATTCATGCCTTTACCTTTGACGAGCTTCTTTTGTTGGCACTCCGATATGTCCCATAAACATCACAAATGATCCTTTTGTTTGATTAATTCCGTCGATATATATCCAAAATGTCCATTTATTTGGCGCATTTGATCCAGAAAAACACTGGTTCCAACTTGCGCAACGTGACTACAAAATATCTGAAAAGTTACCTGTAAACTTTGCCAAAATATTTCAAACAAACTACTTTTACGTAAATAATCATTAAAATTGAAGACGGGATGATCTGTGTTCAATACAGGAGGAAAACAAACTGTAGCTAGCTTTCTGGTCACACACCTCTAACAGTACACTTGAAGTGACCCTCGTTCTGAACAGGGCAACTTATTCATTACACAAAGGAAAAACCTCAACCAATTTCTAAAGACTGTTGACATCCAGTGGAAGCGGTAGGAACTGCAAGAAGGTCCCTTAGAAATCTGGATTCATGAAAACCCATTGAAAAGAGTGACCTCAAAAATATGGTTTGTCCTCTGGGTTTCGCCTGCTAAATAAGTTCTGTTATACTCACAGGTATGATTCAAACAGTTTTTAGAAACTTCAGAGTGTTTTCTATCCAAATCTACTAATAATATGCATATCTTAACTTCTGGGGATGAGTATCAGGCAGTTGAATTTGGGCATGCATTTCATCCGGACGTGAAAATACTGCACCCTGTCACCAAGAAGTTAATTAAGGTAGCTAGGTGAGGCAACCACATATCACTGTCAAATATATAGGATACAAACATTTCATTACAGCTAAACAACCCTTTTTGCAAAAAAAGAAACACATTTTCATACACATTTAAAATGTATTAATAAAAAATCTGAGAACTGTTGTCACGCCTTGGTCATTGTATTTTGTGTTTTTGTTATATGTTTGGGTAGGCCAGGGTGTGACATGGGTTTATATGTTGTTTTTGTATTGTATTGTTTGTATTATTTGGGATCGCGGCTGATTAGGGGTGTTGTTAGGCTTGGCTGCCTGAAGCGATTCTCAATCAGAGTCAGGTGCTTATCGTTGTCTCTGATTGGGAACCGTATTTAGGGAGCCATAGTTTCGCTTTGTATTTCGTGGGTGATTGTTCCTGTCCTTGTGTAGTTTCACCAGATAGGCTGTAATAGGTTCACGTTCCGTTTGTTGTTTTCGTCTGTCAGTTATTTCATGTACCGCATTTTCATTCATTAAAGTCATGAGTAACCAACACGCTGCATTTCGGTCCGACTCTCTTCTTTCAACAGATGAACGCCGTTACAACTTTAATATTTTAATCAATCAATAAAATTGTATTTGTCACATGCGGTGTAGACTAACAGTGAAATGTTTACTTATGGGCCCTTCCCAACAACTCAGAGAGAAAAATGTAGAAAAAAACATCACCTGAGGAATAAATTCACAAGGAGGAACGATAACTTTGCTATATGCACGGGGTACTAATACCGAGTTGATGTGCAGGGGTACGAGGTATTTGAAGTAGATAAAGTGCCTTCAGAAAGTATTCAGACCCCTTGACTTTCTCCACATTTTATTACATTACGGTCTTATTCTAAAATTAATTTTAAAATATATATAATTCCCCTTAATGACAAAGTTAAGACAGGTTTTTAAAGATTGTAGCAAATAATATAATTATTTTTAATCGGAATACCTTATTTACATACATTTTCAGACTCTTTGCTATGAGACTCAAAATTGAGCAAGACAACACAGGAGTGGCTTTAGGACAAGTCTCTGAATGTCCTTGAGTGGCCCAGCCAGAGCCCAGACTTGAACCCGATCGAACCTATCTGGAGAGACCTGAAAATAGCTGTGCAGCAACGCTCCCCATCCAACCTGACAGAGCTTGAGAGGATCTGCAGAGAGTAATGGGAGTAACCCCCCAAATACAGATGTACCAAGCATGTTGGGGCGGCAGGGTAGCCTAGTGGTTAGAGCGTTGGACTAGGAACCAGAAGGTTGCAAAGTTCAAAACCCCCAAGATGACAAGGTACAAATCTGTCGTTCTGCCCCCAAACAGGCAGTTAACCCACTGTTCCTAGGCTGTCATTGTAAATAAGAATTTGTTCTTAACTGACTTGCCTAGTTAAATAAAGATAAATAAATAAACCCCCAAGAAGACATGAGGCTGTAATCGCTGCTAATGGTGCTTCAACAAAGTACCGAGTAAAGGGTCTGAATACTTGCTTAAATGTGATTTTTTAGTTGTTTTTTTAAAAATTCATCTGTTTTTGCTTTGTCATAATGAGGGATTGTGTGTAGATTGATGAGGGGGAAAAATGTAATACATTTTAGAATAAGGCTGTAACGTAACAAATGTGGAAAAGGTCAAGAGGTCTGAATACTTTCCGAATGCACTGTATGTACATAGGGGTCAAATGTTTAGGCAACAGGAAAGATAAACTGTAGCAGCAACATATTTACACACACATGAAAGTACCCATAAGAAATAATTTCTGATAAAAAAACACAAATGCAAAAAATTGGTGGATGTATCATTTAGGGAAAAAAACAATTTGTTATATTATCCTTTTGCCCAAAACGATGGCAGACACGAGTGATCACTATCAAAGACATCAGCGCTGTGTAATTGGCATGTCAGTCTCACTGTCTGGAGGTTCCCTTCTTTAATTCTCCCTAGGTGTAACAATCCCATGTTAGTGGGCATGATTGTGTGACTTAATTAGCTATCACAGGCTCATTATCTATCATGGGTCCTTCGGGGGAAGGTGATAGATAATTAAGTAAAATAAATAGGGTTACGACACTAATGGAAAACCGTCTCAGCTATGTCATATAACAGCAGAAATTGAAATGTTTTTGTTTCCACCATAAGCAGCTGTGTTTTCAAGACCATGACTGCACTGTTTCATATTTTCACTTCCTCAGTCTTGTGTTCAGGTGGTGGTAGGAAGCGGTGCCTTCCTTCTCTTCAAAGCAAGTGTTCTCATGAGTAATACTCTCCTGCCTGCAGGAGACAACCTGCTGGCAATTTAATCTTCCAAAGCATGGTGGGGAGCGATGGAGAAAAAAAATAATTTGCTTCCGATGAAGAGGTTGCCTCCTCATCGGGGCGTTTCCTTCAGACGTAGCCCAAACTGTCATCAATCGTCTTCATTGCCTCTCGCTGATCAGGGTGTGAAGGCTGCTGAAAACCGTCTCACCCGGCAGTATTTATGAGACTCACAGGTAGGGGCGGACTGGCCATCTCCCATTTCGGAAAATGTCAGATGGGCTGATCTATTTTTAGCTCAGTTGGCCTAGGTTTGGGCAAAAGAAGTGTTTTTTTTTGCTCAAAATAATCATTATTTGGCTAATACTGGGGGACTCAAGGGAAAAAATCTACCTGTACTCAGTGGTAGACGTAACATAGTAAAAGTAAATCCGGGATACTTCAATTAGTATGGTATGTTACATTTTGTATAATATGTATTCATTTGTGGATGTGCATTATCCATTTTGAATGATATGTTAATAATTACAATTTGTTCAATATGTTACAAATTTGAAAATACAAAGGTATGTGGACACCCCTTCAAATTAGTGGGTTTGGATATTTCAGCCACACTTGTTGCTGACAGGTGTATAAAATCGAGCACACAGCCATCAATTTCCATAGACAAATATTGGCAGTGGAATGGCCCTACTGAAGAGCTCAGTGACATCCAACGTGACACTGTCATAGGATGCCAACTTTCCAACAAGTCCGTTTGTAAAATTTCTGCCTTGCTAGAGCTGCCTCTGTCAAATGTAAGTGGTGCGTCGAGATTGGTGTGGAAGAACTTGACTGGCCTGCACAGAGCCCTGACCTCAACCCCATCGAACACATTTGGGATGAATTGGAACGCCAACTGCGAGCCAGGCCTAATTTCCCAACATCAAGGCCCAATCTCACTAATGTTCTTGTGGCTGAATGGAAGCAGGTCTCTGCAGCAATGTTCCAACATCTAGTGGAAAGCCTTCCCAGAACGGTGGAGGCTACTATAGCAGCAAAGAGAGGACCAACTCCATAAAAATGCATGTCATTTTGAAATGAAGTGTTCAAAGAGCAGGTCTCCTCATTCTTTTGGTCATGTCGTGTATGTTATGAATTCCAATTTGTTGTGGCTAATGTTAGCTTGGTGGCTAACGCTAATGTTAGCTAGGTAACTAACGTTAGCTAGGCTAGGGGTTAGGAGTTAAGAATATTGCACTGGTCATACCCAAAGCCAACACTTCCTTTGGCCGCCTTTCCTTCCAGTTCTCTGCTGCCAATGACTGGAATGAATTGCAAAAATCTCTGAAGTTGGAGTCTTATATCTCCCTCTCTCACTTTAAGCATCAGCTGTCAGAGCAGCTTACCGATCACTGTACCTGTACACAGCCAATCTGTAAATAGCACACCCGACTACCTCATCCCCATATTATTACTTACCCTCTTGCTCTTTTGCACCCCAATATCTCTACCTGCACATCATCATCTGCACATCTATCCCTTCAGTATTAATGCTAAATTGTAATTATTTTTGCCTCTATGGCCTATTTACTGCCTTACCTCCCTACTCTTCTACATTTGCACACACTGTACATAGATTTTTTGATTTTTCTTCTATTTTGTGTTATTGACTGTACATTTGTTTATATTTAACTCTGTGTTGTTGTTTTTGTCGCACTGCATTGCTTTTTATCTTGGCCAGGTGACAGTTGTAAATGAGAACTTCTCAACTGGCCTTCCTGGTTAAGTAAAGGTGAAATATAGATATATTTTTTAAAGAATTGTATTAAGGTTAGTGTTGGGACTTATGTTAAAGGGTTAAGTTGAGGGGAAGGGTTAGGTAACATACTAAGTAGTTGCAAAGTATCTAAAAAGTAGTAAGTAGTTGCAAAATTGCTAAAATGATAAAGTTGTCCATGATGACATTCGCGTTATATACCCAACCATCCACCCTTTTTGCCTTAAGTAACCTTCTTTCTTATATAACCATTCTAAAAGTATAATTTCATATTAATTTGAGGCCCCCTGATTTACGTTTACTATGCTATGAGACCAGGCTGAAAAAATGGGCAGATGTGGGAGCCTCAAGAAAAAAAAGGGCTGGTGTGTTAGAAATGCCAGGGCTGATTTCTGGTCCAGCCCACAGGCCACAGCAGGGCTATCTAACTTTAAGATTGCATGTCCACAACTGCACTCCATTAGGAATTGAGTGCTCTGAGGTATAAGCGATATATATTGGGCATCTCAGGGTGTAGAGGACCCCAGTAAGTGGACATCACCTTAAATCTTCCGATTATGGTAGATAGGCCTACAGATTTCCTGTGGTATTATGATTGTTGCCTACATAACACACATTTAAACCCTGGAAAATATATTACTAAGGAGTGGTGGATAAGAAAATGTATGTCACCTATTCATTGGGGCCCCTTTGAATGTCACAATATTTGTGCCTACAAAATAACTATATCTTAGTATATAAAAAATAGTCATATATTTAAAGATGTACTGACTGTTGAGATTAGTTCACTCTTTGAATATGCATTCAATATGTATTCAATATTCCCTGTTTGTTTTTTTGACTCAAAACAATGTAAATGCGCCATATTTATCAGACAACACAAGTGCTGGGGAGTAGTGAACTACATGTAGTTCAACTATTATTTTAATTACATTATGCTGTAGGTTAGCTCAACTCCAGAGTGATCTGTTTTTGATATTTGTAGTCTATAACATTTCTGATTTAGATATGTTAATTTTTCCACAAAGTAGTTTGGAAGTGGTGAAATACACTTTCAAAGTAAACTACATGCTTTTAATGGTAGCTTTAGCATAGGTTAACTTCTTCCAGTGTGAAGTAATTGGTAGCTTGGTAAACTATATGTTCAGAGTAGCTTCCCTAACACTGGTTAACTCTAAACACCTTTTGATCATCTGGGAGAACCTTAAATGTCACAGTTTCCTTTCTGAACACTGGTTTAATAAACTGTTAGACTGCCCTGCCAACAGAAGCTACTCTACAGATCAGCTGGCCATGGCATGCTTGAAAACATTTATGCTACTGAGCACAATGAGAGGGGTTTACAGACAAAGAGGAATACACCGTCATCTGTATACTGTACACAATCTCAATACTTAAAGGATAATCAACGAGGGGCTATTGCGTTATGTGGTAAATAATGCATGACGTGGAAGGTGTGTTGTGCGTTGTTGCACTAACCTTCCGTGGAGTTGCATTATTTCCCACCGAACGCATAGAGCCCCGAGTTGATTATCTTGCTTATACCACACCTATAATTGAACACACTTATCGCTAGAAATGGGTTCAACATCCACTGAAGTAGCTAGAAAGTGTACTCAATGGCTACTGTAATTGCCTTGGTTACCAAAGAGAGACTTGCTATGTTAGCAAGTGGCAATAATGTAAAAATAGAACATGTAAGAATGAACTTCATAGCCGTTGGTTATTGCCATGCATTACAGATAAACAATGCCCTCTCTAGTCCAGAGTCTGTCGCTGTGCCATTGAGCAAAGGCACTTAACCCTCATTTACTCCAAGGGTGCCATACTACTGACACTGTAAAACACATTTCATTCACTGCACCTATCCGGTGTATGTGAAAATAAAACAGAAAAATAGAATGCCCTTCAAGCCAATTAGAAATAAATATTCAACAGTACCGTTGTATAATTAAAACTAATACTTAATTGTGCTTAAAGATCCAACCCTTTTTTAAATGTTCGCCTAAAATGACATACCCAAATCTAACTGCCTGTAGCTCAGGACCTGAAGCAAGAATATGCATATTCTTGATACCATTTGAAAGAAAACATTTGAAAGAAAACACTTGTGAAATGAATCTAACAGAATATAACACATTAGATCTGGTAAAAGATCATACAAAGAAAAAAACAGACATTTGTTTTGTATTTTTTGTACCATCATCTTTGAAATGCAAGAGAAAGGCCATAATGTTTTATTCCAGCCCAGCTGCAATTTCGATTTTGGCCACTAGATGGCAGGAGTGTATGTGCAAAGTTTTAGACTGATCCAATGAACCATTCTATTTCTGTTCAGACTGCCCAAATGTGCCTAATTGGTTTAACTGTTCAAGTTCATAATGGTACACTCTCCTCAAACAATAGCATGGTATTATTTCACTGTAATAGCTACTGTACATTGGACAGTGCAGTTAGATTAACAAGAATTTAAGCTTTCTGACAATATCAGATATGTCTATGTCCTGGGATATTTTCTTGTTACTTACAACCTCATGCTAATTGCATTAGCCTACATTCGCTCAACCGTGCCTCGGGGGACCCACTGATACTGTAGAGTTTTTTTAAACTGACTTCCCTGTATAATGTATAACCAGCAGTATACATCCATCATTACATGAAATAAAGACCACAGGATCCCCATACATACAGAGCAAAACATCATTCTCAACTCAAGAACAACATGAAAAGGAAAGTTACAAGAATTGATTTCAGAAAAAATGTTTCCTTTTTTATTTATTTTTCACTGCTAAAGAAAGAAAACCCCAGGCCTCACTACACTCTACATTCTCGTCGATCGAAATACTCAATGACAACTCAACAAAAAGAGTGAGAGTGATAGAGGATAACAGATCTTGTTTTCTACTTCATCCACACAAACATAGTTGTCTATAGCAGGTATTGCCAAACAGGGGTACGCGCAATGCTTATTTTTTGTTATGCAGGTGAATGAGGACCCAAAAGCGACTTGGCGAAAACAGAGTCTTTAATCCAGTAAAGGAAATATGCAATGCTCCTAGACAAATCGGAGCGGTAAATAAAGCATAAAAAACAATTCCACTCGTAATGACGAGAACAGACTGGAGACTCGATCATAAACTGGAGGTTGCCTCGGGAAGGCACTTGACCGTAGCAGACTCAGACACCTGCTCACCACGCAGCATCTGAGGGAAACACGACACGACAGGGCGATACAAAGACACAGCACGGTGAACAATATACAAGGATCCGACAGGACAGAAACGGAAAACAAGGGGAGAAATAGGGACTCTAATCAGGGGAAAAGATAGGGAACAGGTGTGGAAGACTAAATGATTGATTAGGGGAATAGGAACAGCTGGGAGCAGGAACAGAACGATAGAGAGAAGAGAGAGAGGGAGGGAGAGAGAAAAAGGGAACGAACCTAAAAAGACCAGCAGAGGAAAACGAACAGAAGGAAAAGCAAAATGACAAGACAATATAAGACAAAACATGACAGTACCCCCCCACTCACCGAGCGCCTCCTGGCGCACTCGAGGAGGAATCCTGGCGGCAACGGAGGAAATCATCAATCAGTGAACGGTCCAGCACGTCCCGAGACGGAACCCAACTCCTCTCCTCAGGACCGTAACCCTCCCAATCCACTAAGTATTGGTGACCCCGTCCCCGAGAACGCATGTCCATGATCCTACGTACCTTGTAAATAGGTGCGCTCTCGACAAGGACGGGAGGGGGGAGGGAAGACGAACTGGGGTGCGAAGAAAGGGCTTGACACAGGAGACATGGAAGACAGGATGGACGCGACGAAGATGTCGCGGAAGAAGCAGTCGCACAGCGACAGGATTGACGACCTGGGAGACACGAATCGGACCAATGAACCGCGGAGTCAACTTACGAGAAGCTGTCGTAAGAGGAAGGTTGCGAGTGGAAAGCCACACTCTCTGGCCGCAACAATACCTTGGACTCTTAATCCTACGTTTATTGGCGGCTCTCACAGTCTGTGCCCTGTAACGGCAAAGTGCAGACCTCACCCTCCTCCAAGTGCGCTCACAACGTTGGACAAACGCTTGAGCGGAGGGAACGCTGGACTCGGCAAGCTGGGATGAGAACAGAGGAGGCTGGTAACCCAGACTACTCTGAAACGGAGATAACCCGGTAGCAGACGAAGGAAGCGAGTTGTGAGCGTATTCTGCCCAGGGAAGCTGTTCTGCCCAAGACGCAGGGTTTCTGAAAGAAAGGCTGCGTAGTATGCGACCAATCGTCTGATTGGCCCTCTCTGCTTGACCGTTAGACTGGGGATGAAAACCGGAAGAGAGACTGACGGACGCACCAATCAAACGACAGAACTCCCTCCAAAACTGTGACGTGAATTGCGGGCCTCTGTCTGAAACGGCGTCTAACGGGAGGCCATGAATTCTGAACACATTCTCGATGATGATTTGTGCCGTCTCCTTAGCGGAAGGAAGTTTAGCGAGGGGAATGAAATGTGCCGCCTTAGAGAACCTATCGACAACCGTAAGAATCACAGTCTTCCCCGCAGACAAAGGCAGACCGGTAATGAAGTCAAGGGCGATGTGAGACCATGGTCGAGAAGGAATGGGAAGCGGTCTGAGACGACCGGCAGGAGGAGAGTTACCTGACTTAGTCTGCGCGCAGTCCGAACAAGCAGCCACGAAACGGCGCGTGTCACGCTCCTGAGTCGGCCACCAAAAGCGCTGGCGAATAGAAGCAAGAGTGCCTCGAACGCCGGGATGACCAGCTAACTTGGCAGAGTGAGCCCACTGAAGAACAGCCAGACGAGTAGAAACAGGAACGAAAAGAAGGTTACTAGGACAAGCGCGCGGCGACGCAGTGTGCGTGAGTGCTTGCTTAACCTGTCTTTCAATTCCCCAGACTGTCAACCCGACAACACGCCCATAAGGAAGAATCCCCTCGGGATCAGTAGAAGCCACAGAAGAACTAAAAAGACGGGATAAGGCATCAGGCTTGGTGTTCTTGCTACCCGGACGGTAAGAAATCACAAACTCGAAACGAGCGAAAAACAACGCCCAACGAGCTTGACGAGCATTAAGTCGTTTGGCAGAACGGATGTACTCAAGGTTCTTATGGTCTGTCCAAACGACAAAAGGAACGGTCGCCCCCTCCAACCACTGTCGCCATTCGCCTAGGGCTAAGCGGATGGCGAGCAGTTCGCGGTTACCCACATCATAGTTGCGTTCAGATGGCGACAGGCGATGAGAAAAATAAGCGCAAGGATGAACCTTATCGTCAGACTGGAAGCGCTGGGATAGAATGGCTCCCACGCCTACCTCTGAAGCGTCAACCTCGACAATGAATTGTCTAGTGACGTCAGGAGTAACGAGGATAGGAGCGGACGTAAAACGTTCTTTTAGAAGATCAAAAGCTCCCTGGGCGGAACCGGACCACTTAAAACACGTCTTGACAGAAGTAAGAGCTGTGAGAGGGGCAGCAACTTGACCGAAATTACGAATGAAACGCCGATAGAAATTAGCGAAACCTAGAAAGCGCTGCAACTCGACACGTGACCTTGGAACGGGCCACTCACTGACAGCTTGGACCTTAGCGGAATCCATCTGAATGCCTTCAGCGGAAATAATGGAACCGAGAAAAGTAACGGAGGAGACAGGAAAAGAGCACTTCTCAGCCTTCACGTAGAGACAATTCTCTAAAAGGCGCTGGAGAACACGTCGAACGTGCTGAACATGAATCTCGAGTGACGGTGAAAAAATCAGGATATCGTCAAGGTAGACAAAAACAAAGATGTTCAGCATGTCTCTCAGAACATCATTAACTAATGCCTGAAAAACAGCTGGCGCATTGGCGAGACCAAACGGCAGAACCCGGTACTCAAAATGCCCTAACGGAGTGTTAAACGCCGTTTTCCACTCGTCCCCCTCTCTGATGCGCACGAGATGGTAAGCGTTACGAAGGTCCAACTTAGTAAAGCACCTGGCTCCCTGCAGAATCTCGAAGGCTGATGACATAAGGGGAAGCGGATAACGATTCTTAACCGTTATGTCATTCAGCCCTCGATAATCACGCAGGGGCGCAGAGTACCGTCCTTTTTCTTAACAAAAAAACCCCGCCCCGGCCGGAGAGGAAGAAGGCACTATGGTACCGGCGTCAAGAGACACAGACAAATAATCCTCGAGAGCCTTACGTTCGGGAGCCGACAGAGAGTATAGTCTACCCCGAGGAGGAGTGGTCCCCGGAAGGAGATCAATACTACAATCATACGACCGGTGAGGAGGAAGGGAGTTGGCTCGGGACCGACTGAAGACCGTGCGCAGATCATGATATTCCTCCGGCACTCCTGTCAAATCGCCAGGTTCCTCCTGAGAAGTGGGGACAGAAGAAACGGGAGGGATGGCAGACATTAAACACTTCACATGACAAGAAACGTTCCAGGATAGGATAGAATTACTAGACCAATTAATAGAATGATTATGACATACTAGCCAGGGATGACCCAAAACAACAGGTGTAAAAGGTGAACGAAAAATCAAAAAAGAAATAGTCTCACTGTGGTTACCAGATACTGTGAGGGTTAAAGGTAGTGTCTCAAATCTGATACTGGGAAGATGACTACCATCTAATGCGAACATGGGCGTAGGCTTGTCTAACTGTCTGAAAGGAATGTCATGTTTCCGAGCCCATGCTTCGTCCATGAAACAACCCTCAGCCCCAGAGTCTATCAAGGCACTGCATGTAGCACCCGAACCGGTCCAGCGTAGATGGACCGACATAGTAGTACAGGATCTAGATGGAGAGACCTGAGTAGTAGCGCTCACCAGTAGCCCTCCGCTTACTGATGAGCTCTGGCTTTTACTGGACATGAATTGACAAAATGTCCAGCAAGTCCGCAATAGAGGCACAGGCGGTTGGTGATCCTCCGTTCCCTCTCCTTAGTCGAGATGTGAATACCTCCCAGCTGCATGGGCTCAGTCTCTGAGCCAGAGGAGGGAGATGGTTGCGATGCGGAGCAGGGAAACACCGTTGACGCGAGCTCTCTTCCACGAGCTTGGTGACGAAGATCTACCCGTCGTTCTATGCGGATGGCGAGAGCAATCAAAGAGTCCACACTGGAAGGAACCTCCCGGGAGAGAATCTCATCTTTGACCACTGCGTGGAGTCCCTCCAGAAAACGAGCGAGCAGCGCCGGCTCGTTCCAGTCACTAGAGGCAGCAAGAGTGCGAAACTCTATAGAGTAATCCGTTATGGATCGATCACCTTGGCATAGGGAAGCCAGGGCCCTAGAAGCCTCCCTACCAAAAACTGAACGGTCAAAAACCCGAATCATCTCCTCTTTAAAGTTCTGGTAATTGTTAGAACAATCCGCCCTTGCCTCCCAGATAGCTGTGCCCCACTCTCGAGCCCGGCCAGTAAGGAGTGATATGACGTAAGCAACCCGAGCTCTCTCTCTAGAGTATGTGTTGGGTTGGAGAGAGAACACAATATCACACTGGGTGAGAAAGGAGCGGCACTCCGTGGGCTGCCCGGAGTAACAAGGTGGGTTATTAACCCTAGGTTCCGGAGGCTCGGCAGACCAGGAAGTAACAGGTGGCACGAGACGAAGACTCTGGAACTGTCCAGAGAGGTCGGAAACCTGAGCGGCCAGGTTCTCCACGGCATGACGAGCAGCAGACAATTCCTGCTCGTGTCTGCCGAGCATGGCTCCTTGGATCTCGAGGGCAGTTTTACGAGCGTCTGTAGTCGCTGGGTCCATTCTTTGGTCGGATCCTTCTGTTATGCAGGTGAATGAGGACCCAAAAGCGACTTGGCGAAAACAGAGTCTTTAATCCAGTAAAGGAAATATGCAATGCTCCTAGACAAATCGGAGCGGTAAATAAAGCATAAAAAACAATTCCACTCGTAATGACGAGAACAGACTGGAGACTCGATCATAAACTGGAGGTTGCCTCGGGAAGGCACTTGACCGTAGCAGACTCAGACACCTGCTCACCACGCAGCATCTGAGGGAAACACGACACGACAGGGCGATACAAAGACACAGCACGGTGAACAATATAAAAGGATCCGACAGGACAGAAACGGAAAACAAGGGGAGAAATAGGGACTCTAATCAGGGGAAAAGATAGGGAACAGGTGTGGAAGACTAAATGATTGATTAGGGGAATAGGAACAGCTGGGAGCAGGAACGGAACGATAGAGAGAAGAGAGAGAGGGAGGGAGAGAGAAAAAAGGGAACGAACCTAAAAAGACCAGCAGAGGGAAAACGAACAGAAGGAAAAGCAAAATGACAAGACAATATAAGACAAAACATGACATTTTTTTTCATATTTTCAAACAGTCCATTTATATTTTCCAACGGGGCTATACATTTGGGTGAGGTTTTTTTCTCATTTGAGTAGCCTTGTTTCACTGCCAAAAATGTCATTAAACCATCTAGTGTTTAGCGATATAGCAACACAATGTCAATTACAGGTAGCCTAGTCAAATAATTTTTATCCAATCACATTAACCGTTACTCTCTGCCGGAAATTCCACTAACGGTGTCACGCCCTGATCTGTTTCACCTGTCCTTGTGATTGTCTCCACTCCCTCCAGGTGTCGCTTATTTTCCCCAGTGTATTTATCCCTGTGTTTCCTGTCTCTCTGTACCAGTTCGTTTTGTATGTTTCCAAGTCAACCAGAGGTGTTCCCGTTCTTCTGCTTTTTGCATTCTCCTTTTTCTAGTTCTCCCGGTTTGACCCTTGCCTGTTTCTGGACTTTGTACCCGCCTACCTGACCATTCTGTCTGCCTTGACCTGTCTGCCACTCCGTACCTCCTGGACTCTGATCTGGTTTTGACTTTTTTGCTTGTCCATGACCATTCTCTTGCCTACCCCTTTGGATTAATAAACATTGTAAGACCTCAACCATCTGCCTCCTGTGTCTGCATTTGGGTCTCACCTTGTACCTTGATAAATGGTCCGTATGTAGCCAAAAGTAGCTGCTGCTGCTGATGTTGATATCTGTACTTATGGCGCAAAAGCCATGACCATGTAACGCCTTTACAACATACAGAAGTGCACTGGTTATCAATGGGCAAAGTATTGACACATTTTTTAAAAATGAGAGACGAGCTTAAAGTTTTCTTTACTGACAATCATTTTCACTTGCCTGACCGCTTGCATGATGACTAGTTTCTCACACGACTGGCCTATCCGGGAGATGTTTTTTCTCGCCTGAATGGTCTGAATCTAAGATTACAGGGACTCTCTGCAACTATCTTCAATGTGCGGGACAAAATTGAGGCTATGATTAAGAAGTTGGAAATCTTCTCTGTCTGCATCATCAAGGACAACACACAGTTATTTCCATCAGTGTAGGAGGATTTTTTGTGTGCAAATTAACTCGAGTTTTACGGACAATGTCAAATGTGATATAACGCAGTACCTGAGTGAGTTGGGTGCGCAATTACGCAGGTACCCTCCCGAAACGAATGGCACAAACAACTGGATTCGTTATCCATTTCAC
Organism: Oncorhynchus gorbuscha; assembly: GCF_021184085.1. NCBI lineage: Eukaryota > Metazoa > Chordata > Actinopteri > Salmoniformes > Salmonidae > Oncorhynchus > Oncorhynchus gorbuscha. Next base: position 37,405,049 of record NC_060189.1, on the reverse strand, counting down.
GCCCTTTCTCCAGTCCACTTACCGATATCTGAACAAGAGAGCCTCATCGAAATTGCAACACATGGTTCTGTGAAAATTTAATTTAATCAGAAGCCACTGCCAGATTTCTGGATTGGGCTGTGCTCAGAGTATCCTGCCTTGGCAAATTTCACTGTTAAGACACTGATGCCCTTTGCAACCACGCACCTATGTGAGAGTGGATTCTCGGCCCTCACTAGCAGGAAAACTAAATGCAGGCACAGACTGTGTGTGGAAAATGATTTAAGACAGAGACTCTCTCCAATACAACCGAACATTGCAGAGTTATGTGCATCCTTTCAAGCACACCCTTCTCATTAATCTGTGGTGAGTTATTCACAATTGTTGATGAACAAATGAGGTTCTATATGTAAGATGGTTAAATAAAGAGAAAAATTATTGATTATTATTATATTATCATTTGTGCCCAGGACCTATAAGAGCTCTTTGTCACTTTCCACGAGCCGGGTTGTGACAAAAACTGACACTCATTCTCATGTTTAATAACTGTATCGTATAGTGTTGGTGTTGCAGGCTTACAAGGATGGCAAACAACAACAATTTGAGAGTATGCTGACCCTGGTGCTAGAGGGGGTACGAAGCTGGAGGTTGAATGTTTGAAGGGGTATGGGACTATAAAACGTTTTGGAACCACTGGCCTATAGCATCCAAACAGCAGCTCAGACATACTGTACCTAGCATTCCAGGGAGTCCACAACAAAAAATACTGACTAAAGTAACAGAAAGAGAGAAAACCTTCTCAGCACCAAGTTATTTGTAATTTGTCACTTCAAGTTATTATTTCATTCATCCTTTCATTACATGTTTTGTAGGTCACACAGTTGCCTCTTCAGTCTGTTTCTAGCATGACAACACGGTTTTTAGGCCTATGACTGCATTATTTATGTAGTTTATTATGGATTGTTTGGTTACTTCCCACTCCTGTACACCTCAGCCTTGGAGCCCTGGTTGTACCCCTGCTTACACCTCACCCGTGGAGCCCTGGTTGTACACATGCTTACACCTCATCCTTGGAGCCCTGGTTGTTTCCCCTGCTTACACCGCATCTTTGTAGCCCTGGTTGTTCCCCTGCTTACACCTCATCTTTGGAGCCCTGGTTGTTCCCCTGCTTACACCTCATCTTTGGAGCCCTGGTTGTACCCCTGCTTACACCTCATCCATGGAGCCCTGGTTTTACCCTTGCTTACACCTCGTCCTTGGAGCCCTGGTTGTTCCCCTGCTTACACCTCATCCTTGGAGCCCTGGTTGTGCCCCTGCTTATACCTCAGCTTTGGAGCCCTGGTTTTAGCCCTGCTTACACCTCGTCCTTGGAGCCCTGGTTGTACACCTGCTTACACGTCATCCTTGGAACCCTGATTGTTCCCCTGCTTACACCTCATCCTTGGAGCCCTGGTTGTTCCCCTGCTTACACCTCATCCTTGGAGCCCTGGTTGTTCCCCTGCTTACACCTCAGCCTTGGAGCCCTGGTTGTACCCCTGCTTACACCTCATCCATGGAGCCCTGGTTGTTCCCCTGCTTACACCTCATCTTTGGAGCCGTGGTTGTTCCCCAGCTTACACCTCATCCTTGGAGCCCTGGTTGTTCCCCTGCTTACACCTCATCCTTGCAGCCCTGGTTGTTCCCCTGCTTACACCTCATCTTTGGAGCCCTGGCTGTTCCCCTGCTTAAACCTCATCTTTGGAGCCCTGGTTGTTCCCCTGCTTACACCTCATCTTTGGAGCCCTGGTTGTACCCCTGCTTACACCTCATCCTTGGAGCCCTGGTTGTACACCTGCTTACACCTCACCCTTGGAGCCCTGGTTGTTCCCCTGCTTACACCTCAGCTTTGCAGCCCTGGTTGTTCCCCTGCTTACACCTCAGCTTTGCAGCCCTAGTTTTACCCCTGCTTACACCTCGTCATTGGAGCACTGGTTGTACACCTGCTTACACCTCATCCTTGGAACCCTGATTGTTCCCCTGCTTACACCTCATCCTTGGAGCCCTGGTTGTTCCCCTGCTTACACCTCAGCTTTGGAGCCCTGGTTGTTCCCCTGCTCACCATGAATCCCTGTGGCGTGGCTCCTCTAGGTGATAAGTTAAGCCCCTCCTCCTCTTTAATCGCCATGTTAATAACATTTATTTTCAGTGGTTTTTCCTCTGAACGCCATGCAACATTACCACTGAGCTGAGTGATGCTACTTGTCGAAAGGTTCATTAACCACACATTAATATGTTTTGCATCTGCTAATATCATTTTTCACTTTTGCCCCCAAACGATTAAATTCCAGATAAATCACAGAGAGTGTATTATACTGCCTCACTGTAATTTATATAATTTTCCCATAATCATAATTCATGCTGTCACCATAATTTGTTAACTATGTTTAATCATATGCTAAATTGATCCCTGGATAAGTAATGTTTCATGAAAATCCCCCCTAACTGCTGGTCTGCTGTTCCATTCATTAATGTGGCTTGCAAAAGCAGCCACACATAAAAAATTGTAGAACTTATTTCTGACATAGTTATTATTCTATACAACGCTACTCCTCTTACACCATTTGAACTAAAAACGCCATTCAGACTTCAAAACCTGCAGACAGGTTAGAATAGTGTGCTTGCATATAACATTTTGATATTATTTTTTACTTTTTAAACTATTAAACTTTTATTAAACTAATTAAACTGTCCACTTTAATGGTATTTTTTCAATGTTCAAAAGATTCCATTGATACAATGTAACTTTTGACACAAATCAGTTACTGTGACCACTTTCCCAACAACTTAGGCAAAATGTTATAAGGAAAGAGTTCATGGTCTAATTCTCTGCTAATACAATCTGGAATCAGAACATAATTATTGTGTACCGATCAAATGTTAAAGCTGTTTTAGCTTTTTAGTAACTTTTTTTACCACTTTCCCAAGTTAGACAAAACATTAGAGGGTAAGACCTCTTTGTCTGGAAACATAATTTTCTGCTACCAATCAAAAGTAATGGCTGTTTGTCTGAGTTTAGAGTGACGAAAAATAGCTAGCTAGGGCCAGCTAACAGCTCTCTCATGTCTCATCACTGATCAGCCCAAATAGAGCCGTTTTTATGAATATTCACAAACCTTATAGGGTATGACTTCTTGGTCTACATTTACATTTAAGTCATTTAGCAGACGCTCTTATCCAGAGCGACTTACAAATTGGTGCATTCACCTTATGACATCGAGTGGAACAGTCACTTTAAAATAGTGCATCTAAATCTTAAAGGGGGGGGGGGGGGGGGGTGAGAGGGATACTTATCCTATCCTAGGTATTCCTTAAAGAGGTGGGGTTTCAGGTGTCTCCGGAAGGTGGTGATTTACTCCGCTGTCCTGGCGTCGTGAGGGAGTTTGTTCCACCATTGGGGGGGCCAGAGCAGCGAACAGTTTTGACTGGGCTGAGCGGGATCTGTACTTCCTCAGTGGTAGGGAGGTGAGCAGGCCAGAGGTGGATGAACGCAGTGCCCTTGTTTGGGTGTAGGGCCTGATCAGAGCCTGGAGGTACTGAGGTGCCGTTCCCCTCACAGCTCCGTAGGCAAGCACCTCTCTGCTATTTATGGATGTGTCACTGCAACCTTAAAGGTCCTCAATGATGTCACCATTGCGTTTGATTCTAAGCAATGTTGTGCTGCTATTTGTATTTACTTGGCCAAGGCTTTTGATACGATATATTATTCCATTCTTGTGGGCTGGCTAAGGAATATTGATGTCTCTGAAGGGTCTTTGGCCTGGTTTGCTAACTACCTCTCTCAAAGAGTACAGTGTATAAAGTCAGAACATCTGCTGTCTCAGCCACTGCTTGTCACCAAGGGAGTACCCCAAGGCTCGATCCTAGGCCCCACGCTTTACTTAATTTACATCAACAACATATCTCAGGCAGTAGGAAGACGTTACAGTCTTATACTCAGCTGGCCCCCTCCCTGGATTTTTTGTTAAATGCTCCACAACAAAGCTTTCTTCGTGTCCAACAAGCTTGCTCTTCCCTGAATCTTGTTCTGAACATCACCATAACAAAGGTCATGTGGTTTGATAAGAAGAATGCCCCTCTCCCCACAGGTGTGATTACTACCTCTGAGGGTTTAGAGATTGAGGTAGTCACCTCATACACGTACTTGGGAGTATGGCTAGACAGTACACTGTCCTTCTCTCAGCACATATCAAAGCTGTAAGCTAAAGTTAAATCTAGTATTGGTTTCCTCTATTGTAATCGCTCCTCTTTCACCCCAGCTGCCAAACTAACCCTGATTCAGATGACCATGCTAACCATGCTAGATCACGGAGACGTCATTTCTAGATTGGCAGGTCAGGATGCTGTCGAGTGGCTAGATATGTTCACCATTTGGAAATCAGATTTGCCACCAATGCTCCTTATAGGACACATCACTGCACTCTATACTCCTCTGTAAACTGGTCATTTCTGTATACCCGTCACAAGACCCCCTGGTTGATGCTTATTTATAATACACTCTTAGGCCTCAATCCCCCTATCTGAGATATTTACTGCAGCCCTCATCCTCCACATACAATGCCCGTTATTCAAGTCACATTCTGTTAAAGGTCCCCAAGCACACACATCCCTGGGTTGCTCGTGTCTTCAGTTCGCTGCAGCTAGTGACTGAAACGAGCTGCAACACTCAAACTAATCTCTTCATTCAAAGACTCAATCATGGTATTGTTGTCTCTACCTTCTTGCCCTTTGTGCTGTTGTCTGTGCCCAATAACATTTGTACCATATTTTGTGCTGCTACCATATTATGCTGCTGCCATGCTGTGTTGTTATCTCATGGCTATCTTTTTGTAGTGTTGTGTTGTCTCTCTTGTCATGATGTGTGTTTTGTCCTATGTTTTTTATTTTTTTATTTGTAATCTCAACCCCTGTCCCCGCAGGAGGCCTTTTGCCTTTCTGTAGGCCATCATTGTAAATAATAATTTGTTTAAAACTGACTTGCCTACTTAAATAAAGGTGAAATAAATAAATAAATAAAAATACATTTAAATCTTGACTCAGAACATAATTATCTTCTACCAATCAAACGTTACTGCTGTTTGTCAGAGTTTAGTGCACGTGTCAAACTCATTGCATGGTGGGTTGAGTGTTTGCAGGTTTTTCGCTTCTCCCTTGTACTTGATTGATGATTTAAGGTCACTAGTTAGTAAAGAACTCCTTTCACCTGGTTTTGTAGGTCTTAATTGAACAGAAACCCCCATAACCAGCAGACCGTAGGTGCTCCATGGAAAGAGTTTGACACCCCTGGTTTAGAGTGATGAAAAGTAGCTAGCTAACGGCAGCTAACAGTTCTCTCATGTTTCGTAATTGAGCAGCGCAAACAGAGCTATTGCTACGGATGCCAGTGCATTTCAATGGTAAAAAAAGGTCCGTAGACTAGAATGGTAAGACAATAAAAACATTATAGACCTATCTTCTCTTTCACCATTTAAGCTATCAACTCCAAACCAACTCTGAGATGTTCAAACTGACCCTACTTAGATCTAGTGTTAAACATTTTTCATATTATATAAACTTTTTGAACTATAACCATTGAAAATGTGCATTAATTAACATGGGTTTGAATGAGAACCATAGGATTACAGAAGTAGCTATTTAAAATGGTCCTTCTCCTTGTCCAGTTATGCTACAAGGCCACATTTAAAACATTCAGGCTATCTGAACTTCAAATAAGTTAGAAACTTTTTTTAAACTATGACTATCAAAATTTGCATAAATAATAAAAGAACTCACCAACAGTTTCTCTTAAACCGTTCAAGCTAGAAACACCAAACCGACTTTCATATATTCAGGCTATCCTATCCACTGCCACAAATATACAGTTGAAGTCGGACGTTTAAATACAACTTGGCCAAGTACATTTAAACTTAGTTTTTCACAATTCCTGACATTTAATCCTAGCAAAAATTCCCTGCCATAGGTCAGTTAGGATGACCACTTTATTTTAAGAATATAACATGTCAGAATAATAGTAGAGAGAATGATTTATTTCAGCTTTCATCACAATCAGAAGTTTACATACACTCAATTAGTATTAGCAATGCCTTTACATTGTTTAAATTGGGTCAAACATTTTGGGTAGCCTTCCACAAGCTTCCCACAATACGTTTGGTGAATTTTTAGCCCATTCCTCCTGACAGAGCTGGTGTAACTGAGTCAAGTTGGTAGGCCTCCATGCTGGCACATGCTTTTTCAGTTCTGCCCACAAATTTTATATGGGAAATGTTCTATAGGATTGAGGTCAGGGCTTTGTGTTGGAAACTCCTATACCTTGACTTTGTTGTCCTTAAGCCATTTGGCCACAACTTTGGAAGAATACTTGGGGTCATTGTCCATTTGGAAGACCCATTTGCGACCAAGCTTTAACTTCCTGACTGGGGGACCAAAGCGCAGCATGGTGTGAATACATTCTTCTTTATTAAATGAAGAACAAGAAGAACACTTAAACAAAAACAACAAAACAATTAAGACGACCGTGACCGCTATATAAACAATGTGAAAACGTATAACATAGACAATAACCCACGAAATAGCCAAAGAAGATGGCTGCCTAAATATGGTTCCCAATCAGAGACAACGATAAACACCTGCCTCTAATTGAGAACCAATCTAGGCAATCATAAACCTACATGAACACCTAGATGAAAACAATCCCATAAATCTACAAAACCCCTAGACAGTGAAAAAACACCCTAGATGAGACAAAAACACACATATCACCCATGTCACACCCTGACCTAACCAAAATAATAAAGAAAAGAAAGAATACTAAGATCAGGGCGTGACAGATGTCTTGAGATGTTGCTTCAATATGTCCACGTAATTTTCCTCCCTCTCATGATGTCATCTATTTTGTGAAGTCCACCAGTCCCTCATGCAGCAAATCACCCCCACAACATGATGCTGCCACCCCCTGTGCTTCACGGTTGGGATGGTCTTCTTCGGCTTGCAAGCCTCCCTCTTTATGGCCAAACATTTCTATTTTTGTTTCATCAGGCCAGCGGACATTTTTCCAAAAAGTACGATCTTTGTTCCCATGTGCAGTTGCAAACAGTAATCTGGCTTCTTTATGGCAGTTTTGGAGCTGTGGCTTCTTCTTGCTGAGCGGCCTTTCAGGTTGTAACGATATACGACTCGTTTTACTTTGGATATGATACTTTGTATCTGTTTCCTCCAGCATCTTCACAATGTCCTTTGCTGTTGTTCTTGGATTGATTTGCACTTTTCGCACCAAGGAGAGAGAACGCATCTCCTCCCTGAGCGGTATGACGGCTGCGTGGTCCCATGGTGTTTATACTTGCATGCTATTCTTTGTACAGATGAACGTGGTACCTTCAGTTGTTTGTAAATTCTGAGTTCTGGGCTGATTCCTTTTGATTTTCCCATGATGTCAAGCAAAGAGGCACTGAGTTTGAAGGTAGGCATTGAAATACATCCACAGGTACACCTCCAATTGACTCAAAAGATGTCAATTAGCCTATCGGAAGCTTCTAAAGCCATGACATCATTTTCGGGAATTTTCCAAGCTGTTTAAAGGCACAGTCAACTTAGTGTATGTAAACTTCTGACCCACTGGAATTGTGATACAGTGAAATAATCTGTCTGTAAACAGTTGTTGGAAAAATGAATTGTGTCATGCACAAAGTAGATGTCCTAACCGACTTGCCAAAACGATGGTTTGTGTGGAGTGGTTGAAAAAACTACTTTTAATGACTCCAACCTAAGTGTATGTAAACTTCCGCCTTCAACTGTATGTTTATAGAGCTAAAGCAAGTCACAGTATTTTTCTTAATGGAAATGTTGTTAGTCGTCAGCGGGAAAGGGAAGGGGAAACAGAGTAGGGTATTCACACATGTATTCAACTAAGTCATGTTGTTCCTCATCAATAATTATCTTTGCCTTGTGTTGAGTACCTGACAGGAAAACAGATAGAAGTTAGTTTATTCAGAAAGAGGGTGTGTGGAGGCTGAAGCATTTCTCATGAGCCCATTTCAGTTTCTCTCTCCCCTTAGTCTACAAATGTTCTATATGTACTGTCTGGCATTTACTTATTTTGTTCATTCTTCTTTTTCTTTTTCTCTCTCTTTTTCTCTTTCTTTTTCATGTGCAAAAATAGCAATGACTATGTGACAGAGTTAACGAAAGATGTGCATACCATTGTGCAAGCTGAAACCTCTCAGGCACTGAGGGTTTTCCTTTTTACTCCTTCACTCTCATTCCTCTTTCAACACCCCACGCATTCTCCCTCTCCCTTTATCAGTTTCAAAACATACAACAATTAATTAGTCCCAAAAGACTCGTACAAGTCAGAGAGAGTTGAATCACCGCTGGTCTTGTTGGCGAAACAAGAATTCTGCTCATTGCAGATCTTAAGACGCACCTCTTGCTCCTCTCCTCTTGCCGGGCCTCTCTGCCCTCTGAAGTGTTGTCTGTCCCTGGGAAGCAGGGCTGAGGGAATGCATTCCAAATGGCACCCTATTCCCTTTATAGTGCACTGTTTAAGAAATAAGGTGCCATTTGGGACACAGACAAGGTCTGCCCTGTCTGTGATCATAATAGCACTGTGGACAAGAGACTGGTGCCAGTTTCCTGTACCCTGCCTTCACTACATTCTTCGACCTATGCTTATCACCCCAAGCACCTTTACAAAAGTGTGGACCTAAAGTCAACCTTTTCACATGGCAGGCCTAGAATGAACCCTGAGCAGTCAGGCAGGACTCCATGGCTGCAACTCTAATGGCATCCTATATTCCCTATGTAGCACATTAATTTTGACCAGAGTCCTATGAGTAGTTCACTATATAGAGAATAGCCATTTGGGACACAGCGAATAACACCAGATCCCTCAGGAAAATATCCCCACCGCCCAACCAGCCAGCAAGTGGGTTATTTATTTACTATGTACCTTCAATAATCTATACATTCAATATTATGTATACATTTGCAACTGACTTTTTTTATTTTGGTGGATATAAAATGCAGACTAGTAAAATAGGAGTAGCTTTTCTCCTGCTTAGTTGTTGGCTGCTGTATGCTCTCTCTCTGCGAGTTTTATTTCTCTCATTCTTTTTTTCCTCACCGGGGAAAAAGGGAAAACCATTTTGTAGAACTCCTTTCAACACCATACGCTGCTTCCACTCTAGGCTTAAGTTGAGCTCACCCTGAAACATGTAGTCATTTTCCATGTTTCTTTATGAGAGATGTGAAACAATATGCTGAGCTTCCTGAATTTGACAGGGTCCGGAGGGCTTTAAGTTAGGGACAGTATGTTCATATGCACTGAAGTGGACAAAAATGTACACATTATGAAACGGTGTATGGAGTTTGAATGAAGCCTCTCTCCAGCACTAATACAGCCATATTGTACAGTGTTTTGTGTCATTGAATGTTTAGACATGCAAAAAATATTTTTGATTTATTTTTTGCCGCATACCAATTCAGTGGATAAGAGCATTACTTTTCTGAGAATCATGAATAGGAATACGAGTTAACTACCCAAAAGAGCAATATAACAGAAGAGAATACAATAACAACAAGACAGACAGAATATAAACAATGCAAAAAATATGTATATATATATTATTTTATTTTGTACAAATTATCCTTCCTCTTGCTCGGGTACTCAAAACCCACTGGTCATTGTTCCCGAAATACCCTTTGTCGGTCGACCCTGTGTTGTCTCTGCTTGGCCAGAAAAAAAACGTAGTCAGGAATGTGATTGTGGGTGAAGAGTTTAGACCGCCTGGAAGTGGTTTGTCTGGACAGCCATCACAAACAACATCAGATAACTATGTCTGAAGCAATGAGCAGGACCCAGACAACCAGGGCCTGATACCCCTTCCATACAGGAACAGCTGATACCCCCACCACTGGGCTCGGAGCTGAGAGTAGAGGAGCTGGGGATGCCTGGGACCAGACAGCTCTTGACGTGTTAGTCTCTGTCAGCACCAGGCTCCAGACAGGCCTGTTGCACATAGAGGCCTAGCTATGACGAGCAGAGCCGTCAGCCCCTGTGACTAGTCTCCTTGTCGTCTAGGTGCCTTTGATCTGACCGACGAAGGAGATGATTGTCAGTTTCAGGACTAGAACATACCACAGCTGATCACCAGACAAAAGAGAGGAGGGAAAGGGGCTTTGGGGACTATTTGCACTATTTAACTAGCTAGTAGCTTGTACCTTTGCTCGATGCAATGATCAAGGTGGTGAATGGTGACTGACATTGAAATTCAGTCTGGGCACAATTTCTGCCTTCAATGAGCGTGAAGACTAATCCTGTATTCACTGGATTTATTGGAAATCACCAAATAACAGCTATCTGAAATAGAATAATACGGCATACAATAGTGAGGTCTTTCTATTATTATTTTGTGCCTAAATATGACATTATTCTTGAATCCTTCCCCTGAGCATATTGCCCTCTGAGGACTCTGAATTCCCATGTTGCCCTCTGAATTCATGTTGTATATTGCCCTCTGAATTCCCATGTTACAAATTATGGAAGTTGCTGATGAGACATAATTGAATCAGCATTGTAAGCAGCATTGTGTGACCAATCAATCCTTACTCCATACACAATCATAATCTGTGTCATACAACATGCACCATAATGTTCAATGAAAAATAGGTAACAGATGAAAGTGTTTACAATAACCTATCCTTGGATAATATGAAAAAGAAGATCCAGAAGCCGTTTTGAAGGTCTTGGTAGATATGATTATAGGTAGACTGTTAAAATATTTTACATGCAGTCAAATATTTTGTCAAAGGTTTTAGTGTAATGGCTTCCACATTCACAATGGCCTTGGCTGCTGAAACAATTTCAACCGAAGACTGAAATCAAGTTGAGGAACACCAAATGTTTTATATTCGAGCAATTTGCTGATTTAGCCCAGAGGGATGATATATTTCCTGCACTGTGGAGAAATAATAAATGGTAGGAATGTATCTGAGACACAGTTCAAGAAACCAAGAATGCATATACAAAAACACAACTAAAATAAAACACAGGCCGTGATGAAATTATTGGATAGGTTTAAGGCTCCTATCAGTGTCAAATAAGCTCTTTCACAAAACAAACTTTCTATAGACAATACTTTTTATGTGTATGAATCATTATGAAAACATCTCAGAACATTTTTCAGTGGTGGTCCTGACACCATTTTTCAGTCTGTGGTCCTGACACCATTTTTCAGTCTGTGGTCCTGACACCATTTTTCAGTCTGTGGTCCTGACACCATTTTTCAGTGGTGGTCCTGACACCATTTTTCAGTCTGTGGTCCTGACACCATGTTATTCCGGGGACATAAAGTCTTTATGAGTGTGCTTAAAAAAAAACTGTTAAGACATTAACTCACCCCACATGATTCAGACCTGAGGAGGTTATACTGTAATCACACCCCTGCCTTCTCCTTCCCACAAATTATACCTTTAGCAAACATAAAGCTGTCCCACATTCGATTTTTCTCAGTTAACATCAATGAAAGATTCGGGACTTGAATTCCTGACGATATATCTGTATAGTATATTCAATCACTGAGAATAATACCAGGTTGCACTTTATAATAATTCCACGTAATAGAGAATTTATAATGGATTAGTAAATCGTTTATTCATTATTTAGTAATCATTACTCCCACATTTGTAAATGTTAGCAACCTAGTTGTTCACACATTTATAAACAACTTTCAAAGTAATGAATAATGATTCATGAGATCATTCATAAGGTGTTTAATATTGGTCTTTATAAACCATTTACTAATCATTACTTAAGTATTTTTACATGGCCTAATCTAATGTGTGGTCTATTTATACTTTATAAATACTTTATGTTTTGAGTGACCAGTGTAATTTGATGGTCCTTTAAGGCCCAGTGCTGTCAAAAATTTGATTTTCCTGTGTTTTATATATTTCCACAATATGAGGTTGGAACAATATTGTGACAATTATAAAATGCCCTCTTCGTGCTGTTGCAAAAGACCACTTGAAATGTATACCTGTTTTGGTGGGAGGGAGTTTTGGCCTTCCATGGTGGCATCACCATGCAGTAAATTCATTTTTAGCACTAAAATGCTAACATAAGCTTTTCATGGTAGTGACTTTTTTACCAAAACTAAAGTGTGGATTGCAGTCACTCCTTAGAGCAGTCTAATCTCAGTTAACACAGAGCTAAAATCTTGCATCATTTGGTCAGCTGTGTGATTAAGTTCTGGGTCCATATGTGTTAGAAATTGGGTGTTTGCGAGGTTTGCAAAGTCTCCATCCTCACTAAAGGAATCTCTCTCGGCCAATTTGTCCACACTCGCAAAGCATACAAAGTTTAAGGATCTCCTTCAACCCAACTTCAGATCCACTGCTGCTCATTATTCCGTCCCGTCAGCGACAGATTCTACGGGTTACATGCAGAATCGTTCCACGAGATAAATATAATAAATATATATGCCATTTAGCAGACGCTTTTATCCAAACCGACTTACAGTCATGTGTGCATACATTCTACGTATGGGTGATCCCGGGAATCGAACCCACTACCCTGGCGTTCCAAGCGCCATGCTCTACCAACTGAGCTACAGAAGGATATTTAGAGCAGTCCATAGACTGCACTGTAAAACTGGATAAACTGGATAAATTCTGGCTACTCAAACATTTTGATTAAGAAACTTAAATTGCTGAAGTGAGCAGTACTACCTTTATATGAGAAATACAAATGCATTTTTTTTGTAAGGAAAATACTTAAAATTAACACCCACACTAAGCCACACCTTGCCTTTTCGATTCAATTGTATGGGGTGGCAGGTAGCCAAGTGGTTAGAGCGTTGGGCCAGTGACTAAAAGATCAAATCACCGAGCTGACAAGGTAAAAATCTGTTGTTCTGCCCCTGAACAAGGCCGTTAACCCACTGTTCCTAGGCTATTTGTATTGTATTGTAAATAAGAATGTGTTCTTATTAACTGACTTGCCTAATTAAATAAAATGTAAAAAAATATATATATAGTTACCACCATGACTGTGTTTTCTTAGTGACAGAGACACGGTTGTTGAATTACTTCATTTTCAGTATTGTGGCCTTCACCAAGTCAGTTCCTAGACAAATATTATAATTTAACCATTACAGTGGGGCAAACAAGTATTTAGTCAGCCACCAATTGTGCAAGTTCTCCCACTTAAAAAGATGAGAGAGGCCTGTAATTTTCATCATAGGTACACTTCAACTATGACAGACGAAATGAGAAGAAAAAAATCCAGAAAATCACACTGTAGGATTTTTTATGAATTTATTTGCAAATTATGGTGGAAAATAAGTATTTGGTCACCTACAAACAAGCAAGATTTCTGGCTCTCACAGACCTCTAACTTATTCTTTAAGAGGCTCCTCTGTCCTCCACTCGTTACCTGTATTAATGGCACCTGTTTGAACTTGTTATCACTATAAAAGACACCTGTCCACAACCTCAAACAGTCACACTCCAAACTCCACTATGGCCAAGACCAAAGAGCTGTCAAAGGACTCCAGAAAAAACATTGTAGATCTGCACCAGGCTGGGGAGACTAAATCTGCAATAAGAAATCAACTGTGGGAGCATTTATTAGGAAATGGAAGACATACAAGACCACTGATAATCTCCCTCGATCTGGGGCTCCACGCAAGATCTTAACCCGTGGGGTCAAAATGATCACAAGAACGGTGAGCAAAAATCCCAGAACCACACAGGGGGACCTAGTGAATTACCTGCAGACAGCTGGGACCAAAGTAACAAAGCCTACCATCAGTAACACACTATGCCATCAGGGACTCAAAACCTGCAGTGCCAGACGTGTCCCCCTGCTTAAACCAGTACATGTCCAGGTCCGTCTGAAGTTTGCTAGAGAGCATTTGGATGATCCAGAAGAAGATTGGGAGAATGTCATATGGTCAGATGAAACCAAAATATAACTTTTTGGTAAAAACTCAACTTGTCGTGTTTGGAGGACAAAGAATGCAGAGTTGCATCCAAAGAACACCATACCTACTATGAAGCATGGGGGTGGAAACATCATGCTTTGGTGCGGTTTTTCTGCAAAGGGACCAGGACGACTGATCCGTGTAAAGGAAAGAATGAATGGGGCCATGTATCGTGAGATTTTGAGTGAAAACCTCCTTCCATTAGCAAGGGCATTGAAGATGAAACGTGGCTGGGTCTTTCAGCATGACAATGATCCCAAACACACCGCCCGGGCAACGAAGGACTGGCTTCGTAATAAGCATTTCAAGGTCCTGGAGTGGCCTAGCCAGTCTCCAGATCTCAAACCCATAGAAAATCTTTGGAGGGAGTTGAAAGTCCGTGTTGCCCAGCAACAGCCCCAAAACATCACTGCTCTAGAGGAGATCTGCATGGAGGAATGGGCCAAAATACCATCAACAGTGTGTGAAAACCTTGTGAAGACTTACAGAAAACATTTGACCTCTGTCATTGCCAACAAAGGGTATATAGCAAAGTATTGAGATAAACTTTTGTTATAGACCAAATACTAATTTTCCACCATAATTTGCAAATAAATTCATACAAAATCCTACAAGGTGATTTTCTGGATTTTTTTCTCCTAATTTTGTCTGTCATAGTTGAAGTGTACCTATGAGGAAAATTACAGGCCTCTCATCTTTTTGATGTAGGAGAACTTGCACAATTGGTGGCTGACTAAATACTTTTTTTGCCCCACTGTATATATTTATATATATTAAAATTATACAAACCTTCCCCCCAAAAATCCAGTAATCTCTAACCAGGATTTCTGGGAAACCTGGGGAAATTTACCTGAATTTTGCAAACCTAACTATAAATTACATTATGCTGGCTTGCAAAATGTTGTTTAATTCCTATTGGAATCTATCCAGTGGTAGGGTATCCAACAGTTTAAATTTGTATTCACCTGTAACCTGCATTCATAATGACTTTCAGAGTTAAGAATACTGTGAGGAACTACCTAAGCCATTTAAATTGAAAATACCATTTGAATACAACTTACTAGTATTTGAGTTAAAAATGCCTTGGGGTTTAGAGTGTGCTTATGAGGTAAGGAAAAACATTTCAGAATACATTATTTTGCTGAATTATCCCATTACGTTTAAAGGGTTAATACCTTTAAATGCCCAGCAAAGGTGCCACCAAACAGTTGTGCAAAAATAGTCTGTGGTTAAGACTGAAGCTCTGGAAGCATTTAAAGGTTATACATGTAACAGTTCTAACCTGCAAAGCATACATGTAACATGTCTACCTCACTCACATATCAGAAGAAATGAAGGAATAAACATCCACTAGAGAAAAACTGGCAAGTCCGGCTAGCTGTTGTGTCTAGGCTACATCTCCCTGTTTTATGAATAGTTCCCGTTTGCGAGGTTGACGACATTAGCAAACATTGATACTACAACTCTTCCTCAAGTCCTTGCAACAGTTGTTTCACAAATGTTTTTGTGAATAAAATAATACATGTATTTCCTTTAACATGTTGTGTTGTGTGCTTATTATTTTAACATTGATACGTTCCCGGCCAGTGTTCCCCAACTGGCGGCCGGCGGGCCGAATGTGGCCCATGGGTGTTTATTTTGGCCCCAAATTTTCTGAGGAAGAAATGTACATTGTTGGACATAAAACACTGTAAAAACACCAGGAAATCATCTCCAAGTGATTTTAATTTAGGAAGTCTGTTCCCAAGTATTCCCATGCGTAATATGGTGTGATTGTGTACAATTGTAAGAAAGGTTTGAAATTATTATGTTTTAGTAAAATATTATATCTGTTTGCAGTCTACAAAACATTTTTTTGTATTATGTTCCGGCCCCCTTACCATCCACACAATATAAAATTGGCCCGCAGCTGAATCTAGTTGATGATCCCTGTTCTAGGCTATTTTGAGAGCTTAAGGAGCATCAGGCACTGCTGGAATGTCTATCAATGGCCCACACTTTAGATGAGGCCACACAAAAATACGTATTAACAAATGATTAGTAAATGGTTTATCAGGACCTATATTAAACATCTTATGATTGGAGTAATGATTAATAACTGATAAATAAACAATTAACTTATCCATTATAAATGTTCTATTAGGGCCTCCCTGAGTGACACAGCGGTCTAAGGCACTGCATCGCAGTGCTAGAGACATCACTACAGACCCGGGTTCAATCGGGGTTAATCGAGCAGTGTGTCAACAAGCAGTCTGGCTTGGCAGGGTTGTGTTTCGGAGGACGCATGGCTCTCAAACTTTGCCTCCGTACTGGAGTTGCAGTGATGGGACGAGGCTGTAACTACCAATTGTATATCATGAATAAAGGGGTAAAACAAAAACATGTTTTATTTCAAGGAGTTATTAAAAAGTGCTACCTAATACAAAAATGATATTTGTTGGCAACAAATGTATCTGTCACGCTAAAAAAATTAGATATAACTTCTTTATACTTTTTACTCCGTTATAGATGCAGTACAGTATGTACGAAAAGGCATGGCCATGTTTGGAGATCCATTTGTTTCTGACAAATGAGTTATTACCTCTCAGATAGAGTCTGCTTACCATTTACTGCTCCCTATTCTACAGGTGTTGTATTTCATGGTTAATGTTGCAGGTAGTAAATATTCTTTTCTCTCCTAGTAAAGAACTCTCATGTCAGTCACAAATGATGTAATTACCCAGCTATTCTAGCCCTCATAAACATGGCCCTTCATTACCAACCAGCTCTCTGGTAGGCCTACAGGAGCCCACTGCTAAGGCCTATAAAAACTACACCGAGAGTTGTTTTTCATTTTTTTACCACCGTAACAATATGCAAACTGGACTAATGGCGTACTGAACTGTGCCTTTATCGTTTGTATCTATTTCATTTTATCGCAAACATCATGGCAGTCTCTCACCAGTGACCAACCCTACTGCTGTTGGTTTACCTCCTACTGTTGACGACGGGATACTTGCCTGTCTCTTCTGTGAAGAGAATTCAGAATTCCTTTAAACTTAGGGATTTTTCAATTTTCACCTAAATGACATACCCAAATCTAACTGCCCTGTAGCTCAGGCCCTAAAGCAAGGATATGCATATTCCTGGTACCATTTGAAAGGAAACACTTTGAAGTTTGTGGGAATGGAAAATTGAATGTTGGAGAATATAAAACAATAGATCTAGTAGAAGAAAATACAAAGTAAAAACCAGCTGTTTCTTTTCCACCACCATCTTTGAAATGCAACAGAAAGGTCCCCCTTCCAGCCATCACTCCGGTAGCTTTGTTTGACCCTCATTGGTGCCTATTTGAGTTAAAGTCGTTCAAGTGAAGACCACCTGCATCATCCGCGTGCCATGAAGGCGTCCCTCTCTGATCAAATATGGTGTCCTATTAGGATATACTACACCCCTAATGATATAGTGAAGTCTTGCTACGTTCTAGGATCTCTGGGGAACACATATGAATGTGATTTGGCTGGTTGAAACAACGTTTATGGTGAGATTTTCACCAATTCCTTTCTTTGAAAATTGAATGAGTGGAAATACAAAATCGATCATGCATGCTATATATGTCAGGACCCGGTTACGAACCCAGGTCTCCGGAGTGAGAAACAGTCACTTAACCAACTGAGCCACGAATAGTCGGCAGAACCCAGAAGATGAGGCAGACACAGCAGTACTTGAGACGGTGTATTTAATGAAGTAAAAAGTGAAGTTCTTCAGGAAAACATGTAACTCCACAACCTCAAAAGGAATTCCACAAGAACAAAGGTAATCCTCCAAGACAAAAAGGTAAATCAACAAGGTGGAAGGTATAGCACAAAAAGCCTCAAAAGATACTCAAAAAACAAACAAACAAGAATAAAAAACAGAATTCCACAAGAGAGTCCACCGGGATCAACAAGAGTTCACAGAGTACTAGGGCTGGGTGCTAACATACAAACACAGAGCACAGAACTGAGGAAAACAAAGGGTTTAAATACAATCAGGGGAAACGAGGCACAGGTGCAAATAATAATGGGGATCAAGGGAAAACAAAAGGTCAAAAGGCACAATGGGGGCATCTAGTGACCAAAAACCGGAACAACCCTGGCCAAATCCTGACAATATGGACCTTTTTAGGATATGAAAAATGATTTTATTTTAAAAAACGATGTCATCTCTGGGACCCTTTAGATGATAAATCAGAGCAAAATTTCAGAATGCAAGTACACATTTCACCTTCAGAGGTGAATTTATCAAACCTATAGCGGTGAAAAAAAACTGTTAAATACACGTGGATTGATGAGGAATTAAAAAATGGTATTATGAAGAGGGAGGCAAAAGAGATGGCAAATAGGTCTGGCTGTATAACTGATTGGCAAATGTATTGCAAATTGAGATATCATTTGACTAAACTGAATAAAAAGAAGAAACTACACAATGAACCAAAGATAAATGACATGAAGAATGAAACTTATTGCTCAATGAAAGTCTATATCTAACAGAAGTGGGTGAAACGAACTTACCACCCTAACAACCAAACAATGAACAGGTGAAAACAATTAGACAAAACCAAACGAAAAAGGATCGGTGGCAGCTAGTAGACCGGCGACGACGACCGCCGAGCGGCACCCGAACGGGGAGGGGAGCCACCTTCGGTAATATTCGTGACACCTATTGCAAATTGAGAAATAATGTGACTAAACTCAATATAAAGAATAAACTACACTATGAAACAAAGATAAATGACATGAAGAAGGATAGTAAAAATCTTTGGAGCATCTTCAATGAAATTTTGCGCAAATAAAATCAACAATGACAAGTCACTGGTGTCTGACAACGTGGATGGAAAATTGAGGATGATAGCAGCCGATATTGCCATTCCTATTTGCCTTGTCTTTAATTTAAGCCTACTCAAAAGTGTGTGCCCTCAGGCCTGGAGGGAAGCTAAAGTCATTCCACTAGCCAAGAATAGTAAAGCTCCCTTTACTGGCTTAAATGGGGTCCTTCTGTAGCTCAGTTGGTAGAGCATGGCGCTTGTAATGCCAGGGTAGTGGGTTCGATCCCCGGGACCACCAATACGTAGAATGTATGCACACATGACTGTAAGTCGCTTTGGATAAAAGCGTCTGCTAAATAGCATATATTATTATTATTATTATTATTTAAAAAAAATGTTTTGTTGTTGGCAGCTCTCCTCAAACAACAGTATGGCATTTTTTCACAATAATAGCTACTGTAAATTGGACAGTGCAGTTATATTAACCTCTTCAACCTATGGGGGCGCTATTTCATTATTGGATAAAAAAAACGTGCCCGTTTTAAGCGCAATATTTTGTCACAAAAAGATGCTCAACTATGCATATAATTGACAGCTTTGGAAACAAAACACTGACGTTTCCAAAACAAGATATTGTCTGTGATTGCCACAGAACCAATGCTACAGGCGAAACCAAGATGAAATTTCATACAGGAAGTGAGCCAGATTTTTGAGGCGCTGTGTTCCAATGTCTCCTTATATGGCTGTGAATGCGCAAGGAATGAGCCTACACTTTCTGTCGTTTCCCCAAGGTGTTTGCAGCATTGTGACGTATTTGTAGGCATATCATTGGAAAATTGACCATAAGAGACTACATTTACCAGGTGTCAGCTCGGTGTCCTCCGTCGAAACTATTGCGTAATCCCCAGGTGCGTGCATTTTTCCATTTTGAACAGAGGAGAAACCAAACTGCCACGAGTGACTTATCGAATAGATATGTGAAAAACACCTTGAGGATTGATTCTAAACAACGTTTGCCATGTTTCTGTCGATATTATTGAGTTAATTTGGAAATAAGTTTGCGTTGTAATGACTGAATTTTCGTTTTTTTTTGGTAGCCAAACATGACGCAGAAAACGGACCGATTTCTCCTGCACAAATAATCTTTCAGGAAAAACTGAACATTTCCTATCTAACTGAGAGTCTCCTCATTGAAAACATCCGAAGTTCTTCAAAGGTAAATGATTTTATTTGAATGGTTTTCTGTTTTTTGTGAAAATGTTGCCTGCTGAATGCTAACGCTAAATGCTAACGCTAGCGCTAAATGCTAACGCTAGCTATCAATAGGTATCAATACTGTTACACAAATGCTTGTTTTGCTATGGTTGAGAAGCATATTTTTGAAAATCTGAGGTGACAGTGTTGTTAATAAAAGGCTAAGCTTGAGAGCTAGCATATTTATTTCATTTCATTTGCGATATTCATGAATAGTTAACGTTGCGTTATGGTAATGAGCTTGAGGCTTGACGATCCCGCATCCGGGATGGCTCGACGCAAGAAGTTAACAAGAATTTAAGCTTTCATCCGATATAAGACACTTATATGTACCGAAAGTTGTTTATTCTCTCAAATCTGCGATGGTGACACAAGACGCTGCATGATTTACAACTGTCCCGATGATGGGACGCCGATCCCAAATAATACACTCCAATATTCTGTATGTGCAACTTGTTATGGTATTTTGGATAATATAACATTTGTTTTGATGTGACTTTGAGGATATGGGCATTGTGTCACTAGCAGCGATGCAAATGCTGGCTGTGGGGAAAGTAAAAACAGAAAACTAAGCCATATTTTTGGTCGTTGTCTTTTATTTAACTAGGCAAGTCAGTTAAGAACAATGACGGTAATTTACAATGACGGCCTACCCTGTCCAAACCCTCCCCTATAACCCGGACAATTGTGTGCCGCCATATGGGACCACCGTTCATGGCCGGTTGTGATACAGCTCAGGATTGAATCAGGGCTAGGGGCGTCTGTCAAGATTGATGGAAGAATCCGTTTTTATCATTCAAATTACATATAGTTTTCCTTTTGGTGTACTGCCCCTTTACATGGCAATCATTTTTACCACATACTGTACATATTTCAAAATTCTATATTTACTTCACAATTATATATTTTCTTCAACATTCTAAAAACAAAATGATACTACAAGAAAATGGCAGTAAATCAGATTTCTATTACTAATGTGGATTATACTTTGGAAAAAAAGCTGCACATTATATAAGGAAAAAATGTATATATTTGTTTTACAGAATATGCACATTACCTGTAATTTTCCTACAATAATGGTATGTTTGGTTATATTTTATTTCAGATAACATTATTTACATGTCTATTGATGTTTTGATAATAATTAAGTTTATCTTGCTATGATTGTTGCTTTTTCCAATTGTTATTTTTAAATATAAATTTGCTTCAGCAGCTGTGAAAAAAATTACTTTCTGGGATGTGTAGCTATATTACATTTCCTTTTTTATTTTATTGGGATTAATAATGCGGTGTGCTTCAAATACAGAGATCACCAAACAATACCCATCAGAACAAACACTTAAGTCTGTTTAGGGTGCTTAGAAATAATGGGGGTGTAATCGCTCGTTAATGTTAATCGGCTAATGTTTCGGAATGAGCACAAGGACATTGTTTTGTCTCGCCCACATACTTAATGAGAAATGATCCATGTCAAACGAGTGACAACGGAGATCATGAGGCTCATAATGTCAATTTTGGCTCAGCGATACTCACTGACAAGACAGCAATTGAGACATCACCCATGACACCACTCTCAAATTCTGAAGACAATAAGGTTATTCTGAAAAGTTAAGATGGGTAATATGTTTTAAAGTTTTATATCAATCAATACCGCTCGATAAGTTGATTTACCGTGCAATTTAATGTTAATATTACTGTAATATTGCCTTCTAATGTACAATTACATTGTATCACTTGATCAGCAAAGCATGAGATCTAAATCCAGGATCACAAAATATTGGGGAGAACAGGGTTGGTTGTCACACTTTTATATCTTACAATACTCTTTTCAATATTAGGGGAAGGACCAAGGCCTTGGGTTGAAATTGGAACCCTATTTATCATCATATCCTATTCCAATATGGAGTTCTTAGACATCAAACACACTTTGTCCAAGTGTGACAACCAGCCCCATCGTGGGGTTGGATGTCACACAGTATGGGTGTGACATCCCCAATGCTAATTAAGATCATAGTTTCCACATGGCTTGACCGAGGAACTCAGAAATTGGTTAGAAATATAGCTTTCTCTTTCCTTTTTTTCAACAAATATAATTGTTCATGGATACATAATTAAGAGATGAGTCTTCAGTAAAGACATAAAGGTTGAGACCGAGTCTGCTTCTCTCACATGGGTAGGCAGACCATTCCATAAAAATTGAGCTCTATAGGAGAGAGCCCTGCCTCCAGCTGTATACTTAGAAATTGTAGGGACAATTAGGAGGCCTGCGTCTTGTGACCGTAGTGTACGTGTAGGTATGTACGGCAGGACCAAATCAGAAAGAGAGGTAGGAGCAAGCCCATGTAATGCTTTGTAGGTTATCAGGAAAACCTAGAAATCAGCCCTTGCCTTAACAGGAAGCCAGTGTAGGGAGGCTAGCACTGGAGTATTATGATCAAATATTTTGCTTCTAGTCAAGATTCTAGCAGCCATATTTAGCACTAACTGACGTTTATTTAGTGCTTTATCCGGGTGGCAGTTAAAGTAGAGCATTGCAGTCGTCTAACCTTGAAGTAACAAAAGCATGGATGACTTTTTCTGCATCATTTTTGGACAGAAAATGTCTGATTTTTGCAATGTTACGTAAATGGAAAAAGCTGTCCTTGAAACAGTCTTGATATGTTCGTCAAAAAAGAGATCAGGGTCCAGAATAACGCCGAGGTCCTTCACAGTTTTATTGGAGACGACTGTACAACCATCAAGATTAATTGTCAGACTCAACAGAAGATCTCTTTGTTTCTTGGGACCTTGAACAAGTATCTTTGTTTTGTCCGAGTTTAAAAGTAGAAAGTTTGCAGCCATCCACTTCCTTATGTCTGAAACACATGCTTCTAGCGAGGGCAATTTTGGGGATTCACCATGTTTCATTGAAATGTACAGCTGTGTGTCATCCGCATAGCAGTGAAAGTTGACATTATGTTTTCGAATGACATCCCCAAGAGGTAAACTATGTAGTGAAAACAATAGTGGTCCTAAAATGGAACAAAGGACAAACCATTCACAGAGAGAAATTAATATATTTCTGACAGATAAGATCTTAACCAGGCCAGAACTTGTCCGTGTAGACCAATTTGGGTTTCCAATCTCTCCAAAAGAATGTGGTGATCGATGATATCAAAAGCAGCACTAAGGTCTTGGAGCACGAAGACAGATGCAGACCCTCGGTCTGACGCCATTAAAGGAGGAGTAGAGACCAGATAAGGCTTGGCCTCTGACTCCGACTTGCTGCTTAATGGGGAGAACCGTTTGAAAGTTTTTGTCGGCTGAATGAGCGACACCGGTTGAGCATTCCTACAGCATTTCCCTCCAGAAGCCATGAGAAAGTTGTCCGGCTGCGGGAACCGTGTGAGGGGATTTATACTTACGTTACTATCTGTATTTACTGGTGGCAGAGATGCTACTTATGTTACTATCTGTACTTACTGGTGGCACAGATGCTGTTTCATCCTTTCCTACACTGAAATTACCCTTGCCTAACAATTGCGTCTGAAGCTGGGCTTGCAGCACAGCTATCCTCGCCGTAAGGCAATCATTCTCCTGTATATTATGAGTACAGCGACTGCAATAAGAAGGCATCATGTTAATGTTACTACTTAGCTTCAGCTGTTGGAAGTCCTGATGAACCATGTCCAGATAAAACGTCCGGAGTGAAAAAGTTGAATGAAAAAATGTTGTGTGGGGGAAAAACTAAAAATATAAACGGTAATTAAAATGTAAAAACCGTAAAGTTGTCAGGTAGCAAAGTAAGGTTGGCAACATAATGCACAGCAGCACGTAAACAAGTCTGCAAGTTGTGACTGGAAATGATAAGCAATCACTTGCAAAACCAAACCATTTGCACTCTAAATGTAATACATGTGAAAATATAGTTTACTGTGAAATTTAAGATCAACATGTTTTTTCTTTTAAGGGCACACAGAGAATTCTTGCTCAGGGACTTACTATAACAGATAATAACAGCACATACCAACTCAAGGTGCACACACACACACACACACACACACACACACACACACACACACACACACACACACACACACACACACACACACACACACACACACACACACACACACACACACACACACACACACACACACACACACACACACACACACACACACACACACACACACACACACACACACACACACACAATGACATCTTACAGAGTTCATTTCCTGCAATCTGCAGAGGTAACATTATATTTGTGTCTGTCTGAACAGCTAAGAGCTGGTGATGTATCGAGTGTGGTCTCTAAGGTTCACAGAACGACAAGAATCTCTTGTCTTTGAATGCTTCTTCATTGATATACATGTATAATTTATGTGATACTCTAGCCGATGTTCTCACACATACAAGTCAGACACATTACTGAGGTGTGTTTAAAAAAAGTGACAGAGTGATATTTCTTGTATTGCATTACCTGCAAAGATGATCTAACCAAAGGTATGACCTGTTCTTTAAATGGCATGTGACACTACAACCTCCCTGAATGTCCCCCCAAAAATATTGCACAGATTAGACATTGTGGTGTAGTCGGCAGGATTGAAAACTGTGTCAAGTATTCCAATTCTTTACTGTAAGGGGTTTATAACGGGTTGGTTTTGGAGTTTTGTTTAGTTGACATTGCATTCCGTTCATTCTAGTCCTTGTCCATGTCTGAGATTTTTTTTTTAAATACAAAATATTGTAAGTAGTATGTAAGTTCCTTCTGGGTGACAACAAAAAGCATAAAGATAGAGAACTGAGATATAAATCTATATGGGTTAAAACTCCCTAATGATTTTAAGTGAGAGGACCAGAAAATAATGGTGGGAGGAGCTATAGGAGGATAAACTCTCACTGTAATAGCTGGAATGGAATTAATGGACAATGTCAAACCTGTGCTATCCATATGTTTGATGTGTTTGATAAGGTTCCATTTATTCCATTCCAGCTGTAACAATGACCCTGTCCTCCTATAGCTGCCCCACCAGCCTCCTCTGGAGAATAACATAGGCACCCTATTCCCTATGTAGTGCACTACTTTGACCAGAGCCCTATGGGTCAAAAGTAGTGCACTATATAGAAAATAGGGTTCAATTTGAGACAGCCATAGACCAGTGGGAGCCTGTCCTAGACCTTGTCAAAGCACTTTCTCTCACCCAGATAAATAATAAATATGGGCTAATACCTCATCTGTGGATCCACACGGCTCCATTATTCACATGCACAAACACAGAAGTTTCTAGGCATACTGCCATCCAGTCCTGTTGATTTGAATTACAGTATCCCTATTGACAAGAGATTGAAGAAAACACATTTTCTTTGTCCCACTACTACTAACAAGTCAATAGTGAATTTTATATATGTTCTGACTGCGTCCCAAATGGCACCCTATTCCCTATTATGCACTGGTTTTAGTCTAAAGTAGTGCACTCCATATAGAATGGGGTGTTCTCCAATGGGGTGTTCTCCAATGAACTACTACACGGTTCCATTACCGTCAATACTAGGAGGGGTTATGACATGATGTCATTACCTTTAATGATGCAATGCACATGTGTTCTGCAGCATTCAGATGAGACACATCATGTAAAAATAGGTCATAGGTAAGTAAACCTGAGATAACTTAAAAGCACATCACACTGTAATGAACCCGTAGAAATACCTTTCTAAATAACAGCGCTAATAGACTGTTCACTTTGACCTCATAAAAACTACCGCTTAGCTTGAAAAGTTTCTGTACCTATTTTTGGGGGAACCACTCATTGTTCACAAGAGTACCATTTCCCCTACCTTAACCTTTGCTGAAGTTGCGATTCTGTTCTAAAGCTTGGGGAGTTTTAGCCTGCTGGATGGATCATCACATGGTCTTCATCTGTGAGATACAGAGACTCCTCAACCAGCCTGGCCACTCTCACTTTTTCCTTCTCCCCTGTGTTCTCTGGTCTTCCCCAGGCTCTCCTTCCTTCACAACGCCTGGAAACCCGACCCTACTGCACCTGTGAGCTCATCGATAGCTGGGCTTAGGGGTTAAATAAAAAGGAGAGGAAGTCGAAATCCCAACTGGAGGTGTGATGCCTGCCTGTGGAGGGCTGGTCCAGGGCTGAGGGGGAGTTGAGGAAGAGGGACAGAGGGAGTGAGAGGGTTAAGTTACACAGTATGAAGAGAAGGAAATGCTGAGGTGTTGATCTCACTGAAAAGTTGCTTGAGCCGCTGAGCAGTGGCCCCGGTCTCCTGCTCGTTCTCTGAAAGTTTACAAGTCAACCGTGCAGTACGAGGAAGGGGGAGCGCCACAGAGGACTGCGAGACTGCATGCATTTAGAGTCCCTGACAGCAGCCCTAGAGAAGGTAAAGAGCCAGCCTACCTAATTACCTGATATAATGAGAATCTATATGGGGAACCGTTAAATTGTTGCTGCATGCGCTTAACTGCTGGACAATTAACTAAAATCTTTATGATCATTATTTCAATGTTTACTAAGACATGTTTGGTAGAGGTTAGATAAACGTTATAAAAGTATGTATGGTGAAAACATAATGAACGACAAAACTATCCTCAGAGTTATATTCAATGTTACAGTACATTGAGATCAAATGTGAAACAAGAAACCATATTCAAAGTCATATTCAAAGTTAAATGAAGATCACATGTAAACACAGCATGTATTACAAGGAGTAACTCAAGCTGAACGTGTTCATTTATAATGCAACACACAAGCAAGGGTAGTTTCAAAGACGGTTTGAATTCTTGCCGGCCTTTCAAGTATTTTGTCCAAAGACACAGCGTGAAACACATACTGTACTTTTCAAATATGTCTTTGATATATTGTAAGGCTCACAGATTTGCCATGTAGATGGAAATACGGCATTATCCTATTACTTTATTTATTTTGTTGAGTGAATTTCCTCCTCAATTCCGTGCTAGTGTTTGGAGGATAAGACTACAGAATATATATAAATATATATTTATAATGACTTGTCTTAATATGTAAAGCCTTTATGGTGGTATTATATATTTTTACAAATAAAATACTTGGTACAATTGTAATTACACAATTACAACATACAAATTACTAGTTTGTTTAATCAAGCACTGCTTCACTACCATACCATTTGAAACCAGCTTTAACATGTACTTACAAATTCAAGTGTTTTTGACCTAAGTACCATTACTATCATACAATCTCCTATTGGAAACAGAATTGTAAAATGCAGCGATACCGCAAAATGCAATTCATTGAAAATACACAGATTTCATCTAATCTGATGTATTGTTGTATGTTCTTTAAATCTGAACATGAATTTAGAATAACGACAGACGGGCCGCAGTCCATGAAATCCGTATAACTGTTCACCGTTTCCCCACTTTTGGGAATTTTGCTCATTGGAAAGGGGTTACCTTGATTTTGACAGTAGCTTACAGGCTCAGTGGCAAGTAAAATTCTGTATTTCATTTTACAGTACATCTACTGTAATATAAATAAATACAGTATCTCTCCTCAACTTACATTCTGACGAGTCCCATGGCACTTGTGGGGGTCGGAGAGCAAAATGGAAAACACCATCGTGTTTGTGAGAATCTCATCTTTCCATATTAGTTTGAAGCCCAAATGTTTCGGAGGCTACATATTAGTTTGTAGCCCAAACGTTTCCATAAGAAGACCCATTTTTGGGATATCTCATGGTCTGACAAACACCACTGTAGCTCAGCCACCTTCCACCGCCAGATGTGGAAGGCCGACATATGCGGATGTAGTGGATTGAGAGGCCGCCCATGCGTCAATAGACACTTAAAGATTTGAATGAATATTTGGTGGTTTACAGTATATTACTTGCACTTCTAGCGGGCTTAACAAAGGCTTCTAAACTGACAGCATCTACAGAGCAAAACAGACTAAAAGGACATGGCAAAATGCTCAACCATTTAAAGATGCACTATGCCGAAATCGCGCCACCATTTCCTGCTTGCAAAGTGTCTAATAATTTGGCTAGTTTTAGGTTATGTGACAAAACAAGCAAGTATAGTGTAGAGAATCATTGTACCATCTTAAATCATAAAAAAATAATTGTCATCAGTTTGAAACTGGTGTACAAAACAGACAGTAAAAGACACAAAAACTAAACTTGAATAACTAAATAGGGGTTAAAAAAAGTTTCATAAAAAAAGGTAAAAAATGTAAGAAAAAAATTAACTTGACAACGGGAAGCATAGAAAAAGCACACATAGAGTAGATCTACTGCTTCTTAATTGCTTTCTATGAGAATGACAGATGTATAACACAAATTTCTATGTAAATTTGGTGAGGTCGCCCAAAAAGTTACACATTGCAGCTTTAAGATTTAAGACTGGCTGCCACTCCAATCTGTACCCTATACATTTTAAAATGATGGGGCACTATATCCACATAGGAGTTAAATTCACTGTTGCTTCAAAGATAGCTTCTTACAAGGCATGCCTCAAAATATGTTAATTACCTGGAAACAAAAATACCATGCACTCACTAGTGGTCAAAAGGTTTATGTTGCTCCAAAAATACAGTAATGTACTGTATTCTGTGGGGTGGAATTACAGTACCATTTGAAATGCAGCATTTCTTTCCCCGCCCACAACATTTCCCCACAATGCATCCTAATGTTAAGTATGCTGCATAAAAACATTTCAGAGTATTTTACTGTTGATAATAGACAAAATGACCGTATAATTTACAGTTTTCCGTTACAGTGTGTAACGTGTACGCTAGGAATCGGGAAGCAAGTACAGGGAGTGAATTTAATAAAGAAATGAAACATGGAACAAAACAAGAGTAGCGTACAGACATGAAACACAGAAACAGAGTCAATAACGCCTGGGTAAAGAACCAAAGGGAATGGCAAATATAGGGGAGGTAATCAGGAAGGTGATGGAGTTCAGGTGACTCATGAAGCGCAGGTGCGCGTAACGATGGTGGCAGGTGTGCGTAATAATGAATAAACTGGCGACGTTGACCGAGGGGGAGCGGGAGTAGATGTGACATGACATAGTGTAGCTTGGAATAGTAGATTTAAAACAACAGACAGAACCAGATCAAAATCTTACATCAGTTGTTTCATTCGTCAAAACAGGAATAAAATGAAAGTCTCAATGGTGGTCTTCACTACTAGGCCTCTTGAGCATTGTCACGATAGGCTCTTAGAAGAGTTCGGTGTGTATATCTACTGTATGTGTTTGCAAGGACATACTTGTGTGTTTGTGTGTGTGGGGGGGGGGGGTTGTGTTTGTGTGTGCATATTTCATGTCTCTGCTTTCCTAGTGTGTTTGCAGCCCATCCACTTGTCTTTTACAGTGTTTTGATCAAAGGTGAAACCACAGTTATGGTTGCTATCCCCCCAGTGCCTGTTTGCCCTGCAGTAGCTGTTTGCCCTGCAGTTCTATTTACTGACATTAATTCATTCAAATACTATCTCAATCATTAAATCCTGGACAGAGCTGTTCATAGAAATAGTACAATTCAGACAGACCAGAATTTGAATACATCTCACAACTGAATTGTGATTCAATGGGATGATTGTTGTGTTTCTATGAAGCCGATTGAACAGCGGAAGAGCGTTGAAAACATCTCAAGATCAAAAAGAGCTTTTGTACTGTTCTACAAAAATATGAGATAGAATACAAACTTTTACCAGCAGTTTTTGTTTTGTAGTTTTAGGTTTGTTATATCTACTGCCTGAAGAAGTTTAAAAAAAATGTATTTACTAGAAAAAGCAACAGTTTAAAATGAATCCTATGGCGTAGCCTAGTGGTTAGAGTGTTGGACTAGTAACCATAAGGTTGTGAGTTCAAACCCCTGAGCTGACAAGGTACAAATCTACAAGTTGTTCTGCCCCTGAACCGGCAGTTAACCCACTGTTCCCAGGCCGTCATTGAAAATAAGAATGTGTTCTTAACTGACTTGCCTGGTTAAATAAAGGTAAAATAAATAAATACAAAATATTGTGATGAAAATGCATTTATGTTGGCTACAACTCTGTATGTTGACAAAAGGAACAACCCCTTCTGGGGCTTTCCCTTTGCTTATGTCACAGTGGATTTACGTGTTGTGAGACATGTGACAGTGACAAAGTGCTGACAACAGTTTCATCGCTGGTCGGGTCGCCGTGGACAGGTCACCTACTGTACGCCACTGTAGTTGTAGAAAGATAAAAACACACACAAAAGAACACACACAAACGTTCACACAGAAACACCATACATGTGCATGCCCACGTGCACACACACAAAACAGTGAACACTTGCTGAACTTGCCCATTGACCGTACAGTCATTGGGTACCTAATGACGACAAGACTTAATGACTATAGAACAGTATATCTTTAGATCTCCTCTCCCCGGGCAGGGCTGGTTTGAAGCTGGTTCCCCTGGCTTTGTAGACAGGTTAAAGGGGCTTCCAGAACCAGGACAGAGCTGAATTAGGTAGTAGCAATACTCTGTAGTAAATGGATGGTTCCAGGGGTATTATCTTTCACAAATGGCGGGAGACATATTGAGGCTAAGCAATGACTTGGGCTCTTAACTCTTAACTCCAAACTGTGAACAATGTCAAGGCATATATTTTTTGGGGTCTCTTGTTTGCTGGTCACAAAGTACCTTGTCCTCATGTTATGCTTATCGTTTTGTTTTTCAGTTTGTCAAATCTTACTCCGCCTTAGGGCAGATCTCTAAAACATACAGATGACCCACATGAAAAAATACTACAGCATACTATGGTATAAATACTATAGTATTATTCCCTGTTTTATTTTTGCAGACTTTACTGCAGCATTCACTGTAGTGTTTTTGTAGACTTTACTGCAGTATTTACTGTTGTATATTGTAGTATAATGTAGTATTTCCAGTTACATATAGTATAAATACTATTGTAATTAATGTATTGTTCTTGATGATCGTACTATACTGTAGTATTTACTATAGTGGTTTGTGTTATTATCCTTGACATAAGTGGAGTGTTGTGTGTGTGTGTGTGTGTGTGTGTGTGTGTGTGTGTGTGTGTGTGTGTGTGTGTGTGTGTGTGTGTGTGTGTGTGTGTGTGTGTGTGTGTGTGTGTGTGTGTGTGTGTGTGTGTGTGTGTGTGTGTGTGTGTGTGTGTGTGTGTGTGTGTGTGTGTGTGTGATCTTTCTATAACCTGGAAGGATTTTTTGAAATGGTTTGTTTCTATACATGTTTTTGAAACAAAGTAGCATAATTAATCAAATGTTAATCAAATATAATTAACATACATTTGTCCAAACTCCAGTTTAGATGCTTTAGCTATTTTCACATCTTATACATCCCAACCTGGCAGTCAATCTAAAATCAGGTTGTGGTTGAATAAAAATTCTAAATGCTAGATATCCCCAGTCTGCCTTGATTGCAATATGATTCACACATCACTTTGTAATCCATCATAATGTGACTTTCTGAAATACTTGTTGAATTGTGTTAAGTAATTTAAATTTTAATTATAACATATCAGATTATAATCTTTCTTGATGAATTCAACAGCCATGTCTGTCACTAACAAATACAGTCATTGGTGGCAACTATACCATTTACTTGAAAGGCAAGGCACTCTGGAAAATATGCAAATAAGCCTTTACACTAAGCAGTCTGTTAATTTAACACAGAAAAGTGTGGACCCGTATAGACACTGGACCAGTGTTAAATTTAACACTGTCCGTGTTGATTTAACACTGGAGAATTTGCTGTGTACACATGATTGAGGGATACTACAGTGTGTAGTATAGTATTCTACAGTTTACTAAAGACTTTTATAGTAAGTACTGTAGTATTCTATAGCAAACTGTAGAAGTTTTTCAGTACGAGACAGAATAATTTCACAACTAATTTTAGAGAGTTGTCTGGGGTTTCCTATGAAGCATATAGTGAGTAGATATTATCAAATGAAGCAATAAAAACGGTCTCATATTTAGGTCTTTACATCTTATGATCAGGCTAGATAGAACATATCAACTGTAAAATATAAGTTTACTGTTGAATTGAATAGAATCGGCTGAACTGTATTCCATTGAGGAGGGATCTTGCTCAATGGACCAGATGATACATTTCTTAGCAGCGGGCTCCAGCTTCTTTCTTCGGTTATACAAATGACCAAATTATTTATTTATGCATTTATACTGTTAGCACCTCCCATTGAGACCTAGCCAGTGGGTCTGAGCTGCATTAGCATTGAATCCTCTACTCTCCTCAAGGTTTAAAAAAATACTCTAACTTTCCCCAAATCACCAGGTTTTCCAGAAATACTGGTTGGCTGATTCTGGATTTCCTGCTTTTTCCTTCCTGATTCTGGGAATATTCTAACTGGGATTTCTGGAAAACCTGTGAATTTGAGGAACGTTACAGAAAGTTTGCAAACTTAGCCGAAACTGAAAATCAACCCATCCAATGCAGCATTAGCTCTGTAATAACTGGGCTATGTTAAAAAAGATTGTTAACGATCCGCTGGTGTATTGCAGATTTTCCAAAAGCATGGACTCAAAACTTGTTCCAAGGTGGTAAACATTAGACTCTTGCTTCGCTCCTAAAGAATTTGTTGTGGTGTCGGGGCACTTGGCTAGAAAAACATATTAGCATCATTCCAGAGGCAGAGGAGGAGGGAAATGAAAACAGGAGAAAATGACTATATTGACTTTATTGGGCATTTCAAAGAGG
Source organism: Oncorhynchus gorbuscha (assembly GCF_021184085.1). NCBI lineage: Eukaryota > Metazoa > Chordata > Actinopteri > Salmoniformes > Salmonidae > Oncorhynchus > Oncorhynchus gorbuscha. The sequence goes on along the minus strand of NC_060189.1, from coordinate 37,372,304 downwards.
TCTGGGAGAGTATGGGTTGGCAACCGGTGGGTTGTATTCTACTTTTGTTTTACATGATGCTGCCAAGAAACAAAGAGAAGTGGAAAAGTTTAGGTCTGCCAAGTGGGTGTGATGCTCTGCATCTTTATTAAAAGCTTAAATCCAAATCAGCTCCATTTGGATTAGACCTCATTCCTGCAGGCCACATTTTTTAACCCCCATTAGTGGTTAATCCTAACTCCTACGTACGTTCAGCCTGTTGGCATCCTTGGAAACAGATTCAAAACCATACATTTAAAAATATTTATGGAACAAACAAAATGATGCAATGGTCTATAAACAACATTTCCATTTTTGTTTCCAGGCAAGAAAAAAACCCACAAAAAACACTGAGACAAAGGGATATAGAGATAACCAAGATTAGAACAGTGGAGGCCACACTAAATAGAAAGCATGTTATGCAAATTCCCATTGACTGAGTGTCTGAGGATCAAGGGATCTGGTCAAAAGTAATGCACTAAATAGGGCACCATTTGGGACATTCACAGGGCTTTCTCCTCCTGTCTTAAAGTGGAGGTATGAGCCTGGTTGACCCAGGTCAAATTGCAATGCCATGCTTAGTTGATTACCTGGCGGAGGCTGCTGCTGTTTAGTAAGTGGATCCCCTAACCTTGTGTCTTTCACATTAAAGGGGCCTAGCGCTGGTGGCAGACCAGATGGAAGACAAAGCATCGACCTCATCTAAGCTTGGGGGGGAAGATCAATTTTTTTTTTGCTAAAGCTCTCTCGCAAGCACACAGAAACAGACAGTGGTGCAGTGGTCTAAGGCACTAGAGGTCCTGGTTCGAGTCCAGGCTTTGTCGCAGCCGGCCATGACCGGAAGACCCATGGGTGGCGCACAATTGGTCAAGCGTCGTTTGGTTAGAGGGAGGGTTTGGCCAGCAGGGATATTCTTGTCCCATCGTGCTCTAGCGACTCCTGCGGTGAGCCGGGTGCAATGCATGCTGACACAATTGCTAGGTGTTTCCTCCAACACATTGGTGCGGCTGGCTTCCGGGTTAAGCAGGCATTGTGTCAAGAAGCAGTGTGGCTTGGCTGGGTTGTGTTTCGGAGTACGACCGGCTCTCGGCCTTTGCCTCTCCCGAGTCCTTATGGGAGTTGCAGCAATTGGGCAAGACTGTTGGTTACCATGAATTTGGGGAGAAAATGTAAGAAAATGATACAATTAAATATAAATAAAGAAACAAACACACACAGTCTCTGAAGGGTTGTCTCGCTCCACTCTCCTTTTCTTCTGTCATCAGAATTTTTCATATTTTTTCAGAATAGCCAATGAGAGTAGAGAGTAGGGCACACAAATGGTTTAGCCCTAGGTATGATGCAATGGTGTAGACAGAGCCAGTGGGTGACAATCAGTGGTTTAAGAGAGCTTCCTAAAATAAGCATTATTATACTCTTAGCTGCACTGTAACTCTCTTAAAACACTGATTGTCACCCACTGGCTCTGTCTACACCATTACCAAAACTTACCTTAAAAAACATTATTACACTCTTAGCTGCACTGTAAGTTTTGGTACATTTTCAATCTCAGTTTGAACAAAATAACCTGTGTAGCCTATTATTCGCTGTCTTCAAAATTACTACAACCATTCAATCACACATCCCAGAAGCATTATTGTAACAGGTCATGTAGTAGGCTACATTAATCTCCGAGAGGTAATCATTTTGATTGTGATTTGTAGCTGAAGGCGGTGGTTAGGGAGCAATGTGTACATAACATTGCACACTCCACAGGGCATGTGGAGATGATTATGTTGATAGAGAACATCTATAGCCCCATCTGAGAAACCAGATGTAATATATGTGCGTGGATGTTGGCTCAATGGCACTGTTTGGTGGGTTTTATTTATTTATACTGTACACACAAGAAAGCAAGCAAGAATGCACACACGGACACACATGCACACACGTGCACACACACACATACACAGTACACAGACACAACTGCATGTACCGTAGAATGACATTACCACAGAGAAGGTTTTGGGGGGAAAGCATTGTTTGTCTATGCTTGTATATACTGTTGTCTGGACAGAAATGAGAAGTTTGAAATAGTTTGAAACTGTGACACAAAGTGAGAACTGTGAGTAGTGCACAAAGAATATCGCTGTTATTGCGGCACATTTAAATCTTCTCCACACCCACTGTTAGACCCTTGTGAATATAGGGAGGAGTTATGGAATCATAAGAAAATAAAGAATATAAGCCACAACACATGTAAAGCACATTTTTAGACCTTGTGTTGTTTTGATTATATGCACATTGGTGCCAAATCCGAATTCGATATTTGGAAGCATAACTCAGACTTTGAATTCTCCAATTGACATCAAAGATTCAAGCGAAGGTCTAAGTTACATGTGAATATCTCAAGATACCATTTGTCCCATTAGAAAAGTTAACTTTCTAAAAGCTTTTTTGAAAGTCTGTTTTACCTCATAAGACCAGGATGAGATAAGTGTTCCCGAGTTGACTTGCCAAAGTCTATGGAGCGATCACACTTGGCTTACATCTCTTTTTTGGGTTATGTTCTCATGACTATTCAGTCACGTTAAGTATCAAATCATTAAAAGTCCATATCCCAGTGTCAATATCAAGTCAAACTATATTATAATGTAATGACTTCAATATGGTATAATACAAGCCAGACTATAGCCAAAAGCAAGTTTAAAACTACCTGGACCAGTGAAATTGTGAAAGTCTGCTCTGAGTTAGTTTGTACTCCCTTTTGGACTACATTGCTTGTTAGCCAAGTAGTTTGTGCTAGCCGGGGAGGGCTTGTCAGAACATAAGTCACAAAAGCCTCACGTACGTGGAGACCAAAACTGTCCTATTCCTAGCTCATCCTCTGTTTGACGTAGTACACACTTCCACTCTATCCTTCAACACGTTTTGTGAAGTAGTTCATATGTGCAGCCGCTCGTATATCTTGTGACACGCATGTGCTGGGATCGGTCATGCCCGTGTGTAAGCCACTCACAGGGATGAGAGCAGAAGTGGGAACAACGTCAATCTCCATTTGTTCAGCTGCTGAGAGACATGATTAAGTGGCACAGATATGATCCAGAGAGACGCCTCACTTTGAGCCCCTAGACCCAACACACATGTACACACGTGCGCAAATGTGCGCACACACACACACACCAGCCACACACACCAGCCACACACACAATGTGACGGCTTGAGTTTCAGATCCTGGGTAGATTGACTGGCCGCTACTCCCTGTCCTGATTTATTGTTGCAAATTCAAAGATTCCAAGAAGTGAGTCAGTTTTTGTTGGCAAGGCAACCGCCCAGATCGGTTACAGGCTGCCCCCGCTGCTCGCTATTTTCATGGTACACACTGTATCAGCCGTGAAATGATACCACCACTAAAACAATATTCATTAATTGAGATTGCTGCAATACTTCAGGGTTTTGGCTCTGGGCCCTGGAACCTGGGGCTGTCCGGTCGGACCTCCAGTGAATTCTCCCAGGCCCTAGCCTGAGTGATGGCTGGGCTGGCAGGGATCAAAGCAGAGGATTGTAGCTCTTGTTGGTGAGATGTAGGCCACGGTACAGTAATTTGACCTCACTGCAAACACAGGTTATCACAGAAATGTTCCTAACACTGGCTGGGGTTTTCTGATTATATTGAGTACATCTCGGCACAGCCTTCCTCCATGGCAAGGATGCTGTTCTGCCCTTTCCTGGCATTATGATGATGAAAAACAAAATAAATACAAATGAACCTACCTGAAAACAAATGTGCTGCCAGTAGTGGTCATACAGTATGTGGGTCAAGTTTTTCCATGACCATGCAACATCAGCAACAAAAGAAAAATGGTCATAGGCACAACTCCTGGACCGATTTAGGACCACTCCCTGGTAAAACATTTATTTTCAGCTTAGTTTATCCAGATTTGTTGTATTTATTTTCTTCTGACGAGACAAGTTTTTGATCTTGAACAGCCGTAGTACACTAGCCCCGTCCCTGGGTGCATCTGCACTCACCAAGAAAAACTATTCAACTATACTGTATTGTGCGGTACTCTACTCCACTGAATTAAACTATCGTTTACTGTAGTATTCTCTACTGTATTGTACTCTACTGTACTTTAGTCTAATGCAATTAAACTCTATTGTACTGTAAGTACTGTACTGTATTCTACTGAATAAAATTATACTGTCCTGTACCGTACCATATTGTACTGTACTCTTCAATCTTCTACTATGCTCCACTGTACTAAACTGTGCTATACTGTACTGTGATGTTCATACTTGTGAAACATAGCCTAGGCATCTATGATTTGTTCGGGTTTGGATCTGGTCCGCACCGACCACGTGTGTACTTGTTTGGGGGCTAATTAAAATAATGCCCAGCACGCTTTGCAAGTGTTTGTTTTTGCATTTATATTTTGGTCATTCAGTAGACGTTCTTATCCAGAGTGACTTACACTCAGCGCATTCAACTAAGGTAGAAAAACAACATATTACAGTCATTGCAAGGGGGAAAAAATCCGTTGTAATTGAAGTGGTCTGTTGGTTTATTTTGTATATTGGACTACTTTGAACATCCTCACTTCCAGTTTTAAAGCTTTTGAAAAAGATAACACACAGTAAAAGCATGTCATAGATGGGAGCAATAATACATGTTTTGTTGCAATCCCCAATTGGCTCCTCTTTCCTATTAATTGGTTTGGAAAATAATTATTGTGATATAATGTTGAAATTTGGCCATAGAATCAATGACCGTTAAAAAAAGATTTTCAATGTCTGTAAATGTAAATCAACGTCTGGAAAATACATATTTTAACCTTTCATTCAGTACGTAACATACACCTGATTTCAACATCAAGAAAATATGTACAGTATTCTGAAAAAAAATATTTTCAACATCTGGGAAATACGTATTTTTGACGTCTGTATAAGACATAATTTCAATATCCAAATAAGATGTATTTTCAACGTCTGGAAAGACATCTTCTTACCTTTAATTTCAACATAATTTTGCTGATTGAGTCTTGGCTGCAGGCATAAAGACGTGGCCCAGGAAGGTACAAATCTCCAGTTACAAACTGCTGTCCATAACAACTTGGTCTATTAAGTACCCCTGGAATGACATGGTGGAGTGCAGCTAGCAGAGACCGAGAGGGAGGAACGTGCCCTCCCTCTTTATCGCCCGGAGGAAAGTGCTCCTGTTAACGCCATTTGTTTTTTTCGCCGGGGGTCTTCCCTTTCCTTTCCGCCTGATGGAATGAAATGAGTGGACACCAGAGTCCTATCAAAAGTAGTGTGCTCTATAGTAAATAGGGTACCATTTAGGATGCAACCCAGGCACAGTTACATGATGTATGGTGGCCTCTGTGAGGCAGGCTATTTTAGGAGGAGTGTGCCCATTAGCAAGGCTTTTCTGACTGTCGTAAATTAGGACACAGGGTCAATGCAAGGCATTTTATGTATAGGTAATGTACACTCACACAAATGAGCTAGCTAGCTAAACACAGGCCAGCTCTCTGTGTTTGCTGTCTACGCATTCCCATTGTCCCATGGAGGGCTATAAAAATATAACCATAAAAACGTGGGAAGAGAAGTACACATTTTGAGGAGTAAAAGGATTTTAGTTAGAAAAATTGTGATTTGGGAAACAAAGAAACTCTAGAATGCATATCAAAGTAACTGTCCAAAGTACAACAAAGTACAAGTTATCAGGAGACACAGATTGAGAAGAGGAGAGCTGTTGCCTGTGTTCTCAATCCAATTCATGTGTTACAGGACATGGAAACAAACTATGGTAAGCCACTATTTAAATAAGTAAACCGTTTCACATGTAGAACACGTTGTAGAATATTTTATTAGAAGCTAACCCAACAGAATTTAGTCCATGTCCTAGAAATAGCTTTACTGTGACATATTGTAGATAAGACACATGAATATGCATCTTGGCAGACTCAACACAGTATGATTAAGTTATCTGCAGTGGCAGGATATTATCCCTGTTCTTGGAGCAGAATTTCCCACAAAATAGTAAACAAACAAAAAACAGACCAACAAGGGACATTTTGTTAGTCCCCACAAGGTCAAACGCTATTTCTAAAAGGTTTAGAGTTAATGTAGAATTTGTTAGGCTTATAATTAGATTTAGCAATAGGGTTTGGAGCTGGGGTTAGTTTTAGGGTTATAGTTAAGGTTAGGTTTTGTGGTTTATGCTGGTATCAAACCATGGGTTGCACGTGCGTATTGCAACTTTCTGCCCTGTTTCTATATTGTACATCATACCGGTCTGGAGAGGGTGAGGTTAGGGTACGGGGTCAGGGAAAATATAATTTTGAATGGGACGGAATTGTGTGTCCCAACAAGGTTAGTTATACAAGACTGAGAGAGACAGTGAGAGAGACACAGATAGAGAGAAAGAGAGACAGACAGACAGACAGACAGACAGACAGACAGACAGACAGACAGACAGACAGACAGACAGACAGACAGACAGACAGACAGACAGACAGACAGACAGACAGACAGACAGACAGACAGACAGACAGACAGACAGACAGACAGAAAGACAGACAGACAGACAGACAGAAAGACAGAAAGACAGAGAGAGGCAGTAGTAGAGAGAAAAAGAGAGAGCCATTCTCTCTCCATCAGGGGGAGATCCCAATCTCACCCTCGTTCTGGAAAACAGATGATTTGTCTGTTTTCATCTCAAAGTATCATCTCCTAGCTCGCCCTCTGCATTGTGATGAAAGCATTTGTCTGCTCTACTGTGCAGCATACTGATGAGAGAGACTGAGGTCTTGGCCGTGGGACTTGAACTGCCTGGAAGTCTCACAGAGTAGAGAGTGGAAATCGTTAGGAATCTACCAGTTCGCCTGCATGACTGTAAGCAGCATGATAACCTATCCTCAACCAAAACTGTGGTGGGGAGGAGGGAAAAGGATACCCAAAAAGTGTTAGGTGTGTGTGTGTGTGTGTGTGTGTGTGTGTGTGTGTGTGTGTGTGTGTGTGTGTGTGTGTGTGTGTGTGTGTGTGTGTGTGTGTGTGTGTGTGTGTGTGTGTGTGTGTGTGTGTGTGTGTGTGTGTGTGTGTGTGTGTGTGTGTGTGTGTGTGTGTGTGTGTGTTCGGGATATTGATTGGTTTGGTAGGGTAGGGTGGTCTAAGGTCAGAAGTGGTAGAAAACCAAGCTAAAAGCTGACAAATTAGTTTGCCATTTTGAGAATTTCAAGGGCAGCAGGGACAGTACTGAGACTAGAAAATAAGATCTCTGGCATGTGGATATTTCTCTCCATCTTTCTCCGCTTAGGGAAAGTTTCTTGTCATAACATTGTCATAACATTATTTCACAATAAGTGTAGAAAAATACACTTGATAAACTACACACTGACTTTCTTGCATATGAACTAACCCATTTTACAGTTTCAACCACGTTTTTAAAAACTGTGTAACAATTTACAGATAATCATGATACAAATGACAGTGTTTCCACCCACTGACAGGTGTTTGGTATGTGCGTCTGTATCTGAATACTTCCATAAGGTAGGAGGAAGACTGCTCTGTACAGTTATGTCAAAATATTAGTACGGGGAGTCTGTCAACATCCACACTGTCAGGGGTGTGAATTGGATTCCAAATGTATATGTACAAACTGGCACAGAGAATGAATTCAACATCAGATGGAGAGAGAGAGAGAGAGAGAGAGAGAGAGAGAGAGAGAGAGAGAGAGAGAGAGAGAGAGAGAGAGAGAGAGAGAGAGAGAGAGAGAGAGCAGCACAATTAGACCCAACCAAATCATGAGAAAACAAAAAGATATTTACTTGACACATTGGAAAGAATTAACAAAAAAACAGAGCAAACTAGAATGCTATTTGGCCCTACACAGAGAGTACACAGCGGCAGAATACCTAACCACTGTGACTGACCCAAAATTAAGGAAAGCTTTGACTATGTACAGACTCAGTGAGCATAGCCTTGCTATTGAGAAAGGCCGCCGTAGGCAGACGTGGCTCTCAAGAGAAGACAGGCTTATGTGCTCACTGCCCACAAAATGAGGTGGAAACTGAGCTGCACTTCCTATCCTCCTGCCCAATGTATGACCATATTAGAGAGACATATTTCCCTCAGATTACACAGATCCACAAAGAATTCGAAAACAAATCCAATTTTGATAAACTCCCATATCTACTGGGTGAAATTCCACAGTGTGCCATCACAGCAGCAAGATTTGTGACCTGTTGCCACGAGAAAAAGGCAACCAGTGAAGAACACACACCATTGTAAATACAACCCATATTTATGCTTATTTATTTTATCTTGTGTCCTTTAACCATTTGTACATTGTTAAAACACTGTATATGTATATAATATGACATTTGTAATGTCTTTATTGTTTTGAAACTTCTGTATGTGTAATGTTTACCTTTTACATTTACATTACATTTAAGTCATTTAGCAGACGCTCTTATCCAGAGCGACTTACAAATTGGTGCATTCACCTTATGACATCCAGTGGGGCAGCCACTTACAATAGTGCATCTAAATCTTTTAAGGGGGGGGTGAGAAGGATTACTTTATCCTATCATAGGTATTCCTTAAAGAGGTGGGGTTTCAGGTGTCTCCGGAAGGTGGTGATTGACTCCGCTGTCCTGGCGTCGTGAGGGAGTTTGTTCCACCATTGGGGGGCCAGAGCAGCGAACAGTTTTGACTGGGCTGAGCGGGAACTGTACTTCCTCAGTGGTAGGGAGGCGAGCAGGCCAGAGGTGGATGAACGCAGTGCCCTTGTTTGGGTGTAGGGCCTGATCAGAGCCTGGAGGTACTGAGGTGCCGTTCCCCTCACAGCTCCGTAGGCAAGCACCATGGTCTTGTAGCGGATGCGAGCTTCAACTGGAAGCCAGTGGAGAGAGCGGAGGAGCGGGGTGACGTGAGAGAACTTGGGAAGGTTGAACACCAGACGGGCTGCGGCATTCTGGATGAGTTGTAGTGGTTTAATGGCACAGGCAGGGAGCCCAGCCAACAGCGAGTTGCAGTAATCCAGACGGGAGATGACAAGTGCCTGGATTAGGACCTGCGCCGCTTCCTGTGTGAGGCAGGGTCGTACTCTGCGGATGTTGTAGAGCATGAACCTACAGGAACGGGCCACCGCCTTGATGTTAGTTGAGAACGACAGGGTGTTGTCCAGGATCACGCCAAGGTTCTTAGCGCTCTGGGAGGAGGACACAATGGAGTTGTCAACCGTGATGGCGAGATCATGGAACGGGCAGTCCTTCCCCGGGAGGAAGAGCAGCTCCATCTTGCCGAGGTTCAGCTTGAGGTGGTGAGGTGGTATCCACACTGATATGTCTGCCAGACATGCGGAGATGCGATTCGCCACCTGGTCATCAGAAAGGGGAAAGGAGAAGATTAATTGTGTGTCATCTGCATAGCAATGATAGGAGAGACCATGTGAGGTTATGACAGAGCCAAGTGACTTGGTGTATAGCGAGAATAGGAGAGGGCCTAGAACAGAGCCCTGGGGGACACCAGTGGTGAGAGCGCGTGGTGAGGAGACAGATTCTCGCCACGCCACCTGGTAGGAGCGACCTGTCAGGTAGGACGCAATCCAAGCGTGGGCCGCGCCGGAGATGCCCAACTCGGAGAGGGTGGAGAGGAGGATCTGATGGTTCACAGTATCGAAGGCAGCCGATAGGTCTAGAAGGATGAGAGCAGAGGAGAGAGCACTCCGTGAGCACTCTCCTCCGTGATACAGAGAAGAGCAGTCTCAGTTGAATGACTAGTCTTGAAACCTGACTGATTTGGATCAAGAAGGTCATTCTGAGAGAGATTAGCGGGAGAGCTGGCCAAGGACGGCACGTTCAAGAGTTTTGGAGAGAAAAGAAAGAAGGGATACTGGTCTGTAGTTGTTGACATCGGAGGGATCGAGTGTAGGTTTTTTCAGAAGGGGTGCAACTCTCGCTCTCTTGAAGACGGAAGGGACGTAGCCAGCGGTCAGGGATGAGTTGATGAGCGAGGTGAGGTAAGGGAGAAGGTCTCCGGAAATGGTCTGGAGAAGAGAGGAGGGGATAGGGTCAAGCAGGCAGGTTGTTGGGCGGCCGGCCGTCACAAGATGCGAGATTTCATCTGGAGAGAGAGGGGAGAAAGAGGTCAGAGCACAGGGTAGGGCAGTGTGAGCAGAACCAGCGGTGTCATTTGACTTAGCAAACGAGGATCGGATGTCGTCGACCTTCTTTTCAAAATGGTTAACGAAGTCATCTGCAGAGAGGGAGGAGGGGGGGGAGGGGGAGGAGGATTCAGGAGGGAGGAGAAGGTGGCAAAGAGCTTCCTAGGGTTAGAGGCAGATGCTTGGAATTTAGAGTGGTAGAAAGTGGCTTTAGCAGCAGAGACAGAGGAGGAAAATGTAGAGAGGAGGGAGTGAAAGGATGCCAGGTCCGCAGGGAGGCGAGTTTTCCTCCATTTCCGCTCGGCTGCCCGGAGCCCTGTTCTGTGAGCTCGCAATGAGTCGTCGAGCCACGGAGCGGGAGGGGAGGACCGAGCCGGCCTGGAGGATAGGGGACATAGAGAGTCAAAGGATGCAGAAAGGGAGGAGAGGAGGGTTGAGGAGGCAGAATCAGGAGATAGGTTGGAGAAGGTTTGAGCAGAGGGAAGAGATGATAGGATGGAAGAGGAGAGAGTAGCGGGGGAGAGAGAGCGAAGGTTGGGACGGCGCGATACCATCCGAGTGGGGCAGTGTGGGAAGTGTTGGATGAGAGCGAGAGGGAAAAGGATACAAGGTGGTGGTCGGAGACTTGGAGGGGAGTTGCAATGAGGTTAGTGGAAGAACAGCATCTAGTAAAGATGAGGTCGAGCGTATTGCCTGCCTTGTGAGTAGGGGGGAAGGTGAGAGGGTGAGGTCAAAAGAGGAGAGGAGTGGAAAGAAGGAGGCAGAGAGGAATGAGTCAAAGGTAGACATGGGGAGGTTAAAGTCGCCCAGAACTGTGAGAGGTGAGCCGTCCTCAGGAAAGGAGCTTATCAAGGCATCAAGCTCATTGATGAACTCTCCGAGGGAACCTGGAGGGCGATAAATGATAAGGATGTTAAGCTTGAAAGGGCTGGTAACTGTGACAGCATGGAATTCAAAGGAGGCGATAGACAGATGGGTAAGGGGAGAAAGAGAGAATGACCACTTGGGAGAGATGAGGATCCCGGTGCCACCACCCCGCTGACCAGAAGCTCTCGGGGTGTGCGAGAACACGTGGGCGGACGAAGAGAGAGCAGTGGGAGTAGCAGTGTTATCTGTGGTGATCCATGTTTCCGTCAGTGCCAAGAAGTGGAGGGACTGGAGGGAGGCATAGGCTGGGATGAACTCTGCCTTGCAGATCGTTTAATTTTTATTGTTTATTTCACTTTATTTATTATCTACCTCACTTGCTTTAGCAATGTTAACACATGTTTCCCATGCCAATAAAGCCCTTGAATTGAATTGAATTGAATTGAATTGAGAGAGAGAGAGAGAGAGAGAGAGAGAGAGGTAGGAAAAAAGGTTTCATGACATGGCTGGCCGTGTTTGTAATTACATGCTGTCATATAAAAACGGTTCATTAGTGGATACTGTTGAAAGATGACTGGGGTATTCCTTCCCTCCGCTGCCAAGACGGACCCTGATGGGAAATGTGACTGGTAGCCCCCCTCCCTCCCGTTTTCTTTCCCTCCGTGTGGAACACAAAACACAATACCTGCGCTTGTTTGAGGCACACAGACTCCAGCCGAGTGTGGAAGAATAATAATAATACAGCTAAGCCCAGAGCCCAGTGGTGATGTGGAGAGGGACATAAGACAGGAGGGCTAGCTCCAGGTCTGAGCCTGCCTGTGAGGCCTACAGTCAGAAAGCCCAAGCTTCATGTTCCCGCTGTGCATGCAAAGAGGCCATTCACTAAAAACAAGTCCTTCTTGTTATGAGGTCTAGCTATCAGTTGGACTGGACACAAGCCAATCTCTGTCCCCCACGGGATTTTTTTTGCCTGTCCCAGGAATGTGCCATGACTGGGAATGTGGTATTCCTTCCTGAACATGGCTAATGCAGGTCTGAAACTCCCTGCCCTCCCCACTACTTTGAAATGGAGTATGCCACATGCAGTGTTATACTGCACGTCTCGATGTGTGACTCAATTTCTCTGTTGGCTGGACTTTAATATGAAAAGCCTGGATTGTGATAATGTATGGCACTCTGTTGGCCTTGGCCTGTCCATGTTTCAAATATCAACTTCATATGAACACATACAGTAGCTTACAATGTTCTGACAACACTGTTCCAGCACACAGTTTTGACTTCCAGCCCAGTCAAAACTGTTCGCTGCCCTGGCCCCCCAATGGTGGAACAAACTCCCTCACGACGCCAGGACAGCGGATGTCATGCAGGTGAAAGAGGACCCAAAAGCGACTTAACAGAAACAGAGTTTATTTAAGTCCAAACAGGGAATAACAGAAATCCTCTAGACTTGTAGAGGGGAAATAACTGGAGAAGCGGCCACAGACTGCAGGTCGCTTCGGGTAGGCGCAGGCCGTAGTCGACAGAGACACCTGCTCACACGCAGCATCTGATGAAGGCAAAAAAACACGACAGGACAGGGCGATACACAATCACAGCAAAAACACGACAGGACAGGGCGAAACGCAATCACAGCATGGTGAATACAATACAAGGAACCGACGGGACAGGAACGGATCACAAAGGAATAAATAGGGACTCTAATCAGGGGAAAGGATCGGGAACAGGTGTGGGAAGATTAAATGATGATTAGGGGAATAGGAACAGCTGGGAGCAGGAACGGAACGATAGAGAGAAGAGAGAGCGAGAGAGTGAGAGAGGGAGGGGGAGAGAGAGGGATAGAAGGAGGGAAAGAACCAAATAAGACCAGCAGAGGGAAACGAATAGCATGGGGAGCACAGGGACAAGACATGATAATAAATGACAAACATGACAGTACCCCCCCACTCACCGAGCGCCTCCTGGCGCTCTCGAGGAGGAACACTGGCGGCAACGGAGGAAATCATAGATCAAACGGTCCAGCACGTCCCGAGAAAGAACCCAACTCCTCTCCTCAGGACCGTAACGAAAAACGATAAAAAGGGAAACTAGGGTACTACTCTAAAAAAAAAAAATGAGAACTAGGGACAGACTGAGACACAGCAAGGGCAGGGACAAGAACAGGAGAGATGCGATGGCAGGGAACAGACTGAGACCCAGCAAGACCAGGAGCAGAAGCAGAAAAAAATTACCAGACTTCTTCTGCGCGCAGTCTGAACACGCAGCCACGAAACGGCGCGTGTCACGCTCCTGAGTCGGCCACCAAAAGCGCTGGCGAATAGACGCAAGAGTGCCTCGAACACCGGGATGACCAGCTAACTTGGCAGAGTGAGCCCACTGAAGAACAGCCAGACGAGTGGAAACAGGAACGAAAAGGAGGTTACTAGGACAAGCGCGCGGCGACGCAGTGTGCGTGAGTGCTTGCTTAACCTGTCTTTCAATTCCCCAGACTGTCAACCCGACAACACGCCCATAAGGAAGAATCCCCTCGAGATCAGTAGAAGCCACAGAAGAACTAAACAGACGGGATAAGGCATCAGGCTTGGTGTTCTTGCTACCCGGACGGTAAGAAATCACAAACTCGAAACGAGCGAAAAACAACGCCCAACGAGCTTGACGGGCATTAAGTCGTTTGGCAGAACGGATGTACTCAAGGTTCTTATGGTCTGTCCAAACGACAAAAGGAACGGTCGCCCCCTCCAACCACTGTCGCCATTCGCCTAGGGCTAAGCGGATGGCGAGCAGTTCACGGTTACCCACATCATAGTTGCGCTCAGATGGCGACAGGCGATGAGAAAAATAAGCGCAAGGATGAACCTTATCGTCAGACTGGAAGCGCTGGGATAGAATGGCTCCCACGCCTACCTCTGAAGCGTCAACCTCGACAATGAATTGTCTAGTGACGTCAGGAGTAACGAGGATAGGAGCGGACGTAAAACGTTCTTTTAGAAGATCAAAAGCTCCCTGGGCGGAACCGGACCACTTAAAACACGTCTTGACAGAAGTAAGAGCTGTGAGAGGGGCAGCAACTTGACCGAAATTACGAATGAAACGCCGATAGAAATTAGCGAAACCTAAAAAGCGCTGCAACTCGACACGTGACCTTGGAACGGGCCAATCACTGACAGCTTGGACCTTAGCGGCATCCATCTGAATGCCTTCAGCGGAAATAACGGAACCGAGAAAAGTAACGGAGGAGACATGAAAAGAGCACTTCTCAGCCTTTACGTAGAGACAATTCTCTAAAAGGCGCTGTAGAACACGTCGAACGTGCTGAACATGAATCTCGAGTGACGGAGAAAAAATCAGGATATCGTCAAGATAGACAAAAACAAAAATGTTCAGCATGTCTCTCAGAACATCATTAACTAATGCCTGAAAAACAGCTGGCGCATTGGCGAGACCGAACGGCAGAACCCGGTACTCAAAATGCCCTAACGGAGTGTTAAACGCCGTTTTCCACTCGTCCCCCTCTCTGATGCGCACGAGATGGTAAGCGTTACGAAGGTCCAACTTAGTAAAGCACCTGGCTCCCTGCAGAATCTCGAAGGCTGATGACATAAGGGGAAGCGGATAACGATTCTTAACCGTTATGTCATTCAGCCCTCGATAATCCACGCAGGGGCGCAGAGTACCGTCCTTCTTCTTAACAAAAAGAACCCCGCCCCGGCCGGAGAAGAAGAAGGCACTATGGTACCGGCGTCAAGAGACACAGACAAATAATCCTCGAGAGCCTTACGTTCGGGAGCCGACAGAGAGTATAGTCTACCTCGAGGAGGAGTGGTCCCCGGAAGGAGATCAATACTACAATCATACGACCGGTGAGGAGGAAGGGAGTTGGCTCGGGACCGACTGAAGACCGTGCGCAGATCATGATATTCCTCCGGCACTCCTGTCAAATCGCCAGGTTCCTCCTGAGAAGTAGGGACAGAAGAAACGGGAGGGATGGCAGACATTAAACACTTCACATGACAAGAAACGTTCCAGGATAGGATAGAATTACTAGACCAATTAATAGAAGGATTATGACATACTAGCCAGGGATGACCCAAAACAACAGGTGTAAACGGTGAACGGAAAATCAAAAAAGAAATAGTCTCACTGTGGTTACCAGATACTGTGAGGGTTAAAGGTAGTGTCTCAAATTTGATACTGGGAAGATGACTACCATCTAAGGCAAACATGGGCGTAGGCTTGTCTAACGGTCTGAAAGGAATGTTATGTTTCCGAACCCATGCTTCGTCCATGAAACAACCCTCAGCCCCAGAGTCAATCAAGGCACTGCATGTAGCACCCGAACCGGTCCAGCGTAGATGGACCGACATAGTAGTACAAGATCTAGATGAAGAGACCTGAGTAGTAGCGCTCACCAGTAGCCCTCCGCTTACTGATGGGCTCTGGCCTCTTACTGGACATGAATTAACAAAATGTCCAGCAACTCCGCAATAGAGGCACAGGCGGTTGGTGATCCTCCGTTCCCTCTCCTTAGTCGAGATGCGAATCCCTCCCAGCTGCATGGGCTCAGTCTCAAAGCCAGAGGAGGGAGATGGTTGTGATGCGGAGCAGGGAAACACCGTTGATGCGAGCTCTCTTCCACGAGCCCGGTGACGAAGATCTACCCGTCGTTCTATGCGGATGGCGAGAGCAATCAAAGAGTCCACATCTGAAGGAACCTCCCGGGAGAGAATCTCATCCTTAACCACTGCGTGGAGTCCCTCCAGAAAACGAGCGAGCAGCGCCGGCTCGTTCCACTCACTAGAGGCAGCAAGAGTGCGAAACTCAATAGAATAATCCGTTATGGACCGTTCACCTTGGCATAATGAAGCCAGGGCCCTAGAAGCCTCCCTACCAAAAACTGAACGGTCAAAAACCCGAATCATCTCCTCTTTAAAGTTCTGGAACTTGTTAGAGCAATCAGCCCTTGCCTCCCAGATAGCTGTGCCCCATTCTCGAGCCCGGCCAGTAAGGAGTGAAATGACGTAAGCAACCCGAGCTCTCTCTCTAGAGTATGTGTTGGGTTGGAGAGAGAACACAATCTCACACTGCGTGAGAAAGGAGCGGCACTCAGTGGGCTGCCCGGAGTAGCAAGGTGGGTTATTAACCCTAGGTTCTGGAGACTCGGCAGGCCAGGAAGTAACAGGTGGCACGAGACGTAGACTCTGGAACTGTCCAGAGAGGTCGGAAACCTGAGCGGCCAGGTTCTCCACGGCATGGCGAGCAGCAGACAATTCCTGCTCGTGTCTGCCGAGCATAGCTCCTTGGATCTTGACGGCAGTGTAACGAGCGTCTGAAGTCGCTGGGTCCATTCCTTGGTCGGTTCCTTCTGTCATGCAGGTGAAAGAGGACCCAAAAGCGACTTAACAGAAACAGAGTTTATTTAAGTCCAAACAGGGAATAACAGAAATCCTCTAGACTTGTAGAGGGGAAATAACTGGAGAAGCGGCCACAGACTGCAGGTCGCTTCGGGTAGGCGCAGGCCGTAGTCGACAGAGACACCTGCTCACACGCAGCATCTGATGAAGGCAAAAAAACACGACAGGACAGGGCGATACACAATCACAGCAAAAACACGACAGGACAGGGCGAAACGCAATCACAGCATGGTGAATACAATACAAGGAACCGACGGGACAGGAACGGATCACAAAGGAATAAATAGGGACTCTAATCAGGGGAAAGGATCGGGAACAGGTGTGGGAAGATTAAATGATGATTAGGGGAATAGGAACAGCTGGGAGCAGGAACGGAACGATAGAGAGAAGAGAGAGCGAGAGAGTGAGAGAGGGAGGGGGAGAGAGAGGGATAGAAGGAGGGAAAGAACCAAATAAGACCAGCAGAGGGAAACGAATAGCATGGGGAGCACAGGGACAAGACATGATAATAAATGACAAACATGACAGCGGAGTCAATCACCACCTTCCGGAGACACCTGAAACCCCACCTCTTTAAGGAATACCTATGATAGGATAAAGTAATCCTTCTCACCCCCCCCCTTAAAAGATTTAGATGCACTATTGTAAGTGGCTGCCCCACTGGATGTCATAAGGTGAATGCACCAATTTGTAAGTCGCTCTGGATAAGAGCGTCTGCTAAATGACTTAAATGTAATGTAAATCCTCACCACCAAATGTACCATCATTATAGTTACAAAGAAGCCATTTTGTTTTTTAGTTGATACACCAATTTTAAATAACATTTTGCAGTCGTTGCAATATTGCTCTCGAGCTAATCTACCTTATCTGTAAATAATTACAGAAACTTAAAAGAAGCCCTTTTTTCCTCTTGCGATTCAGGTGGGCTTGGGGCCAGACCTTTAAATACACATTCAAATGGTATTCTCTCTACACAGCTCCTGCAGCACTTTGGGCCCTTACGGCCATTTAATGGGTCTGATAAATAGGGTTTGCAGAGGGCTGATTTCTTAATGCTGATGTATGGTTCTGACGGGACAGGTGCTGGCTCCTCAGCTTCCTAACACCACTGTAATTAATCTCATGTGTCATGTGATGAACCTAAAGCCCAGGTGGAGCCCAGAACAGACCAGAACACATGAATTATACAATGAAAAATCTCAATGGTAATGATTTCCCACCCTGGATGCGCACGAAGGCACGTGGACACATGTGCAAGCACACACACATTCACACACTCACAGGTAGGTGACTTTGGTCTCCTTGATTTACATTTCTCTTTCATCTCCCTTTTCTTAGAAGAACAGAGTACCGGGCTCCACTTTGAATCACACTTTAGAATTGACAAAGAAAAACATCCTTGACACGTATGCATTTTCATGGATGAGAAGGATATGAGCCATATGTGATTCATTTGCAGCGGCATCCTTCCATTAATCTGCTGTGTGGGGTGGCGGCGTGACAGCCGCTGGTGCTCGGCCCTGTGCCACCCGAAGAAGAGTTATCTCCTCAGGTCCCACCCTCTGGTTAATAATTGGAGAAGAAAGCTGTCCTGTTCATTAATATGCCTCACATTACCATCACTCACTGGCCTAGTTAATGTTTACTGTGCTGTACAGCAGGCCGAATCATAGCAGAGAATGTCCGGATTGATCCTGGATTGTCATTAAGATGCGTTTACACTTGATTTTGGATCATCATTTAGAGCTAATGACTTTGTGTGAGGATTGGGGGAAAGCAGCTCAAATTGTTTCCGATTATGTTCCGCTATTTAGCTGTGTTGATCCTGCATTGTCATAGTTGTGTTCATCCTGGATTGTCATTTTGTTCTGTTGATCCTGGATGGTCTTGTGATATCCAGCATTTTCAAGAAGTAAAAAATACAAAATGTTCACGCAGAACTGTGAGTAACGGATCTACCGTGAGGATAGATTTGGAAGTGGGGATTGGGATTTGAAGTTACCTGAGAGAGTTGTAACAGTTGAATGAAATCTAGAATGTGAGGTGGGGTGCATCCCAAATGTCACCCTATTACCTATATAGCGCTTTATGGACCCTGGTCAGATAGAAGTAGTGCACTATAGGGAATAGAGTGCCATTTGGGATCTAGCCTGAAAAAGAACCAGTGTGAATCTGACTGGATCATGGAGAGAGAAAGGAACATTATGCCAGAGAAGAAAGGAGCATTTGTGACTTCACTTCACGAGCACTTCACTTAGATCGGCAAAATCCACGAAAGTCACCAACTGACATTTTGAAACAGTGTAATTATGGGGTGAGCAACTGTTGCAACTCCTCTGTATTTTTAATGGAAAGGAGGAACGTGATGGAGTGCTGTTTCCTTTGGCTAAAATTCCTCTCTGTATGATGCAGGCATATGATGTGAAAAGGAATGGTAATTGACAATGATAATAATCAATGTATCCATTTGAAGAGTCACTGGGGGACAGCATGTTCTGCTTTCTTCAGTGTCTTGCACTTTCTCTAGCTTCCCCATTGCTTTCTCCTACTGAAACTTTTTCAAAATGTTCCTATTCTTCCCCTCTCAACCCAACTCTTAGCCCTACCCTATTTATCTTTCTTATCACCCTGGCTTCTCCTATATATTTAACTCTGTGTCAACAACTTGACTTGCTCCTTTCTCCCCCTCTCCTCCCCGGGAGGAGGTACTGTATGGGCTGCAGCAGTCAGGCAAGAAGCGAAGCAGCTCTTGCTTCTCTCTCTCGCTCTCTCTCTCTCTCTCATTTTCTCTGGTGTAACTAGCTATGTTTACACTCTACATATTAGGGGTTCAACAAGGGTTCTTCTAAGATCCTCAAAGTTCTTAGAAGAACCGTAGTGTTCTAGGCACTGAAAATTGCAGACAAAAGGTTCTTCCAAGACCTGGGGTTCATCGAGGAACCTCCTTAGTTGCCCCACTGAAACATTTAACATTTGGATTTGAAAGAACAGCAGGGGCAGGCATTTAACTGAACAATGTTAAGATCTCCTCAATTTAAGGTAAGGTTTGTCCCTTGTATGATCTACATTGATTTTGTTTTATGATGATACCATCTATGTTTTCATATTTGTGTAAATCTTTTTAAAACAGAAAATGTACACAATTCAATGGATATCAATCCACAAAGAGGTAATAATATGTAGGCTATAATAATTGGTTGAAGGCTAGCAGTATTGGGTGCAGATTAATGAACTGCTCACTTTTGTGTCTGTGTCTGCAGGTGGTATTGATATGTTATGCAGATCACATTTATCATCCTCCTCCCCTACCTCTTCAATGAAAATCCCACAGGCCTCTACATTATGGACAAGGTATGTGTATGAAAACCATTATCAAAACAGCTTTTTTAAATTCATTTTACCACAAAAAACAAGGTATAAATACTGTTGTGTGCATGTTTTGTTAAACATCTGTTTTGGATTCACAGACTTTACCCTCCTTACACCTGATGAATATAACAGGAAACCTGTTCGATCACCATGCACTGCAAAATCATTAGGGTTATGGATACGGAGAACATCAACATGCCAGAGGATATATCCATTGGACTTGGTGCTCTGCTGGGAGTTTACCTCATATTTAGATTTTTTTAAATTCTGCTTTCCCACTAAAATCATAATAAACACTGACGACTAATATAGTGTTATTGTTGTTATTGTAATGCATATTAATAATAACATGGGAGGAGGGGGTAGTTAAACAAACATAGCCTAAAAGGTTCTTCAAAAGGTTCTTTAAGGATCCATTAAAAGGGGTTCTTTGAAGAACTTGTAGTGGTTCCCCCACAGTCTCAATTTGAATAACCCCTAAAGGATCCTCCAGGAACCTTTACTTTTTAGAGTGTAGCAGGCAGCAGCCAGTGTCTTCAACGGTGTGAGATAGAGCCCAGCTGAGAGAGAGACCAGCCAAAAGGGAGAAACCTGTCCATTGCTTGAAGCTATTTGTCTGTTTACTCAACCGTCTTTTGAGAAGGCATGGCACGATTATCACAAAAACAACATCAATCACAATAATGTATGTTCAGCGACTCTCAAAGACAATAGCACTTGTTAATGTTTGTGTTATGGGGTGAAATTACATTACAACAACTGACGAAATAATTAAGCATTAGATTGTTAGATTGGACTGAGGGAGTGGTGTTGTGTTCTAGTATGGCCTGTGGGCCAGCTTGAGATGAATGCTGGTAAACTGGACTCCATGATGGTCTCTCAGGATGCTATTACTGTAGCTTACTTTTTGTTCCATTACAACCAGTAGAGGTTGCATCTTTTCAGACAGGCTTTGTGTTCAGAACAGAGCTCCATGTTTTCTGGCTAGAGATAGTGTCTGTTTCCCAAATGGCACACTATTCCCTTGATTCAACTTGTCAGTAAGTCGACACCTGTGGTTTACGAAGCATGTGACAATTAGATTTAATTGAATTTATAGTGCAATACTTTTGAGTCAAACTGATGATCTAAGAGATGGAACATCCACAGCAGGGAACTCCTTTGATGTCGGATGATGTCAAAATGGGTCAGACAAAGAATGTTAATGGTCAGAAAAGAGCACAGAGAGAAAAGACACTGGCAGAACTACAATGGATTTAGGTTGTAAAACTCAGAGTGGAATATCCCCAATCAGCCTCGATATCAAAGACAAAGTACGGTGAGGAGATACAGAGGGAGTTTTTTTGGAGGGAGTTGTGGCAATAGAGATGCGGGCAGAGGTAGAATTTGACAAAGAGGAAAAGGCATAATGAGTTGGAGAGAAGGAGAGATGAATGAGAAAGAGGGACGTGTGGAGTGTTGGATAGAAGGGGGTGAGTTTGAGAGAGGGGGGTAAAAAATTGGTGCGAAAAATAAGAAATGAGAGAATTGAGTAGAGGGGATAGAGATTTGTAGAGAGGGAGGAAGAGTCGGAGGGACAAATAAAAAGAGAGGAGCGGTAGATGTAGTGAGAGAGAAAGCTAGAGAGAGAGAAAGAGAGCGAGCTCCTCTTTGCTCAATAACCCTCCCTCTTCTTTGCTCTCATGTCCCTCATCTCCTGTCTGTCTGTAGCCCGGCCATTAACAGGCGTCTCTCTGTTGCCAGTCTGTTTTCACAGCCTGCCACCCAGCTCAATGTCTGTTGTACCCAGGGCTTTTTTAGCCTGATAATTTGACTCTGACTGAGAGAACTGGCATATTGAACAAATTAGCTGATTGAACACTGCCACCATTTCTCTCCTAGTCCTCGGGTCTGAGAAATATGTTCATTGTTTTTCCATTTGATGGGGCTGATGAGGTGTTATGGATGTCTACATGTCTTGGTGGGTGTGCACAGCAAATTATCCAGTGTTAAATCTAACACTGACAGTGTTAAATTTAACACTGGTCCAGTGTCTATTCGGGTCCACACTTTTAAGGATAGGTATCCTGCTAGCGGGACAACCTCCGGTGAAACTGGAGGGTGCGCAATTCAAGTAAATAATCATAAAAATTATGGATATTAAACATTTAGGTACATATAAGTGTCTTATATTGGCTGAAAACTTAAATTCTTGTTAATCTAACTGCATTGTCTGATTTACAGTAGCTACTACAGCTAAAACATGCCATGCGATTATTTGAGGACAGCGCACCACATCAAAATATTTTTCCACCGGCACACGTTCCATACATTCACAAATAACGATTAAATATTCACTTACTTTTTGAAAATCTTCCTCTGAATTGTCATCCAAAGGGTCCCAGCTATAACATCTAGTGTTGTTTTGTTAGATAAAATCCTTCTTTATATCCCAAAAGGTCACATTCATCATTTTGTCAGTAATGTAGCCTTCATCAAGTGAAGTCTTAACCTGCCTACAGCTGATGAAATTGCAGGGTGCCAAATGCAAATCAACAAAAATCTCATAAATCAAATTTCTCAAATATACAAGTATTAGGCATCATTTTAAAGATAAAGTTGTCGGTGATCCAGCCACAGTGTATGATTTCAAAAAATGCTTTACAGCGAAAGCTCCACAAACGATTATGTTAGGTCACCACAAACTCACAGAAAAACTCAGCCATTTTCCCAGCCAAAGAGAGGAGCCACAAAAAGCACAAATAGAGATCAAATTAATCACTAACCTTTGATGATCTTCATCAGATGACACTCATAGGTCTTCATGTTACACAATGCATGTATGTTTCGTTCAGTAAAGTTCATATTTATATCCAAAAATCTTATTTTACATTGGTGTGTTACGTTCACTAGTTCTAAAACATGCAGTGATATTGCAGAGAGCCACGTGAATTCACAGAAATATTTATAATAAATTTTGATGAAAATACAACTATTATACATGGAACTTTAGATACACTTCTCCCTAATGCAACTGCGGTGTCAGATTTTTAAAAAAACTTTACAGAAAAAGCATATTTTGAGAACGGAGCTTAGAACCCAAACCAGCCAAAGAAATATCCGCCATGTTGGGTAGTCAACATTATTCATAAATGCCATTATAAATATTCACTTACCTTTGATGATCTTCATCAGAATGCACTCCCAGGAATCGCAGTTCCACAATAAATGCTTGTTTTATCCGATAATGTCCATCATTTATGTCTAATAGCTTCTTTTGTTAGGGCGTTTGGTAAACAAATCCAAAAGCGCGTTCAAAAAGTTATATTACAGGTCGAAGAAACTTGTCAAACTAAGTATAGAATCAATCTTTAGGATGTTTTTATCATAAAAGTTCAATAATGTTCGGACTGGAGAATTCCATTGTCTCTAGAAAAGAAATGGAACGAGAGATACCTCTCATGTATGACTGAGAACGAGGCTATAGGCAGACCCCTTAGTCAAACAGCTCCCATCCGGCCCCCCTTCACATGAGCAGCCTGAAACAACGTTCTAAAGACGGTTGACATCTAGTGGAAGCCTTAGGAAGTGGAAAATAACCCATATCCCACTGTTTTTCCGATAGGGGTGAGTTCAAAAACTACAAACCTCAGATTTCCCACTTCATGTTTGGATTTTGTCTCAGGGTTTTGCCTTCCATATGAGTTCTGTTATACTCACAGGCATAATTCAAACAGTTTTAGAAACTTCAGAGTGTTTTCTATCCAATACTAATAATAATATGCAGGCCCAGCTGACGTTCGGCTGGGCCTGCACGAGCGTTTGGATTTGTGTACTAAACGCCCTCACAAAAGTAGCTACTTGGACATAAATAATGGACATTATCATCCTGGGAGTGCATTCTGATGAAGATAATCAAAGGTAAGGGTATATTTATAATGTTATTTCTGTTGACTCCAACATGGCGAAAAATATTTCTTTTTTTTCTGAGCGCTGTCTCAGATTATTGCATGGTTTGCTTTTTCCGTAAAGTTTTTTAAAAATCTGACACAGCGGTTGCATTAAGGAGAGGTATATCTATATTTCCATGTCTAACAATTGTATTTTCATGAACATTTATAATGAGTATTTTTGTAAAATGATGTGGCTCTCTGAAATATCAGCGGATGTTTTTGGAACTAGTGAATGTAACGCGCCAATGTATACTGAGGTTTTTGATATAAATATGAACTTTATCAAACAAAACATACATGTAACTCCTATTTGAATCCAGCCAGAGCTGGGAATGTGTATTCACCAGCAGCTAGCATTCAGAATGGTTAGGAAAAATAAGTTATACTGATATATAAAATATATTTCAAAGACTTTACTGAGTTAAGGAAATCAGTCAATTTAAATATATTAATTTGACCCTATTCTATGAATGTCACATGACTGGGAATTCAGATATCTTAAAGAAATGAGTGGCATGGATCAGAAAACCAGCCAGTATATTGTGTTACCACCATTTGCCTCATGCAGCGCAACACATCACCTTCACATAGAGTTGATCACGCTGTTGAGTCAGGCATTTTGAAATGTTGTCCCACTCCTTTTTATTGGCCTTGTGAAGTTGCTGGGTATTTATGGGGACTGGAACACGCTGTCTTACACTTTAATCCAGAGCATCCCAAACATGACAAACAAGGACTGATTTTGGGAAAAACTGCTATATTGAGCCATAAAAAAAGGTTATAACCATAAGCGGATTTTTGGGGGCCTTCTAGAACCTTTTTGAATGGTTGTTTATAGCAGGGTTTCCCCAAACTTTTAATGTATTTATTTCTAAGTATAAATATAAAACTAACAACAGGTATACTTTTTGACCTTTTCTTATAAGAAAGGGTATGGGATACCCTCACTCAATTTGAGCCCAAATACACCAAGCCCTTCCCTGTCACTGAGGTATTTAACGAGTGCATGGGACAGTATTGGAGGGTTTGGCTATACCAACATCTATGGATAGCACTCCGTGCGTCATCCTCCTATTGTAGTGGGCCAATGAAAATATATCTTGGGAAATTCCCCTCTTGATGTGGCCAAGCCTGCGCTAACATATCCTGTAAAGATCCATTCATATCTTTTGGCCACTCACCGGGATATTTTATGTTTTTTTTTGTCTGGGAGTCGGATTTACCAGCAGCAGCACCACTGTCATCGGGGACGTGGAGCGACGAATCTGAGCACGGGTCCTAGATATTAGGGTCTCCGCTGGCAATGTTTGGAGGTGTGGCTAGCCTGGTGAGACCACCTGTTCTTGTCCACCCAGGCAGCTGTCATCATTGGTGGAAGTGGATAGCCCTGACTCGCCCTCTTTGCTAGTAGAACCAGTGAACAGGGGCTCGTCTGTCGCTGTGAATGAATGGCCTTTCCTTGGAGGCTTGTTGTTCTCCACACCAGCTGATGGAAATTGTTGCACGCTGATACATTTCAACAGCGAATCTCTTTTGCTTAGAGAGTGTGCCTCTTTTCTTATTTTTATTTATATATATATATATATATATATATATATATATATATATATATATATATATATATATATATATATATATATATATATATATATTTGCCTCCTGAAAGTTGTCTCTTCGACATGGTAGAAAATCTGGTTGCAAATCTCTATAGCTTACTTTTTATCTGAAATGATTTCCACTACAGTGGTTGTTCAACTAAAAGTTTTGATAATATGCTGCGGGTTTTAGAGGTAATCAGTGGGTTAGTACTGTACCCCGCGTCACTGCTTCATTGCTCCAGACCAGCACAAGGTGGAGTTAGAGCACTGATTATGTTTTTGGGTCCCAAGGCACCTTAATCCCTAATCATCACACACAAACATTAAAAAAACAGTACAATAGTTTAATTTGCAGATTCATTTTTACTCATGTGATAATCACATGTAAAAACACACACATATCACCATCGCTACCAAGGATAGTGAGTGGTAGCGGGAACTGCAACAATGGCTATGAGCTGGTGGCTGGGACACCGCCGGCCATGCAGTAGCCGATCAGGTGCGCCGGAGTATACAGTTATTGGCTGAGTCAGGTGATCGAGAGGAGCAAGAGCAAGAGCAGCACACACGTATGTTGTGACAACCTTTTACCAGTTGTAGGGAGGCTATTTAGATTCTCATTAATGGAGACACCTATTTCCAAACCTTTTTCCATAAAACATATTAATACGCTAGAATGGAGTGGAAGTTATGAAACTCCCTCCCGCGGTTCTTTTTAAGGGAAAAGTCCTCAATGGAACTGACATTAGGCTAAAAGTGGAGAATTATACATTTTCCTCTGTTCGCCATCAAGTAGCCTATTAATGTAAACTCAGCAAAAAAAGAAATGTCCCTTTTTCAGGACCTTGTCTTTCAAATATGATTTGTAAAAATCTAAATAACTTCACAGATGTTCATTGTAAAGGGTTTAAACACTTTCCAATGAACCATAAACAATTAATGAACATGCACCTGTGGAACGGTCATTAAGACACTAACAGCTTACAGACGGTACGCAATTAAGGTCACAGTTATGAAAACTTAGGACACTAAAGAGGCCTTTCTACTGACCCTGAAAAACACCAAAAGAATGATGCACATGGTCCCCAAATGAACGTGTCTTAGGCATGCTGCAAGGAGACACGAGAACTTCAAACGTGGCCAGGGCAATGTCCGTGCTGTGAGAAGCCTAAGACAGCGCTACAGGGAGACAGGACGGACAGCTGATCGTTCTCGCAGTGGCAGACCACATGTAACAACACCTGCACAGGATCGGTGCATCCGAACATCACACCTGCGGGACAGGTACAGGATGGCAACAACAACTGCCAGATTTACACCAGGAACGCACATTCCCTCCATCAGTGCTCAGACTGTCCGCAAGAGGTTGAGATAGGCTGGACTGAGGATTTGTTGGCCTGTTGTAAGGCAGGTCCTCACCAGACATCACCGGCAATAATGTTGCCTATGGGTACAAACCCACCGTTACTAGACCAGACAGGACTGGCAAAATGTGCTCTTCACTGACAAGTCACGGTTTTGTCTCACCAGGGGAGAGATTTGTGTTTATTGCCAAAGGAATGAGCGTTACACTGAGGCTTATACTCTGGAGCGGGATCGATTTGGAGGTGGAGACTCCGTCATGGTCTGGGGCGGTGTGTCACAGCATCATCAGACTGAGCTTACAGGGAAGACATCCTCCTCCGTCATGTGGTACCCTTCCTGCAGGCTCATCCTGACATGACCCTCCAGCATGACAATGCCACCAGCCATACTGCTAATTCTGTGCGGGATTTCCTGCAAGACAGGAATGTCAGTGTTCTGCCATGGCCAGCGAAGAGCCCGGATCTCAATCCCGTTGAGCACGTCTGGGACCTGTTGGATCGTAGGGTGAGGGCTAGGGCCATTCCCCCAAGAAATGTCCGGGAACTTGCAGGTGCCTTGGTGGAAGAGTGGGGTAATATCTCACAGCAAGAACTGGCAAATCTGGTGCAGTCCACGAGGAGGAGATGCAATGCAGTACTTAATGCAGCTGGTAGCCACACCAGATCCTACTGTTACTTTTGATTTTGTTCAGGGACACATTATTTGTTCAGGGACACATTATTCAATTTCTGTTAGTCACATTTCTGTGGAACTTGTTCAGTTTATGTCTCAGTTATTGAATCAGTTATTGAATCGTAAGTTCATACAAATATTTACATATGTTAAGTTTGCTGAAAATAAACACAGTTGACAATAAGAGGACATTTCTTTTTTTGTTGAGTTTATATGCCATTGTAGGCTACCATTTTATACAATAAATATGTTGAAATGATGATATCACTGGAGTCATTGCAAATGAATTTGTACCACTTGTGTAGCCTACCTGGAGGTGGCAAACCAATTTAATAAATAGGCTATAACTTAAGTTTATTGTTGTTGTAGCCTTGTGTTATTATGAACGCTTTAGATTGAAGTTAAAAGTAGTCAGATTAGGCTACAGGTTAAAGGTTAAAGGTTAAAAAAAGGTTGTTGTTGACAAGCATATTCAGTTCTTACACATATTATTAATATTGAATTCAGCGAAATTGTAACCACATCTTCAGTAGCCTATTCCAGCAGGCTGTTAGGAAACACAATAACTTCTTATTACGAAATCGCCTTCCTATTCATGTTGAATAAATTAGTATATGTATATATTTTCCCATATTTATTTAACCAGGTAGGCAAGTTGAAAACAAGTTCTCATTTACAACTGTGACCTGGCCAAGATAAAGCAAAGCAGTTCGACACATATAACAACACAAAGTTACACATGGAGTAAAACAAACATACAGTCAATAATACGGTAGAAAAATAAGTCTATATACAATGTGAGCAAATGAGGCGAGATAAGGGAGGTAAAGGCAATAAATAGGCCATGGTGGCGAAGTAAATACAATATAGCAATTGAAACACTGGAATGGTAGATTTGACAGTAGATGAGTGTGCAAAGTAGAAATACTGGGGTGCAAAGGAGCTAAATAAATAAATAAATACAGTAGGGGAAAGGGTAGTTGGGCTATGTACAGGTGCAGTGATCTGTGAGCTGCTCTGACAGCTGGTGCTTAAAGCTAGTGAGGGAGATAAGTGTTTCCAGTATTTGAACTAAGAAAGCTGCTAAATTGTTCAGTTTACATCTTGTCTACATCTTGTCTAGGCTACTGTAGACTATATTAAATCAGATGTAACCCTATATGCTACCTGCCTTTATCTAAGCAAACTATGGCAACATTTTGTTAAATAACCCAGATTTTTATCTGTAGCCTGTCTATTGAAATGACAAGTCAACCTTGCAAATGGGCCATTTATAACATCTGGGACATAATAACAGCACAATTGCCAGAAAATAGCCTAGCATTAGTGTTTTTATGTTCCGTGTTAGTGTATTTATGTTCTTGCGCAGAGATTTCGAGATCCTCTGTCCAAGATGGCGCCAAAGAGGATGGCTGACGTTTTACATGCTCCTATAACAAACTGGGCTATTTTGTACGTTTTTTTGAGTCTGTAACTTATTTTTAAACTTAATACATAATGTGGCTGCTAACGCCTCTTATGACCGAAAATATCTTCTGGACATCAGAACAGTGATTACGCACCTCAAACCTGAAGAAGATTTTTCCTTTAACAAGTCCAACGAGAACGATATACTGCTTTCCCGGGAACAGGCCCAAATCGGTGTCATTTGCGTGAAGAAAAGACGGAGGAAAAGGTGCGCAGGTCGGCTGCCTTCTGAGAATCAGTACACGAGTGAGTAAACTCCCACTGCCATCCGTTTTACTGGCTAACGTGCAATCATTGGAAAATAAAATTGATGAACTATGATTAAGATTACCCTACCAATTGGACATTACAAAATGTAATATCTTATGTTTCACTGAGTCGTGGCTAAACGACGACACAGATAATTTAGAGCTGGTGGGATTTTCCATGCACCGGCAGAACAGAGAAGAAGCTACGTCTGGTAAGACGAGGGGTTGGGGTGTGCGTCTTATTTGTCAATAACAGCTGGTTCGCGATGTCTAATGTTAAAGAAGTCTCAAGGTATTGCTCGCCGGAGGTAGAGTACCTTATGATAAGCTGAAACCACACTATCTACCAAGAGAGCTATCATCTATATTATTCGTAGCCATCTATTTACCATCACAGACCGATGCTGGCACTAAGACCACACTCAACCAACTCTATAAGGCCATAAGAAAATAAGAAAATGCTCATCCAGAAACGCTACTCCTAGTGGCCGGGGACTTTAATGCAGGCAAACTTAAATCAGTTATACCAAATTCTTACCAGCATGTCACATGTACAATCAGAGGGGAAAACAACTCTTGAACACCTTTACTCCACACACAGAGATGCATACAAAGCTCTCCCCCGCCCTCCATTTGACAAATCCGACCATAATTCTATCCTCCTGATTCCTGCTTACAAGCAAAAACTAAAGCAGGAAGTACCAGTGACTCGCTCAATATGGAAGTAGTCAGATGATGCAGATGTAATGCTACAGGACTGTTTTGCTAGCACAAACTGGAATATGTTCCAGGATTCATCCAATGGCATTGAGGTGCATACCACCTCAGTCATAGGCTTCATCAATAAGTGCATTGACAACGTCCTCCCCACAGTGACCGTACAGTAGTTCCTCCTTTAAAAGTTGCGAGCTTAGGCTGCGGGACTTAGAGGTAATTTGTGGTTCAGTACGGTACCCTGCATCACCACTTCATTGCTCCAGACCAGCAAAGGGGAGTTACAGCACTGGTTATGCTTTTGGGGCTTACTGTGTAGCTAACTGACAATGAATGGGTGACATAAACCTAAATAGAAACGGATAATTGTGCACGACTTCAGTATTACTTACTAAAACTTTTGTTAGGATTATTTTGCTTATTTTGTCATGTTGTACAGCATCCGAGTGGTGCAATGGTCTAAGACACCATATAGCAGTGCAAGCTGTGTTGCTACAGATGTTGGTGCAATACCCATGCTGTCCTCGACTGCGAGACCTATGAGATGACTGTAGATTTGTATTTTTTCTCCCTCTAAAAACAGAAATAACTAATTATAAATAACAAACAGGCTTTATTTACAAATTAGTAACAGTCTCAGCCCATTTTCAAGAATGGACTTTTTCTCGCTGAATTTACGTTATTTGAAAACAAAATCATTTCCAAAATATTTAAGGGGCATTGCACTAATAATGGCGCTGACTAGGGAAACGTTCCCGCTGTTCTGTTCTTAGTACAAACTAAAACAATGTTACTAATAATGGCATCTTTACGCTTTCATTAATTAACAAAATCATTTTAAAATGAAATAAGAATCATGGAATCAGTTAAGAACACATTCTTATTTACAAGGACATCCTACTCCTTCCTCCCCGTTGGGGAATTGAACTCCGGTCTCCTGTGTACCTGCATTCTCTAGTACAGTCATTATTGAAGGTACTTGAGGTCACGGAGAAAGTCTGGACGTGGCTTGCTCTCCCTTATGTAAGGAATTAGGCACTTTCCCATGTTTACTACAGTATGCATTGTTGGCTATATTTACTTGTCAGACTGCAAAGTAGCCTAATAAACAAATGCAGGTGGCTTATATTTTCAAAATACTTGAAATATTTTATTTACAAATGTAAAAGCATATACTGTACAGTACTGTATTTCTTCATCAGCATCTTTCTGCTTTAGTTAATAAAATAATGATAAAAAATACTCTTTCAAAATGCAGATGTTGATTTAGTTATGGATCCATAACGAATTACTATGGGAATAAATATCACTGAATTACAGAAATACTGGAACAACGTTGTCTAATGAAGTCAAACAAATTGTTGCTTACTGGAAAATACTCTTTCAAACACACATGGTCACTTTGTACACTTTGTACAACATCATTATGGCTATTATATTTAGGCATTTATTCAAATTACATTCGCTCACTGTTGTTTTTTTTTTACAAAATCATCTCCAAAATATCATTATATATAGCCTTCCCGCTGTGGACGTCTACTTCAGCACCGTTTCACACTGCTCTGAGACATGCATGGTGAAACTAAAATGTTCAATTATATTCCGTGATATTCTTAAGATATATGTGTTAACTGAATATAAGAAGTGATGTCTGCTAAATTATCAAGTTAGGCTTCTCCAGAAATAAATCATTCTAAGTAACAAACTTCCTTTATTTACAAATTAGTGAGAATGTCTCACCCCATGTTCAAGAATAGCATTTTTTCTCACTCACTCTAGGTTAAATGAAAACTAAATCTCCAAAATATCAAAACTTTTTATACAAAGCATTATTATTATTATTATTAATAATAATTCATTTAGAATTATATAAAATCCCCTTAGATATTCCAATACATTCTAACAGAAAATTCCCCTTAGATATTAATTTAGAATCCTCCAATCCTCTAATTGTAATTATTGGCGGAGAGTCATGTCATTGAAAAAAATATTTATAGATATACTGTAGGCCTACCATAGGCTAATTAATATTGGTTACATTATAATTAGGCTGTGGAAATGTTATTTCCCTTAGAAATTCATTTAGAATCATCCAACCCTCTTATGCTGTAGCCTACACCCAACCATCACATTGTACAGCGCAAAATGTTCCATTCCATCCTAAAGGAAGCCTGAGGGTTTTGTTTTTTGTTTTTCTCGGAATAGAAACACAATAATATTAATCAAATTCATCCCATGTACTATTTTATTACAAAAAATGTTTTCAATTCTCTAGTAATGCCAATATGGGAGACTATCGAATGATTCTCAAAGTTCTTCTCAAAGCCTTCTGGTGGTCAAACTTCTCAAAGCCTTCTGGTGGTCAAACTAGCACTAACTTGCATTAACATAAAAAATGTGTAACAATTAAATAACATGTCATAGAATGCTCCAGCAGCCTGTAAGGTGTGCTACAGTATGACACAACTTTTAAAGGAGGAACCACTGTACATACATATCCCAACCAGAAGCCATGGATTACAGACAACATCCGCATCGAGCTAAAGGCTAGAGCTACCACTTTCAAGGAGCGGCACTAATCCGGATTATAATAAGAAATCATGCTATGCCCTCAGACGAACCATCAAACAGACATAGCGTCAATACAGGATTAAGATTGAATCCTACTACACCGGCTCTGATTCACATCAGATGTGGCAGGGCTTGAAAACTATTACGGACTTAAAAGGGAAACCCAGACGCAAGCTGCCCAGTGTCGCGAGCCTAAAAGACGAGCGAAATAACTTTTATGCTCTCTTCGAGGCAAGCAACACTGAAGCATGCACAAGAGCACCAGCTTTTCTGGATGACTGTGTGATAACGCTCTCGGAAGCCGATGTAAGCAAGACCTTTAAACAGGTCAACATTCACAAAACCGCACTGCCAGATGTATTACCAGAACATGTACTCAAAGCATGCGCGGACCAACAGGCAAGTGTCTTCACTGACATTTTCAACCTCTCTCTGACCGAGTCTGTAATATCTACATGTTTCAAGCAAACCACCCTGTGCCCAAGGAAGTGAACGTAACCTAACTAAATGATTACCGCCCCGTAGCACTCACGTCGGTAGCCATGAAGTCCTTTGAAAGACTGGTCATGGCTCACATCAACAGCACACTCCCGGAAACCCTAGACCCACTCCAATTCGCATACCACAGATCCACAGATCCACAAATGACCCAATCTCAATCACACTCTACACTGCCCTTTCCCACCTGAAAAAAGGAACACCTATGTGAGAATGCGATGTATAGAGTACAGCTCAGCATTCAACACCATAGTACCCACAAAGCTCATCACTAAGCTCAGGAACCTGGGACTTAACACTTCCCTCTGCAACTGGATCCTGGACTTCCTGATGGGTTGCACCCAGGTGGTAAGGGTTGGCAACAACACGTATGCCACGCTGATCCTCAACACTGGGGCCCCTCAGGGTTGTGTACTTAGTCCTCTACTGTACTCCCTGTTCACCCACAACTGAATGGCCAAAAACTACTCCAAACCAACATTACGTTTGCTGACAAAACAACAGTGGTAGGCCTGATCACAATGACAACGATGAGACAGACTATAGGGAGGAGGTCAGAGAACTGGCAGTGTGGTGCCAGGGCAACAAGCTCTCCCTCAATGTGAGCAAGACAAAGGAGCTGATCGTGGACTACAGGAAAAGGAGGGCCGAACAGGCCCCCGTCCACATTGACAGGGCTGTAGTGGAAAAGGTTGAGAGCTTCAAGTTCCCCTGTGTGTCCACATCACTAAGGAATGGTCATGGTCCAAACACACCAAGACAGTCGTGAAGAGGGCACGACAAAACCTTTTCCCCCTCAGGAGACTGAAAAGATTTGGCATGGATCCCCAGATCCTCATTAATATCTACAGCTGCACCATCAAGAGAATCCTGACCGGTTTCATCACTGCCTAGTATGGCAACTGCTCAGCATATGACCGTAATGCGCTACAGAGGGTAGTGGGTACGGCCCAGTGCATCACTGGGGCCAAGCTTCCTGCCATCCAGGACCTATATAATAGGCGGTGTCAGTGGAAAGCCCATATAATTGTCAGAGACTCCAGTCACCCAAGTCATAGACTGTTTTCTCTGCAACAGCAGAGAAAACAGTTATTTTCCACCATAATTTACAAATAAATTCATTAAAAATCCTACAATGTGATTTTCTGGATTTTATTTCCTCATTTTGTCTGTCATAGTTGAAGTGTACCTATGATGTAAATTACGGGCCTCTTGTATCTTTTTAAGTGGGAGAACTTGCACAATTGGTGGCTGACTAAATACTTTTTTGCCCCACTGTATGTATGTTCTAATGAATAGCTTTGTGTCTCTATGTACTTGCAAGGTCGCAAAGATATGTTTTACAGACTGTTCATGGCACCACACTTCAAGGGGTCAAAGGGAAGGTCTATATCCATAAGGTTGGGTGTCCTTCATGTGTGACATACTGTATCATGACTCCAGATGTGGTACAATCCTGTACACTACTGCCACCTTCATATAGCATGTTGAACTTGCAGCACCTGACTCACTGCATATAGCCCACATATAGTGGCTTAAATTTCAC
This sequence comes from Oncorhynchus gorbuscha, assembly GCF_021184085.1. NCBI lineage: Eukaryota > Metazoa > Chordata > Actinopteri > Salmoniformes > Salmonidae > Oncorhynchus > Oncorhynchus gorbuscha. The sequence continues at coordinate 37,337,881 of NC_060189.1, read as the reverse complement.
GATTCACATACAAACTTTACCACAGATCTTCCTTTACAACCTCAAACCCTGTTGTCTCTCAAATAAGTGCCATATGAAATGTACAAATACCAGCTTGATGATGTTTCATTTCCAGTTGTGGAACACTTAACAAGACAGAAATCATTCTGCTATCCTGTATTGAGTTAGAGAGTATATAATACATATATTTAATATCAGACAGTGCTTTGAATATGTGTTCAGCACCACTGCGTTTGTTCATTTAGCAGCTGCCTCTGTACTTAAAGGGGCAATAATGAATTCAAACAACAACAAGTTATAATATCATTCATTTAAAAGTTTAAAAAATGAACCTACCAATTCCAGATTGTCCTTTTAAAGCTTTAATTCTGTGGGCTAACATAGTCTCATTATAACACAGATTATACCAACACCACCCTAATAAACCACCATGAAGGACATATTGTCAGTGAGGGCCTGATATGGCCCATCACTTCATGATTTAGTAACCAACAGCCAAATTTAAATATACTTTTAATTATGGAAGTGGTCGGAGAAAGAGAGCAGATGTGGTGTTTGGCAATTGAACTTAGAGCCACAAAGCTCCTGATAATGTCACATAGAGGCAGTGGACACAAAATACTAATGATGATATTGACAGGTTAAAGACCTGTGTGTATTTGTGTGCCTGTGTGCATGCATGAGTGTGTGTTATCTACATATTTGTGACTCACCACCTGGATTCGGTCTTGTGTAGAAAAATTTGAAATTGTGTTTTTTACAAAGAATAAAAGTAGAGACTCAGAGCTACAAAATGGTACATCATACATTGCATTTGAGGAACAATGGGAAAGTATTCTGCTTTGAAAGTTGATCAACTTGTAAACTCACTTTTGAATGTTTTTAAAGAGCTTTTCTTTGTCTACACCCATTCAGCATCGTTCACACCCTCTTAAGCTTTAGCTCCACCCATCTCATTTTGCTCTCGGAGCGAACACTTGACTTTCTGGCCAATGATTTGTTTACCTCTGGATAACATGAAACACTTTTTTTTGCAGAAACCAGCCATATTCAACGGGTGTTGTACACACGCCGTGTAACGTTAGCTATTGAACTAGCCAGGTAACATTAGCTAGTTAAACAACAATGAAGAAAGTGCCAACACTGCCTAACATTAGGCTCGAACTAGAAAAGCAAACAGCTCGGGGAAACTAATAATAACGTTAGCTGGCTAGCTAACAGTACACTTTAGCTTAAGACATATAGCTAGCTAGCTAGCTAGGTAAACAATTAACCTAGCTAGATAAGCAACGTTTAAGATCACACACATCGCATAACGTTAGATAACGAGCCAGCCAGCTAATGTTAGATAGTTAAACAACAATGAACATGGTGGCAACAATGCCACAGTGCTAGGCACTAACCAACCAGGTACAATGTTAGCTAGCTAACATTAGACTCTAACTATTAAAAAAACAGCTCTGGGAAACAAATAATAACGTCAACTAGGGGGCCAGCCAGTTAAGGTTAGCTAGCTAGCTACTTTAGCTTGAAATGAAACCACTTTCTGTCAAAATTAGAAACCTGTAATATTTGAAATTGTAACTGGATAACACTAGACTATTTTACATGCAGACATCACCATGCATCATGGACGCGTGTCTCCCTGTCAAGAATGCCATACGATGGTTGCCCTTAGTTTGAAGATGTCATCTCAAAAAACAGGTGCTTTCTCCATCTCTTTAGCTATCATACTCTGTTTCCACTGATTTCAAAACTTGATCCTCCAGAAAATGGAGAGCAACACTTATGCAGCTCCACTACACAATACATTTTTTTTAAAGCTGCGTTCGACAAGATTACGCATTTTGATCAAATTAAATTAAAAGGGTTTAAATGGCTCTCCTGGGAAGTCGTGACTCGCAAAATACGCCTAGTTTTCTGAAACGGGTCACATATACTAAGTAAAACAAAGTATTTGAACAACAGTGCAGAAAGTGTGGTTTCTAAATATTGTGTCTTAAACTGGATTTAACCGCATGTCCCTGAATGTTCCATAGTTCCCTAATCTACCTGAAACCTACCGGTCAGATAAAAGTTTTTGTACAAAATCCTAACTGTATTTGTAAGTATGGTGTCCAGTAGAGGTCGGTGTTGCAAAGCAGCTTGGAATTGAAGAAAGCACCAGAACCATGGCAAAATCTGTGGGATCTCGCATTTTGCAAAATACATTTTAAAAAGCACGTGATCAAACGACGCTTCAGACACCACTGATGACATACTTCTGTTAAAGCAATACACACATAGGGACACTGCTTCAAAGTTAACTGCTTAGCAATTTTGATGCATGCCTCGGACCTATATCGACATAACATGAAAGGCTGCTCAACAAGGAAGAAGCCGCTGCTCCAAAATCGCCATAAAAAAAGCCAGACTATGGTTTACAACTGCACATGTGGACAAAGATCGTACTTTTTGGAGAAATGTCCTCTGGTCTGATGAAACTAAAATATAACTGTTTGGCCATAATGAACATCGTTATGTTTGGAGAAAAGACAGGGAGGCTTGCAAGCCGAAGAACACCATCCAAACCGTGAAGCACATGGGTGGCAGCATCATGTTGTGGGGGTGCTTTGCTGCAGGAGGGACTAGTGCACTTCACAAAATATATGGCATCATGAGGAAAGAAAATGATGTCGATGTATCGAAGCAACATCGCAAGACATCAGTCAGGAAGTTAAAGCTTGGTTGCAAATGTGTCTTCCAAATGAACAATGACCCCAAGCATACTTCCAAAGTTGTGGCAAACTGTCTTAAGGAAAACAAAGTCAAGGTATTGGAGTGGCCATCACAAAGCCCTGACCTCAATCTTATAGAAAATGTGTTGGCAGAACTGAAAAAGCATGTGGGAGCAAGGAGGCTTACAAACCTGACTCAGTTACACCAGCTCTGTCAGGAGGAATGAGCCAAAATGCACCCAATTTATTGTGGGAAGCTTGTGGAAGGCTTCCCGAAACGTTTGACCCAAGTTAATCAATTTAAAGGCAATGCTACCAAATATAAATTGAGTTTATGTAAACATCTGACACACTGGGAATGTTATGAAATAAATAAAAGCTGAAATAAATCATTCTCTCTACTATTATTCTGACATTTCACATTCTTAAAAAAAGGTGGTGATCGTAACTGACCTAAAACAGGGAATTTTTACTTGGATTAAATGTCAGGAATTGTGAAAAACTGAGTTTAAATGTGTTTGGCTAAGGTGTTTGGAAATTTCCGACTTCAACTGTATTTAAAACCAGACACAAAGTATCTATGCCATATATGAATAAGATCAACTTTTAATTATATTTGCTGACATCCTACGGTCCAATTTTGGCACCAGTAGAGTACCTACCTATATAAACCACGCCTCTCCGCAAACATGCCTTCTCCGATGTTGGTTACAAGTGCAAATTTAAATTACGTAAGATAATATAATTTTACCATTGGTGTATTCAAATTTGAGTTAAGGTGATGTCATATTCTCACTCTGATAATTAATCCAAGTGTTTGACATGGTGGAGGGGCCCAGTAACTTTATGATCAAACTTAATCAATTTAGAAGCAACAGTAATGTTTCGTACTTTGGTCATCATACTTTAATCTGGTTGCTTTCAAACATCACCCAATTGAATTAAAATCATGATTTTACCTCTGGAACAGCTTTGGGGTCCCTGAAGAGGGAATTGAAACCTACTGACTGATTTAGTCAACCAACCATTCTCAATTGGCCCAAGGCCATACTTGAGTCTTTCATAAACCAGCATCACTCCATAGCCCTTCATAATAAATCAAAATATGGCCTAACACAACACATTACATAAACTGGAATGACATTCAAAAATATTTTAAAACAATCATCCTCCCCTTCATTTGAATTATCACTAAAAGAGCAAAGAAGCCATTTGTTAACTGTAAAGAACCATTGAAGAGCTCAAAGGGTTCTTTGAGTCATTATGGTTCCACAGAACCATCACCATTCCCAAAGAACTCTTGAGGAACACACATGTTTTAGTGTGTAGTGTAGGACGGCTAGTCATTTTTAAATGATGAGAGTGACAGAGTGAGAAACGCTTAGGTGTGCGAAAGGGTGTGAGGAAGAGAGTGCGTGTGTGTGTGTGTGTGTGTGTGAGTGAGTGAGTGAGTGAGTGAGAGAGAGAGAGAGAGAGAGAGAGAGAGAGAGAGAGAGAGAGAGAGAGAGAGAGAGAGAGAGAGAGAGAGAGAGAGAGAGAGAGAGAGCAGTTGGGAAAGATCGCTATCAGCTGAATTCATTACAGTTAACGTCTCCCATGGGTTTCAAGGGGAAAAGGCAATTCTTGCATTAGCAATAAACAATCCAATGTTAGTCGTTTATGGCTAGGAAATCGGGCTGCTTTCTTGAGAACTGCGCGTAGTCCATTCTTTTGGGTGTACATGAAGGGGTGGGAGACAAAAGTCCCGAATGTAATCCTTTAATCTTTTGAAGGCAGCGCTGAACTTGGTGGCGCCTCTGAACCAGCCCGGGAGGCGAAGGACTGCTGCTGTGGCATCGCCAGCGGAGTACAGGAGTAGCGGAGCATACCGGGGATAAACTGAATCGTTGCCCGGACCAGCATGCCCCCAGCATGCCCCCCTACAACAACCACCCGCCTCCGGGAATTCTCGGGCAGAGCCGCTAGGACCCTGGAGTACACCAGTCAAGATGTGGAAGCCTGAAAGCCCGACAGAGTGAAAGCCTGCGCTGGGTGTCATTTACGGGGGAAACGGACCAGGGATAGTTCACCATGCCCCATGGATATACAATAAAACGACGTTCAGCATTCCTGAAAAAGGTGAAGACCATCTTACTGCCTAAAACCAGTTTTATCGCTGACATCTGGATGTGCGTTATTAATTACCTACAGCGCTGTCCACTATAGCCTAATAACACTACGGTGGTAAATATACATATATTTTAAAACTTTAGCTAAAATAGGATACATTTGATTTCACGCATATGGTTTATGTTTTACGCACAATATAGCCTATGGTTTTGTATTTTATTTCGACATGTAAAACAAGCCTATATGAAACACTGACTACATATTCTTTTTAAATGTACTTTATATGTATTTTCCATTTGATTTCAAATCAAGTACTTCAAGTGAGCCGTTTCAGACAAATCTATTGGCATTGTGAGTGTCGTTTTTCCCTTTTTGCGCAGCGTTTGAAATTCACCTGCGGTTCGTGACATATTGGTAATGATAAGGAACTTTTACCTACGCTGCAATTGGCAGCTGTAACTGACATTTATTTAAATTGCTGGCTATATTGACACATCGGCTCAGGATTCTATTTAAAGATGTTGCCAGTCCAGTGCTTCACCTGGATTAGGGACAGAGTTAGGTATTCACTATCCAGTTCAGAAGCGGATGATCAGTGTTACACAAAAACAAATGGTTATATATAGTGCCAAATAAGGGTTATTTGGCTTGTAACAATAGTGGAACCCTTTTTGATGCTATATAGAACCGTTTTTTGAAGGTTCTATAAAGAACCATGCTCATACGGTTCTAAATGGAACCTTTATGGTGCTATGAACCCTTTTCTATGGTTTTTATAAAGAACTATAAAAAAAGGTTCCATATAGCACAAAAAAAGGGTTCCACTATGGTTTCAACCCTTTTTAATGGTTCTTTATAGTATTTGTATTTTGCATTTATTATTGATCCCCATTAGCTGCTAACAAATCAACAGCTACTCTTCCTGAGGTCCAGCAACATAAGACAGTTACATACAGTTTCAAATACTACATGACATTACATTATATAACACCTTACCCAACACATACAGTGTATTCCCTCAGGCCACCATTCCACCACCACATATTTACAATACAACATACATGTCCACATGTGTAGAGTGCGTGTCTTATCATGTGTAAATGTGTCTGTAGAGTTCTATGTAGCTATGGCTCTATGTAGTACTGTGTGCCTCCCATTGTCTATAGTACCTTTACGGAGAATTGTTTCAGGTTCATTGTTTCAGGTAACCATTCTCAATTTCTAAGGTTCTACAGAGAACCTTATGAAGAACCATACAGGGTTATTTTTTCTGGTTAGCCAGAAAGAAGATTATTTTTAAAAACCATTTAGTCCATAGCTCATTAGTGACACAAGGCCATATCTGAGGGTTACCTGAAACACCATTACCAGCTATAATCATTTTAGTCATATAATAGCAAAACACAACAGATTAGATAAACTGGAATGACACTCTCACTCAAGGTTGCACAAAAAAAGCTGTGGGCAAACCACACCCCAAAATATTTGAATGAGCTGCCACCCCGACATTTTAATTACCACCAAAAGATGAAAGAACCCTTTTCTGTATAGCAAACAACCATTAAAGGGCTCCAAGGGTTCTTTGGGTCAGTATGGTTACACATTGAACCATCATCCTTCCCAAAGAACCCTTGAGGAACACCAGTTGTCAGCCAGGCTTCATTTCCTTCTGTCCTGGCAGGGTAAAAAGTAGAGGTTTACACTACATTATCAGATAATGTCTTGGACATTTTCAATGACATTTGAGGAAATGACAGCCAGCCATTTGTAACTTCATTACTTGTCCCCATCTCTCTTCTCTACCTTTATAATTCATGTGGTCATATCTGGAGCTCTGTCCCAGAGTTGTCAAGCCCATAGGAGGCACAGGGACACATGCCCCCTCAGATTAGCCCAGTTTATTCTCCCTCTAACACTACTAGACACCTAGCAATTATATGAAGTTGGCTTTAGCTAGCCCAAATAGGTTCCCGATCTCCAAACCTCATAACTAGCTACCAAGAGGCCATTTTCAGGCTATCAATCAAGTTAGAGTAGCTAGCTTCCCTAACTAGTTTAGCTGGCATGCATGCTGGTAAGGTTGGAATACTTAAGAAAAGCAAGCAATAACTAAATGTACTGAATAAGACTCACATTCCTTTCAAACTTTAACCCAGACTTTAGCAGAGATGTAGAGAAACATATTTAGTTTCTTTTAAAAAAAGAACCCCCAGTCATGAGGATACAGACAGCTAAAGAGGTATGCTTAGATATGCCGAAAAATATGTATATTTTTTTGTTTACATAGAATTAAACAATGATTATGGCTATAGATTGCAGTAAAAAGCAGGTTCAGGTGTTTGAAAAATGCTAAATTCTTCAACTTCAGTGGGGGGGGGGGGGGGCCTCCAGACTACCCCCCCAGCCATCCTCAAGTACTATTTTTCCCTTCAGATTTTTTTGGGTTGCGTGACGCCCCTGCTCAGCCCCTTCAGCTTTAAATATTGATACTGCTTGAGGTTGCATAGGGTAGATATTGTCAGTTATGGGAGGTGGATTGCAAGTACATTTTTTACTGCTTGAATATAACTGAATTAGTCCACTCATGTTTAAATGTGAATCATTGTCTTACATGGGTCATTCTTGAATTGCAGTGGCATTTGCAACCATACACAACACATTAAAATGAATAATAGTTATGCAACAAACATTATTTTGTTTATATTGAACTGTTTATTATTTATAAAACATAATGCAAGTCCTTTACTACAAGACTGTATACTTATTCATCGCTTAAAGTACTTAGGGCAAGCAAACAGGCTTGTCCTAGTAGTGATGTGTGGAGTTGTAGAGTTGTTTTGGGGATTTAGAGATATCTATTATTTAGAATGTTAGAAAGTGAACAAAAGTATTTCATATTTTGTACAGATCAATAGAACAAAAAAAGGCAATTTAAATAAATAAAAAAGAGCAGTATAATGTGTGTCCCTCAGTTCTATGTCATTGGTGTTAGCGCCTTGAAAATCACTCATTACAAAGATATACAGGGACCTTGAGTCTTCTCTCTAGTGGCAAATTGTTACCGGAGGAAGGGTCTATTTTAAAGGAAATTATTAGTTAATCACACCTTTTTAGTATGTCATACATTTGAGGATTCCATTGATCATTTGGTGTGTCTAAATCCAAAGTGTCACTTAGTTTTACTAAATTTAAATGAAGGGAAATAACATTGTCAGAAAGATTATTAATCATATCACTTTAGCAAAAGATGTTTAAAGTATTGATAGCCTTAGGATTTAGCATTTGTGTCCTCCATTTCAGAAAATCTAATAATTTGCCTAAAATATATTGTTGGTGTTACCATCATTGATGTTATTACTCTTACCAGTGGCACAATGTTATCATTGTGGTAAAAATTATTAAACATCATTAAGCTACCATATTAGTTGGTTTAGAATAGGATGTATCCAAATATTTTTTTCCCCCAAATGCCACTTTATTTCAAGAATGACCCACATGCTCTTTTGCATCTGGTATGATGTCAACTATCCATTTTATGTTTTAGAGCATAATCGTCATCAATGGCATATATAGGCAAATCAACTTCACTGGAGTATTGTTTCCCATGCTTTAGCTTCAGTTGCAAGATTCTGTTCCCCCTCTAACTAAAAAAACTGAATCACAACATTTCAAATGTGAATAGAACTGATGTGTGTATGTGTATGTGTGCATGCATGTATATGTGTTTTGAGAGAGAGACACTATGAAATGTAATTATTCATGTGTCTCTCTCTCTCTCTCATTACTATTGGAGGACTGTGCAGTGCTTCTTGTGAGTGCAGTGGAGCAAATCTCTGCCCATCACCGTGGCATTTGACAGATTAAACACCTCAATGCCCAGAGCCAGTGATCTCTTTAGCATCACGCACTTACTTCACCACAATTCAAAATACATTTGGGAGCTTTTCTTTATTCCTGACTCAATTTACTTTATTTCTTTATTTATTGATCTATTTATTCATTTATGTATGCATCTGTTTTTCTATTTATTTCTCTCTCTCACTCTGATTATTTCATTCAGCATTTCTTGCCAGCTTCAGCACATGCAGCAAAAAAAATGTTCTATACATTTTAAAACGTTGAAAATGTACAGGTAATTGCCAAAATATAGAAAACAATTGAGTAAATTAGGGATACAAAGTCTATTGAAAGCATGTGCTTCCACGCAGGTGTGGTTTCTGAGTTAATGAAGTAATTAAGATCCCATCATGCGTAGGGTCATGTATAAAAATGCCCAGTTACCGATTCTTTTGGCTACCATGGCTAGAAGAAGAGATCTCAGTGAGTTTAAATGAGGGGTCTCAAACGTGCATTGCGAGTTTCAAATGTGTGTGTGCGTGTGTGCACGCACGCGCAGCCCTTTCTCGAGGCAGGAGCTCAAAATAATAAAAGGGCATTCCCCCTGATTCAATTTTGTTTTTTTACTTTCATAATTCATATCTTGAGTTTGGTAACATAACAATTAGCTCTGTAGTGAACGTTTTACACAGGCTTATTTCTTTCTGCAACAAAACACATTCACTCATAATCACAAATTGTAAGCAGGCTACACTGAACAATAATATAATTGCAACTTGTAAAGTGTTGGTCCCATGTTTCATGAGCTGAAATAAAAGATCCCAGAAATGTTCCATTTGCAAAAAAAGCTTATTTCTCTCAAATTGTGTGCACAAATTTGATTGCATCCCTGCTAGTGAGCTTTTCTCCTTTGCCAAGATAATCCATCCACCTGACAGGTGTGGCATATGAATAAGATGATTAAACAGCATTATCATTACACAGGTGCACCTTGTGCTGGGGTCAATAAAAGGTCACTCTAAAATGTGCAGTTTTGTCACACAACACAATGCCACAGATGTCTCAAGTTTGGAGGGAAAATGCAAGTGGGATGCTAACTGCAGGAATGTCCACCAGATCTGTTGCCAGAGAATTGAATGTTAATTTCTCTACCATAAGCCGCCTCTTGCTTCGTTTTAGAGAATTTGGCAGTATGTCCAATCAGCCTCACAACAGCTGACCACATGTAACCACACCAGCCCAGGACCTCCACATCTGGCTTCTTCACCAGCGGGATCATCTTAGACCAGCCATCTGGACAGCTGATGACACTGGGTTTACACAATCAAATAATTTCTGCCAGAAACAGTCTCAGGGAAGCTCATCTGCATGCTCGTTGTCCACGCCAGGGTCTTGACCTGACTGAGGTTCGGCGTTGTAACCGACTTCAGTGGGCAAAGGCTCACCTTCAATGGCCACTGGCATGCTGATGAAGTCTGCTCTTCACGGATGAATCCCGGTTTCAACTGTACCGGGCAGATGGCAGAAAGCTTTAATGGGGTCGTGTGGGCGAGCGGTTTGCTGATGTCAATAGAGTGTCCCATGGTTATGGTATGGGCAGGCATAAGCTTTGGACATTGAACACAATTGCATTTTATTGATGGAAATTTGAATGCACAGAGATACCATCACCTCATGTTTAAGCATGATAAGGCACAGCCCCATGTCTCAAATATCTGTACACAATTCCTGAAAGCTGATAATGTCCCAGTTCTTCCATTGACTGCATACTCACCAGACATGTCACCCATTAAGCCTGTTTGGGATGCTCTGGGTCAACGTGTACGACAGTGTGCTCCAGTTCCCACCATATCTAGCAACTTCACACAGCCATTTAAGAGGAGTGGGACAACATTCCACAAGCCACAATCAACAGCCTGATCAACTCTATGCGAAGGAGATGTATCGCGCTGCATGAGGCAAATGGTGGTCACACCAGATACTGAGAATTTTTTAGGCCCCTACTTTTTTTAAAGGTATCTGTGACCAACAGATGCATATCTGTATTCCCAGTCATGTGAAATCCATTGATTTGGTTCTAATTAATTTATTTCAATTGATTGATTCCCTTATATCAACTGTAAATCTTTGAAATTGTTGCATGTTGCATTTATATTTTTGTTCAGTGTAGTTACAGTGCCTCCTATAGACATGATTGACATCAGGAGAAGAGGGTGGGCAATCAGCTGATCATTGATGTTGATGATTGATGTAAATCTTCTCTTTAGCTAGCTCTATTTCTTTTAATGACTGTTACGTCTGTATGTCTTTCTGCCTCTCTCTGCTCCACGTATCAACCAACCAGATCGAATATTGATGATGTAGGCTACATCAAGTGTTATCAAGTGTTAATCAAATGGTATGCTGCTGTGGCAGTAATGTTGATACTTAAACTGGGTAGTTAGCTACACATACTCAACCTGTGACCGCATGTCTCAAATCATGCATGTTTGGATACCGTGCGCACAATCTCTGTACAGGGCATACTGGGAAAAAGGGGCAACCGGGACCGGGTGTGGGGTGGCAAGCTTTATGACGACTTGTGGGCAGTGAGTTGATTATACCACCAGCAAAGGGGCATGTGTTCTGCACAGGTAGAGCCTATCTGAGCGTATGTGTGTCGCAGTCACCAGATCTCAACCCAATTTAACTCTTATGGGAGACTCTGGAGCAGTGCCTGAGACAGCGTTTTCCACCATCATCAACAAACACCAAATTATTGAATTTGGAAAGAATGGTGTCCCTTCACTCCAATGGAGTTCCAAACACTTGTAGAATATATGCCAAGGCACATTGAACCTGTTCTGGTGGCCCAACGCCCTAAGACACTTTATGTTGGTATCTTCTTTATTTTGGCTGTTGGGGAGTAACGGATTACAAAAAACAGTAACTGTATTCCGTTCCGTTTCCAGCCAAAATATTGTAATCAGATTACAGATACTTTTTTTTGAAAATTATTACCTTTAAATTCAGAATGTATGTTTGCGAAGGAAAAATGGTTGAGATTTCTCTGTTTTTTTCAATGACATTCAAATCAGCATTGAAAAAATTTGCAAGTTTATGTTTGTTCCACCTGAGCGAGTCTGACCACAAGTCAGAGACCACTATGATGACACACCAAATGTGTTCAATGGATCATGAGAAAATAAAGGAATAGGCTTTTGTAGGCTACAGTCTATGCTATGTCTTCCAATGGTGCGACTGCTGTCGGCATCCAAAGAATATCCAACTTGAATAAACACTAGGGGGTAAGGATGACAGGAGTGGTGTAGTCTACGGCGATACGGATATGACTTATTATTGATATCTACATAGCGCATTGATGTGAATCACAATGCAGCTCTCTCATTTAGCTATTTGAGCCTTTTAGATTGTGGTTGTTGTGGATGGCTGCTCACTAATCTTTCTGTGTATTTGAACCCAATAATGGTTGAATTGAAGAAGTTGAAGCTGCTTATCAATCATAGTTTTTGAAACCAGTGGACAGCCAGTAAAAATGCACTCTTGCAACAGCTGCATAGTGCAGATCCAAGCCTATGGAATAAAATGGGTATTTTATTGCTCAATCTAATTCATGCTGATAAACAAAATAATTCATAGGCCTAATTGACACATGCTCAAACTCGCACACTTTTTTTATAGAATTAAAAAGGGACAATCTGCAGTTGCTACATCAATTTTTTGACTTATAAAATTGTATATATTTATATATAAGCCTTGAATGAATATGTGTACAAACTTTTGATTGGTATAGTACATACAGTACCAGTTAAATGTTTTGACACACCTACTCATTCAAGGGGTTTTCTTTATTTTACTTTATACTATTTTCTATATTGTAGAATAAAAGTGACATTAAAACTTGGAAATAACACAAATGGAATCATGTAGTAACCCAAAAAGTTTTAAGCTAATCAAAATTAATTTTATATTTGAGATTCTTCAAAGTAGCCTCCCATTAAGTTGATGACAGCTTTGCACACTCTTGGCATTCTATCAACCAGCTTCATGAGATAGTTTCCTGGAATGCATTTCAATTAACAGGTGTGCCTTCTTTAAAGTTAATTTGCAGAATTGATTTCCTCCTTAATGTGTTTGAGCCAATCAGTGTGTTGTGACAAGGTAGGGGTGGTATACAGAAGATTTGGTAAAAGACCAAGTCCATATTATGGCAAGGGTTAGGGTTAGGGTTAGGGTTAGCTGAAATAAGCTGAGAGAGAAATGACTGTACCTCATCACTTTAAGACATGAATGTCAGTCAATCCAGAACATTTCTAGAACTTTGAAAGTTTCTTCAAGTGCAGTCGCAAAAACTATGAAGCGCTGTGATGAAACTGGCTCTCATGAGGACCGCCACAGGAAAGGAAGCCCCCTTGTTACCTCTGCTGCAGAGGATCATTTTATTATGTTTTACCGTCCTTGTAAATTGCAGCCAAAATAAATTATTCACGGAGTTCAAGTAACAGACACATCTCAAAATCAACTGTTCAGAGGAGACTGCGTGAATCAGGCCTTCATGGTCGAATTTCTGCAAAGAAACCACTACTAAAGGACATCATAAGAAGAAGAGACATGCTTGGGCCAGGAAAGCAATGGACATTAGACCTGTGGAAATCTGTCTTTGGTCTGATGAGTCCAAATTTGAGATTTTTCGATCCAAATACTGTGTCTTTGTGAGACACAGAGTAGATGAACAGATGATCTCCACATGTGTGGTTCCCACTGTGAAGCATGGAGGCAGAGGTGTGATGGTTTGAGCGTGCTTTTCTGGTGACACTGTCAGTTATTTATTTAGAATTCAAGGAACACGTAACCAGCATGGCTACCACAGCAATCTGCAGCGATACGCCATCCCATCTGGTGTGGGCTTAGTCGGACAATCATTTGTTTTTCAACAGGACATTGACTCAACACACTTCCAGGGTGTGTAAGGGCTATTTGACCAAGGAGAGTGATGGACTGCTGCATCAGATGACTTGGCCTCCACACTCACCCAACCTCAACCCAATTGAGATTGTTTGAGATGTTTTGCTTTGGACTGCAGAGTGAAGGAAAAGCAGTGAACATGTGCTCAGCATATGTGGGAACTCCTTCAAGACTGTTTGAAAAGTATTCGAGATGAAGCTTGTTAAGAAAATGCCAAGCATGTGCAAAGCTTTCATCAAGGCAAAGGCTGGCTATTTGGAGTGTCTCAAATACAGTGGGACAAAAACATATTTAGTCAGCCACCAATTGTCCAAGTTCTCCCACTTAAAAAGATGAGAGAGGCCTGTAATTTTCATCATAGGTACACTTCAACTATGACAGACAAAATGAGAAAAAAAACAGAAAATCACATTGTAGGATTTATGAATTTATTTGCAAATTATGGTGGAAAATAAGTATTTGGTCACCTACAAAAGTTTATCTCACTACTTTGTTATATACCCCTTGTTGGCAATGATAGAAGTCAAATGTTTTCTGTAATGTTTTTTGGCCCATTTCTCCATGTAGATCTCCTCTAGAGCAGTGATGTTTTGGGGCTGTTGCTGGGCAACACGGACTTTCAGCTCCCTCCAAAGACTTTCTATGGGATTGAGATCTGGAGACTGGCTAGGCTACTCCAGGACCTTTGAAATGCTTCTTATGAAGCCACTCCTTCATTGCCTGGCGGTGTGTTTGGGATCATTGTCATGCTGAAAGACCCAGCCACATTTCATCTTCAATGCCCTTGCTGGTAGAAGGAGGTTTTCACTCAAAATCTCACGATACATGGCCCCATTCATTCTTTCCTTTACATGGATCAGTCGTCCTGGTCCCTTTGCAGCAAACAGCCCCAAAGCATGATGTTTCCACCCCCATGCTTCGCAGTAGGTATGGTGTTCTTTGGATGCAACTCAGCATTCTTTGTCCTTCAAACACGACATGCTGAGTTTTTACCAAAAAGTTATATTTTGGTTTCATCTGACCATATGACATTCTCCCAATCTTCTTCTGGATCATCCAAATACTCTCTAGCAAACTTCAGACGGGCCTGGACATGTACTGGCTTGTACTGGCACTGCAGGATTTGAGTCCCTGGCGGCAGGCTTTGTTACTTTGGTCCCAGCTCTCTGCAAGTCATTCACTTGGTCCCCCCGTGTGGTTCTGGGATTTTTGCTCACCGTTCTTGTGATCATTTTGACCCCACGGGGTGAGATCTTGCGTGGAGCCCCAGATCAAGGGAGATTATCAGTGGTCTTGTATGTCTTCCATTTCCTAATAATTGCTCCCACAGTTGATTTCTTCAAACCAAGCTGCTTACCTATTGCAGATTCAGTCTTCGCAGCCTGGTGCAGGTCTACAATTTTTTTCTGCTTTCCTCTGACAGCTCTTTGATCTTGGCCGTAGTGGAGTTTGGAGTGTGACTGTTTGAGGTTGTGGACAGGTGTCTTTTATACTGATAACAAGTTCAAACAGGTGCCATTAATACAGGTAATGAGTGGAGGACAGAGGGGCCTCTTTAACAAGAAGTTACAGGTCTGTGAGAGCCAGAAATCTTGCTTGTTTGTAGGTGACCAATTACTTATTTTCCACCATAATTTGCAAATAAATTCATTAAAAATCCGACAATGTGATTTTCTGGATTTTTTTCCTTCTCATTTCGTCTGTCATAGTTGAAGTGTACCTATGATGAAAATTACCTCTTTTTAAGTGGGAGAACTTGCACAATTGGTGGCTGACTAAATACTTTTTTGCCCCACTGCATATACAAAACAAATGTTTAACACTTTTTTGGTTCTACATTGAGTTATTTCATAGTTTTGATGTCTTCACTATTATTCTACAATGTAGAAAATAGTAAAAATAAAGAAAAACCCTTGAATGAGTGGTGTGACCCAACATTTTTTACTAGTACTGTACATACAGTTGAAGTCGGAAGTTTACAAACACTTAGGTTGGAGGCATTAAAACTAGTTTTTCAACTACTCCACAAATTTCTTGTTAACAAACTATAGTTTGGGCAAGTTAGTTACTACTTTGTGAATGACACAAGTCATTTTTCCAACAACTGTTTACAGACAGGTTATTTCACTTATAATTCACTGTATCAGAATTCCAGTGGGTCAGAAGTTTACATACACTAAGTTGACTCTGCCTTTAAACAGCTTGGAAAATTCCAGAAAATGATGTCATGGCTTTAGAAGATTTCTGATAGGCTAATTGACATCATTTGATAGGAGACATAACGCGTCTTCTTCCTGAGCGGTATGATGGCTGCGTGGTCCCAGGGTGTTTATACTTGCGTACTATTGTTTGTACAGATGAACATGGTACCTTCAGGCGTTTGTAAATTGCACCCAAGGATGAACCAGACTTGTGGAGATCTACAATTTTGTTTCTGAGGTCTTGGCTGGTTTCTTTTGATTTTCCCTTGATGTCAAGCAACGAGGTACTGAGTTTGAAGGTAGATCTTGAAATACATCCACAGGTACACCTCAAATGATGTCAATTAGCCTATCAGAATCTTCTAAAGCCATGACATCATTTTCTGGAATATTTACTGATAAAAAATGTGGACAGGTAACTAGTAACTGTAATGGATTACATTTAGAAAGTAACCTAGCCAACCCTGTTTATACTGAATGTTATTAGATCTTCAATCAAAACCTAATATTAGATAAAGGGAACCTGAGTTTACAAATAACCCCCCAAAAAGTATACTTATTTATTTAATTAACACTCTGTGTGAAAAATGTATTGCCCCCTTACACTCAATAATGTATTGTACCACCTTTAGCTCCAATGACTACAACCATTGTTTAAAGCTTTATTTGACTAGGCAAGCCAATTAAGATCAAATTCCTACTTACAATGACAGCCTACCAGGGAAAAGTGGATTAACTGCCTTGTTCAGAGGCAGAACGACAGATTTTTACCATATCAGCTCAGGGATTTGATCCAGCAACCTTTTGGTTACTGGCCCAATGCTCTAAACTCTAGGCTACCTGCCACCCCAAATGCTCGCTGTAGTTGTTATTTATTCTCTCACATCGCTGTGGAAGAATTTTGATTTCATTTCCAGTCCTGCTACAAAATCTCATTTGGGATTAGGTCTGGACTTTGACTAGGCCATGCCAAATCTTGAAATGTGTTGCTTTTTAACCATTTCTATGTAGACTTGATTATTTGTTTTGGGGCGACAGGTAGCCTAGTGGTTAGAGCATTGTAACCGAAAGGTTGCAAAATCAAATCCCAAAGCTTACAAAGTTAAAAATATATATTAATTAATTAATAATTATAATACATTTTTTAAATAATAATCTGTCGTTCTGCCCCTGAACAAGGCAGTTAACCCATTGTTCCTAGGCCGTCATTGAACATAAGAATTTGTTCTTAACTGACTTGCCTAGTTAAATAAATATACAAAATAAATAAAAATTGGGACCATTGTCTTGCTGCATGACCCAACTGTGCTTCAAGCTTCACCTCACAGATGTATGGCCTGACATTATCCTGTAGAATCCTTGATACAGAGCAGAATTCAATGTTCCTTCTATTAAGGCAAGTCGTCCAGGTCCTGAGGCAGCAAAGCATCTCCAAACCATCATACTACCACCACCATTCTTGACCATTGGTATGAAGTTTTTACTGTGGAATGCAGTGTTTGGTTTTTGCCAGACAAAATGGGACCCATCTTGTCTAAAAAGTTGACTGAAATTTGCCAGAAAGAACCTGGAAGCACCTGGATGATCATCAAGACTGTTCTATGGACAGATGAGTCAAAAGTATAACTGCTCTGTATCAGAGAATTATACAGGAGAATGTCAGGCCATCTGTCTGTGAGTTGAAACGCAGCTGGGTTATGCAGCCAGACAATGATCCAAAACATTCAATAAAGTCTACATGAAAATGGCTAAAAAACAACACATTTTACATTTAGGAATTGCCTAATCAAAAGACCAGACATAATCCCAATTGAGATGTTGTGGCAGGACTTGAAGCGAGCAGTTCATGCTTGAAAACCAACAAATATAACTGAGTTAAAGCAATTCTGCATGCAAGTGTGGGCCAAAATTCCCCCACAGTGACATGAGTGACTGATCGACGACTACAGGAAGTGTTTGGTTGGAGTCATTGCAGCTAAGGGTGGCACAACCAGTTATTGAGTGTAAGGGGGCAATTACTTTTTTTTGCACAGGATCATTGGGTGTTGCATAAATTTGTTTATGAAATAAATTAAATGAGTATGTAATTGTTGTGTTATTTGATCACTCAGGTTACCTTTATCTATCAGGTTTTGGTTGAAGATCTGATAACATTCAGTATCAAAAATATGCAAAAGTAGAGAAAATTAGAAAGGGGGAAAATACCCTTTTCACAGCACTGAAAATGCGCAACTCCATACAATAATGTTTCCATTGTTCCATTATTATATGGCCACAATTGGATTAAACCTACAAATGATTCACATTGTGTTCCATTTTCACTTTCATTGAAAGCTTACAACCAAATTGACAGAAATAAAATATTACACTGCTGTTAGAAAATGGACATTTCCATTGACACTTCTACCTGTGATTCATTTGTAATACTATGCTACAGATCACAATGGCCAGCTGTTTCATGACGTAATTATAGCTGTAAGGAAACTGTCATGTAAAGTGTTACATTATTTTTTACAACAAGAGCATTATTCAACATTCACTGTTTTATATAACATCCACTGCTGCAACACATGTCTGGTGAAGGATATGAAATAAGTGTCTATCATATTTACCATCCACTAGTCTGTCAACATGATATTGTTGAAAAGCATAGGTCTGGTAAACTTTTGTTGAAAGATATGCTTCACAAGATGTGATGCATACGTCAATTCATTTTGAGTCTGTTCTCTCTCATTTACAATGCTTCACTTTGTATTTGAGGGATAGAAATTGAAGTCTTCCTTTCTGTTAATTTAGAGGGAAAGCATGCATTCTAAGATCATCCAACTGATTTCTCCATTTGTCTCTTTGAAAATAGGCCTCTGGATCCAAATGTCAATTCCAACGGAGGCAGCATCAGTCTGGGCCCAGCCGTGTGTAACGTGAGCGAGTGAAACAACAAGAGAGTGAAAGACAGAGAGAGAGGAAGAGAAGGAGAAGGAGGGGTCTCTCCGATGATAACCCTGAGTGTACCATACATGGCTCTCTGGTAGCCACCATTTTAAATTGGCCCTTACAGTGCACTGCGGCGGCTGACTGAGAGTGAAAATGTGATGAGCTTTGCTATCATCCCCCGTAGCGAGCTAGTGAGTGTGGATGGCGGCCGGTGAAGGAGGCACATTGCTTAATGAGACCATTGCTCTTGTGTTAGGACGCTTAGGACAGGCAATTACGGAGGAATTACCACCAGAGGCCTTTTCCAGCACTGCTGCTGCCGCTCCACCACTGCTTACTGCTGGAGCAGCAAACTAAGCATTCACGGCTGGTTACAGAACTTTTTTATTCGGGTGGATTTTTACTATTTTGTTCTTTTTTTCCCTCTTTTGCTACTGGCTGTTGTGATTGTCATTTGTCGTTCTTTTAACGACAGCTCCATCAGTTCTGACCTATCGTTTATAATGGAGCTACATCCATTGCGCGTGTGGAATAAGGACTGGGCCTCTTTCCTCAGGCCATGGATACCCATACTGCTGGGCCTGCACATGCAGTTCTACCGGGCGTCTGGCTCAAGCTGCCCAGAGGAGTGCCGCTGTGACAGGACCTTTGTTTACTGCAATGAGAGGAGCCTGACCTCGGTGCCTCTAGGGATCGGAGAGGGCTACAAGACCCTCTACCTCCACAACAACCAGATCAACAATGCCGGCTTCCCCTCGGAGCTTCACAACGTCGCCTCCGTGGAGACTGTCTATCTCTATGGTAACCAGCTGGACGAGTTTCCTATCAACCTGCCCAAGAATGTACGGGTACTGCACCTGCAGGAGAACAACATCCAGACCATCTCCAGGGCCGCGCTGGCTCAGCTGCTGTGGCTGGAGGAGCTCCACCTGGACGATAACTCTATCTCCACAGTTGGGGTGGAAGAAGGGGCATTCAGGGAGGCCGTCAGCCTCAAGATGCTCTTCCTCACCAAGAACCACCTGAGCAGTGTCCCTATTGGTCTCCCTGAGGACCTCAAAGAGTTGCGATTGGACGAGAACCGGATTGCAGTGATCACCGAGGAGGCGCTCAGGAATGTGACGAGGTTAGAGCGCCTCCTGCTGGACGGGAACCTGCTGACGGATGAGGGTGTGGCCCCTGGAACCTTCCAGGACCTGGTGACACTACGGGAGCTGTCTCTGGCGCGGAACTCCCTCACCTACCCGCCCCCACTTCTCCCAGGGGATGTTCTGGTGAAGCTGAACTTTCAGGATAATCAGATGAATGAGATCCCTGTGACGGCCTTCGCGGGGCTGAGAAAGCTGGAGAGGCTAGATATTTCCAACAACCAGCTGCAGTCCCTGACAGAGGGGGTCTTTGATGGCCTCGTCAGCCTCAGACAGCTCACTGTTCGTAACAACCTTTGGCTGTGTGACTGCAGCATTAACTGGGTCATACTGTGGTTAAAGTCTCTGCCAGTCTCCCTCAACGTGCGCGGCTTCATGTGCCAGAAGCCCGAAACTGTCCGGGGCATGGTAATCAGAGAGCTGAACACCGAGCTCATCCAGTGCCCTCGCAGCACCACGGCTGCCCTGCTGCCCACCCACTTGCCCCCCACCTCGCCAGGCCTCACCACCCGCTTCCCTCCCTCCTCCACAGGCTACCCCTCAGACACAGAGTCTCTCTCTCCCCCATTAAGGCTCCCCTTATCACCCACACATAACCCCCCTCTCCTCCCCTCCTCCCCTTCCAGAGATGGGGAACAGAGGACTAACCTGCCACCCCTGGACCCTGAGCGGGAGACCCTGCAGATCAAGTTCACCATACTCAATGGTTCAGCCATCCACGTCAGCTGGGTGGCCTCCTTTCCTGTCACAGCCTACAAGGTCACCTGGGCCAAGATGGGTCCCAGCCTGTCTGGAGACACAGTGAGGGAGAGGATGGTGGGAGGGGAGCACCGGGGCATACGTTTGGTCAACCTCAAGCCTAAGTCCACCTACCGGATCTGTGTCATCCCGTTGGATGCGTTCAATAACTACCGGCCCAAGGATGATACAGTGTGTTCAGAGGCTGTGACTAAGCCGGTCTCCTATGGCCAAGGTAATAATACAGGGCCACCGGGGCCGGAGCAGGCCACCCAGCAGGACCCCAGTTCTCCCTTTCTTCTGGCTGGCCTCATCGGAGGGGCCGTGATCGTAGTTCTGGTGCTTCTCCTTAGCATATTCTGCTGGCACATGCACAAGAAGGGCCGGTCGTCCTCGGCCAAGTGGAAATACAATAAGGGCAGGAGAAAAGACGACTACTGCGAGGCAGGAACCAAAAAGGATAACTCTATACTGGAAATGACTGAGACCAGCTTCCAGATAGCGTCCCTGAACAACGAGCAGCTCCTCAAGGGAGACTACCGCATACAGCCCATTTATACCCCTAATGGGGGCATTGGCTTCAGAGACTGCCCTCTGGGAAGCAATAGCACAGTATACTGCAAGAACAATGTTCAAGCAGACGCAGACTTTTGCCGTACATGATGGTTTTGCATAGCAGAGTGTTATAGAACCCCCTTTGTATTAACAAATACACTTAACTACATACAGTACACTGAAAAGTATATTTCAAAGACCTCTGTGTCTGCAATGTAATTTATACACCGGCTGGGCTATAATGTTGAATTCAGCTAACTTTTATATTCCCTTAGTAAAAAATGCTAATTGATTTATAAGTTATTTATTTCTCAAAGTTGTGTAACTCGGTTCTGTGCAGACAGTTCTTTACAATCAGAGCTTTCTTTCATCATCTTATATTTTGAGCTCCATAAAGATTGGGCCATGTGGAAGTCATATGATAGTCAGACGGTCTACTCATTCCTATAAAAATAGCCTAGCCAGTAATGAGTCTAACATGCACAATGTCCATAACAGATATATCTACATCCCATGTTTTGGCATAGGAAATTAAAACAAAAAGGGTTTATGTCATAGACTTGATGTGGCAACTCAATGTGACAGAGAGAAAGGACCAACCATTCAGGAAATGAGCTTTGGGGATACATATTTTCTCACAGTAAGGATTTGAGAGAGAATGGGAGAGAGTCTAGGAAGGTGGAGGGAAAGAGAAAGGGAAAGAGGGAGAGAATCTGTTCATTCAAATGCACCACAAGAGGGCAGAATTTTTCATTATTGTCAATGATTCATTCATGATTCTTGATCTTTTTATTTGCTTGGACATTGCTGAGTATTGAATAGTAGTTCTGCCTATGTAAGTAATACTGCAGTGAGTGTCTCTCTTTCATCATCTCATCTACATAACAAAGACACATTTCTATGAACACAGTTTTGAGAAGTGTTGGTCAAATGGCTGCATGGATTCCAGGGCTGGTAGACATAAAGTGTCTCAGATTAGATGTGCTGATCTAGGATCACGTCCCCCTCTGTCATCTTATACAAAATTGGCTACACTGATCCTAGATCAGCACTCCTATTCTGAGATGCTTGATACATGTGGCATCTGATTCAAGTACTTATTTCAGTAACAACACGCGGTTATGTTGTTGGCCAGTGGTCATTCACCACAACTTGGAAATACTGTTCATGAAATGGTAGTAGGCTACTGTAGTAATGGAGTTTGTTGAACCTTTTTGATTGTTTCCCAAGCTGTTTAAAAAAACCAGCTTGACTCAGCAAATCATGCACAGGTCATAGGTTTGTATCTTATGCTTTCCAAAAAAACGAAAATTAAAGCATAATTAAAGCATAAGGAAGCTGTACGTCGTATAGTTGAGAATGAAAGATCAACAAGCACATCTGTCAAGATAGTTGGATACAAAGCAACTATTTGAGTTTATGTTCAGCAAAACAAATATGTTATGGTAATATATTATATGTGCCTTGAAATGATCAGCTCATAATGTAAGGTCTTTTGAATCCATGTGTTTTTTGCACAAAAGTGTAATGTAAATACATTCAATTGACATTGAATTGTTGTTGGAAAAAATTGATTGCCTCGTATTTGATTATTTATTTGTATCTTGTTGCTTTATCAGTCTTATTGCATCTCTTTATCACTTAAGAAATGTTTTATCTGTGATGCTACGGTCTTGGGTCTCTGGGAAATTATGTAGAGAGTCTATATCATCGATGCTTTGAGTTATTTTTCTACCAAAATGTGTCCTCAGCTCTCACAAAAGTCGGGCCCTAATTTGGAAGGGACACGTGAAGGCTGGAGAATAAATGTTTAAAAAAAGAAAGTCAAACACTGAATGGTACCCTTGAGAACAAATTCTGAGATGATGATACTGCAATTTGTTTGTCACAAAATGTATTGTGTCCCATATCAAATCGCTTGTCTAAGGAATGTGGAACATTGAGGGAAGGCTTTTATATCTCTAACATTCCAAAATGATATAGATTACAGTAGTAAGTTGCATCCCTCATCCTCAGACATTTTGTCAACCTCTGACATTCCATTTCATGAAGCTTCTATTCTAGCATCTATTTTTTAACGAATCTCTAGTCTAGTGAAAGGTCATTTATACTTTAGCCAAACTCTGCCCGCACTGAAGATCAGACAGACTTGTAGTCTACTTTGGCTCTCTGCCACCTTTTCTACTGATGGCTGCAATTACATGATCCGGTACCGATCCAGGTCATGGCTCGGCTGTTTTCCTCATTAGTCTTGAGCTGTGAGTCTTTGTGTGTGTCGCACATGGGGATGTGTGAAATGTACTCCTCAGCCTGAAGTGTCACTTCTTGCGCCAGCGAATAGCTAGCTTTTCACGAGGCGCCGACTGGTAAAATGCTTCAGGAGGGAGGTCATGTGTGTTAGCAAGGCAGAGGTCCTGAGTTTGCGTCAGGTATGGGCTCAATCTGGAAGAATTGGTACTCGCTAAGCAATCAGCATGACGTCCTTTACATGTGTACACAGTATACTGTAGTGTGTGTGTACACACATATTCTCCCGTGATTCCTCTTGAGAGCAGAGGAATGAATTAGGTGTATAAACAGTATACCTATCTAAATGATCTCTAACCTATGTTCTTGGTGTGGCGGTGGAGACAGTAATCAGCCTTGAAATTCACACTTCCGTCTCCTTCAGTTGTGTGGTCATCTATAAAAGTAAATAAATAAATGCTCCCTCTCTGGGGAGATCAGTGTCTGTGAGTGAGATACTTTCATATTGAGGATAGATTTGAAGGTATTGTACTCATACTATATGTGTGGTACTTTGTCCAGGTCTGCCACGGGCCCAGTGTGAATTGTGAGGGAAGTGTCAACGCACTGTCAACTATGTTCTGTCTCACCGTGCAGTGACCTTCTGGTACTAAGACAGTGTTTGTATCCAAAAAGGCACCCTATTTCCTACATAGTACATAACAGTTGGGATGCAAGCTCAGTGTCACCCGTGTGATGTCCCACCCTGCAGTGACCCTCTGGTTATGAGAGAATCAGGATGTCAGTTTTACAGTGGCCTGACTATTAGTTGCCTGGCCAGCACAGTTACTGTAATTGTTCAGGGTTGACCATGGACAACCAAGGACATGATCACTTAAAATACAGAGTCGATTGGCTACAAATTCCAAGATTAAACTTCAATGTGCTATTCCAATGTGCTAGTATTTACTTGTATTTTAGATATTTGTTCTGTGGTTATGGTAGTAGAAATACAGAAATATATAAAGTATATGACATTGGAATGCTATTTAAATGACATTACAACCAACTAAACAGACAAGTGTTTTACTCATACCAAGTAATATGATCCATTTGCAATCTCAATTATTTTCATTAGAATAGTAGTCAAATTGTCCTAGAGTTTGAAGCGTGCCTATAAGCCAATTTATTTGGCGAGACAGCTGCATCTCACTGTAGTAGGCTGTAGGCCATGTTTAGGTTATTTGGATCTACATTCGCCTTTTATTTGTTGTGTTTGTTTACTGTTAATGTAACTAGCCTAAATATAGATTGTGTCATGCCTTTATCAATATTATATTTTGTTTACTAGGCCTACTACTTGGTACCACTGTTTTGTTCTGTTCACGTTTGCAGTTGTGTCGATATTCTACGCTAAACTGCTATTCAGTATTTTTGTTTGCGTGCATGAATAACTAGGCTGCTACTTTCAGCATTTTAGTTACCGTTATTTTGGTAAAACAGCCGTGCGTATGGCTGCATTCACATAGGCTGTTTGTAAAAGGGGAATTACCCTATCTGTTTTGTAGCCTATATTCAATACCAAATCAGCCTTGCTCTAGTATGTAGGGTGCTGTCCATTGTAGTGATACAGCGCAACGGCGATAGGCTACAGATTTCACTCCAAAACGTTCACTTTCAAAGCACTCAATCAATGGTCTCGGAGTCTCTGCATTTAACGTTGTTTATCGTGTGATATAAGCAGAATTCAATATAATTCCAATGCAAGAAACCCCCAAAAGTGTACCCCCTCATTAATCCCCGGTATTGCTTGTTTAGGTTTGTTTATGGTCTGAAACGTTATCATGTGAAGGACTTAGTTTCTGGAACAACAGAAGCTCAGACAGTGCATGCAGTGGCTGTGCTGCATGGTCCTCATTCCTCAGTCATAAATGCCTGGGAGCAACTATCAGTTGAGGTTTTATATGAGGTTTTATATTCTCCATATCCATGGTATAATTATAATTGATCCACTGTATTCTTTAAAAAAAATCACAGGGCATGCAATCATGTTTGCTATGCTTACAGAGTAAGCTTAGAGGGAGTGTTTTTAAGGACCATTGCTTTAAGTTTTGAGATGCATTTTCTGTTTGTTAGTCACACGACAGATTGACGAGGACAAGTGGACTACTGTTTTCATGAAAATAATCTAGATTGCAATCGTATCATTTTAATTGGTATGAGTACAATACTTCTCTGTTTCGTTGGTTGTATATTGTATACCAATGTGCTTTATTTTCTATATTTCTGTATTTCTATTACCACAACCACAGAACAAATATCTAAAATACAGGTGAATACTAGCACATTGGAATAGCACATTGATGTTTAATCTTGGACTCTGTAGCCTGTCGACTCTATATTTTAAGTGATCATGTCATTGGTTGTCCATTGTCATCCCTGAACAATTACAGTAACTGTGCTGGCCAGGCAACTAATAGTCAGGCCACTGTTAAACTGACAGCCTGATCCCCTCAGTACCAGAGGGTCACTGCAGGGTGGGACATCACACGGGTGACACTGAGGTTGCATCCCAACAGACTCCCTATTCCCTATATAACGCACTACTGTAGGACACTGGTCAACAGTATGTACTATGTAGGAAATAGGGTGCCATTTTGGATACAAACACTGTCTTAGTACCAGAAGGTCACTGCCCGGTGAGACAACATAGTTGACAGTGCGTTGACAGTGCTTTCCTCACGATTGGTAAAGAGAAGATACAAAGGGATAGTGGAGGAAGACAGGATTGATAGAACATACATTGCGATAAATTCCCTTAGAAGAGGGTCTGTTCAGTTGAAGAGATGTACCTCCTTAGTGTGCAAATCACTGCAGAGATTTCAAAATGACTGAGGTGTCTGAAGCTGCGTCGCCATTGGCACCGTATAACAACATATTTCACCGCACTTATCAAGAAGAAAACAATAGCAGTGGACTACCCCTGAACTCAGTGTTTAATGCCCTGCTGCAGTTGCTGGATATATTGGTCCCAAGCTTCCAGGAACATTTGGGCTCCATGCCTCATGATCATTACCATGGTCAGCTTCCATTCAATTAAACACACAGACACAGGCACACGCACTGACTTGTGCACACACTTACACTGTGTGCAGTTTCTATTGAGTAAGGGACCCCTGAATGATGGTCTCCCAACTCACCAGAGGTACAATTATCAAGTAAACACACACACACACACACACACACACACACACACACACACACACACACACACACACACACACACACACACACACACACACACACACACACACACACACACACACACACACACACACACACACACAATCTACTTCCCCCACATACTCTCTCACACACTCCCACACACATACACACTCTCTTCCTCACACCCCAGCACACACACACACACAAACACACTCTTTCCCCTCACACACAGGCAGACTCAACCATACACACGCTCTCTTCCTCACACCCTGGCATGCACACACACACACACACACACACACACACACACACACACACACACACACACACACACACACACACACACACACACACACACACACACACACACACACACACACACACACACACACACACACACACACACACACACACACACACACACACACACACACACACACACACACAGGAGAGTATTGATCTAAGGGGTTCCACTGGATTATGAAAAATGGTGCCCAGCACTAATGGTTTGGCCTGAGATAGACTGCCTCTTCTGTTCTGAGCAAATAAGAAGGTGCGCAAACATGAGCTGAAAATATAAAATCTGTGTTAAATGTTGTCTTGGGTTGTCATTGCATCTACTAGAATTGATTAAGTGCTAAAATAGAGATATTATGGAGTAACGGGGCTTTCTTGACCGACAGATGGTTTCCCTGGGAGATGAAAATGTGAGTTTCTTTACTTTACAAGCACCTCAGGACTGTTATTTTCTGTCAATAATCATGTGAGACTATCAAAAACATGCTCAGACAATTATCATAATCAAGGACACGTCTGGTCTAGCTGAAATGCAACTATCCACTGAGATAAAATATGGAGAATATTCACAGATCAAAGCAACATGACATTGACAGCTTTTTATCCCATTCAATGAAAATCTATTTGAGAGTATTAGAGACATTGCTGGCTGAGATAGAGTGTTTATGTCAATGTCAAGTGAGCCTATGTCTCCTTCTAGAGAATAGTTATAGGATGTCTGGCTGGGAGAATGTGTCCTACAGGAATAGAGGATACATTGCTCATAACATTGGCTGCCACCCTTCACTATCGCTACCATTATTGCCGGCTTCAAAACATAAAGAGGATTTCAAACCAATTTATTAATGAAACTTTACATCTGCTCTTTATTCTTGAGTGAAATAGCATCATATGTGTTTCTTAGAAAGGAATGTAATGTGTTCGTCTCAATACAGGTATCATGGCTTTCTTTAGCCTTTCCATGACTGTGAATGGATTAATTTGGTGTCATTGTGCTACTATTGATCACCAAACTGTACTGAAGGTGCTGAGAGACTTTGATTGAACCACAAAATCAGACTGGATAGAACCAGAGCCACATATAAACAAGCTACATTATACAAGTACAACTCAGTTTAGATTCAGAATTTTAATGACAGGCATCATGGCAAAGAAAGTTCCTCAACACATTCTAGTTAGAATGCAAATTAGAATGTTATCGTTATGGGATGGTTGGTGCCAACATGGAGGATGCTAAACTCTATATGTATACACACTAAGAAAATATGGTTGGTTCATCAATATTTTGTTGGTGAGGTTGATGGTTCTATGTGGAACCATGATTACTCCAGGAACCCTTAGTGTGTATCGTTGTCTTTTGATAGCTCCTTTTCAGCTAGAACAACCATGAGTATGAGAGAGATAGAGAGAGAATAGAGAGAGAGAGACTCCTCCACCTGGCCCTGTGATATCTAAACACCTCATGATGGATCTGACCCTAAATGTTAAACATTAATATATGTTGGCCACTGGAAAGCGACAACAGCGGGATGAATTGCTGTGGTGTGTAGATTGATTCTCCAATCTAATGTGAATTAGCCATTGCACCCTCCCACATATAGACAGAGTGGCCTGATAGATGTAACAGAATTGCATATTTTCTGATTCATTACATTATTATCTGGCATTTCTCCGCTCGCTGGGTAAGTGGATTGGAGGGAAGCTGCTATGATTTCCTGCTCTACCCATCTCAGTCAGGGTCTGCGTCCCAAATGGCACCCTATTCCCTCTACAGTGCATTTCTTTTGACCAGGGCCCATAGAGCTCTGGTCAAAAGTAGTACACTATGTAGGGAATGAGGTGCTATTTGGGACGCAGCCAGGCATAATGGCTGCCGAGGCATCTTTAACGCCTTAATGAACATGTTCGCCCGCTCTTGGAGATCCCTGCTACTTACATTATTGACACTGGGAATTGAAGTGTCTCATGCCTCCCTACAATCGTCAATAATCCTGCTGATTGCATTCTAACTGGGTTAAAAGCCGCTAGCCACATAAATAATACACCACCTACATTATTACAGTCATAGAATAGCACTCAGACAGACATGTGGATATAAAATATGATTGGCACTGACATAACATTATAAAACGATGTTGCATGAAGATGCAGTATATCCACTAATGATTTATTCAAGGTATGGTATCAAGGGAATAGTGATGTAAATAGTCAATAGCATTATCAGTGGATCATACTAATCACCGCAAACAGGTACCTCAAACAACACCAAGCACCAAACAGGTATCCCAAACAAACCCAAGCAACCACAAACCACCCCAAACAACAGCAAACATCCCCTAATAGAAAATGAAACAACCCCAAATAGGAACCCAAAAGAACCCCAAACATTAATATGGCGCCGGAAGAAATGGCAGCAGTTTTAGGGGCGCACAACCAATTGTGTATTATGTGGTGGGTTTTCGCGTTATTTGTAACTTATTTTGTACATAATGTTTCTCCAACTGCATCTTACGGCAAAAAAGAGCTTCTGGATATCAGGACAGCGAGCACTCACCTTAGATTAGACAAATATTTTTTCTACAACAAGGAGGACGCACAGTACATTCTCCAAACACCCCACAGGGCCGACATCCCCGTTATTTGCAAGAGCAAGCAACGCAGGTACAGAGAACAAAGAGTCAGATACCTTGTCAGGACCCGGAGAAGGCGAGTGGGAAAGCTGCCGTTACCGTCAATATTACTCGCTAACGTGCAATCATTGGACAATAAATTAGACGAGGTACGATCACGATCACGTTTATTTACCACCACAGACAGATGCTGGAATTAAGACCGCACTCAGTCAACTGTATAAGGAAATAAGCAAACAGGAAACCACTCACTCAGAGGCGGCGCTCCTACTGGCCGTTAATGCAGGGAAACTGAAATCAGTTCTACCAAATTTCTATCAACATGTTAAACGTGCAATCAGAGGGAAAAAAATTATAGATCACCTGTACTCCACACACAGAGACACGTACAAAGCTCTCCCTCGCACTCCATTTGGTAAATCCGACCACAACTCTATCCTCCTGATTCCTGCTCACAAGCAAAAATTAAGGCAGGAAACACCAGTGACTCAGTGGTGAAAAAGTGGTCAGA
Organism: Oncorhynchus gorbuscha; assembly: GCF_021184085.1. Lineage (NCBI taxonomy): Eukaryota > Metazoa > Chordata > Actinopteri > Salmoniformes > Salmonidae > Oncorhynchus > Oncorhynchus gorbuscha. The sequence goes on along the minus strand of NC_060189.1, from coordinate 37,307,788 downwards.
TGAAGCAAATGCTAAACTATAGGACTGTTTTGCTATCACAGACTGGAACATTTTCTGGAATTTTTATGGTGGCATTGAGGAGTACACCACATCAGTCACTGGCTTTATCAATAAGTGCATTAAGGACGTCATCCCCAAAGTGACTGTACGTACATACCCCAACCAGAAGCCATGGATTACAGGCAACATTCGCACTGAGCTAAAGGGTAGAGCTGCCACTTTGAAGGTGAAGGACTCAAACCCGGAAGCTTACAAGAAATCCCGCTATGCCCTGCGCCGAACCATCAAAAAGGCAAAGCGTCAATATAGGGCTAAGATTGAATCATACTACACCGCCTCCGACGCTCGTCTTATGTGGCAGGGCTTGCAAACTATTTCAGACTAAGTGAAGCACAGCCGCGAGCTGCCCAGTGACACGAGCCTACCAGACGAGCTAAATCATTTCTATGCTCGCTTCGAGGCAAGCAACACTGAAGCATGCATGAGAGCATCAGCTGTGTTGCCGACGTGAGTAAGACCTTTAAACAGGTCAACATACACAAGGCTACGGGGCCAAATGGATTACCAGGACGTGTGCTCCGGGCAGGTGCTGACCAACTGGCAGGTGTTTTCACTGACATTTTCAATATGTCCCTGATTGAGTCTGTAATACCAACATGTTTCAAGCAGACCACCATAGTCCCTGTGCCCAAGAACACAAAGGCAACCTGCCTAAATGACTACAAACCAGTAGTACTCACGTTCGTAGACACAAAGCGCTTTGAAAGGTTGGTAGTGGCTCACATCACCACCATTATCCCAGAAACCCTAGACCCATTCCAATTTTCATAATAGCATTCTAGTTTGCTCTGTTTTTTTGTTAATTCTTTCCTATGTGTCAAGTAATTATCTTTTAGTTTTCTCATGATTTGCTTGGGTCTAATGGTGCTGCTCTGTGGGGTGTGTTTGTGTTTGTGAACAGAGCCCCAGGACCAGCTTGCTTAGGGGACTCTTCTCCAGGTTCATCTCTCTGTAGGTGATGGCTTTGTTATGGAAGGAATTGAACAGCTCTTTTCTGGATTTTGATAATTAGCGGGTATCGGCCTAATCGGCCTCAATTTGGTGTTTGTCCCATTTTATGAAATCTTGGTTGGTGAGTGGACCCCAGACCTCACAACCATAGAGGGCAATGGGCTCTATGACTGATTCAAGTATTTTTAGCCAGATCCTAATTGGTATGTTGAATTTTATGTTCCTTTTAATGGCATAGAATGCCTTTCTTGCCTTGTCTCCCAGATCGTTCGCAGCTTTGTGGAATTACCTATGGCACTAATGTTTAGGCCAAGGTATGTATAGTTTTTTGTGTGCTCTAGGGCAATGGTGTCTAGATGGTTTTTCTATTTGTGGTCCTGGCAACTGGACCTTTTTTGGAACACCATTATTTTAGAGATTCACTTTACCTTTATACATCTCTATAGGTCCGTGTACCTGCGGTTTATAACCAGAACTGGCAGCTCGAAATAACGATTTTATATGAAAAGGTCTGAACAGATGTATGGCTTACAGTATATTATGGCTAATTAAGCAGCACATACTGTATATAGCCGCAGCACTTGTCGTCTAGCACAGGAAAGCATTGCCACAGATAAAAGGAGAAACTAGTGATCAAACCTGAGTTAGTAAGTAACCTATCTTTTTAAGAACACACGCGGCTAGCCTTGCTCCTTCCCACAGTGAAAAATAGAATAATGTATTTTTTATTGAAAGTAATTTAACTAGCAATATAACACATTACTTTCCACACAAAGTAATATAGTAAAGTAATGCCTTACTTTTGTTAATGATAGAGTAATATGTAATGTATTACTTTCCCAAGTAACTAATCCCAACACTGGTGCAGACAAGAGCTAGACCAAAGTTAATGTGGACCAGACCTAGCCAGCTACAAGCTACACCCTGGACCAGAGCTAGTGTGGCCCAGAGCCACTAGCTATACACTGGACCAGAGATAGCTAGCTACTAGCTATGCCCTGGACCAGAGCTAGTGACAAATTATCCCTCAGGTACATGGCATTAGAGCACCTGTACCACTTGTTTGGGGTTATTTGGGGTACCTGTTTGTGGTTGTTTGTGATTGTTTGTGGTGGTTTGGGGTACCTGTTTGTGGTTATTTGGGGTACCTGTTTGTGGTTATTTGGTTCTTTGGGGTACCTGTTTGTGTTTGTGGTTGTTTAATGTTGTTGTAATTTATTTTTTTGGGGGGGTGGTGGTACCTGTTTGTGTTTTGTTGTGGTTCTCTGGGGTTGTTTGAGGTACTTGTTTGCAGTTGTTTGGGTTGCCTGTTTGTGGTTGTTTGGTTCTTTGGGGCACCTGTTTGTGGTTGTTTGGTTCTTTGGGGTACCTGTTTGTGTTTGTGGTTGTTTAATGTTGTTGTTGTTATTTATTTATTTGGGGGGGGGGGTACCTGTTTGTGGTTGTTTGTGGCTGGTTGTGGTTCTCTGGGGTTGTTTGAGGTACTTGTTTGCAGTTGTTTGGGTTGCCTGTTTGTGGTTGTTCGCAGTTGATTGGGGTGATTAGTAGGACTCTTATCGATAGATACATTGGAACAAATAACTTCGTAAGAATTCATTAATTTGTCTTTTGAACATGTATTTAACATATTCACCAGATTATGACTGACTAGGTTTAGCATGAGAATAGACTTTAGCCTATACAGCATTTTTTTGTCAACCTCTCATCTCTGATCCTGAGACCCTATTCTCAATTTCCTTGTCTATATCCCACTCTCAGGACCAGAATGAGATTTCCTCTTCACTCAGCACATCCATGTGGACCTGATGTCCATTCAGCAGTGTCGTGGCCATTCCCCCTCCCATCCCTCCCTTCAACCCACTTCCTCACCCTGGTTCCTGGATATCATTTATCACCACTCCCACTTAATATGAAATCTTCCCTGGGCAATATCAGAAAAATAGTAATTTACATTCAATCAATAGGCTACTCAATGAAGATATTACTACCATAGTATTCTCAATCAAGCAGCAAATTCAGTAGTACAGTAGATGTTCACCTGCATTGACGAGTAATGGGGGAGATGTAGAGTTCCCTGGCTACTCCTTGCTCAAGCCAAACGCTACGTCATGCCCACGGACATTTGTTTCCTCTCCGCAATGAAGTATGTAGCAAACATAGCTAAAGCCGCTGAAGAGGAAGGAGCAGGTAAGTGGAGCACTTGGTTTTGGTGATGATTTAAAATCTAAATTTGAATATGTTTTTGAAGAATTTTGTGTTTGTGCCAAGTTTCCCTCTGACCTGCTCCTGCCCTTGTCTCGTTTTAAGTATGTACTGTTGATGATGAATGTTGAGTGATGTTTGTCCGTCTTGTTCACATTTTGAGTGGAGCTAGTCTTTTTCCGAACTCTCAAGCATATATTAAATCAATACTGAACTGTTACATGGTGTTGGTTTGCTCACTTCCACATTTGCCAGCTCAAGTTGGATTGTTAGAACCTGTGTAATGCTGTTGGGCAGAGCTCCCCATGCTCTAGTTTAAACCTGAGCTGTGTTCGAATATTCATACTAACCGCACCACCCGTACTATTTGTGATGTAAATTAAGCATATAGTATACTTATTGCTCATAGTATCGATATATAAAAGGTCCCGGATGTCATACTACATTCGCCAAAATACGAAGTGTACAAGCGGTGGTCACTAATTCCGTGATTTTAGGGCCCATAATGCAATTCTTCAGAAAATGGGCGTGGCTTCACATTGTTTTGAAGAAAATGCTGGAAAATATGCAGCCTTTAAACTAACTATGACGAAGAAGCAATGTAACAAAGTAATTACTTTCCAAAAAAGTTACTTTACACGTTATGTTGGCTGACATTTTGTTTGCTACGCTATCCTTACGAACCACATAGCATATCTTTACAGAAGTCTGTATCAGTATGTTAGCTAGCTACCTAACATTAGTTGGCTACTAATACATCAAACTTGCCAGTATATTAATTATATGCTATCTAACTAACTACCCAACATTTATTGACTTGATTATTCCCGTTATTCTTAATTTAGCTAAGTGGTATTGTTATGCAGGTGAATGAGGACCCCAAAGCGACTTAACAGAAACAGAGTCTTTATTCCAGTCTTTAACAAAACGATAATCCTGGATACTATCACAGGTGAAGTCCAAACAGGAAAACTGAAACCCTCTAGTCAGTAGAGGGGAACAACAGGGGATGCGACCACAGACTGCAGGTCGCTTCGGGAAGGCGCAGGCCGTAGCTGATATAGACACCTGCTCACACGCAGCATCTGAAGAAGGCAAAAACACGACGGAACAAGAACCCAGCACAGCAAACATCAAACAAGGATCCGACAAGGACAGACGCAGAAACAGAGGGAGAAATAGGGACTCTAATCAGAGGGCAAAATAGGGGACAGGTGTGAAAGAGTAAACCAGGTAGTTAGGACGAATGAGGAACAGCTGGGAGCAGGAACGGAACGATAGAGAGAGAGGGATAGAGAGAGAGAGGGATAGAGAGAGAGGGAAAGAAACCTAATAAGACCAGCAGGGGGAAACGAATAGAAGAGAAAGCACAAGGACAAGACATGACAATATATGACAAAACATGACAGGTATAGGCATTGTGCGTTCTCAATGGACATTCAGGTACTTTTGTAAATTCGCTCTGGCTATCTACTCCAATTTCCGAGCACTCTCATCTCGTCTGAGTGTACCAGACCAGAGAGCATATAAACTGATGAATTTACGAACACTCAACACCCGTTGAATATGGCTGGTGGCAAAAAAAGCTCAATTCAATTGTTGCCAGCAGCACAATTACAGTGACCAACACTCTGGTTAGAATGAGGTGTTCTCTAATTTGTGTCTGGAAGTAGCTAGCAAGCTAACCGACGTTATCCACTTACAACGGCAGTCAAGCACCCAAGCTAAGGTCAGAATGCTCAAATCAACCCTACTCCTTGGTCAGAGCATCCAGTTTGCACTCTGAACGATCTAAGAGCGAAACACACTGAATTTACATGTGGACAATCTGACACCGCTCTGAATTTACGAACACCCAGATTGATTTTAAGAACACACCCAAAGTTGTAAAATGTCCAGCTAGTAATTTGTTAAGCTGACAAGCTAGCAAGATGTTGCATAGTAACAGCATCAACTTCCTGTAGACAGGTGAAGCGCTAGTACGCTCAACTGAAAGGATACATTTGTTTACAGTATACTAAAATGAACTAATAGTATATAATATGTAGTATATACTCCTTATGTATTTAGTATGCTGTAAATTAGTATAGGTATTCAAACACAGCTCTCGTGTGGCACAGTAAGGAAGTGTTACAGGGGGAAAGAGATGGCGGGAGAGGAAAAGGAAGAGGCTAACTGCCTCTGCTCTGTACTCGGTGCTTGTGATTGGATGTCCTGAGCTTTCCTGAGCTCTACCATCACCGATGACACAACACAGTCTGCTACAGTAGTTGCTACACTCAGCAGATGAGAGCAAGGCTGGCTGTACCTTAGCTAGCTTATGGGGAATGTAAGGATTTGATGTTGAAGGTTGATATGACACATGCCAAGGGGTATCCTACGAAGCAGGTATGAGGAGTTAGCAAAGTAACTTTGGTCCACTCTGAGTTCAACTCGGGATAACCGGTCATACAAAAGTGGCTCACCTTTTAGCCACATACATTTCTATGGCAATGAATCCTTCAGAACTAATGCATCTTACCCTATTGAAATTACTGAGCCGCGAGTTGAGGATAAATTAAATCAGATTCCCTCCCTGTTGCAAAGATTGTGTCATCATCCCCTTCATTTGAGGAAGATGACTGATTAAATATTTTATTAATCAATATGTTTTTTGTGAAATAGCAATGATAAAATACATCACATTACACATTTAATGATAGAATGCATTTTAAACGAAATGCACAGTAAAAGGTTCTTGTGCATTGATAAGCACACTAAAGATGGCATTAATAATAAAATAAAGATGGCACTTCTAAAAGCCTATTTCACATCATAGCCTAATGAATTTTAGAGAAACATTTTCTTTCATTTTATTTAGACTCAAATTAAAATGTGACACTGACTCACTTGATGTTTCAGCATTGTCAGTAAAGAGTTCAGCGTTCGAATAGCCATGTTTGACATGCACGTGCAGTTACAAGCCTGCTAGCGTTAACGTCGTAATGTCTTGTTTTGCACGCTTTGTACAAAATAATAAAATGCAGTTCTACAGGATATTTCTTAACGTAGCTCTTTATTAGCTAGCTATAACTTTAACGTTCACGTATCTCCAACCATGATCAACTGACCATGACCTAACCATCTGGGTGGTCTTAACCAATCATAGCACAGTATGATACAGCTAAAATGCATCCAATTATAATTCAGTATGTTTACACATATGAATATTACAAGTACGATGAAGCCTGAGCTGGAATGTGAAGCTAGCTGAAGCTGGTTAGCTTTAGAAAACACTTTGTAGGATAACCTTCCAGTGTGTTGCTTTAATATTCAGCCTGGGCTGGTAGGTTTAGCAGACCTGGTTTAGTGGTAGAACACCAAAGTTTATTATGTTTTATAAAGCTTTGGAAAAGTCATTAAAAATAACTTTTCTAGATGAAAAAGTTGAACTACAGTTTGTTGAGCATGTTATTATCACGTTTAAGGTATGACCCAGATGCAGACAGTGTCAAAGAAACAAATGTTTTTTCCTTAAACAGGGGCAGGCAAATGACATGTCAAAAGCAAGCAGGGGTCAATAATCCAGAGAGTGTGCAAAGGGTTCAATTGGGCAGCCAGGGTCAGGGCAGGCAGGGGTCAATAATCCAGTAAGGTGGGGTAAGGTACAGGATGGCAGGCAGGCTCAGGGTCAGGGCAGGCAAAATGGTCAAAACCGGGAAGGACTAGAAAACAGGAGCGAGAAACAGGCAAGAGCAGGGGTACAAACGCTGGTAGGTTTCACGAACAAAACAAACTGGCAACAGACAAACAAAGAACACAGGTATAAATATACAGGGGGTGATGTCTACGATGGGCGACACCTGGAGGGGGGTGGAGACAAGCACAAAGACAGGTGAAACAGATCAGGGTGTGACATGATAATGTAATACATGTTCAAAGTATTTACTTATCACTATGCTGTGCAAGTTCAGAGAAAGTACAGGTAGGGGCAAGGAGAGGGACGGAAGCAAAACTGTTACATGGGTACCATGTTAATCAGGAGAATCTCCTCTTTGTAATTATGCAAGTCTGAGCAGCGAGCTCATTTGTCATCGAACGCTAGACCAGAAATAGTCAGACATTTTTATTTTTCCCTTCTTTTTCATTATGCAGACATAAGAACAGTTGACACCATCCGCGCTAGTTTTCCAGTTTAACCAATGTTCTTAAGCCGTTTTTCAACCTTAGTTGAATTTTGACTCGTTCTATTGTCCAGCCTATAGATAGCCAGAGCGAATTTACGAAAGCACACAAATGTCCATTGAGAAAGCACAATACCTATACAATTTAGCTAATCTAAGAATGACGAGAATAATCAAGTCAATAAACATTGAGTAGTTAGATAGCCTATAGTTAATATACTGGCAAGTTTGATGTATAACTACTAACATACCGGTACATACCGCTGTAATGATGTGGTTCGTAAGGACAGTGTAGCTAACAAATTGTCAGCCAGTAAGGTAACTTATTTGAAATGTCATTACTTTATTACATTGAGTAGCAAATCTGATCTGTGATAGGAGGGGGGGGGGGGGGGGTTCACACGTAGCTCAGCTATTAGATTATTCTTTATTCTTTAATAAAGGATGAATAGTCTATTATTCAGCAATTAGCCCTCCTCCCTAACTTGCAACAATTTATTCTCCTGAGTGGCTCACTTGTGGGCATGCTGGCAGGATATGGCATCTTCGGTTATGAGTCAAGATTTCTGCATACAGTAGCACATTTGTATGAAGGTGTGGTTATTCACAGGCTAATTGTTATACACTTTGGAGGTACATTTGTGTCTTTTTCGAGAGTCAAACCTATTTTATTTTCAATCAAAAATAATTGTTCTGGAAGCAACTTTTTTTCCGACACAAAGGAAGTCAAAGCGGACACCTACGAAGATAGCATCTCAGGTAAGCAGCACTGGGCTGTATTGACGTATCCTAAAAATGGCATATGCTGCTTTAGATTGAACGGTCATATGTATAAAAAATAAGCTGTTTTCTTTACTTTCAGAGAGCGAGCTGACCAAGGGGACGAAAACGTAGATATTGCCAGATGTTCACTGTCCGAGGAACAGGTCGTGGAAGCTTTATCGCTGGAAAAGTCCCCATTACCAGAGGTAATTAAACTGCTCTGTGTCTTTTTCTCCATCTCTGCTTGTCTTGTTGTATATGGAACCTATGTCACATTCATTAATTAAAAACCCTTAACCTGTTGTAACTACCCAATCCGGGTCCAGGAGCGTTGTCATCATCTGACACCAATTAGCATAACGCAACAGACATAAATATTACTAGAAAATAATTATATTCATGAAAACACAAGTGAGATATATTGAAACACAGCTTAGCCTTTTGTTAATCACCCTGTCATCTCAGATTTTGAAAATATGCTTTACAGCCAAAGCAAGACACACATTTGTGTAAGTTTATCGATAGCCTAGCATAGCAGCAGGCAACCTGGTCACGAAAATCAGAAAAGCATTGAAATTAAATCGTTTACCTTTGATGAGCTTCGGATGGTTTCACTCACGAGACTCCCAGTTAGATAGCAAATGTTCCATTTTTCTAAAAATATTATTTTTGTAGGCGAAATAGCTCTGTTTGTTCTTCACGTTTGGCTGACAAATCGACCAGAAATTACGTGTGGTGCAATGACAGAATGCCACCATCTACCACTAACGGTCGTGGCATAAACTCTGAACTTTTAAAGGAACAACCGCTGTAGGTAAATCTGCTTTTTGTTTTTTGGTGCCTCTCATGTGGAATAAAGTTGTTGGAGTTGGTGCCTCTAGGGTACTGAATACTGAATAATGTGTTTCTTTTTTATGGTTATGTTTTGCTTTTTGTGTTTTGTGCTTGTTTTTCATGTATTATGTAATGGATGTGTATTAGGGCTCTGCTACCCGACCCCGATGGGCCATAACATTATACATTGGGTTAAGGCCAGGTAGGGTCTGTTTTTTCATCAATAACTAAGGTACATGTAGGGGTCGGGTATCATTAAATTAATCTTTAACATTTTGAAGCTAAGCCATTTACTTGTGCTCTGCCATGAAATACATATCATGGTTTCAGAAGTGCTTCAACATTGTCAAATATAAGACCAGAACATTGTCAAAGTCCACAGGAGAGATTATTTTACAGAAAATAATAATGTTTCTTGAGTTTTGTCAGAGTTTAGACTGACGAAAAGCAGCTTGTCTACAGCTATCTTCTCACTCTCATCAATGAGCAGAGCAGCAAACAGAAGCATTGCTATGGACACTCACACAAGCAGAGCCATGACTTTCCCTCCTGGGTGAGGATCTGAGAGAGCCCCCCCTCCCACCAGAGAGGGGTGGGGAGGGGATGAAGTTGGACGTTTTATGACGGCCTTAAATACCTTGCAGGAACTCTCTCTCCCACTCTGCAGAAATGGAAGTAAAAAATCCCTTTGTTACAACAGAGAGAGATGTTGTAGTACTGTAACATCCACGATTGGATGAATGAAATGAAACAATATTTGGAATGGTCCAGAGAAGAAGAAAATCACACCAGACCAAGCAGGTGGATGGTGTTGAACAGGACGTCACGAATGGTTAGACTCTACCAGACCAGTATACGTGCAGCACGAGCTGAATACACCACAACTCTCGACTAGTGAAGAAGATAGAGACTACACGTTCACAGTCTGCAGCTGTATATGTAAAATAGTCTAGTAAACTCGACCAAAGACGAGAAAATAAGAACATTTCCCTATCAAATTACCATTCGTAGACCTCTGGAAGTTGCGTTCTAACAGACACTCTGAGACCAACCTACTACAACTACAAAGGACAGGACAACCAGAGACTGTGAATTACTCTCAGTATAAAGACCGCTTGATTTCAACAGAGAGACTACAAGGACAAACGAGTGTAAATGTGTGTTGCATTTCTAAATACGAATGAGCGGTTGTTCAGGTGCAAACTAGTCATATTCCCATTGGCATAGTTTACAAACGTCCCGATAGTTGAATTCCTTGGTCTCTCCACTTCCCTCTCTTTTGAATCCCCCATTTTGTGTAAAAAACCGTCATATTGGTTTAATCCACTAGGAACCTTTCATTGCATTGTGTTAGTAACCAATAGCTACACCGTGTGTGTGTGTTTATGTATTTCTGTATGATTATTCAGTTAGTTAGTTAAAAATGAATAATTGAGCCAATTTGTATATCGCTGAATCATCATTTATGCTAGGGTTCGGGCAGATATCCAATAATTTTGCAACATTCAGAATGAGACTGACAAGGTAACAATTAATAAATGATTGATGGGATGATGGCTATGATGTCGAGATTCTGACATTTTGAGTTAATTCCAGAAATGGTAACTGGTTAAATACACTTTTCCTGTGGTGCCCCAGATTACTACTTAATTAATTGTTATATGATTCATTTAATCGCATAATAATTGAACGTGGTATGTAATTATTTGATGAATAGCCATCATTACTTTAATGATAGTCACGACACAAGACATGCAAAGAGCGCAAGCAGCGCGAGCAGCACAGGGAGCGAGGGTCAGACAGATGAGCAGCTAATGGATACTAACGGAGGAAGTTATTGCAGGGCAATTGGAAGCAATCGGGCCTGAGTAGGGTAGGGCCTGAATGTCACTCGTGTTCTGCAGGGCTCATCTGCGAAAGAGAGAGAGAGCATGATTCGCTGCTTAAGGTGATACTTCAGGATTTTGGCAAACAGACCCTATCTATTTTTCCAGAGTCAGATGAACTTGTGAATACCATTTTTATGTTTCTGCATACAGTTGCTAACTAGCATTAGCGCAATGACTAGCTGTCATTGCTAGCAGTCATTGCGCTAATACTAGTTAGCATTGGATCGCAAAACTACCTCTAACTTCCTTCATACTGGAGACAGATGGTGAGACAAGTTAAAATCAAATAAAACTTTATTTGTCATATTAGCCGAATACAACAAGTGTAGACCTTAACGTGGAATGCTTACTTACAAGCCCTTAACCAACAGTGCCTCACCTATTGCCCATTCTTTGGGAAGCTGCTATAGGCCACCAAGTGCTAACAGTCAGTATCTGGATAATATGTGTGACTAGTTTTGCACCTGGATTAGTGTTCATTCATGTGGTCAGGTGCCACAAAGAGGGACTTAAGAAAATGTCAATTGGCTCAGAAAAGGGCAGCACAGGTGGCTCTCGGCTGTACACCATGTCATACAAATGACAACTTGTTCTCAACTAGCTTACCTGGTTAAATTAAGGTGAAATATATATATTTTTAAAACACAGAGAGCTAACATTAATAATATGCAGGTCAATCTCTCCTGGCTCAAAGAGGAGGAGAGATTTACTTCATCACTTCTTCTATTTGTGAGAGGTATTGAATCCACCTGAGCTGTCTCTTTGAACTACTGGCACCCAGCTCGGACACACATGTATACCCTACAAGACATGCCACCAGAGGTCTCTTCACAGTCCCCAAGTCCAGAACAGATTATGGGAGGCACACAGTGCTACACGGAGCCATGAACTCTCTTCCACATCAAGTAACTCATGCTAGCAGTAACATTTTATTTGTTTTATTTTTATAAAAATACACCTTTTGGAACAGTGAAGAAACACAGGCACAGACACATGCACACTATAACATATGCACCCTACACACACGTATGCATTCATTTTGTGTTTAAGATATGTGGTAGTGGAGTAGTGGCCTGAGGGCACACACTTAATGTGTTGTGAAATCTACTGTGAATGTATTGAAAATGTTTTTAAAATTGTATAACTGCCTTAATTTTGCTCGACCCCAGGATGAATAGCTGCTGCCTTAGCAGCAACAAATGGGGATCCATTTTAAATACAAATACAGAGACAAAAAATGATATCCACGAGTTCACGAGTTCATCCCTATAAATAAAGGTCAATAACATTTAAAAAATAAAACAATTAGCTAGCTAGCAGTTGATGACAGTTGATTAGATAGATAAATGAGCACACATTAGAAGATTATCTGAATATGTCATAATACTGTAAGTCATGATCAAAGAATACAACTACCTTTTAAGTCAGTTATAATGTCAGACAAAAATATGCAGGGAACGCCATGATTACCATGTCATACAAGCCCTCGCAGGTTGACTCAGCAGAGATGAAGCAGGATTTATGTGTCAAAGCCATCTCAGCTCTGCATGCATACATTCATGTCTCTCTTTCCTTGTATGCTGAACAGCCATTTCAATGCCACCATGACCTTTCTTTATCTGCATCACAAATGGCATCCAATTCTCTATTTAGTGCACTATTTTAAACCAGGGCCCAGTTGACCAGTGCACTACATAGGGAATAGGGTGCCATTTGGGACACAGATTTGTTTACCAAGCACCTTAAATTAAATGCTGAAAAGGCAAAAGAGCAGATTAATCACAATGACTCCTTGACACAGCTGTTTGATTCCAGTCAGAATGACAGAAAGGGGGAAATATGTTTCTGGCTGCAATCTCCCGAATCTGATTATGTTCCCTGTCCCTGCTTTATCCCAGCAGCTCTCTTGGATCAGGGTGACAGCAGCATACAGGAGTGTCAGTCGGCGCTACAGATCCATGCTACTCTAATGCAGATGCTTCATCGCTGCCTCCCAGATAACAATGTCGTACTCGATCTGACTGAGGAATCCTCACGTCTGCAGTTGGAGACGCTGCCGCTCTAAATATGCAGGGCTCACACAACATTGTGTTTTGAGGTCATTTCGTAAAGCGTTTTTTTCTGGAGTGCTATTAAATTACAAAAGCATGCAAGTACATAAAATATATTTTGCGACTTTCAGTTGTGAGTGCATACATTTTCGTACTGGTCCCCCGTGGGAATTGAACCCACAATCCTGGCATTGCAAGGGCCATGCTCTAGAAACTGAGTCACATGGGACAGTAAAGTTTCATTTCAATGTTATAGTGCAGTGAGTCTGCTCTCCAAACGCATAATCTGGGATTTTTCCTGCTGTCAAATGCTCCAAGTGATGTGGCTGTCTTTAGGATAAAATGACAGACTCAGGATTGTGGTTTTAATCCTAGCCATTGAAATGCTTGCATTCATTGTGTTGAGTTCAGTTATCTCTATTATGGCCCAGCGTCTCTGTCTCAGCACTATATAGGGAATATGATGCTATTTGGGACTCACTCTGTGTGGCTCTGTTCAAAAGTAGTGCACTAATAACAGAATAGAGTGCCATTTGGGACGCAGGCTGAGCCTCTATTCAAAGACCTGAATTATTTACAGTTCATTCCCCATTCTGAGGATAATAGGTAAGTGTGCTTTTTACAGGATCAATTCGATTAGCTGCTGGAGAGATATAGAGCGAAGAGGATATTTTCAAGCTGAGAACGTGTGGTAATTAATGAAGTGCAGAGACAATATTTGTAGTAGTGGTGAGTGGGTCGGCTGTTTGTTCACCCACACACACAATTGCTAATAACCCATTCTCAACCGCCTGACTATACAGTTGCAAGAAAATTTTTGTGAACCCTTTGGAATTACCTGGATTTCTGCATTGATTACTCATAAAATGTGGTCTGATCTTCATCTAAGTCACAATAATAGACTAACACAATTTGACTAAACTAATAACACACAAACACTTGTGCTTTTCCCCCAAAAAATTATACATTCAGTAATCATTCACAGTGCAGGCTGGAACAAGTAAGGGAACCTCTGTGTAGGGCGAGGGGCACCGGTCGACAACTTCCGGTGAAATTGGAGGGCGTGCAATTCAAATAAATAATCATAAACATTATGGATGTTAAACATTTAGGTACGTACAAGTGTCTTATATCGGTTAATAGCTTAAAGTCTTGTTCATCTAACTGCATTGTCTGATTTACAATAGGCTTTACAGCGAAAGCATGCATGCCCCACATCAACATATTTTTTCCACCGACACAGGCTTCGTAAAATCACAAATAGCGATTAAATATTCAGTTACTTTCTTTAAATCTTCCCCTGATTTGCAATCGAAAGGGTCTCAGCTACAACATGCATGGTCGTTTTGTTAGATAAAATCCTTCTTTATATCGCAAAAAGTCAGTTTAGTTGGCAATATCGATTTGAGTAATGCACTTGTTCAACATGCAGAGAAAGGAATCCAAAAAGCTACAGCTAAACTTGGTTAACAGTATGTGAATGGTAATATGTTATGAGTGGGGTTTTGGGATGGCACTCTAATGATGCAATATTTAGGTAATTTAAAGAAGCTGAGGTTTTAATGCAACGTTACATGATTGAGCCTTGAGATTGAAAAATAGATTAGCTGCGGTTGGAAGCGAGCGGGCTGTAAAGGACGCAGTTGGACATTTGGAGTAGAGGTATTTTTTATTTTTTTTATTTTACCTTTATTTAACCAGGCAAGTCAGTTAAGAACATATTCTTATTTTCAATGACGGCCTGGGAACAGTGGGTTAACTGCTTGTTCAGGGGCAGAACGACAGATTTGTACCTTGTCAGCTCGGAGGTTTGAACTCGCAACCTTCCGGTTAGTAGTCCAACGCTCTAACCACTAGGCTACGCTGAGAAATGTTCGTTGACAGTTCCTGATTATTGTTTTGTGGTTGCATAGACACGCTGGCCTTACTCAAAGCCAGTGGCACGTAGTTAGTAAAGATGTAAAAAAGCAAGGGGCCTAAACAGCTACCATGGGAACCCAGAAGTTGGAGTAGCAGTAGTTGAGTGTTTTAGCAGCTCGAGTACTACAGTCAATATGTTGATAGAACTTTGGTAGTGTTTTTCTCAAATGTGCTTTGTTAAAATAAAATCCCCAGCTACAATAAATGCAGCCTTAGGTATGTGGTTTCCAGTTTCCATAAAATCCTGTGAAGTTCTTTGAGGACCGTTGTGGTATCGGCTTGAGGGGGAATATACAAGGCTGTGACTATAACCAAGGAGAATTCTCTTGGGAGACAGTTCGGTCGGCATTTGATTGTGAGGTATTCTAAGTCGGGTGAACAAAAGGACTTGAGTTTCTGTATTTTATCAAAATCACACCATGAGTTGCTCTGGAAGGAGATTCTCGCCCTGAGCTCATCTACTTTATTATCCGGAGACTGAACATTAGCGAGTAATATACTCGGAAGCGGTGGATGTGCGCGCCTCCTGAATCGGACTTGAAGTTCTCTCCGAATACCTCTTCTCCACCTGCGGTGTTTTGGATCAGCCTCTGGAATCAGTTCAATTCACCTGGGGGGGTACAAACAAAGGATCCAATTCGGAAAAGTCATATTCCCAGTCGTGATGCTGGTGAGTTACCACTGCTCTGATATCCAAAAGGTCAATGCAAATAGTCTGGGTAGCCATTTGATTAAGTTTTCAGGAGTCTCATGGCTTGGGTGTAGAAGCTGTTAAGAAGCCTTTTGAACCTAAACTTGGCACTCTGGTATTGCTTGCAGTTCGGTAGCAGAGAGAACAGTATATGACTAGGGTGGCTGAAGTCTTTGGCAATTTTTAGGGCCTTCCTCTGACACCGCCTGGTATAGAGGTCCTGGATGGAAGGAAGCTTGGACCCAGTGATGTACTGGGCTGTAATGCTTTTGTCATCATTCCATTGAGGAAGAGGTTGTTATCCTAGCACCACACTGCCAGGTCCTGCCAGGTCTCTGACCTCCTCCCTATAGGCTCATCATTGTCGGTGATCAGGCATACCACTGTTGTGTAGTCGGCAAATGCATTAATAGCTTAAACAAATACATGAAGGGGTGTACTTTGACAGTACATGTTGGGTGTGAGTGTGCATGCATACATGCGTGTGTAACAGAACAGGTTGGGTGTGAGAGAGCAGAATGAGAGCTGAGTATGAAAGTCATCTTGAGGTGACTGCTCTCTACTCTCTGCTTCTGTTTAATCTCTGACCATCACAGAGATAGGCAGTGACGTGTATTCATGGAGGATGCCGAGGGAAGCCAGGCTTTCCCAAAAATTTGACCAAGAAAAAAATCTCAAAATAATTTATATTTTTCATAATTTTCCTTCAATTCGCATGAGGCTGAATATATCTCACTGGAGGAAGCATCTGAGTGAGCAAAACAGCACCCTTCTGTCTCTGTATGTGTAAGCCATCTATCTGATGCTGTCTGGTCATAAAGTGTGTGACATTATTGCTGTCTGTAGCATTGAATGCAAGGGAAGCCAGCGAGCATTTCGCCTCCTTTCATAAAAAACGTATAAAATAATAGCTAATCAGCGTTGAGCTACACTGAATGAGATCAACTGTGAATGGTCCACCAAAGAAAAGTGTCAAGGGAAGCCAGTTTGGATTTGGCTTCACTCCTACCACACCGCATGAAGAGAAATATGTCATTGACAGAAACAACTTGAATTGTTGCTTCTCGTTGTGTTGTTGTCCTCCATTGGCCAGCTAGCTAGCAAAAATGGTCCCCTTTCTATGTTAACCATGGAAGGAGATAGGGGTTTGGACTTGTAGTTTTACTTAATTCTCAGTATTGGCCAATGATTATAATGGTGATTCTGATCCAACTACAAATGCATACATTGTGCCCCTGGAATGAGAGGATAGCAGTTCAATATGTAGCTAGATGTAGAATGCTAATAATGGTAACTAGCTAATGTTGCCCATGAATGGAAGTTAGGCTAGCGGGCAAGCATTTTAGTCAGGTAGTCTAAGACAATAAAATCAAAGCGTGTACTGTATGACAGTCATTAGACTAAGCATAGGTGATTTGATTACCGTAATTGCTGGACTATTAAGCGCACCTGAATATAAACCGCACCCACTGAATTATAAAAAAATATGTATTTTGTACATAAATACACCGCACATGTCTATAAGCCGCAGGTGCCTACCGGTAACAAATGAACTTTACACAGCCTTTAAACGAAACATGGCTTGTAACAAAAATAAATAGGCTTTAACGAAACATGGCTTGTAACAAAAATTAAAACAGTAGCCTACCAAGCCTCCTCCTGTGCACTGAAACCACTGAAGTCATCTCCTTCGGTGTCGGAGTTGAATAGCCTCAGAATTGTGTTGGATCGTTTTCATTGTCGCTCTCGTCACTTTCATCCGGAGGCAAATACCCCGCTGAGCACACGCAGCAGTCCAGCCTTTCGAAACCCGTTGATGATAGTGGATTTTTTGACAATGCTCCATGCTGTCCATGCAGACTTGACCTTAAGTTGCTCTTCACATGCGGCCCGTTTTAGTGAAGGATTTCTCCCCACTTGTCATCCAAGCTTCCCACTGAACACGGAGCGCCACCTTAAATGCACGATTTACACTGATGTCGAGTGACTGCAAATACTTTGGGCCATCTGCTTTTCTTCCCTCTGAATGGTTTGTTGTCTTTTTGCACTGAGTCAGTTCCTCACGCTGCTGTTTACAAAGTCTTATAATCGACTCATTAAGGCCAAGCTCCCATGCAGCAGCTCTATTTCTTTTTCCAACAGCCAGATCGATCGCCTTCAACTTGAAAGCTGCATCATATGCATTTCTCCATGTCTTTGCCATGATGAGGGTGACACAATTACTACCGTAATCAGAATGATGGGAAGTTTGAGCGCGCTCGATTTACGTCATGTGACGGTGCTCAGTTTTTTGGCGGCAGCATGAATCTTGCGAAAGCAGGAAAAATCCATAAATTAGCCAAGTCATTGTATAAACCGCAAGGTTCAAAGTGTGGGAATAAAGTAGCGGCTTATAGTCCAGCAATTACGGTATGTTGAAATTGAAATGGTGCTGGAATAAGTGGAGGCAGCTCCTGTTTTCTTTGCGACTTGCAGTAACTCTCTGTGGTTCTAAATCAATAGTTGTTTAGTAGTCCGTAAATGTTGAAAACATTAACTTGCTTGACCATGCCGTAGGTCACGTAACAGTTTATTACATGCAATATGCTTTGTGGACTTCACCGGACAGAGGTTGCTCTAGGATTTTGTGTTGAAACAAAGGTTTGGTTGAATGCCACTGTGTCTTCTTATTTTGCCTGGTTGTAATATGGCAATTTTTTTCTGGCTTGGCTTCCCAGTGATTTTACCCACGCACCACTACTGGAGATAAGCAGTGTGATGATCATTACAGGCCTGCCGACCAGACGCGTGTAGCCCTGTTTGCTCACCTTCGCCTTGGCAAATTAATGACTAATAAATATTTAAAGCCCCATGCAAACCGAAATAGACTGGGCCGTCTAAGGTGACTAACACACAACACCTCCTGTCCCATGTTATCACCTCGGCTCGCTGTACTCCAGCAATAGCTCTCAGAGAGAGGATGCTTCCTAAATGGGACCATATTCCCTATATAGTGCACTACTTTTGACCAGAGCCCAATGGGGCCTTGTCAAAAGAATTGGAATATATATGGAATAAGGTGCCATTTGGGACAGACCCAGACACTTCACAAACAGAAAGTCAAGGCTTCATAACAATGCAAAGGCCAACACGTATCATTGATTGACAGATATGTTGTCGGTGGTTTGGTGGGTTTCTCATGCACTCACATGCACAAAGACACAGACACAGGCTCCAGTATAGACTACATGGCTTAAGAAATGCTCTACTGGAGAACATAGAATGCCATGGCAGTAGTAATTTGGATACATTTGAGCGGTGTCAAACATACACACTGCGTTAAGCCACTCTGAAGAAAGTGTCAGTGTCATTTTAATGACATCTGGTCTTTATCACCTGTTTTTACAGCCTTGTCGTGGTGTTGAACTGTCCACTGTAATGCTGGTGTGTTGCATTGTGGATTAGGTTGATGCGCCTTGTTTGTGTAATGCAGTTTATTTTCCTCAGAAACACTCTGAAGGTGTTAGGAGGAATTAGCTCTAAATTGTCAATCTTTCTTCTCTCTCTATTTTCCTAATGTCTTGCACAGGTCTGTCTCTTTCTCTCTGACTCTTTCATTCTATCCTCTGACAGCATCTCTTCGAAGGGGTTTGTAGTGGTGGGAGCCTGAATGTTATTCCATTGGAATATAGAGTAACTCTCAGGTTTTGAGTCTGGAAAAGACTATAACGAATTCTCCTATACCCTTTAGGTTTTAGGTAATTTGCATGTACCTGTCATGTAAAGTTGAAGTTGGAAGTTCACATACACATTAGCCAAATACATTTAAACTCAGTTTTTCACAATTCCTGACATTTAATCCTAGTGAAAATTCCCTGTCTCAGGTCGATTAGGATCACCACTTTAATTTAAGAATGTAAAATGTCAGAATAATAGTAGAAAGAATGATTTAATTTCAGCTTTTATTTATTTCATCACATTCCCAGTGGGTCAGAAGTTTACATACACTCAATTAGAATTGGGTAGCATTGCCTTTCAATTGTTTAACCTGGGTCAAATGTTTTGGGTAGCCTTCCACAAGCTTCCCACAATAAGCTGGGTGAATTTTGGCCCATTCCTCCTGACAGAGCTGGTGCAACTGAGTCAGGTTTGTAGGCCTCCTTGCTCGCATATGCTTTTTCAGTTCTCCCCACATATTTTCTATGGGGATTGAGGTCAGGGCTTTGTGATGGCCACTCCAATACCTTGACTTAGTTGTCCTTAATTAAGCCATTTTGCCACAACTTTGGAAGTATGCTTGTGGTCATTGTCCATTTGGAAGACCCATTTGATGTCTTGAGATGTTGCGTCAATATATCAACATAATTTTCCCGCCTCATGATGCCATCTATTTTGTGAAATTCACCAGTCCCTCCTGGAGCAAAGCACCCTCACAACATGATGCTGCCACCCCCATGCTTCATGGTTGGGATGGTGTTCTTCGGCTTGCAAGCATCCCCCCTTTCCTCCATACAGTTCTATTTTTGTTTCATCAGACCAGAGGACATTCCTCCAAAAAGTATCATCTTTGTCTTCATGTGCAGTTCCGAACCGTAGTCTGGCTTTTTTATGCCGGTTTTGGTGCAGTGGCTTCATCCTTGAGTGGCCTTTCAGGTTATGTCGATATTGGACTCGTTTTACTGTGGATATAGATAATTTTGTACCTGTTACCTCCAGCATCTTCACAAGTTCCTTTGCTGTTGTTCTGGGATTGATTTGCACTTTTCACACTAAAGTACGTTCATCTTGAGGAGTCAGAACACGTCTCCTTCCTGAGTGGTATGACGGCTGCGTGGTCCCATAGTGTTTATACTTGCGTACTATTGTTTGTACAGATGATCATGGTACCTTCAGGTGTTTGGAAATTGCTCCCAAGGATGAACCAGACCTGTGGAGGTCTCCAATTATTTTTTCTGATGTCCTATCTGATTTATTTTGATTTTCCCATGATGTCAAGCAAAGAGGCACTGGGTTTGAAGCTAGGCCTTGAAATACATCCACAGGTACACCTACAATTGACTGAAATTATGTCAATTAGCCTATCAGAAGCTTCTAAAGCCATGACATAATTTTCTGGAATTTTCCAAGCTGTTTAATGGCACAGTCAACTTAGTGTATGTAAAATTCTGACCCACTGGAATTGTGATACAGTGAATTATAAGTGAAATAATCTGTCTGTAAACATTACTTGTGTTGTACACAAAGTAGATGTCCTAACCAACTTGCCAAAACTATAGTTGGTTAACAAGAAATTTGTGGAGTTGTTGAAAAACAAGTTTTAATGACTCCAACATAAGGGTATGTAAACTTCCGACTTCAACTGTAGCTACTGTCAACATATGGTGACATTTTGGTAGAGCATGTCCAAGTCCATGTCAAATATTTTTGCACTACAAAAATGTTGCACTGTTATTGCAATGGAGCAATCTTTATTATGATCAAATCTCTGTCTGCCTTGATTGCATATACTGTGTATTCTGAAAATATTCAGACCCCTTTCCTTTTTCACATTTTGTCTATTACAGCCTTATTCTAACATGCAATATGTGGTTATTTTCCCTCTCATCAATCTACACACTATACCTCATAATGACAAATGTATATATAAAAAACGTAAATATTACATTTACATAAGTATTCAATCCCTTTACTCAGTACTTTGTTGATGCACATTTGGCAGTGATTACAGCCTTGAGTCTTCTTGGGTATGACACTACAAGCTTGGAACACCTTTATTTGGGGAGTTTCTCCCATTCTTCTCTGCAGATCATCTCAAGCTCTGCTATTTTCAGGCTTCTCCAGAGACGTTAGATCGGGTTCAAGTCCGTGCTCTGGCTGGGCCGCTCAAGGACATTCAGAGACTTGTCCCAAAACCACTCCTGCGTTGTCTTGACTGTGTTCTTAGGGTCGTTATCTTGTTGGAATGTGAACCTTCCCCCCAGTCTGATGTCCTGAGCTCTATGGAGCAGGTTTTCATCAAGGATATCTCTGTACTTTTCTCCGTTCAGCTTTCTCCCAATCCCTGCTGCTGAAAAACATCCCCAAAACATGATGCTGCCACTGTGGTGCAAGGTTTCCTCCAGATGTTGACGCTTGCTATTCAGGCCGTAGAGTTCCATCTTGGTTTCATCAGACCAGAGAATCTTGTTTCTCATGGTCTGAGAGTCTTTAGGTGCTTTTTGGCCCACTCCAAGTGGGCTGTCATGTGCCTTTTACTGAGGAGTGGCTTCCGTCTGGCCACTCTACCATAAAGGCCTGTTTGGTGGAGTTCTGCAGAGATGTTGTCCTTCTGGATGTTTCTAGCATCTCCACAGAGGAACACTGGAGTACCGTCAGATTGACCATCAGGTTCTTGGCCACTTCCCAAACAAAGGCCCTTCTCCCCTGATTGCTCAGTTTGGCTGGCAGCCAGCTCTAGGACGAGTCTTGGTGGTTCCAAACTTCTCCCATTTAAGAATGATGGAGGCCACTGTGTTTTTGGGGATCTTTAATGCTGCAGAAATGTTTTGGTACTCTTCCACAGATCGACACAATCATGTCTCGGAGCTCTATGGACAATTCCTTCGACCTCATGGCTTGGTGTTTGCTCTGACATGCACTGTCAACTGTGGGACCTTATGTAGACAGGTCAGTGCCTTTAAAGAATGTCCAATCAATTGCATTTGAAAATAAAGGGGAGCCGCACACACTAAGAGCTCAGCTGCAAAAATGTAATGTCTTACGTTTCGACAGGAAAGCTGTCTTTATACCCCGATGAAGACAGCTTGACTGTCGAAACATTGGACATAAAATGTTTGCATCTGAGCTCTTAGAGTGTGCGGCTCCCCTTTATTTTCAAGTTTTCCACTCCGCTAGCCAGCACCTCGCCTAAATAGGTGTGTGTTTCTTTTTCTCTAGATCAACTCCAATCAAGTTATAGAAACATCTCAAGGATGATCAATGGAAACAGGATGCACCTGAGCTCAATTTCAAGTCTCATAGCGACGGGCCTGAATACTTATGTGTTATAAGAAATTTGCAAAACAATCTGAATACCTGTTATTTCTTAGTCATTGTGGGTTATTGTGTGTAGATTAATGAGGTTTTTATTTATTTAAAGGTCACAACTTAACAAAATGTGAAATTAAAAAATTAAATAAATACATTTGAACCTTTATTTAACTAGGCAAGTCAGTTTAAGAACAAATTCTTATTTACAATGACAGCCTACCCCAGCCAAACCCAGATGATGCTGGGCCAATTGTGAGCCCTATGAGACTTCCAATCACTGCTGGATATGATACAGCCTGGAAATGAACCAGGGACTGTAGTGATGCCTCTTGCACTGAGATGCAGTGCCTTAGACCGCTGCGCCACCACAGGAAGGGGTCTGAATACTTACCGAATGCACTATGGCTATGAGTGTTTCTAAATGACAGTGGAACAAGACATTGTAATGACAGGTGCTCAAGTTAACTCAGCTGTCCAGAATGGAATCCACCATGATGTGGACTTATTAGGTCATCGACTAATTGACTGACTACTTCTACGTCATCAGAGTGCGCAGCTGAACACTGTATGCTGGAAACGACCGGCTTGTTATTTTTGACTAAAACATAATACATTTTTGTTAAATATAAATAATAATAATAAACCTCTTTTTGCATGGATTGTGTAATGCGGTTAGCTTTTAACAGCTAGGACCGCTATTTCTTGTCCCGGAATCCCGCTTAACCTCTTGGTCCTACCTGGCACGCAGGCGTCCCATCTAGAGCTCTGGAAATGCAAATGCGCTACGCTAAATGCTAATAGTATTAGTTAAAACTCAAACGTTCATTAAAATACACATGCAGGGTATTGAATTAAAGCTACTCTCGTTGTGAATCCAGGCAACAAGTCAGATTTTTAAAATGCTTTTCGGTGAAAGCATGAGAAGCTATTATCTGATAGCATGTAACACCCCAAAAGACCCGCAGGGGACGTAAACAAAATAATTAGCATAGTCGTCGCTACACAAACCGCACAAATAAAATATAAAACATTCAATTACCTTTGACCATCTTCTTTGTTGGCACTCCTAGATGTCCCATAATCACTATTGGGTCTTTTTTTCGATTAAATCGGTCCATATATAGCCTAGATATCGATCTATGAAGACTGTGTGATAAACGGAAAATAAATAGCGTTTCATAACGTAACGTCATTTTTTAAAATTCAAAAAGTTGACGATAAACTTTCACAAAACACTTCGAAATACTTTTGTAATGCAACTTTAGGTATTAGTACACATTAATAAGCGATAAAATTCATCAGGAGGCGATGTAAATTCTATAGGTGTCTGTTTCGAAAAAATGTCTTGGAGAGAGCTCGACCAAAACATCCGGTCGGAGACAAGATTCTAGACAACGTGTGGAAGCTGTAGGCACTGCAACCTCGGCCTCATTTAATTCGATTCACTTTGAACAATGCCTTGAAGTCGCGAATGGATATTTATTTCCTTTTTCAGTGATCAGATATTCCTGCACTTTTCGATGAAACACACGTTCTGTTATAGTCACAGCCGTGATTTAACCAGTTTTATAAACGTCTGAGTGTTTTCTATCCACACATACTAATCATATGCATATACTATATTCCTGGCCTGAGTAGCAGGGCGCTGAAATGTTTTTAACAGAATGTTCGAAAAAGTAGAGGGTCGACTTAACAGGTTAACTGACAGGTTGGAACCTGCTTGACAGAGACCCTAATCTAGCTAAGCTGCATGAAGTTAGTCCCAGATCAGTTTAGCAAAGGAGCCCCCTTTGTCTGGAGAGAAAATGTACGGTTCCAGCAATGTAGGAGCTGTATGTACTACGGACAAACTGGACCTCTCAAGGTTTCAATGAGGCCACTGTTTGCTTGCCGAGTATTATAGGCTTGAGGTGGCTTCCTTGATCACACAGGTTGCCGGACTACGTAAGAAACTGGGAAAACGCAGAGTGGAATGTTCACCTTTTCTATGAACGGTGCCTGGACAGTGTTCACGCTTGTTGGATGCATCTCTGCCTGGTCGTTATCCGAATGGCCGGTGTTAACCGGAGTTTATTCACCAGGGGATAGTGAAGTCGAATAGGAGCATGGCAATCAACGATGGTCGCATGTCACAAGCCGTGGAAGCCGAAGACAGTGGCCTCCCACAAGCAAACAGTTTTGCCGTGCTGTAACCTGATCTTCCTCCACCTTTTTTTACTGATGTACCTGTTTCTACAGGCGTGGAGACCTACAGGCTCAAGTTATCCTGCCACTCGCCATCCTTAAAGGGTTCTGCGAAACCTGTGTAGAGTGGAAGTGGGCGTATTTCCTCATCCTTCTTGCCAGCCGTGATTTTGGGCCACTCCATGGTAAGAAATGTGACGGTTCCTGGTACTAAAACAATGTCCTATCCCGGAGCTTGAGTAAATTACGTAACTAAAATGCTCCCGAATTTACGACATCAGGACACGGAAATCGATTATATTGGAGTCCATGTGTGTTTTAATGACATTATGAATGACGGATTTGAATAGTTGAAACTGGATTTCAAAGAGCTGATTGACTCTGCTAGACACTGATAAAATAACTGTCATATCTGGCCCTGTGCCCTCTCTGAACCGTGGCATTGAGTGCTTTAGCAGGATTCCTTCTCTTCACAACTGGCTATGTGATTATTGCAGCTCAATGGGTTTAACTTTTGTTGACAATTTCGATACCTTTTGGATGCAAAACACGTTTTATAAGGAGGATGGAATCCACCTTATAAAGCAACGTTGAGACAATGACTTATCAATGACCCAAGCCCAGCTCAATTAACTTCATTAGGGAAGGGGGAAGCATTAGGAATTTTTGATGAAAAGCATGCCCAAATTAAACTGCCTGCTACTCAGGCCGAGAAGCTAGAATATGCATGTAATTAGTAGATTTGGATAAAAAACACTAACATTTCCAAAACTGTTAAAATAATGTCTGCGAGTATAACAGTTCTGATATGGCAGGCGAAAACCTGAGGAAAATCCATCCAGGAACTACTATTATTTTGAAAGACTGTTTTTCCATTGAAAGCCTATCCACCATACAAAGACTTAGGACCCAGTACATGATCTCTATGGCTTCCGCTGCATGTGGCCAGTCTTTAGGCATTGTTTCAGGCTTTTACTCTGAAAAATGAGGGAGATACATCACTTTCAATGAGAGGTCAGTGGAAATTTCCAGCCACGAGCACAGCGCGTGATCGGGAGCGCACATTTTTTGTCCAGTTTAAATATTATTTAACCTCTTGAGTGTAGGGGGCAGTATTTTGATGTTTGGATGAAAAAGCCTGAGGAAAATCAAATAGGAAGTGGCCTCTATTTTGAAAGCTGCATGTTCCATAGCCTGCCTTCACTCCATTTAAAGGGATATCAACCAGATTCATTTTCCTATGGCTTCCACATGGTGTGAACAGTCTTTAGACATAGTTTCAGGCTTTTATTCTGAAAAAGGAGTGAGAAAGATCACATCCCGTCATTGTATGGCTGGGTGCCAGCAGCGTTTTCTATGCGCAACAGCTTGAAGCAGCCATTTTCTCTCTCTCTCCTATTGAAGAAGCTAAATTGATTTCTGAACATAACGCGCCAACCAAATGGAGGAATTTTGGATATAAAAATAATCTTTATGGAACAAAATGAACATTTACTGTGTAACTGGGAGTCTCGTGAGTGCAAACATCTGAAGATCATCAAAGGTAAGTGATTTAATTTATTGCTTTTCTGACTTTTTTTTACTTGGCTGCTAGCTGTTTGTAATATTTTGTCTACTGAGGAGATGTCCTTACATAAACATTTGGTATGCTTTCACCGAAAAGCTTTATTGAAATCGGACATGTCAGGTGGATTAACAACAAGCTAAGCTGTGTTTTGCTATATTGCACTTGTGATTTCATCAAAATTAAATATTTTTCGTAATTTAATTATAATTTGGCGCTCTGCTATTCAGCGATGGTTGACGAAATGATCCCGCTAACGGGATGGGCGCATAAAGGAACATCATTTGACATGTTTCTACGAACTTTTATTGTACTTTTAAAAAACGTTTCATTTGGATGTTGTGAGCGCACATTGTGCCTTTGGATTACTGATCTAAACGCACCAACATAACTGAGGTTTTTGGACATAAAGAGGGACATTATTGAACAAAACAAACATTTATTGTCTAACTTGGAGACCTGGGAGTGCCACCAGATGAAGATCATAAAAGGTAAGTGATTAATGTTACGCTATTTCTGACTTTGTGACACCTCTCCTTGGTTGGAAAATGGCTGTATGGTTTTCTGTGGATAGGCGCTGACCTAACGTAATCGCATGGTGTGCTTTTGCAGTAAAGCCCTTTTGAAATCTGACATAGCGGTTGCATTAAGGAGAAGTTTAATCTTTAATCGTATGTTAAACACTATTTTTCATCAATGTTTACGATGAGGATTTCTGTAATTCGATGTGGTTCTCTGTACTTTCACCGGATATTTGTTTGAGACAATGATTACTGTACATAATGCCCCAATTTCAACTGAGGTTTTTGGACATAAATATTAACCTTATCGAACAAAACACATGAAGTCCTGTTAGTGCCATCTGATGAAGATCATCAAAGGTTAGTGATTCATTTAATCACATTTCTAACTTTTGTGAGCCCTCTCCTTAGCTGGAAAATGGCTGTATGGTTTTCTGTGATTAGGCACTGACCTAACATAATCATATGGTGTGCTTTCGCCGCAAAGCCTTTTTGAAACCAGACACTGTGGTTGGATTTACAAGAAGATTATTTTCAAAATGGTGTATAATACTTGTATGTTTGAGGAATTTTAATTATGGGATTTCTGATGTTTTGAATTTGGAGCCCTGCAATTTCACTTGCTGTTGTCGAGGTGGGACGCTCCCGTCCCACTGGTACCATTGTGTTGCTGAGTTGTCATAATTATTTAGCAAATGTTATTTGCTAAATACCTGGAGCATTGGTAGACACAATGTAATTAACTTCTTCGAGATAGATGGCACTCTTTTAATTTTTGATATTTTTTCACGAAAAGATGCTCGACTATGCATGTAATTGACAGCTTTGGAAATAAAAAACTCTGACGTTTCCAAAACTGCAAAGATATTATCTGTGAGTGCCCCAGAACTAATGCAACAGGCGAAACCAAGATGAAATTTCATACAGGAAATGGTCCAGATTTTGAATGCCCTGTGTTCCAATGTCTCCTTATATGGCTGTGAATGCACCAGGAATGAGCCTGCACTTTCTGTCATTTCCCCAAGGTGTCTGCAGCATTGTGACGTATTTGTAGGCATATCATTGGAAGATTGACCATAAGAGACTACATTTACCAGGTGTCCGCCCGGTGTCCTCCGTCAAAATTATTGCATCTCCAGGTCCATGCGCGTTCCATTTTCTTCAGAGGAGAAAGTCAACTGCCACGAATGATTTATCATCGATAGATATGTGAAACACACCTTGAGGATTGATTCTAAACAACGTTTTTTCTTACCCAAACATGATGAACAAAACGGAGCGATTTGTCCTACACAAATAATATTTTTGGAAAAACTGAACATTTGCTATCGAACTGAGAGTCTCCTCATTGAAAACATCTGAAGTTCTTCAAAGGTAAATTATTTTATTTGAATGCTTTTCTTGTTTTTGTGAAAATGTTGCATGCTGAATGCTAGGCTTAATGCTATGCTAGCTATCAATACTCTTACACAAATGCTTGTTTAGCTATGGTTCAAAAGCATATTTTGAGAATAAATCTGAGATGACAGTGTTGTTAACAAAAGGCTAAGCTTGAGAGCTAATATATTTATTTCATTTCATTTGCGATTTTCATGAATAGTTAACGTTGCGTTATGGTAATGAGCTTGGGGCTATAAATAGGATCCCTGATACGGGATTGCTTGTTGCAACAGGTTAACCTAATTTATGTCCCTCTATCTGCCCGGAATGCCTCTGCTGATCCTACAGCTATTGTATGCAGCAACTATATGCATGTGAAACAGATTTATGCAAAGAGGCGGTGTGCCTTAGTAGGAAGTCACTATGTGCAGCTCACCGTACACTAACATAACTAACATGAGCATGTCTACTTCTGCTAAGCTGCCTAGTAAACCAATGAAAACAAGCAAGCATCCCAGAAAAGTGCTCAAAATAGCCCAAGTTAACATATGTTGCTTAAGAAACAAGGTTCATGAAATTAGTAGTAACAGATGACAATCATATTCTGACTATCTCTGAAACTCACTTGGACAATACCTTTGATGAAACAGTGGTAGGAATATAATGTTATGTCTAACAGAACACAGAGGGTGTTCTGTAAAGGAAGGCTCTTCAACATAATCCAGGTTGATTAAAAAATTCCTCAGGGCATCTGTCTAGGCCCCTTACCTTTTAAAATATTTACTTACGACATACATAGACACACTGAGTAAAGCCAGTATGTCTATGTATGCAGATCACTCAACACTATACACATCAACTACTACAGCGACTGAAACGACTGCAACACTTAAAAAAGAGCTGCAGTTAGTTTCAGAATGTGTGGTATGGTATAAATTTGTCCTAATTATTTCTAAAACTAAAATCATTTTACTTGGACAAATCCTTCAATAAACACTAAAACTCAACTAAATCTTGTGATACATAATGTGGAAATTGAAAAAGTTGAGGTGACTAAACTGCTTGGAGTAACCCTGGATTGTAAACTGTCATGGTCAAAACATATTGATACAACAGTAGCTAAAATGGGGAGAAGTCTGTCCATAATAAAATGCTGTTCTGCCTTCTTAACAGCACTATCAATAAGGCAGGTCCTACAGGCCCTAGTTTTGTCGCACATGGACTACTGTTCAATTGTCTCAGAACAGGGCAGCATTGATGGCCCTTGGATGTACACATAGAGCTAACATTACTAATATGCATGTCAATCTCTCCTAGCTCAAAGTCGAGGGGAGATTTACTTCATCACTACTTGTATTTGTGAGTGTTGATATATTGAATGCACCAAGCTGTCTGTTTGAACTACTGGCACATAGCTCGCACACCCATGCATACCCCACAAGTCCAGAACAGACTATGGGAGGTGCATAGTACTACATAGCTCCATGACTCTATTCCACATCAAGTAACTGCTGCAAGCAGTAACATTAGATGTAAAAAACAGATACAAATATACCTTATTGAACAACGGGGACTGAGAAGCAACACAAACATAGGCACAGACACATACATACACACATGATAACATACGCAATATACACACACGTATGCATGGATTTTGTGTTTTAGGTATGTGGTATTGGAGTAGGGGCCTGAGGGCACACACTTAGTTTGTTGTGAAATCTGTTGTGAATGTATTGTAATGTTTTTAAAATTGTATATCTGCCTTAATTTTGCTGGACCCCAGGAAGAGTAGCTGCTGCCTTGGCACATACAGTATCAAGAGCGAATTCACTCTGGTGGGGTCAATTTTTCATGACAAAATGTACAGAGAGTGATAACAAAATGTAAGGCTCAGTCATAATTGATGCTGCAGGGAGATGAACCAAGGCCACTCACTGTTCATGTATGCCATCAGCCTCAATCTATCCCCTTTTTCCTGTTTGGATTGAAACACGTATCTCCCCCTAGTTTAAACAGCCATGTTTGCTTTGCAGAAATTGCTGTGAAATAATCTGACATTACAAAATGAGCCCACTGCCTGAAACAAACAGATAAGTTAAATCCATTTACAGATGGTGGCAGGGTGGACAGAATGATGAGGTGCCGGGAAAATACAGGCCAGAGAGAGACAAGAACGTTCAGTTTGATGGAATACACAAGAGATATAGCCACTTAGCCATGCTGTAGTATCCATTACACAGACTATGCATGCTTGGTTCTAGTTCACAAAACGTGGTGTCGATGCCTCTGACTTTCTTATAACCATTTCAACAAAATGACAAATGGAAATTGAAATGACTTTGATCAAATTTACTAATACTTGATGCGTTTTTATTGTTGTTTCTCTTGGATATGGGTGTTTTTGTTATTGTGTATCATCATAAGCTGTAAAAATGGTCCCATCAACTCCCTTTGAGGACATTTGGGAGGGAAGCAGCAGCCGTTTCCACAGGTGGGGAGACAGACGTGGCCAGACCGACTGACAAGGTCAAGCCACGGGAGATGAATCCCCAGAGAACACACAGGAAATGAAATATGGATTGACCAAATCTATTTGGCGTCAGTAAACATAACAAAGGGAGGAATCAAACCACCTGGGGTACTTCACCTAGTGGTTGTCCTTCATGACAGCAACCCTGAGAATGACACTTGTCACAGCCCAGGACGGACCAAATTGTTCAAATGTCCAGTCTCCAGCCAACTCAAGCACTGGGATTTTGATGATGGAATCAGGTGTCTGGAGACGCACACAGAAAGATAAAAGTTGTATCTAAAATGGCACCCTATTCCCTGTATGGTGCATTACTTTGACTATATACCTATGGGCACTGGTCAAAAGTAGTGGACTTTAAAAGGGAATCGGGTGTCATTTGGGACCTATGCAAAGAAATTATGGAATGTGAAGAAATGGATGCAAGAAATGAAATATGGGGTCTGTTTGCCCTTCCCAAACATTCACCCCTTGGTGATTGTGAATAACCAAGTGCACAGTTGAACTTGGCAACGACAGTTAATAAACAAATAAAAGGAGGCTATTTTAGTCCGTCTCTGATCCTGGCTTTTACCAACTTTCACAGTTTTTGTTTTAAAAAGCCTCTCGCTGTTAAACCAAAAGTCTGAGGGTTACAGGAAATAATTTGACAGAGCCAATATCATGTTATTTTAATTGTGAATGCTTAACATTTATGAAATTACATTTACATTTGCATTGTAGTCATTTAGCAGACACTCTTACCCAGAGTGACTTACAATTAGTGCATTAATTTTAAGATAGCTAGATGAGACCACCACACATCGTAGTCATAGCAAGTGCAGTTTCCCTCAACAAAGTAGTTATCAGAAAAGTCAGTGCTAGTAGGAAAATACACTTTTTATGTGTGTGTGTGTGTGTGTGTGTGTGTGTGTGTGTGTGTGTGTGTGTGTGTGTGTGTGTGTGTGTGTGTGTGTGTGTGTGTGTGTGTGTGTGTGTGTGTGTGTGTGTGTGTGTGTGTGTGTGTGTGTGTGTGTGTGTGTGGGTGGGGGCAAGTCTGGAGACCTACATTTATTGTCAATTTTCAGCGACACCTCATATGTTTTTTTAAATCTGTGAACGAGCTTTCAAACTGTTCCTGTTTCTCTCACCATAGTTGGCAAGTCTGAAATGCAAGACTGCAATATGCTTTAACAGCCCAGTAACTCAAATCTCAGTCTGTCCGACCCTCAAGCGCTGGTGTGTTCTCTTCCCCTTCCCTATTGGTATTCATATGGCTCTCATCACTAGTTCATAATAGCCCAGGCAGAATCCTTTCCTCAGAATGGATAATAAACTCCTGTAATGTTGAGAATGGAAGAGAAAATATGGTGGATTTTGAGGGGTGGCTACTTTGAAGAATCTAAAATCTAAAATATATTTTGATTTGTTGAACACTTTTTAGGTTGCTAAATGATTCCTTGTGTTATTTCATAGTGTTGATGTCTTTACTATTATTCTGCAATATAGAAAATAGTAAAAAGTAAGAGAAACCCTGGAATGAGTAGGTGTGTCCAATCTTTTGACTGGTACTGTATATATATATGAAGATTGTAAACACATTCTCAAAAATATCTAATTGACCTCATGGGTAACATCACCACAAGGAAAATGTACCGTAGATATAATAGAGTGAATAATAAAGTGAATATATCACTGCTCTAGAAAGAAGGTCCCAAATTGTCTCAGAGAGAGAGAGAGCGCATAGCTGTGTAGGAGTTCATGGCCTTTAATTATAGTATTCCTCCTCACTAAGGAATGGCCTATTCCTTTCAGAATTGTTGATCTTGTGAGTTGTCACCACAAAGTTAATTTCCCCAGAGGCCTCAATATAAATTGCATGTCACCGTACAGAAGTAATAGCTATGGTCTTAGAGATAAGTTTGGCAGAGAGTGCAGAGTTGGTCGGCTTTCTGTGTTCTATTCGCACATTTTGAGTATATATCTCTCCATTATTTCTTAATAGGATATTTGTGTTTTAGGAATCATTATTTCTGTATTATTTCCACATATGGTGCTTATGATTTGTTGTTATTGCGCTCACATTTTCAACAATGGTTAAAGTTCAAAGCATATTCATGGTAATTCAGTGTACTAGAAATGTTAACAGCCACAGAGATTGGAGAACTTTGGAGAGTATTGCTTTTTAATTGAAAACGAAATGCACATAATTGCTATACTGCCTTGTAATCTTGTCGATTTATTTATATATTTCAGTGTCCAACCCCACTGGTCGGGTTCTGTACTAAACGAAGAGAAGACTAATAACAACACTAATGGATCAATGCTGTGCCTCTAAGCTCTATAACATAGGTCATCGACATACATTTTCTATAACATATTGTGCTTTGTATATGTCTGGTCCAAAAATACATGAACAATTGTAGCCTACTTTTCTTTCTCAGATTATATACTGTAATGGTAAATGGTTGTGTTGCTTAGCAACAAATGGACTAGACGGGGCCATACTTCCGAACATTAGAAAAGTTTAACTTGAAACTGTTTCTCCATCCCAAAATGCACTTCAGCAATACAGATTGAATGGAGCCCTACAGCTTCATGGGGAACAAACAAACTGGATGGAGAAGCAAACAGACTTCTTATCTTATCAGTCGCAAAAAGAAAGTTGAAATAAAACACAACATGTCAACCAAGAGACAGAGGGGTTCAAAATGTGAGACTTTTGTAAGCTCGATGTAGAACACGTGGAGAGCAGCGGTGTGTGAAAACCACCATAACTGTTTTTTTCCTGACAGCAGGTGGAACTAGGACACTGAGTTAATTACTTAGGCCAAGTGCATGTGCAATTCAGCTCCCTTAATAATGCAAAATTGCTAATTGGATTTTTCTTGACTTTCACATAATTAAACTTGGTGAGCTAGGATAACGGCGACCCATATGGCACTATTCATAATTGATAGCCTTTTGATAGAAGTGCCCCTCATTCGATGTGGTAATGCCCGATGTGGAATGTAAATCAATCATGTGGCTCTTATTTGGCTTTTCCTTTTTTAATGCTGTATTTTTGGAACAGTTAGATTCTTCATCTCAGGACTCCATGCCTAAAATATTGTCAGATTTTAACATTGTGAATTGCAGAGAGTCTTCACATTGCTGGCCATGGTGATATGTACTGTATATGATTGAGGCTGTTGTGATGTCCATATTACTCCAACACCGTCAGTCATGAGTCATGACCGCAGTCAAATTCCACGTGTCCATTGAGACACGGTAATCTCCTTTTATGCACTCTGGACATCCGTTGATAGTACCCAACTCGCTAATGACCATCAGGTTGTTAATGGCCTAGTACTCAGGGCTATTGTCCCTCTAACCACTCTGACATCATTGCAAATCGGAAATCATATCAAACACGTCATCAAAATAGTATGTGCTTTTAAAACTCACCTCAATGTAAATTATCAATTTGAAGAAAGCAGTTCAACAACAGGTTGAAATTGAGTGATCACGGTGGATGTTGTTTCAAAGCATAACACAATAAAATGGACAGCGTTTTCAAAGGTGATAATTCATTCAAAACACCAAAATGCATAGGCCTACACCCATATGCATATTAGTTTGTGCATATGCATAGGCCTACACCCATATGCATAGGCTTACACCCATATGCATATTAGTTTGTGCATATGCATAGGCCTACACCCATATGCATATTCGAGTTTGTGCATATGCATAGGCCTACGAGCCTAAGTCCTATAATAATGATTGTGCCATTATAAATGACAATACATAGCATACCAAATATTACGCATGGCAGAAAAACATTTAAAAAACAAATAATATGACACTGCTTGGAGAGCATGACTTTTCTTTTGGATGTGTGTGTGTGTGTGATTGTTATTTTTGTGATATAGAGGAGAAAATATCTCAACTTAAAACATGCCATAAATCGTGAAGCTTAAAACACCATACTTCTGATTCCTGATTCAGTAGGAATGGACTGATGATCAATATTAGGCCTTATGCGTCCCTTGGAGTCAAATGGCTGGCTTATATTCAGACTATACAATAATTCACTCCTAAATTGAAATATGCCACACATCAAAGGGGTTTCTAATTTCCCCCTAGATATGACGAGGCATGAGAAGAAGAAAAAAAAAAGTTAACATGGAGCTAGCTCTCTCTCTCTCTCTTGTTCTCAGTCTCTTTCTCTCGCCATCTCTATCTCTCAATGTGAGACGTGTGTTCATCGATCATGGCTCAGGACATGTTCAGACACTATTCAACAGTGTAAGAGTGCTGCTCCTGTAAAAATATAACTTTAGTCCATCCCCTCGCCCATACCCGGGCTCAAAGCAGAGACCCTCTGCACACATCAACAACAGTCACCCACGAAGCATTGTTACCCTTCGCTCCACAAAAGCCGCGGCCCTTGCAGAGCAATGGGAACCACTACTTCAAGGTCTCAGGGCAAGTGACGTCACCAATTCAAACGCTAGTAGCGCGCACCACTGCTAACTAGCTAGCCATTTCACATCGGTTACACTCACCTCCCTTTTGACCTCCTCCTTTTCCGCAGCAACCAGTGATCCGGGTCAACAGCATCAATGTAACAGTATAAGTTTAGTCTGTCCTCTCGCCCCGACCCGGGCGCGAACCAAGGACCCTCTGCACACATCAACAACAGTCACCCACGAAGCATTGTTACCCATCGCTCAACGAAAGCCCACCACCGCTAACTAGCTAGCCATTTCACATCGGTTACACTCCCACCTCCCACCTCAGAACTCAAAGAAAAAAAGCCAAGATTCATAGATTGTCTCGGAGGTCTTGGCATGTCCACCAATCTTGTAAGTTAAAAATGTGTTACTGTATGGCCCTGACGGCCTACTTTTGATCTGGGATCTGTGATGCAAGGTGCCCTTTATAGCGTCAATCAACATAAAGGGCAGATTGATTAAAAACATGTATAGGCTTGTTTGCATTCAGAGTAGTAGTGGAATAGCTGAATATAAAACCTGTTTGTGTCTAATCAATCTTATACCTGTAGACACATTTAATCAACAAAAGTGTTTTTCTGTGGTTTTGTTTTGTTTTCTTGGACTCTGTAGGCTGTTAATAGCAAACAAACATAGATAAGACAATCAATCTTATACAAAAACATTTTTAGATCAGAATTTTAACATCCACAGGGTTAAATTCAACACTTTCTTAGTGTGTGAGACCCACCAAATTATTGTTAAACTAACACCCCAAGAGTGTTGGGTACCTAACACCTTGGGTGTTCCAAATTCTGACTTAAATTAACACTTTATTAGAGCTTATGCTGTTACACCTTCTCAGTGTTAAGGAATTAACACCTGTGGTGTTACAGTTACACGTTTTTGGGTGTTGTTTTAGCACTGTAGGGGGTAAAGCCTTATTTGCATATTTATTTCCAAGGGTGCCTTTTGAGTTAAATTTACAGTTACCAGTACCACCCAAGACTATGTTTGCTATTGTAGGGGAGGGGACATGAATGAGTGTTGCATTTGATGGCTTTCAGTCCAGTAAGCTTCACCAAGTGAATGCCTAAGTTCATATTTTGTCATAAAAATAAAATTATTTGTGACAATGCATTTATTTTATCATACAGCCATAATTTGTCAGCCTAGTTTCACCCGAACACAGTGGTCTGTAACTCCTGGTTTGAAGGCCACATCAGCAAGTCACATTATGCTTGCTTGCAATGTGTTAGAATATCCAATAATATCTTAATCGTTTGCATCAACCGCAATATGCAGTTAGAATGACTACCAAGGTAGGGAAGATCAATAAATGAGACTACCTAAAATAAGTCCAACTCCTTAACTATTAAATTTGTTTTAAAAATGTATGTTATTTATCTTTGTGTAATATAAGATCAATTAATCGATCAACTTGCATGCAAAAACAAAACAAACTATTCTACACAGCAACCTGCAACAAAGCATGCTGGAAAATATGACAATGATATGACAATGAGGCCCCCCCTTTTCACTCTTTGAGAGTTAACGGATATGAACTCAGCGCAGTCGAGTAAAAACAGCACCACGGGTGTTGATTCCTCTATAATTCCAATCATTTATTCACCGCAGGTTACCACAACTTCAATGTGCCGCAAATGTGCTGTTTAACTGTGGACACTTCTGTGGACACTTTGAATCAGCAAATGTGTTTTTCAGTGGTTTTGTCTTGTTTTATTCGACTCTGTGGGCCATTAATAATAAACACATATACATGGATTATGTCAACCATCACCAGAAAACAAAGATAGTAATCTCCTGCAAGGTCACAGTAATTATTTTTATATGCTATTAAGATTGTATTGCTGATAGAACTAATTCGTAGAGATTAAGCCCTTTTCCACAGTGACTGGTCTTTTTTTTACTCTCTTCGGCTCATTGTATCCGTGGACAATGTACCTGCAGAGGTGGACTAGGAGCACATCTACAGACAGACAAGAGGAATAACAGAGAGGTAGGGGTTCCCAGGAAATACGTCTCCATAGTGAGGAAGGGGATAATTTTGTGTTTCTAGCTTAGACCTTCTGGGTAGAGATATGTTTGTAGTGTACCCTCTGCAGGATGAGGATGAGGTTGATTTATCTGTCACTTTAGGGGACATGTTCTTTGTTGGGTTGAGTGACGCTTAGCAACTGGGCTGTGACACAGCTGTGTCTTGTGAGGAGAATCAGGAGCTTGAAGAAGTGAGTTTATTGGAAAAGCCAGATCCACCATTTTTCACTTCCTGTTG
This sequence comes from Oncorhynchus gorbuscha, assembly GCF_021184085.1. Classification (NCBI taxonomy): domain Eukaryota; kingdom Metazoa; phylum Chordata; class Actinopteri; order Salmoniformes; family Salmonidae; genus Oncorhynchus; species Oncorhynchus gorbuscha. Next base: position 37,270,322 of record NC_060189.1, on the reverse strand, counting down.
TTGAGGAACGGTCAACAGTTCCTGCAGCATGTAGGCCTAGCGTGTGTCCTGTTAGGAAAGTGAGGAGGATACGGCTAGCGGATTCCTTCCAGTGAGTACTCAGGACCGGAGAAAAGAGGCTCTTGGGAATGTGGATGGCTGAAGTTGCGATCACTATTCACTTGTTCATGGTGGTGGTGGCTCAAGGTTTCTCACCATTGCCTACATATCAGTGTATGTCATTTGGCTCATAGTTTAGAACCAGATGGGTCTTGTCCCTTGGTTTGTTCAAGTTAGAGACTTGGGTTTTGGCTGGTTGCTGGTGTTCTAAAATGTCTAAGGGTCTCATGGTGAGTTTCATAGTTTTGCAGTTCTCGTGTTTAAACGGCATATATTGGGCTCTTCAATTAAGGGAGTTTTATGGAAAAGAAAAAGTATAAAAGTTTCAAAAATGCAGGAAAATCTATATTCTTTTTTTTTGTTCTTTTTTTTTGGGGGTAGTGTTAGGACATTGACAAACACTACTACGATACACTTTCACACTCCATGATTAGGTGGCAGCAGGAACCAGTTCTAGGTGCTGAGCTCAGCCTTTATTTGCATACTGGTGCTGCTAATTAAAGTGAGTGAGTGAGTGAGTGAGTGAGTGAGTGAGTGAGTGAGTGAGTGAGTGAGTGAGTGAGTGAGTGAGTGAGTGAGTGAGTGAGTGAGTGAGTGAGTGAGTGAGTGAGTGAGTGAGTGAGTGAGTGAGCCAGCCTTGTTTTGTTTATTTGTGTTTGTTTACCTCTTTAGTTGGGCATACCTTTTTGTAGTTTGGTTTTTGTACATATTTATTGTAGGTCACCACGTTGAACAAATATTATTCTGCTTAACTGGTAGACCAAGGGGTTAAGAGGGAGCTGGCCCTAGACCTGGGTAAGTTGGCTGTTTCCTGAGCATCACCTGGTCACATATGCATACTTCTCACATTTCTGCACACTTATGCACACAACAAATCAGGCTACGGACCATGTAACTAGGCCTAAGAATGATAGACAAGAACCCGAGTGCAGTAAAATCAGTAGGCTAGTTATTGATGTCTTAATAGTAACTGTAATTGTGGCTTGCCCCATACACATCTCCGGTGGTAGAAACAAACAGCCTGCCTTGATTGGATGTTTTACTCTTGCAGGCCTGCATCCTCCTGACCGCGGTGTTCTGTGACGGGTGTGTTCTCTAATCAGAGATGACAGTCTGATTACACCGTTGCTCTGGAGAATTAAGGCCACAAAGGGACCTTGGAGTCACCTTACACTGTCAGCCCATACAGGAAACAGCTTCATGTCAAAGTAGATGTTTCCATGACACCTCACACGTCGTGGGACATTGAGTCCCTGAAATGAACATAATCCTTCTTGATTTATTTTAGTGAACCTGGAGACCTGGAAGTTAGCCTTGGATACTCATAAGTGGGCTGCAATGTCGAATCAAAAAAAGCCATTTGCAGATCTAAATGATCTCACTACAATACATTTTTATAGAAAGAAATAGAATAGATAAGAATAGATAAATTAAATAGAATAGATAAATAGAAATAGATAAGGTCGTGCTACTATGGAAAGGAAAACACCTGTCTGTTTGTGGAGAAATTACCCTGATTAACTCTATAGCCATATCCCAGTTTGACTATTTACTTATGGTCTTGCCTACACCTAACGACCTTTTTATAAAAATTATATGAGAAAATAAGATTAGATTTTATTTGGAACGGCAAGCCAGACAAAATTAAATGGGCCTATTTATATAATGGAAATTAATTCAGAGGGAAGAAATGATTAAAAATGAAAGCGTTATACCTCTCACTGAAGGCGTCAGTCATAGAAAAGTTATGTTTCAATCAGAACTGGTTTTCTAGCAAATTAGTAAGAATGTCTCACCCCATATTCAAGAATGGCCTTTTCCCTTTATTCAGATTACAACCTCTCACTTTCGGATATTTGAAAATGAAACCCCAAAATATTGCTATTTTTAAAACAAGTCATAGAAATTTGGTTGCAATTTCATGTTAATCCACTAGAAATTAAAAAACAAATAATACAATGAATATTGTTGTTAAACTCAAATATACTAATTGAGAAAGAAACATTTAAAAAATAATGTTTTAAGTATATCTTTGTAGATGACATCATAAATAGGACTAATGGAGTTATGTCACACATGCAGCTAACAAAAATACTGTACATGGAATTGTCTGCTCTACCCAAAATTACAACCAAATAATTGCAGCATTATAGCAAAAATGGAAGAGGCAAGTGGAGGGGGGGGGGGGAGTAAGGAACTTGTCTGTTGGTCCTGCATTAAATACCAACATTGGTTAAAGAAAATTGTGATAAATAAAAAGTATACCAGTTTCATTTAAGGACAATTTTATTTTACAGCTGTGACATATAGATTGCAAAATAAAAAGAGATTTTTGATGTACCACCAATCAAATGGCACATAGTTTATGAACTGATACGCAAAACAAAGCCGGATTCAAAACTTTGAATTTTTATATTTAAAGTATTATACAAATGTCTTGCAACAAATAGAATGTTATACAGCTGAATTCGGAAGTTTACATACACTTAGGTTGGAGTCAATAAAACTCGTTTTTCAACCACTCCACAAATGTCTTGTTAACAAACTATAGTTTTGGCAAGTCGGTTAGGACATCTACTTTGTGCAGGACACAAGTAATTTTTCCAACAATTGTTTACAGACAGATTATTTCACTTATAATTCACTGTATCACAATTCCAGTGGGACAGAAGTTTACATACACTAATTTGACTGTACCTTTAAACAGGTTGGAAAATTTCCCAAAATTATATCATGGCTTTAGAAGATTCTGATAGGCTAATTGACATCATTTGAGTCAATTGGAAGTGTACCTGTGGACGTATTTCAAGGCCTACCTTCAAACTCAGTGCTGCTTTACTTGACATCATGGGAAAATGTAAATAAATCAGCCAAGACCTCAGAAAAAAATTGGAGACCTCCACAAGTCTGGTTCATCCTTGGGACTAATTTCCAAATGCCTGAAGGTACCACGTTCATCTGTACAAACAATAGTACGAAATTATAAACACCATGGGACCACACAGCCGTCATACCGCTCAGGAAGGAGATGCAGTCTCCTAGAGATGAACAGTACTATGTTGCGAAAAATGCAAATCAATCCCAGAACAACAGCAAAGGACCTTGTGAAGATGCTGAAGTATCTATATCCACAGTAAAAAGTGTCCAATATCGACATAACCTGAAAGGCCGCTCAGCAAAGAAGAAGCCACTACTCCAAAACCGGCATAAAAAACGCAGACTACAGTTTGCAACTGCACATGGTGAGAAGATCATACTTTTTGGAGAAATGTCCTCTGGTCTGGTGAAACAAAAATAGAACTGTTTGGCCATAATGACCATCATTATGTTTGGAGGAAAAAGGGGGAGGCTTGCAAGCCGAACAACACCATCCCAACCGTGAAGTACGGGGGAGGCAGCATCGTGTTTTGTCGGTGCTTTGATGCAGGAGGGACTGGTGCACTTCACAAAATAGATGGCATCATTAGGCAGGACAATTATGTGGATATATTGAAGCAACATCTCAAGACATCAGTCAGGAAGTTAAAGCTTGGTTGCAAATGGGTCTTCCAACTGGACAATGACCCCAAGCATACTTCCAAAGTTGTGGAAAATTGGCTTAAGGACAACAAAGTCAAGGTATTGGAGTGGCCATCACAAAGCTCTGACCTCAGTCCCATAGAAAATGTGTGGGCAGAACTGAAAAAGCGTGTGCGAGCAAGGAGGCCTACAAACTTGATTCAGTTACACCAGCTCTGTCCGGTGGAATGTACCAACTTATTGTGGGAAGCTTGATGAAGGCTACCTGAAACGTTTCACCCAAGTTAAACAATTTAAAGGCAATGCTACCAAATACAAATTGAGTGTTTGTAAACTTCTGACCCACTGGGAATGTGATGAAAGAAATTAAAGCTGAAATAAATAAGCCTCTCTACTATTATTCTGACATATTACATTCTTAAATTGAATTGGTGATCCTAACTGACCCAAAACAGGGAATCTTTAGTAGGATTAAATGTCAGGGATTGTGAATAACTTAGTTAAAATGTATTTGGCTAAGGTGTATATAAACTTCCAACTTCAACTGTATATATGAGGGATACAACCATCCCAGCTCTGCAGATTTTGCTACAAAGTGACAGATTCATTAGATAATTTGTTTGGGTACTGTCCATATGTATCTTGTTTTTGGTCACAGGTCCAGGAATGGTAGAAGAAGTGCAATATTTACCTGGAGCTAACTCTGCAGATAGCACTGCTGGGTGATTTGAAAAGTCATAGTCAGTCGATCAATAATATAATACTTTTCGTAAAACATTTTATCTTTAATTTACAATCTGTAGAATAGAAAGGTTCAGAAGTTTCGAGAAACATCACTGCACAGTTGAAATATACATGGAAAATTTGAATAGAAAATGGATGGTGTTGGGGGATAGATTGGAGGGGTTGAGTATAGCTGAAGAACAGCAAGTATGTAAAATACCCTGTGTCTGTAAAATCTATTTGGGTTCGGAACATTTATGAAATAGCACAGATAAAAATACATGGCAAAGTAGAAATCAAGCAGGATGTGCTTTGGAGATGGATGGGAGGGGTTGATGGTAGGGGGAGGATGTGATTTAAAAACAAACAAAATGTAACTATTGTAAGGTGCCTTGTGTCCGTAAAATTTATATAGAATGTATAAGATGGAAGTAGAAGTTGTCCATTATTTTACTCAAATTAGGAGAGGGGTGGGTAGGGTTAGAAGAAAATAAAATATATTTTAAAAAGATATGTATGTATATACAGTACCAATCAAAAGTGTGGACACACCTACTCATTCCAGGGTCTTTCTTTATTTGTACTATTTTCTACATTGTAGAATCATAATTGAGACATCAAAACTATGAAATAACACATATGGAATCATGTAGTAACCAAAAAAAGTGTTAAACAAATCAAAATATATTTCATATTTGAGATTCTTCAAAGTAGCCACCCTTCAGCGACATCTCATGTGTTTTTAAATTCTGTGAACGACATGCTGTAGCTTCCAAACGGTTCCTGTTTCTCTCACCGTAGTTGGCAAGTTTGAAGTGCTAGACTGCAATATGCAGTAACAGCCCAGTAGCTCAAATCTCAGTCTATCCAACCCTCCAGTGCTGGTGTGTTCTCTTCCCCTTCCCTATTGGTATTCATATGGCTCTCAAAAACAGTGGCTCACTAGTTCATAATAGCCCCCGCAGAATCCCTTCCTTAGAATGGATATTAAACTCCTGTAATGTTGAGAATGGAAGAAAAAGTATGCTGCATTTTAAACTACAACATATCTGTCGACTTCAGAATCAGGGATTATATTTTTATAGCAATAGCACTACAATCTTTATTACATACAGTACCAGTCAAAATTTTGGACACACCTGCTCATTCAAGGATTTCTTTTACATTGTAGAATAAACTAGAAGACAGCAAACTATGAAATAACACATATGGAATCATGTAGTAACCAAAAAAGTGTTAATACTTTTTTGGGCTAGGCGGGCTGCTAGCGCCCCATCTCGACAACATCCGGTGAAATTGCAGAGCGCGAAATTGAAAATGGAAAATCATAATATTAAACATTCATTAAAATACAAGTGTCATACATCATTTAAAAGTGTAACGTCTTGTTAATCTAGTCGCTTTGTCAGTTTATAAAGCTATGACATAATTTTCTGGAATTTTCCAAGCTGTTCACAGGTACATGTCAGAGCAAAAACCAAGCCATGAGGTCGAAGGAATTGTCCTCAGCGCTCCGAGATAGGATTGTGTCGAGGCACAGATCTGGATCTGAAAATAGCTGTGCAGCAACGCTCCCCATCCAACCTGACAGGGCTTGAGATGATCTGCTGAGAAGAATGGGAGAAACTCCTCAAACACAGGTGTGCCAAACTTGTAGCGTCATACCCAAGAAGACTCAATGCTGTAATTGTTTCCAAAGGTGATTAAACAAAGTACTGAGTAAAGGGTCTGAATACTATATGTCAGATTTCATTTTTTTAGTTGAATAAATTAGAAAACCTTTCTAAAAAACAGTTTTTGCTTTGCCATTATGGGCTATACTTATCAGTTTTTTTAGTTGAATAAATTAGAAAACATTTCTAAAAAAACAGTTTTTGCTTTGCCATTATGGGGTAGATTGAGAATGGAATGTGTAGATTGATGAATGGAAAAAATAGTTAATCCATTTTAAAATAAGGCTGTAATGTTACAAAATGTGGAAAAAGTCAAGGAGTCTGATTACTTTCCGAAGGCACTGTGTGTGTATATAGAGCTCTGGAAAAAATTAAGAGACCACTGCAAAATTATCAGTATATCTGGTTTTACTATTTATAGGTATGTGTTTGGGTAAAATGAACATTTTGCTATATTCTGTAAACTACTGGCAACATTTCTCCCAAATTCCCCCCAAAATATTGTCATTTAAAGCATTTATTTGCAGACATTTACAACTGGTCAAAATAACACAAAATATGCAGTGTTGTCAGACCTCAAATAATGAAAAGAAAATAAGTTCATATTCATTTTTAAACAACACATTCCTCATGTTAACTTTTTATGGCTGCAGGGGCAGTATTGAGTAGATTGGATGAAACGGTGCCCATTGTAAACGACCTGCTCCTCAGTCTCAGTTGCTAATATTAGCATATTATTATTAGTATTGGATAGGAAACACTCTGAAGTTTCTAAAACTGTTTGAATTATGCCTGTGAGTATAACAGAACTCATGTAGCAGGCAAAACCAGAGAAATTCCACTTCCTGTTTTTTTTTCTGAGGTGGCAGATTTTCAACCAAGCTCTCATTGAAATTACAGTGACATATGGATTAGTTTTCACTTCCTACGCCTTCCACTAGATGTCAACAGTCAATGGAACTTTTTCTGATGACTCTAATGTGAAGGGGGGTCGAATGACACAGGAAATAGTCACCACTGCCACGAGTTGACCATACATTCACCAAGCGGATTCACAGGGGAAGGGCATCGTTCTTGCGTTCCACTGGTCATCTGAAGTCATTCTAATTCTCCGGTTGGAACGTTATTCAAGATATATGTAAACAACATTCTAAAGATTGATTCAGTACATCGTTTGAAATGTTTTTACTGACTGTTACGGAACTTTTGGATATTTCGTTACGTTATAGTGGACGCGCTTTGTGTCTTTGGAATTGTTTACCAAATGCGCTAACCAAATTAGCTAATTGGACATAAATAACAGACATTTTCAAACAAATCAAGCATTTATTGTGGACCTGGGATTCCTAGGACTTCATTCTGATGAAGTTCATCAAAGGTAAGGAAACATTTATCATGTATTTTCTGGTTTCTGTTGACTCCAACATGGCGGCTAATTTGGCTTCTGTTCTGAGCGCCATCTCAGATTATTGCATGGGTTGCTTTTTCCATAAACTTTTTTGAAATCTGGCACAGCGGTTGCATTAAGGAGAGGTTTAACTATAATTCCATGTGTATAACTTGTATTATCATCTACATTTAGGATGAGTATTTCTGTTGAAATAATGTGACTATGCAAAATCACTTGATGTTTTTGGAACTAGTGAATCTAATAAGCTAATTTAAACTCAGATTTGTTTATATAAATATGAACTTTATCAAACAAAACATGCATGTATTGTGTAACATAAAGTCCTATGAGTGTTATCTGATGAAGATAATTCAAGGTTAGTGATTTATTTTATCTTTATTTCTGCTTTTTGTGAATGCTATATTTCGCTGGAAAATGGCTGTGCTTATTGTGGTTTGGTGGAGACCTAACATAATCGTTTGTAGTGCTTTCGCTGAAAAGGCTATTTGAAATCGGACACTTTGGTGGGATTAACAACAAAATTACCTTTAAAATTATATAAAACACATGTTTGTTTTAGGAATTGTAATTATGAGATTTCTGTGGTTTGAATTTGGCGCCTTCTATTTTCACTGGTAGTTGTCATATCGATCCCGCTATTGGGATTGCAGCCAATTTAACTTAGGACGAGTTCAGAAATCAATATTTGGTGGCATAACCCTAATTTTCAATCACAGCTTTCATGCGTCTTCGCATGCTCTCCACTAGTCTTTCACATTGATTTTGGGTGACATTATGCCACTCCTGGCATAAAAATTCAAGCAGCTCAGCTTTGGTTGATGGCTTTTGACCATCCATCTTCTTCTTGATCACATTCCAGAGGTTTTCAATGGGGTTCAGTTCTGGAGATTGGGCTGGCTATGACAGGGTCTTGATCTGGTGGTCCTCCATCCACACCCTGATTGACCTGGCTGTGTGGCATGGAGCTTTGTCCTGTTGGAAAAAACAATCCTCAGAGTTGGGTAACAAAGTCAGAACAGAAGGAAGCAATTTTTCTTCCAGGACAACCTTGTACGTAGCTTGATTCATATTTCCTTCACAAAGACAAATCTGCCTGATTCCAGCCTTGCTGGAAGATCAGGTCATCACCGATCCTTCACAAAATTTCACAGTGGTTTCGATACAATGTGGCTTGTAGGCCCCTCCAGGTCTCGCACCCAACTCTGAGGACTTGGTTTTTCCAGTTGTCATTTTCTGCAAATAAATAATCTAAATTAGAATATTTTTATTTTGAATTTGGGATAAATGTTGCCAGTAATTGAAAGAATAAAACAAAAATGTTAATTTTACTCAAACACATACCTATAAAGAGTAAAACCAGAGAAACGGATCATTTTGCAGTGGTCCCTTAATTTTTTCCAGAGCTGTATATATACAGTTGAAGTCGGAAGTTTACATACAGTACAGTTAGGTTGGAGTCAATAAAACTCATTTTTCAACCACCACACACATTTCTTGTTAAACAAACTATAGTTTTGGCAAGTCGGTTAGGACATCTACAAGTAATTTTTCAAGAATTGTTTGCAGACAGATTATTTCACTTATAATTCACTGTATCACAATTCCAGTGGGTCAGAAGTTTACATACACTAAGTTGACTGTGCCTTTAAACAGCTTGGAAAATTCCAAACAACGATGTCATGGCTTTAGAAGCTTCTTATAGGTTAATTGACATAATATGAGTCAATTGGAGGTGTACCTGTGGATGTATTTCAAGGCCTACCTTCAAACTCAGTGGCTTGACATCATGGGAACATCAAAAGAAATCAGCTAAGACAAAGTTAACAAACAGATCACCGACCATTTCGAGTACCACCGTACCTTCTCCGCGATGGATCCTGGCTTCCGAGCTAGTCATGGGTGCACCTCAGCCACACTCAAGGTCCTAAACGATATCATAACTGCCATCGATAAGAGACAATACAGTGCAGCCACATTTATCGACCTGGCAAAGGCTTTCGACTCTGTCAATCACCACATTCTTATCGGCAAACTCAACAGCCTTGGTTTCTCAAATGACTGCCTCGCCTGGTTCACCAACTTCTGCTCTGATAGAGTTCACCTTCCCACCCATCCAGCATCACTACTCTGGATGGTTCTGCCTTAGAATATGTGAACAACTACAAATACCTAGGTGACTGTAAATTCTCCTTCCAGACTCACATTAAGCATCTCCAATCCAAAATTAAATCTAGAATCGACTTCCGATTTCGCAAGAAAGAATCCTTCACTCATGCTGCCAAACATACCCTTGTAAAACTGAATATGCTACCGATCCTCGACTTCGGTGGGGGGAAAAAAAGACCTTAGAAAAAAAATTGTAGACCTGCACAAGTCTCGTTCATCCTTGGGAGCAATATCCAAATGCCTGAAGGTACCATGTTCATCTGTACAAACAATAGTACGCAAGTATAAACACCATGGGACCACGAAGCCATCATACCGCTCAGGAAGAAGATGCATTCTGTCTCCTAGAGATGAACGTACTTTAGTGCGAAAAGTCCAAATCAATCCCAAAACAACAGCAAAGCACCTTGTGAAGATGCTGGAGGAAATAGGTACAAAAGTATCTACATCCACAGTAAAACAAGTCCTCTATCGACATAACTGAAAGGCCGCTCAGCAAGGAAGAAGCTACAGCTCCAATACTGGCTAAGACTATGGTTTGCAACTGCACATGGGGACAAATATTTTTGGAGATATGTCCTCTGGTCTGATGAAACAAAAATATAACTGTTTGGCCATAATGACCATTGTTATATTTGGAGGAAAAAGGGGGAAGCTTGCCAGCCAAAGAACACCATCCCAACCATGAAGCAAGTTGGTGGCAGCATCATGTTGTAGGGGTGCTTTGCGGCAGGAGGGACCGGTCCACTTCACAAACTAGATGGCATCATGAGGAAAGAAAATTACGTGGATATATTGAAGAAACATCTTAAGACATCAGTCAGGAAGTTAAAGCTTGGTTGCAAATTGGTATCCCCAATGGACAATGACCCCATGCATACTTCCAAAGTTGTGGCAAAATAACGTAAGGGTAACAAATTCAAGTTATTGGGTATCACAAAGCCCTGACTTAAATTCTATAGAAAATATGTGGGCAGGACTGAAAAAGCGTGTACGACTAAGGAGGCCTACCAACCTGACTCAGTTACACCAGCTCTGTCAGGAGCAATGGGCCAAAATTCACCCAACTTATTTTGGGAAGCTTGTGGAAGGCTACCCGAAAAGTTTGACCCAAGTTAAACAATTTAAAGGCAATGTTACCAAATACAAATTGAGTGTATGTAAACGTCTGACCCACTGGGAATAGGATGAAAGAAATAAAAGCTGAAATAAATCACTCTACATTTATTCTGACATTTCACATTCTTAAAATTAAGTGGTGATCCTAACTGACCTAAGACAGGGAATTTTTACTATGATTAAATGACAGGAATTGTGAAAAACTGAGTTTAAATGTATTTTGCTAGGGTGTATGTAAACTCCTGTCTTTTAATGTAGATATATATTTACACACCAAAAAATATATGCTCTGGATAAGAGCGTCTGCTAAATGACTTAAATGTAAATGTAAATGTAAATTAAGCAGACAATTACATTGATGGAGTCTACTACCTATCTGCACTATTAAGGCTGATCTACACCCTAAAAATATTTCCATGACACCTTATACATCATGGGACATTGAGTCCCTGAAATTAACATAATCTTTATTTATTTATTTTAGTCAACAAGGAGACCTGAAAGTTTGCCTTGCATAATCATAAGTGGGATGCAATGTCCAATCAACAAAAGCAATTTATTAGGTCTATAAGTTACTCATATAGTTCGTGCAAATTGATTAGCGTATAATTGTGAATGACAGTTTTTCTCCTGGTAATTAGATTTGTGTCAGATAAATACACTCCAATTGATTTACACAGGTTCCAAGGTTCTGATAAATAGATAGAGAATTGCTGCTTGGCTGAGTTCTAAAGAATGGTACTGCTGTATAATTCAAGTTCCAGTGTTGTTACTGTTTCAGAAAATAAAAACCAAATTATATAAAAAAATATATAGATATTTTAAGACTTGCAAGTGCAAGGCCTGCAGTTGAGTGAAGAGCCATTGATGTTCCTTCTGGCAACATGGTTGAGACTTCCTGCCATGAAGAGTGAATAACCTACAAAAAAACACTACCATTCAACAGTTTGGGGTCACTGTCACGACGTCCACCAAAGTCGGTCCCTCTCCTTGTTTGGGCGGCTTTCGGCGTCACCGGCCTTCTAGCCACTGCCAATCCACTTTTCATTTTCCATTTGTTTTGTCTTTGTCTTACACACCTGGATTCAATCCCTCCAGGAGTGTGAGGTACGGGAGGTTCCTCCGCCCCCTCTGGACATAGAGGGGGCCATGTCATATGCTGTTCAAGCCATCCTGGACTCGAGGCATCTGGCGAGGGGCCTTCAGTACCTCGTGGAGTGGGAGGGGTATGGTCCGGAGGAGAGATGTTGGGTGCCGGTGGAGGACGTCTTTGACCCTTCATTGCAGCGCGAGTTCCACCGTCTCCATCCGGATCACCCTGCGCCTTGTCCTCCCGGTTATCCCGATACTGTCACGACTTCTGCCGTTGTCGGTCCCTCTCCTTATTCGGGCGGTGGTCGACTTCACCGGTCTTCTAGCCATCGCCAATCAGCTTTTCATTTTCCATTTGTTTTGCCTTTGTCTTACACACCTGGTTTCAATCCCCCAATTACCTGTTCATTATTTAACCCTCTGTTCCCCATGTTTGTGAGTGACTGTTTCTATGTAGAATTATCTGTTATTGTGTGCTCTATTTTTGTATTGCATTTATATTATGTTGAGTAAAATATGTTTATTTACTCATATCTGCTGTCCTGCGCCTGACTCATATTCACCAGCGACAAACAGACTTCCTTACAGTCACTTAAAAATGTCCTTGTTTTCCATGAAAACATACATGAAATGAGTTGTAAAATTAATAGGAAATATAGTCAATACGAGGTTATAAACAATTATTTTTAATTGAAATAATAATTGTGTCCTAATCACCTCCTACAAGTTAAATTGGCTTGATGGGCCGTTTTTAGGTACCAAACGGTCAAGCTGCTCCCACAACAGTTCAATAGGGTTGAGATCTGATGACTGTGCTAGCCACTCCATTATAGACATAGTTTGGAGCTGTGCTTTGGGTCATTGTCTTGTTTTAGGAGGAAATTGACTCCAATTAAGTGCCATCCACAGGGTATTGTTATGCTGGTGAATGAGGACCCAAAAGCGACTTACAGAAACAGAGTCTTTATTCCAGTCTTAAACAAAAACGATAATCCTGGATATTATCTTAGGTAAATACAAAACAGGAAAACTGAAATCCACTCGTCAGTGGAGAGGAACGACTGGAGACGCGACCACAGACTGCAGGTCGCTTCGGGAAGGCAACGGCCGTAGCTGACATAGACACCTGCTCACACGCAGCATCTGAAGAAGGCAAAAACACGACAGGGCGGAACAAGGACACAGAACAGCGAACATCAAACAAGGATCCGACAAGGACAGAAGCGGAAAACAGAGGGAGAAATAGGGACTCTAATCAGAGGGCAAAATAGGGGACAGGTGTGAAAGAGTAAATGAGGTAGTTAGGAGAATGAGGAACAGCTGGGAGCAGGAACGGAATGATAGAGAGAGAGAGCGAGAGAGGGAGAGAGGGAGGGGGAGAGAAAGGGATAGAAAGAGGGAAAGAACCTAATAAGACCAGCAGAGGGAAACGAATAGAAGGGAAGCACAGAGACAAGACATGATAATCAATGACAAAACATGACAGGTATGGCATGGCGTTGCAAAATGGAGTGATAGCTTTCCTTCTTTAAGATCCCTTTTAACACTGAACAAATCTCCAACTACCACCACCAAAGCATCCCCAGACCATCACATTGCCTCCACCATGCTTAACAGGTGGCGTCAAGCACTTCTCCAGCATCGTTTTTGTTTTTCTGCATCTCACGAATGTTCTTCTTTGTGATCCGAACACCTCAAACTTGGATTTGTCTGTCCACAAGACTTTTTTCCAATCTTCCTCGGTCCAGTGTCTGTGTTCTTTTGCCCATCTTAATCTTTTCTTTTTATTGGCCAGTCTGAGATATGTTTTTTTCATTGCAACTCTGCCTAGAATGCCAGCATCCCGGAGTCGCCTTTTCACTATTGACGTTGAGACTGGTGTTTTGTGGGTACTATTTACTGAAGCTGCCAGTTCAGGACTGTGAGGTGTCATTTCTCAGAACAAGAATAGACTGACACATTTCAGAAGAAAGGTCATTGTTTCTGGACATTTTGAGCCTATAATCGAACCCTCAAATGCTGATGCTCCAGATATTCAACTAGTCTAAAGAGGCCAGTTGGATTGCTTCTTCAGTCAGCACAACAGTTTTCAGCTGTGCGAACATAATTGCAAAAGGGTTTTCTAATGATCAATTAGGCTTTTTAAATGATTAGCTAACACAACGTGTCATTGGAAGACAGGAGTGATGGTTGCTGATAATGGGACTCTGTATGCCTATTTAGATATTCCATAAAATATCAGCAGTTTCCAGCTGCAATAGTCATTTACAACATTAACAATGTCTACACTGTATTTCTATTCAACTGTATGTTATTTTAATGGACGAAAAATGTGCTTAGCTTTGACAGGATGAATCCACAGAACATTGTACTTCTGACCCCATGTAGATCCACAGTAGCGTATAAAACTGTGTGGGGTCCGTACTGTTACACAATCTTCCTGCAATTTTCTGACACAGGTCAACTGGTTGAAGCGTTAGCACAATAATCGTCAAATCAAACTTTATTTACACAGCACATTTCAGATATGGAATGCAACGCAATGTGCGTTACAGGAAAAACAAATAAAAGGCATTGAAAAAGAAAAGCTGAAATATTTACCACACAACACACATTAGATTAAAAAGAAAAGAATGACACGAACTGAACAACTAAAATGCACCCTAAGGAAGAGCCAAGCAAAAAATATACATGTTTTAAGATCTCTTTTAACTATGTCCATAGGTTCGGCCCCCTTTAGGATCTTTGGAAGGCTATTGCAGAGGCTGGGGGGCATAATAATTAAAGGCTGCCTCTTCATTCCTCTTGGTCCTAAGCTAAAGAAGTGAAGAATGCAGAAATCGCTTTACATTATATTATTATAATATAACTAACCACCTGCAAATAACCTAATCTGGATCTGTGAAGAAGTACATTCCACTTCAAAACCATAAAAAACGATCACACTTCCTGAACTAGACAGATCCATGGTAAAGCTATGGTCTCAGCAGGAGGGTATCTTCTGGCATCACAACCATTTGTCAACTCTTTCTGTTAGGGATTAAAATGCAATAAATACAACCTTAGAAGTTACAGCATGAGTGATGTCTAATAATCATCATATCTCTATCAGTCCCAACACTGCCACTGCTTTTCCGATTGGAACAAAAAGAATAACATGAACAGTTTGAGCTGTTCGATCCAGTGCACCAGTACACTGGCAGTACTTGGCCTATCCACAGGGGGTACTTGAGAAGACTCATGGTACTTCAGGGATACTATGGGCAGAGCAGAATTCAGTTGGTGGTACAGAAACCAAAAAAGGTTGGGAACCACTGCACTACACAGTATGTTCATTACTGTCAATGTGGCCCCACTCTCAGAGTCCCAAATGGTACCCTATTCCCTATGTAGTGCACTACTTTTGACCAGGGCCCATATGACCCACTGCCATAGTTCCTAATAGACATTACATTTGATACAGAGGGAGGGGGAATTGACTATGATGGAAAAGCATAATTTAAACAATCCAACCTCATTCTGTATTATGAAGTTCAGATATCACAGGCACAGTGCTATCAGGGATATTTCCTTTCTCTCACCACAACGCTGGATCGCTCTTCTAATACTATTCTAACACTATTGTGAGTTAGCCAACCGTCTAACTCACAATAGTGTTATCTAACGGACAGCTACGAAGATGTGACAAAGCCATTAACATTTTATTATCTAACCTTTGTGTCCAAAATGATTAATTTAGATTGTGTCAGGCTTGGGGTTTAACACTGGCTCACTGATGTATTTTTAAAAGCCAATTCTCAATGAAGAATATATGAGAGGCGTCGAGATGTAAAATGTCACTATTAAAGGCACGCCATTGCCCATAAGAAGACACAGTATGTGCCTCCTCCCCGTGAGGGTGAAACATTTTAATTGAGCATGGGTCGCTACCTGGATTGAGCGGGGAAAATGGAGCAGAGAGCGAGTTGATTCAGGAGTTAAATTAATACTCAGTGGTGTAAAAGAACCAAAGTGTTAGTGTTGAGTGTGAGAGTGTGATTGTGTTTGTTTTACTCTGTGTTGAGTAAAACGATTCCATCATTACCACGCCCAACGTTATCATATTTCCCAACATGCTCTATTTGCAGCTAGATTTTTTTTTGGGGGGGGATTGTTTTAATTATCTGTGTTTTTAATTTATGTCACGCCTTGGTCATAGTGTTTTGTGTTTTCGTTATATATTTGGTCAGGCCAGGGTGTGACATGGGTTTAATGTTGTGTTTCGTATTGGGGGTTTTGTAGGTATTGGGATTGCGGCTGAGTAGGGGTGTAGCGTAGGTTGGCTGCATGAGGCGGTTCTCAATCAGAGTCAGGTGATTCTCGTTGTCTCTGATTGGGAACCGTATTTAGGTAGCCTGGGTTTCGCTTTGTATTTCGTGGGTGATTGTTCCTGTCTTTGTGTAGTTTCACCAGATAGGCTGTAATTAGATTTCACGTTCCGTTTGTTGTTTTGTATTTGTATAAGTTATTTCATGTATCGCGATTGTTTTATTAAAGACATGAGTAACCACCACGCTGCATTTCGGTCCGACTCTCTTTCGACAAACGAAGAACGCCGTTACAATTTACTGATTCATCTTATGCAACTCAAAGATAAATAACATACATTTTTCTAAACTAATTCAATCAGTTAGTTAGATTTATTGAACCCGTTACTGAAATGACTGTTTCAGTTTAAATGGTTTAGCTAGTCTCCTTTATCAACGCCCTTAACCCAAAAAGTCATTCTGAAAGCAGGTTGTGGGTCGATAAAAATTCCAACTGTTTGTTCCAATTCTGTCTGGATTCCAATCGGAGTTACACCTCAATTTACAAGCCAGCATAATGTGACTTGCAGGCCTATTTTTGGCCTCCCATTAGTGGAAGTATTGTACCAGTTTGTGGGTCCTTCTGTAGCTCAGTTGGTAGAGCATGGTGCTTGTAACGCCAGGGTAGTGGGTTCGATTCCCGGGACAACCCATACGTAGAATGTATGCACACATGACTGTAAGTCGCTTTGGATAAAAGCGTCTGCTAAATGGCATATATTATTATATTATAAGTGGTCTATGGTTATTTTAGTTCAAGTATGAGCATGTCTGTTGCTAATGCTGATGTCTTTTATAAACGGTTACATAAGAGCATGTGATAATAACACCATTGGTGCAAACTGTATACACTTCCTAGTGTTAAAGGTAATACAAAATCATGTTTTTCATGAAATCGAATGATAAAAGTTTAAAAATGACTGTTGCTTCTACAGTGGTAAAGTTTCATCATAAAATTACCCCTACCCCATGCCAAACAATTGGATTCATTATCAATGGGATGCCTTACACTCATTTTAATACACCAATAGTAACATGATATTCTCTTAACTAATTTAAATAATACCGCCTTGTAACCAACATCGGAAAAGGTATATTTGCAGATAGGCGCGGTTTATAGAGCTACTGTAGATAGCTACTCTACTGATGCCAAAATTCTACTGTAGGGTGTCAGCAATTATAATTTACATTTTACCCTATTCACATATGGCAAATATACTTACATGTTTCCCCTTTCAACTGTGTCTGATGTTGCCCAGCTAAGTCTTCAGCTAGCATGGAACAAAAGGGGAGGGTCTACAAACTTCTGACGCAGTCATGTCAACACATCTGTCAGTGCTGCTATGAATTGCATCACAAGAGACATGCCAAATGGGAGATGTAACTCAATGTTGTTTGAGTTACTTTGTGTATCACCAAATTAGCTTGAGATGATCTGACTGCAACACTGCTCATCTCATCCAAGTTTCTTAACATAGGTGTTTCAAGGAGCTATCAGTCTTTGACTGGTGAACTCATGAATATAAGCTCCCTGCCCACTCAGCCTGTCTTTTCAAACTTCCTGGTAGTTAGCCATACATTTTTTTGCAATTTTATCCCTCAAACATATTCTGGGTGATATTTCGGTACCACAAAAGGCTATTTTACATGGAAACCAGAATGGCTGTCCGGGACATTTAACACCAGATTATTTGCTGTGTAGTGGAATGAAGTCAGTGAGCGGCTTCATGAGCATGAGCTCATGGGAAGTTAGAAGAGGGTCAAGCATAACACCTGGCTGCATACGGCTAGATAGGGAGCAGTTGATATGTACATACACATCAAATTCTCAGCAAGTGAGATCCTAAGCTGATATATTATCATTAAAACATAATTATGTATTTAAAGCTGCAATACGTAACGTTTTGGGCGATCCAAACAAATTCAGATGAGCTTCAATGCCATACAACTCTCCCTCCGTGGTGTCATGACGTTGGCCTGGGGGGGTAGGTTTATTACCTCTTCCCCCCTTTTTCCTCTCTTCCCTACTGAGGTTAGATTTGCAAAACCCTTGGTTAATAACCTGTCTTGGACACAGGTTCCGCTAACGGAACCCTCCCCCAACATTCCGCTGAAAAGGCAGCGTGGGAAATTCACACATTAACAAGTCCAATACAGCAAATGAAAGAAAAATCTTGTTAATCTACCCATCGTGTCCGATTTTAAAATGTTTTACAGCGAAAACACAACATATATTTGTTAGATCACCACCAAATCCCAAAAAACAGTCATTTTTCCCAGCCAAAGATAGTCACAAAAGCAGAATTAGAGATAAAATGAATCACTAACCTTTGAAAATCTTCATCAGATGACACTCATATGACATCATGTTACACAATACATTTATGTTTTGTTCAATAATATGCATATTTATATCCACAAATCTCGGTTTACATTGGCGCCATGTTCAGAAATGCCTCCAAAATATCCGGAGTAATTACAGAGAGCTACGTCAGATAACAGAAATACTCATCATAAACTTTGACGAAAGATACGTTTTACATATAATTAAGCACCAGCTGTCCGAGCAGCTCACAGATTACTGCACCTGTACATAGCCCATCTATAATTTAGCCAAACAACTACCTCTCCCTTGACTGTATTTATTTATTTATTTATTTTTTTGTACCCCATTATTTCTATCTCTACTTTGCACATTATTCCACTGCAAATCTACCATTCCAGTGTTTTACTTGCTATATTGTATTTACTTCGCCACCATGACCTTTTTTTTGTTGCCTTTACCTCCCTTATCTCACCTCATTTCCTCACATTGTATATAGACTTATTTTTCTACTGTATTATTGACTGTATGTTTGTTATACTCCATGTGTAACTCTATGTTGTTGTATGTGTCGAACTGCTATGCTTTATCTTGGCCAGGTCGCAATTGTAAATGAGAACTTGTTCTCAACTTGCCTACCTGGTTAAGTAAACCTCTCTAGGATAGGCGTGATGCAAATGTCCCACCTGGTCAATTGCCAGGGAAAATGCAGAGCGCCAAATTCAAATAAAATACTATAAAATTCACACTTTCATTAAATCACACATGCAAGTTACCAAGTTAAAGCTACTAATCCAGCCAACATGTCAGATTTCAAAAAGGCTTTTCGGCGAAAGCATAAGAAGCTATTATGTGATGCGCAACGTCACTACAAAATATCTCAAAAGTTACCTGTAAATTTTGCCAAAACATTTCAAACTACTTTTGTAATTTAACTTTAATAATAATAATAATCGTTCAAATTGATCAAATTGAATAATCGATCAATTGAAGACGGGTCTATCTGTTTTCAATACAGGAGGATCACAAACTAACGCTACTTTTCTAGTCTTGCGCAACTCTCAAACAGTACACATAACGTTACCCTGATCCAAGATTGCCGTACTTCTTCATTCCATAAAGGAATAACCTCAACCAATTTCCAAAGACTGGTGACATCCAGTGGAAGCGGTAGGATCTGCAAACAAGTGCCTTAGAAATCTCATTTCCCAATGAAAACACATTGAATAGACAGTGACCTCAAAAAAAGAAATTTTGAATCGTTAGTCCTCGCGGTTTTGCCTGCTACATAAGTTATGTTATGCTCACAGACATGATTCAAACAGTTTTAGAAACTTCAGAGTGTTTTCTATCCAAATCTACTAATAATATGCATATCGTATATTTTTCGCATGAGTAGCAGGAAGTTGAAATTGGGCACGCTATTTATCCAAAAGTGAAAATGCTGCCCCCTATCCTAATGATAAAGGTGAAATAAAAAAATGGATTTGTCATTCTCATTGAAAGCAAATCTAAGAAGAGGTAGATCTGTTTTATGTGCCCTCCTTTTATGCTTCCTGTTCTTAAGTTTAGTTTTTAGGTCTTTTTAAACAGCTGAAATACAAAATTTAGTTTTATGGAAAATATATTTCACCACGTTTTAGATGGAGAATGATTATCTACACTATACTTGCTTTGTCACATAAACTGAAAATAGTCAAACTACTAGAATTGTGTTTACTAGGAAATGGAGTATATCTGCATATCACATCTTTAATAAGACCTTATTTTGAGGGCCTAGTTTTACCCTTTACAGTGGCCTTAAACTCACAGTTTTCAGGCCTGAAAATCACATTATGACAGCGTGTATAACAGTGTGTAATTCCTGTTGGAATCCAACCTGAATGGGAAGTCAGCAACTTGAAATTTTACTCGCTGACAAAATCATATTCAGAATAGATGCAGCATTAGGAATATTAACATATCACAACCATCTAAACTGGAACAACCATTTCAGTAACAGGTGCAATACATCCAAGTAACATATTTGATTAGTTTAGGAAAATGTATTTTATTTATATTTGAGTAGCATAATATTAATTAATCAATTAATGTACTGTAAATGCAAAAACATAGATATTGAGCTCAACAACAACAAAAATCTACCTGCAATAGAGCATGCTGGGAAATATGATAATGATAGCATGGTTTTTGGTGAACGCTGGTTATGAACACCAACACTGGGTTTATTTTACACCAATATGTAATAATTTTAACACCTGAATCAACTCTAGAAAAATCAACACTAGTTAACAATGGCCAACTGTAGAACATTTAGATTTTTCTAAACTACTGTAGCCACAAAGATCATATATTTCATTCAGAGGATCACTGTATAGCCGTAATTTTATGACTGAAGCATTCTTAGAATTTCCTAAAATACTATAGCATTCTCAGAATGTCCTAATAACAGTGCCATTTTATCTGTCATTCCAGGGTTAAAAATGACCTAAATAATGACTCTGAGTTTATCCATCTTTAAAGAGAGACTGCGCTCAATGGACATTCAATCCAGCCAACACTGTCTCCAATCCAGTGCTATGGGTGAGAACATAAAAGCCCAAACTGACAATCAATCGAGAATGAGCCGAGTGTGCGATTCCTCTGCGGTCGCGTTGGTCTCGTCTCAGCTTCCATTTGTAAAGCTGTCCCTCAGTTCACCCCATGCATCTGTCTCAATCAATGAGGGTAATAACCAGAGGCACCAGACAGGCCGTCTGTCTGTCTGCCTGTCCCTGACGTTCACTCTCCCATCTGGGGTTACAGAGAGCGGGCACGAGACTGTGCGAGGCTGCTGAAAGGCCCACTCAGCACTGGGTCATGCTTCACAAATCATTATTAGGGCCTGGAGGTTGATATCATCTCTACACAACACAATTGTATGTAGCTAACACAACTCCGTCTCAGGGGAGTGGTGCTGGTGCTGGAATAGGGGGCAGTTGCACTTGAAGCAGGATTAGAAGTGATGAGTTAACACCCTACTGTGGAAGACTACAAGGACAATACTAAGGGAAAACAATACTACTTTGCATGTTCAGGACAGTAGCTGGTGTAGAATTTGTTTGATAGGCTACCAAAAAAAAGAACTCAACTGTTCAACTGTAAGAAAGTCAGTATTTAGCAATAAAACAAGGTTTTACCTCCCTCCGAAGTATAGACTTATAGAGCCCGACAATGTGCCCGATTTCCTGACTTGGGGAAAATGTATGTAATTGAAACAGGGAGAGGTGTACAGGGTGGACATGTCTTTCTAAAGACATGCTCCACTACTTAGCGAAGAGGTGGGACCAAGTCACTATTATTCAAATTACAAAAATAATTTGAAAATAATTTGAAATTGACAAATTTAGAACAGCCTATAAATAAAAACAGCCTTGGTTTGAGAGCAGCGTGGATTAAATGTACTGTTGCGTAACAATCACATTCTGGAATGGAGAGAACATCACGTGCATCTAACATCACGTGCATAAAAAAACTCACGCTGGGGTGACCGTTAGAGATATTTGGAACTCACACATGAAATCATTAATGAGGGACTTTCCATCACCAAATGGACAGGCTGAAATCAATACCAACGAGCAATGGAGAGGAACCACAATCACTTCTCGGCCATCCCGAATTCAACGAGTCAGTCAATTGGGCATGTCTGCAGTATATTAGAGCATGTCCAAGTCAGAATGGTAAATGCCCATTGTCAGACATTGCAAATGGATGGTGTGCAATTGTACATTTCCAATGTGTTCAATGAGGGATTTTCCATCACCAAATGGACAGTCAACACCAACGTGCGATTGGACAGTGTCCATCACACATATGCTATATTGTTAGTGTGAGCATGCTCTTCTGTAATTTGAGTGTCCATTGCCATTGTATATTCATAAGGACTTCCCATTACGAAATGGACATGCTGAATCAACATCAACAAGAAATGTGTACTTCCTATGATAAAACATGACAAATAGAAATTCTAGGTTGATTCAGGGCTTGGGGATAGGGCTGTCTACTGGAGTAATTGCGTGAAAAAAAACAAAGTATTGAGATTAACTTTTGTTATTGACCAAATACTAATTTTCCACCATAATTTGCAAATAAATTCATAAAAAATCCTACAATGTGATTTTCTGGATTTTTTTCTCATTTTGTCTGTCATAGTTGAAGTGTACCTATGATGGAAATTACAGGCCTCTCTCATCTTTTAAATTGGGAGTACTTGCACAATTGGTGGCTGACTAAATATTTTTTTGCCCCACTGTATAATTGACAAAGAACTTAAAAAATATTTGTTTTTAAATGTTGAAAAGTCTTTTCACACTTGGGACCTGACTTTGTGACCACGCGCTCACCCCCGATAGGATTTTTAGTTCATGACATTTGGCATTTGCAATGTTCCAGTTGCAATATGATTTTGATGAACTCCCGTCCATTTGAGTGGTATTTGCGATTGTGCATATAGTTCGCCCAATGCCAATAAGTTACGATTCATTTTTGTCAATTTTTTTTGTTTTTGTTTCGGTGGGAATGATGTCACTTCCGGAAGCCGCTACAGGCTCTCATGCCACAGACAGATAGCCAGGCTCCCCTGCCTCAGCCGGTTCATCAGGCTCTCATACCACAGCCAGATCGCTCCCCTGCTATAGCCGGCTCGTCTGGCTTTCATGCCTTTACCGGATCGCCAGGCCCCCATGCCTCAGCTGGCTCAATAGGCTCCCATTGCTCAGAGGGATCAATAGGCTCCCAATAGGCTCCTCTAGGTCACCAGGTGCCCACCCACCTGTACGCACATCAGTGCATTATGACACTCACCTGGACTCCACCTCCTTGATTACCTGCCCTATATATGCCACTCCCTTTGGTTCCTTCCCCAGGTGTCATTGTTTCTGTTTCTAGTTCTGAATCTTGTCTGTGTGATGTTCGAGTTTCTTGTTTTGTATTATGTTCCGTTTATTTATTATAACACTCACTCCCTGAACTTGCCTCCCGACTCTCAGCGCACATCGTTACAGACGAGATTGACTTTATAACCAAAAATATCCTATTTACTCTTTGTAGTCCATTTTGAAACTAGAATAAATGTTTCTGACTCATATCGATGCTACATACTGCGTTTTCAAAAAAGTAGCTTTTAATTGTAAATCACTCTTTAAGACCCTTGATATTTAATAGAAAGGAGCATCAAGAATATCACTGTGCACTTACCACTTTGTTTTTAGATGTTTTACCAAATTTGTATTTGTTTTGTTGTTTTTTGTTAGTAGGGGTTCAGGTATACATGTCAAATTATAGGTACCCAACCCATAGGTTGCCACTCAAAATAAAATAAAATAAACTATTAAAAATACATACAGAGTTTAATTACAAATAATACATTCAGGAAAATCAGGAAAAGAAAATAAAAAATAAGTGGACCTCCACCCCCAACCTTCCATCCCCCCAACATGACTCAAAGCACCCACTCCCGGAAACCCGGTTGCCCACCCATTCCCACCCCCTCTAGCAACTAGGGTTGCTCGTCAGTCACCAACCTTGGTGAACAGTTGGGAGTTGGGGCAAATTTCATCAGAAAACATTTATTTGGTGTTAAATTGACAGTTTTGATTAAGGAATGCCAAGGTCATATTTTTCCATATTTGGGTCCATTTAATTGTTGATCAGATTCCATTAGATATCTGGACCATACTATTGTAATGACTTGCTCAGAATATGAGCTCTCCAAAAGTTGTTTTTCATACAGTATATAATAGACATCCCAGATCATGTATTTATAAATCCCATCATTGGATGGTTCGGTAGTTGGGTTTCTTTATGGGACTCCATAGGCCAGCATAGCTGGTTGAAAAAAAAAGATTTGCCTGGTAATGTGTATTTGTCTTTCAAAGCTTGGAATGATATCGGCAAGGGTACAGGTTTCACATTTAAACAGTGAAGCACTTAATATGGAAGTGGTCTGATGAAGTAGATGCTAAACTACACGACTGTTTCATTACAATATGTTCCAAGATTCATCCAATAACATTGAGGAGTTTACCACATCAGTCACCGGCTTCATTAATAAGTGCATAAATGATGTCATCCCCACAGAGACAGTACGTACATACCCCAACCAGAAGCCATGGGTCTTGGACTTACTGACGGGCTACCCCAGGCGGGGAGGGTATTTGACAACACATTCATCGCGCTGACCATCAACACGGGGGCCCATCAACGGTGTATGTTTAGTCCACTCCTATACTGCGTGGCTGCGTACACCTCCAACACTATCATTGTTTGCTGATGACACAACAGTGATATGACTGATCACTGACAATGAGGAAGCAGCCTATAGGGAGGAGGGCAGAGTCCTAGCATTGTGCTGCCACGACAATGACCTCTCTCCCAACGTCAGCAAGACTGATCGTGGACTACAGGAAATAGAGGGGCGGGTATGCCCCCATCCACATCGATGGGGCTGTAGTGGAGTGGGTCGAGAGCTTCAAGTTCCTCCGTGTCCACGTCACTAAGGAATAAACATGGTCCACACACACCCACACAGATGTGACGATGGCACGGTAGCACTTCTTCCCCCTCAGGAGGCTGAAAAGATTTTGCATGGGCCGTCAGAAAATCCTACTGCTGCACCACTGACAGCTTCTTCACTGGCTGCATCACCATTTGGTACGGCGACTGCAAGACAACCAACTGCAAGGCACTACAGAGGGTGGTGAGTACAGCCCAGTAAATCACTGGTGCCAAGCTCCCTTCAATGCAGGACCTCTATACCAGGCCGTGTCAGAAGAACACCTCAAAAATTGTCAAAGACTCCAGCCACCCAAGCCATAGACATGTCTCTCTGCTACCGCATGGCAACCGGTATAAGTGCAGTCTGGAACCAACAGAACCCTTAACAGCTTCTACCCCCAAGCCTGAAGTAAGACTGCTAAACAAGACTGCTAAATAGCTAATCAAATGACTACCTGGACTGCCTGCATTGACCCTTCTCTAGTACTGACACCATTCACACAAACTGGACACCCCAACAGATACATATACACACCCCAGCACATACACTTTTTTACATTAAATCTCCTGCACTGACTCTATGCACACACATCGGACTGACACCTTAAAACACACACACGCACACACATACGCCCACACAAACATAACACGTGGACACATACTGATGCCACACACATACACTTTCACACTCACTCCATGCCGCTGCTTCTGTCTATTACCTATCCTGTTGCCTTGTCACTTTACGCCTACTCTATGTACATAGCTACCTCAATTACCTCGTATCCCTGCACATCGACTCAGTATTGGTACTCCCTGTATATACAGTAGCCATGTTAATTATTTTATTGTTATTGTTATTCATTATTCACTGTGTATTTATACCTCCTGTCACTTTAAAAAAAACGGAATCGTTAGCCAAATAAAGGTTAAATTAAAAAATTAAAAAATATAAAAAAATATAAAAAATATTTAAGTCTGTATTGTTGGAAATGGACCCGTAAGCATTTCACTGTTAGTCTACACCTGTTGTTTACGAAGCATGGACAAATAAAATTGGATTTGACGTAAACATGAACTGTGAAAAAGCATGAACATGTTTGCTTAACACCACGTTGTGTAATGTAATTCGAAGATCTGTATACACAACGACAATGAAGGCATTATAATGAATTCTGCGAACTACTATTGACTTGAAGTATTTTAAACTACAAATATGCTGTGACCTATCCCATATGTTGATAATGAGAGTTAATAAGAGCATACAAAGTCACTGTACATAGAATGCATTGTTTCTTCACTTTCTTTCCTCACTAAAATACTTGTACATTGTACTCCTCAAGACCTTGATTAGCTAAACCAGGTGTCTTAGTGCTGAGCTAGGACAAAACCTTCTCAAAATATACAGTGCCTTGCGAAAGTATTCGGCCCAATTGAACTTTGCGACCTTTTGCCACATTTCAAGCTTCAAACATTAAGATATAAAACTGTATTTTTTTTGTGAAGAATCAACAACAAGTGGGACACAATCATGAAGTGGAACGTCATTTATTGAATATTTCAAACTTTTTTAACAAATCAAAAGCTGAAAAATTGGGCGTGCAAAATTATTCAGCCCCCTTAAGTTAATACTTTGTAGCGCCACCTTTTGCTGCGATTACAGCTGTAAGTCGCTTGGGGTATGTCTTTATCAGTTTTGCACATCGAGAGACTGAATTTTTTTCCCATTCCTCCTTGCAAAACAGCTCGAGCTCAGTGAGGTTGGATGGAGAGCATTTGTGAACAGCAGTTTTCAGTTCTTTCCACAGATTCTCGATTGGATTCAGGTCTGGACTTTGACTTGGCCATTCTAACACCTGGATATGTTTATTTTTGAACCATTCCATTGTAGATTTTGCTTTATGTTTTGGATCATTGTCTTGTTGGAAGACAAATCTCCGTCCCAGTCTCAGGTCTTTTGCAGACTCCATCAGGTTTTCTTCCAGAATGGTCCTGTATTTGGCTCCATCCATCTTCCCATCAATTTTAGCCATCTTCCCTGTCCCTGCTGAAGAAAAGCAGGCACAAACCATGATGCTGCCACCACCATGTTTGACAGTGGGGATGATGTGTTCAGGGTGATGCGCTGTGTTGCTTTTACGCCAAACATAACGTTTTGCATTGTTGCCAAAAAGTTCAATTTTGGTTTCATCTGACCAGAGCACCTTCTTCCACATGTTTGGTGTGTCTCCCAGGTGGCTTGTGGCAAACAACACTTTTTATGGATATCTTTAAGAAATGGCTTTCTTCTTGCAACTCTTCCATAAAGGCCAGATTTGTGCAATATACGACTGATTGTTGTCCTATGGACAGAGTCTCCCACCTCAGCTGTAGATCTCTGCAGTTCATCCAGAGTGATCATGGGCCTCTTGGTTGCATCTCTGATCAGTCTTCTCCTTGTATGAGCTGAAGGTTTAGAGGGACGGCCAGGTCTTGGTAGATTTGCAGTGGTCTGATACTCCTTCCATTTCAATATTATCGCTTGCACAGTGCTCCTTGGGATATTTAAAGCTTGGGAAATCTTTTTGTATCCAAATCCGGCTTTAAACTTCTTCACAACAGTATCTCGGACCTGCCTGGTGTGTTCCTTGTTCTTCATGATACTCTCTGCGCTTTTAACGGACCTCTGAGACTATCACAGTGCAGGTGCATTTATATGGAGACTTGATTACACACAGGTGGATTGTATTTATCATCATTAGTCATTTGGGTCAACATTGGATCATTCAGAGATCCTCACTGAACTTCTGGAGAGAGTTTGCTGCACTGAAAGTAAAGGGGCTGAATAATATTGCACGCCCAATTTTTCAGTTTTTGATTTGTTAAAAAAGTTTGAAATATCCAATAAATGTCGTTCCACTTCATGATTGTGTCCCACTTGTTGTTGATTCTTCACAAAAAAATACACTTTTATATCTTTATGTTTGAAGCCTGAAATGTGGCAAAAGGTCACAAAGTTCAAGGGGGCCGAATACTTTCGCAAGGCACTGTACATCGAAGCCAAACTATGTCAATCACCGGATGTATGGTTATGTGATATAATAAAGGGAATGTTAACTTGTTTTGAATTAAAACTTGACTTTACTGCTATTCTGAAAATTCAACAACTATACGGTATTTAAACCTTGGAGACATACCTAGGTATGAAACATGAAATACCCCTAGATCCTAGACTAATGGCAGCATAACATAAAACAGCTATGGTCTGGGTCCTTTTTCACCATGTCAATTAAAACAATGGCCTACTAAAACCTCAAGCCCCTACCGTAGCTCTTACATTATGAATAAATGACTTCTAGGGTTAACCAAGCATGAATCTTAAATTAAACCCAGTGTTCTATTAAAAATTTGATTTGTGGCTGTAATTGCAAATGGATTGGAAGCAAGCGGTTCAATTACTGTGAAATGATCGATCGGTAATTGGCATGTCGCATCACGTGTTTGTTATCGAGGAAACGACAGAGGGAAACAACAATGATCCTATGTGACTGTTCAACTGATCTGAAACCACATCCAAAAGTAGTCCTTTGTGTCTTAACATAAAGAGGTCAAGTAGAAATAGATGTTTGCCCGCTAATGCCTCTCCCCCACTGTAACATGTCCTAAATGTTCTGGTTGCTGGCAGAGTCATACATATATGACAAAGCTTAGCCGAGTGGGAGGATGGGGTATTAGATAGGGGGTTTAATTTAAGACTATGCCTCAGGCCATTAGCGCTTTTGGGAATGATGGGAAATGGGTTGAGGTAAAAATCTGGTTCAGCAACATTGAATGCATGTGTAGACAGAGTGTGCATTCCAAATGGCCCTTCTCCTTATATAGTGCACTAGCAATAGAGCCCGGGTCAAAATGAATGGACTATATTGGGTGCCATTTTGGATGCACACTTTGTGATGCTGTAACATTTGTATTTCCTGTCAGCAGTTACTTATTCATGATTTGCTCTGAATATGTAGAGATGGCCACCGTTTTATAGCATTGCAAAGACAGATATATTTCAATGTACTTTCTTAGTGTCACACTGACTTATGTGTCTTATAAAAAGCAACAGGGGTGTGAGGACTCTCTGTACTTTCAATTAAATTGTCTTTGCTTTCATAGCGCTTGACGGTTTTATTCATAGCCTTGTTATATGACAACATCAAGCCCTATCTCTTGGCTGCATATTGTACAGAAAAGTAGCAGACATATATGTACTTATGTTCTGGCGTTTAATCGTGTCTCCTCACCAACTCTGCAGTATCATGGTATTAGGTGCTGCTGCTTTACGGCTCTCAGGATTTTTAATATTGTTTTTGTACATTTCAGGAGATACCCTACTCACTTTTTTTTATGTCAGTTTGATTTGTCACAAGCAACACCTGACCCTAATGGTATAATACTGTAGCTATGCATGGATGTACTTTCATGATGGGCAAATGCAGTATTTGTGTATGTTTTCACCATCTTATCAATCAATTTTGCTTCACAGTACATGCATTAAGGTCTAACAATCAGGATGCATATGCCGTAGGTATCTATGTTGTGTCTCTTCATCTCACCTATCGACTGTATTACACTCACCTTTGGGTCCTTCCAGGTTTTCATGTTCTACCTTCTTTCTACTTCAACGCAGGTGGTTAGGTTGAGAAGGTCACAGAATCAGCAAGCAGTTCTCTCAGGAGGCCCTTGGCTTTCTGCTGATGCCTGGCTTGCTGCGTTGTCAGTTTCCTCTTCCCCTGCACTGTCACTGGCTAGGTTTGTTATGTCTGGCCCACCTGAGGGAAGGGGAGAAGGGCCTCTGTAAGGTTAATTGCACCGGGAAAGCAGTATGTTACAAAACGTTTAGTGTCAGAGAGCTGCAACAGTGTGGCCCCGGAAATCATTATCATTCAGAGTACAACTCTCTGTTACAGGATGTCCTGACAAAAATATGTTTCTTTGTCTTTGTGCAAAAATCTTTCATTAGCATCAGAATTACATTACCCCCATTGTCTCTGTACAGAATATATATATTTTTAACCAATATTAATAATAATACAATTCATTGATATCCTGAAAAAGTCTGTTAGTTTGTTTATGAGAGAGTCATCATGTTTCAGGGTCAGCCAGTGCTTGACTTAGAATTAAATAGGTGCCATTATTCATTTTGGGTGCCGGTACTGTTTATATTTACACTGAACAAAAATATAAATGTAATATGCAACAATTTCAAAGATTTTACTGCGTTAAAAGTTCATATAAGTAAAATCTGTCATTTTAAATAAATGTATTAGTTCCTAATCTATGGATTTCACATATATATGCCATTTAGCAGACGCTTTTATCCAAAGCGACTTACAGTCATGTGTGCATACATTCTACGTATGGGTGGTCCTGGGGATCGAACCCACTACCCTGACGTTACAAGCGCCATGCTCTACCAACTGAGCTACAGTCACATGACTGGGAATACAGACATTCATCTATTGGTCACAGATCTCTTTTTTTAAAGGTAGGTGCCTGGATCAGAAAAACAGTCAGTATCTGGTGTGACCACCAATTGCATAATGCAGCGCGACACATCTCCTTCGCATAGAGTTGATCAGACTGTTGATTGTGGCCTGTGGAATGTTGTCCCACTCCTCTTCAATGGCTGTGCGAAGTTTCTGGATATTGTCAGGAACTGGAACAAGCTGTCTTACAGACCATCCCAAACATGCTCAGTGGGTGACATGTCCGGTGAGTATGTCGACCATGGAAGAACTGGAACATATTCAGCTTCCAGGAGTAGTGTACAGATCCTTGCGACGTGGGGTGGTGCATTATCATGATGAAACATGAGGTAACAGCAGAGGATGAATGGAAAGACAAAAATATATATATATATTATTTTGAATGTAACCTTAATTTAACTAGGCAAGTCAGTTAAGAACACATTCTTATTTACAATGATGGCCTACCCTGGCTAAACCCGAACGATGCTGGGCCAATTGTACGCTGCCCTATGGGACTCCCAATCACAGGATCTCGTCACGAAATCTCTGTGCATTCAAATTGCCACCGATAAAATGAAATTGTGTTCCTGCCCGGACCACAACTCCACCGCCACCATGGGACACTCTGTTCAAAACAATGACATCTGCAAACCGCTTGCCCACACAATGCCATACATGCTGTCTGTCATCTGCCCGGTACAGTTGAAACCGAGATTAATCCGTGAATAGCACATCCGTGAAGAGTGCCAGTGGCCATCGAAGGTGAGCATTTGCCCACGGAAGTAGGTTACGACACCAAGCTGCAGTCAGGTCAAAACCCTAGTTAGGACGACGAACACACAGATGAGCTTCCCTGAGACGGTTTCTGACAATTTGTACAAAAATTCATTGGTTGTGCCAACACAGTTTCATCAGCTGTCTGGGTGGCTAGTCTCAGATGATCCCGCAGGTGAAGAAGCCGAATGAGGAAGTCCTGGTCTGTACGGTCCCTCAGTCGAGCAGGGAATTTCAAATACAGATTCAACCACAAAGACCAGGGAGGTTTTCTAATACCTCGCAAAGAAGGTCAACTATGGTAGATGGGTAACAAATAAAAAAGCAGACATTGAATATGCTTTTGAGCATTGTAAAATTACCACTCTTCATATTTTCAAGCATGGTGGTTGCTGCATCATGTTATGGGTATGTTTGTCATATGCAAGGGCTAGGTAGCTTTTATTAAATACAAATAAATGGAATAGAGCTTAACACAGGCAAAAGTCCAAGAAGGAAACCTGGCTCAGTCTGCTTTCCAATAGACACTGAGAGACAAATTCACATTTCAGCAGTACAATAACCTAAAACACAAGGCCAAATATACACTGGAGTTGCTTACCAAGATGTCACTGAATGTTCCTGAGTGGCTTAGTTACAGTTTTGACTTAAATTGGCTTGAAATGCTATGCAAGTCTTAAAATGGCTATTAAGAAATTATCAACGACCAACTTGTCAGAGCTTGAAGAATTCAAATATTGAACAATCCAGGTTTGCAAATCATTCAATTTACCCAGAAATACTCACAGCTGTAATTGCTGCCAAAGGTGATTCTAACTTGTATTGACTCAGGGGTGTGAATACTTATGTAAATTAGACATTTCAGTATTTCACTTTCAATAAATTAGCAACAATTTCTAAAAACTTGTTTTCACTTTGTCATTATGGGGTATTATGTGTAGATGGGTGAAAGAAAAAAATATATTAAATGCCACAACTGTCAGGTGGAATGGATTATTTTGGCAAAGGAAAAATGCTCACTAACAGGGATGTAAAGAAATTTGTGCCCACAATTTGAGAGAAATATGCTTTTTGTACATTTTTGGTATCTGTTATTTCAGCTCATGAAACATGGGACCAAAACGTTTATATTTTTTTCAGTATAGGTGCAGGAGCTCCACAATACTTTTGAACTAATATTTTATAAGAGGAAGCTCACGTAATTGAAATGTTGAGGTGCAGGTATTCCACTCCGGTAAGCTTCGAGCCAAGTCAAGCATTCGCTTGACAAGCATGACACTTCGGCAATTAAACTTAACATCAGTAGCAGCTAGGACAGAGAAGCTGGAAACATTAGCTTCCCAATGCGAACATTAGGAGTGCCTTGATCAGATTTATGAGTGTAATTTAGTCCAGGCATGCTTGTATTACTAATTTACATATGGTTTATAGAACCATGAGCATATTTGCATAATGTACATCAGCAATATGCTGATGAAGGCAGTATAGGATTACACATCTACACAAGTGATAAAATCGATACAGAAAAGCATTTAAGGGAAAGGGAAACCTAGTCAGTTTTACAACTGAATGCATTCAGCAGAAATGTGTCTTCCTCGTTTAACCCAACCCCTCTGAATCAGAAAAGTTGTGGGGGGCTGCCATATTCGACATCCACGTCTTCGGCACCCGGGGAACAGTGGATTAACTGCCTTGCTCAGGGGCAGAATGACAGATTTTTACCTTGTCAACTCGGGGATTCGATCCAGCAACCTTTCAGTTACAGGCCCAGCGCTCTAACCACTCGGCTTCCTGCCGTATGCTACCCTAAAACTAGCATTCTCTCTCACACACACACACACACACACACACACACACACACACACACACACACACACACACACACACACACACACACACACACACACACACACACACACACACACACACACACACACACACACACACACACACACACACACACACACACACACACCAAATAGCTGCTCACAGTTCAGAGTTAAAAAACAAGGTTTGTGACAGTGTGTCTCAAAGGTCACAATTATGGTTTCAATGATGTGTTTTGTATGAAGTCATCAGTCATTTTACACGCATATGTGTGCGTTATGAGGGAGGCAGACATTATAGAAACGAGGGCCCTGAGTAAAATATTGAATATGGCATTGAGTAATCTTAGGATTCTAACAGCGTTAGAAATCAGACAGCATATTGGACCAGAGAACCGCTGCAGCCTTACCCATGCACCATCAAGGATGTGACCCAAAGTTGCTCTAAAGTGTTATTTTTCTTTCCATCTTAGATCAATCGATTCTGTTTTCACACAAAGAGAATTGTCAGTTTTTACGGGTCGGCAGAAAACAGGAAAACAGCACAGCAGGGCAAAACAGCTGTTAGGAGTGGCAGAGCTCCAGGGCCAAGACAAGAACAAGGGAAAGAGTTAGTCAACGACCACCTTGCTGCTTTGTGTTCTGCTGCTGTTTTGTTTCAAAGACACAATATTAGTCTGTGTCTCTCCATTCTGCGTACCCGTGTAGAGAGAGAAAGCTGCCAGCCAGTGAGCCGACACACGCCACAGTCATTCTCACTGAAATTAAATTGTCATTGGTCACATGCCCCGAATAAAACACGAGTAGACTTTACAGTGAAATGCTTACTTATGAGCCTATTCCTAACAGTGCAGAGTTAAAAAGTAAGAAAATATTTGCAAAAAAAAGAAGAATTAGTAACACAATAAAAACAATAACGTGGCTATATACAAGGGTACCAGTACCGAGTCAATGTGCAGGGGTACGACGGAATTGAGATAATTCAGCTGATACAGTATGTACATGTAGGTAGAGGTAAAAGTGACTAGGCAATCAGGATATATAATAAACAGAGCAGCAGCAGTGTCTGTAAAGTGTGTGTGTGTGTGTGTGTGTGTGTGTGTGTGTGTGTGTGTGTGTGTGTGTGTGTGTGTGTGTGTGTGTGTGTGTGTGTGTGTGTGTGTGTGTGTGTGTGTGTGTGTGTGTGTGTGTGTGTGTGTGTGTGTGTGTGTGTGTGTGTGTGTGGCATCAATATGCATGTGTGTTTTGTGTGTGTGCGCATGTTGGAGTGTCAGTGTAGTATGTGTGAGTGTGTGGGTAGAGTCTAGTGAGTGTGCGTAGAGGCAGTGAAAAACAATAAAGTAAATAAATAATAAAGGGGACCAATTAAATTGTCTGGGTAGCTATTGATTAACTGTTCAGCAGTCTTATGGCTTGGGGGTAGAAACTGATCAGGTGCCTTTTAGTCACAGACTCCAGAACCACTTGCCATGCGGTAGCAGAGAGAACAGTGACTTGGTTGGCTGGAGTCTTTGACAATATTTAGGGCCTTCCTCTGACACCGCCTGGTATAGAGGTCCTGGATGTCAGGGAATGTATTGGGCAGTATGCACAACCCTCTATTGCGCC
Source organism: Oncorhynchus gorbuscha (assembly GCF_021184085.1). Classification (NCBI taxonomy): domain Eukaryota; kingdom Metazoa; phylum Chordata; class Actinopteri; order Salmoniformes; family Salmonidae; genus Oncorhynchus; species Oncorhynchus gorbuscha. The sequence continues at coordinate 37,235,617 of NC_060189.1, read as the reverse complement.
TTTCAGTCAGATGGCAAGAATTTTCCATGCCAAGCGGTGATGCAGCCAGTCAAGATGCCCTCAATGGTGCAGCTGAATAACCTTTTGAGGATCTGAGGGCCCATGCCTAATTTTCAGACTCCTGTGGAAAAGAGGTGCTGCCACCACAATGCTTAATTTTGGGGATGATGTTCTCAGGGTGATGGGATGTGTTGGGTTTGCGCCAGACATAGCGAGTTCCTTGATTGGCAAAAAGCTCAATTTTAGTCTCATCTGACCAAAGTACCTTCTTTCATATTGTAGCGACCCGCACAGACAGCGGTGTGTTATGTGGTAGGCTATTAGTGGGTTGTGTCATACTGGGGTTCCATGGGGTCCGACATGCCAATCAACCTGCTATCTGCCAATCACGGGGATGCCTGGAATGTTCTGATGCTGGGCATCTTGGTGGTTGAAGGAGTGGTGTGGAGGGGGGTTGGGCAGGGGGATGGAGCATTGGAAGTTAACACCAGGTTTAGCCATTGTTCTCTCTCTTACATCTGGGCTTCACAAGAGAAAGTCACAGTTGGCTTGTGGAGTATCTTTGATTTATTTGCCGTGGGCTACGGCCAAACAGTAGCATGTGTAAAGTTGGGTTAATAAACCGTCAATTCGTATACTCATTACTCTGTCTGGACAATTGTTCCTTTATGATCTAGTCAGGCCATTACAATATGTTTGGGGAGTCTCCCATATGCCTTTTGGCGAACACCAAACGTGTTTGCTAATTTTTCTCTTTAAGCAATGACATTTTTCTGGCCACTCTTCCGTAAAGCCCAGCTCTGTGGAGTTTACGGCTTAAAGTGGTCCTATGGACAGATACTCCAATCTCGGCTGTGGAGCTTTGCAGCTCCTTCAGGGTTATATTTGGTCTCTTTGTTGCTGTCACGTTCTGACCTTTATTTCCTTTGTTTTGTCATTATTTAGTATGGTCAGGGCGTGAGTTGGGGTGGGCAGTCTATGTTTGTTTTTCTATGATTTGGGTATTTCTATGTTTCGGCCTAGTATGGTTCTCAATCAGAGGCAGGTGTCATTAGTTCTCTCTGATTGAGAATCATACTTAGGTAGCCTGGGATGCACTGTTAGTTGGTGGTTGATTGTCTATGTTGATTGCTTGTTTCAGCACAGTTCGCATTAGCGTCACGGTTGTTATTTCGTTTATTGTTTTTGTATTAGTGTTTCAGTGTTCAGTGTTTTCTTTATTAAAATTAATGATGAACCCATACCACGCCACATTTTGGTCCTCCCATCCTTCTCGCCTCTCCTCTTCAGATGAAGAGGATGACCGTGACAGTTGCCTCTGATTAATGCCCTCCTTGCCTGGTAAGTGAGTTTTGGTGGGCGGCCCTCTCTTGGCAGGTTTGTTGTGGTGCCATATTCATTCCATTTTTAATAATGGATTTAATGGTGCTCTGTGGGATGTTCAAAGTTTCGGATATGTTTTTACAACCCAACCCTGATCTGTACATCTTCCCAACTTTGTCCCTGATCTGTTTAAAGAGCTCCTTTGTCTTCATGGTGCCGCTTGTTGGTGCCCCTGGCTTAGTGGTGTTGCAGACTCTGGGACCTTTAAGAACAGGTGTATATATACATAGATCATGTGACAGATCATGTGACACTTGGATTGCACACAGGTGGACTTTATTGAAGGTAAATGGTTGCACCAGATCTTATTTAGGGGCTTCATAGCAAAGGGGGCGAATACAAGTAATTATTTTCATTTCACTTTACCAATTTGGACTATTTTGTGTATGTCCATTACATGAAATCCAAATAAAATAAATTAGAATTACGGGTTGAAATGCAACAAAATAGGAAAAATGCCAGGGGGGGAGAATACTATTGCAAGGCATGTGTACCACACACCATAATGTCAAAGTGGAATTCTGTTTTTAGACATTTTTACACGGTTTGTAGCCGAAATGCTTTGGAAGCTACAGACATTTTTGTGAGAAGACTGATTTTTCAGGATGTCCCATGGTCTGACAAACATCGCTCTGGCTCTGACACCTTTCAATGCAGATGTGGAAGTGTGACATCGGTGGATGCGGTGTATTGAGATGCATCAAATGCTAAAAAAACATCTCTAGCCTTAACTGACTTTTTACATTTTTTATTATGTTACTTAGATTGGCACACCGGTGCGTCAATCGACTCTAGGGGTATAATGATCGTGTACTTCAGGAAACAGAAGAGGGAGCACCCCCCCTATCCACATCGAAGGGACAGCTGTGTAGAAGGTGGAACGTTTTAAGTTCCTCGGCGTACACATCACAGACAAACTGAAGTGGTCCACCCACACAGATAGTGTGGTGAAGGCGCAACAGCGCCTCTTCAACCTCAGGATGCTGAAGAAATTTGGCATGCCACCCAAAACAGGTCGGCAGGGTCGGCAGAAAACAGGAAAACAGCACAGCAGGGCAAAACAGCTGTTAGGAGTGGCATAGCTCCAGGGCCAAGACAAGAACAAGGGAAAGAGTTAGTCAACGACCACCTTGCTGCTTTGTGTTCTGCTGATGTTTTGTTTCAAAGACACAATATTAGTCTGGGTCTCTCCATTCTGCGTACCCGTGTAGAGAGAGAAAGCTGCCAGCCAGTGAGCCGACACACGCCACATTGTCGTTCTCACTGAAATGAAATTGTTATTGGTCACATGCCCCGAAAAAAACAAGAGTAGACTTTACAGTGAATTGCTTACATATGAGCCTATTCCTAAAAGTGCAGAGTTAAAAAGTAAGAAAATATTTGCAAAAAAAGAGGAATTAGTAACACAAAAACAATAACGTGGCTATATTACAAGGGGTACCAGTACCGAGTCAATGTGCAGGGGTACGACGGAGTTGAGAGAATTCAGCTGATACTTACATGTACATGTAGGTAGAGGTAGGTAGAGGTAAAAGTGACTAGGCAATCAGGATATATAATAAACAGAGCAGCAGCAGCGTCTGTAAAGTGTGTGTGTGTGGCATCAATATGCATGTGTGTTTTGTGTGTGTGTGCGCATGTTAGTGTCAGTGTAGTATGTGTGTGGGTAGAGTCTAGTGAGTGTGCGTAGAGGCAGTGAAAAACAATAAAATAAATAAATAATAAAAGGGACCAATTAAATTGTCTGGGTAGCTATTGATCAACTGTTCAGCAGTCTTATAAGCCATAAGGGGGTAGAAACTGATCAGGTGCCTTTTAGTCACAGACTCCAGAACCGCTTGCTGTGCGGTAGCAGAGAGAACAGTGACTTGGGTGGCTGGAGTCTTTGACAATTTTTAGGGCATTCCTCTGACACCGCCTGGTACAGAGGTCCTGGATGGCAGGGAATTCGGCCCCAGTGATGTATCGGGCAGTACACACAACCCTCTGTAGCGCCTTGCAGTCGGATGCCAAGTATTTTCCATACCAACGGTGATGCAGCCAGTCAAGATGCGCTCAATGGTGCAGCTGTATAACCTTTTGAGGATCTGAGGGCCCATGCCTAATCTGTTCAGACTCCTATAGGGAAAGAGGCATTGTCATGCCCTTTTCACAACTTTGTTAGTGTGTTTGGACCATGATAGATTCTTAGTGATGTGGATACCGAGGAACTTGAAGCTCTCAAACTTTTCTACTACAGCCCCGGTGATGTGAATGGGGCGTGTTTGGTCCTCCATTTCCTATCGTCCATGATAAGCTCCTTTTGTCTTGCGGAGGTTGTTGTCCTGGCTCCTCACTGCCAGGTCTCTGCCGTCCTCCCTATAGGCTGTCCAATTGTAGTCGGTGATCAGGCCTACCACCGTCGTGGTGTCTGCAAACTTAATGATGGTGTTGGAGTCGAGCATGGCCACTCAGTCATGGGTGGACAGGGAGTACCAGATGGGACTGAGCATGCACTGCTGAGGGCCCCCACGTGAGGGTCAGCGTGGTGGCTGTGTTGTTGCCTATCCTCACCATCTGGGGGTGGCCAGTCAGGAAGACCATGATCCAGTTGCAGAGGGAGGTTTTCAATCCCAGGGATCTTGGCTTAGTGATGAGCTTGGAGGGCACTATGGTGTTGAACGCTGACCTGTAGTCAATGAACAGCATTCACACATACAGTGCCTTCAGAAAGTATTCACACCCCTTGACTTTTTCAGCATGTTGTTGTGTTACAGACTGAATTTAAAATGTATTGCATTTAGATTTTGTGTCACCGGCCTCGGCATATATATCTCAGACAAACCGAAATGGTCCACCCACACCGATAGTGTGATGAAGGCGCGACAGTGCCTCTTCAACCTCAGGAGGCTGAAGAAATTTGGCTCGTCACCCAAAACCCAGACAAGCTTTTACAGATGCACAATCAAGAGCATCCTGACAGGCTGTGTCACAGCCTGGTACGGCAACTGCACCACCCTCAACCGCAAGGCTCTCCAGAGGGTGGTGCGGTCTGCATCACTGGAGACAAACTACCTGCCCTCCATGACACCTACAGAAACCGATATCACAGGAAGGACATCAACCACCAGAGCATGTTCACACTGCTACCATCCAGAAGGCGAGGTCAGTACATGTACATCAAAGCTGGGACCGAGAGACTGAAAAATAGCTTCTATCTCAAGGCCATCAGACTGCTAAACAGCAATCACTAACTCAGAGGCTGCTGCCTACATTGAGACCCAATCACTAACCACTTTAATAAATGGATCACGAGTTACTTTATACAATGCCACTTTAAAGAATGCCACTTTAATAATTTTTACACATCTTACATTACATTTACATTACATTTAAGTCATTTAGCAGACGCTCTTATCCAGAGCGACTTACAAATTGGTGCATTCACCTTATGACATCCAGTGGAACAACCACTTTACAATAGTGCATCTAAATATTTTAAGGGGGGAGGGGGTGAGAAGGATTACTTTATCCTATCCTAGGTATTCCTTAAAGAGGTGGGGTTTCAGGTGTCTCCGGAAGGTGGTGATTGACTCCGCTGTCCTGGCGTCGTGAGGGAGTTTGTTCCACCATTGGGGAGCCAGAGCAGCGAACAGTTTTGACTGAGCTGAGCGGGAACTGTACTTCCTCAGTGGTAGGGAGGCGAGCAGGCCAGAGGTGGATGAACGCAGTGCCCTTATTTGGGTGTAGGGCCTGATCAGAGCCTGGAGGTACTGAGGTGCCGTTCCCCTCACAGCTCCGTAGGCAAGCACCATGGTCTTGTAGCGGATGCGAGCTTCAACTGGAAGCCAGTGGAGAGAGCGGAGGAGCGGGGTGACGTGAGAGAACTTGGGAAGGTTGAACACTAGACGGGCTGCGGCGTTCTGGATGAGTTGTAGGGGTTTAATGGCACAGGCAGGGATATACTGTATTTTATACCATCTATTACACCTTGCCTATGCCGCTCGACCATATACTTACATGCACATATTGTCATTCACCCCTTTAGATTTGTGTGTATTAAGTTGTTGTTGGGGAATTGTTAGATTACGTGTTAGATAGTTCTGCACTTTCGGAACTAGAAGTACAAGCATCTTGCTACACTCCAATTAACATCTGTGTATGTGACAAATAAAATGTTATTTGATTATAACATGATTTTGAATGACTACCTCATCTCTGTACCCAACCAGTGGTGGTCGGTGCCGTTTAAGATGATGATTTTGTTTTTATGAGCATAGCCTTATTTCTAGTACAGCATATTGGATGACTGGCATTCATATTCCGTTCACTGAGCTCAATGTAACATTGATAGGTTTAGGCTACAACGTGATACTCTCATTTTCCCTATACCCATCATGAAGTTGCTACCACCTAGCCTATGAATGAAAGTTGACAACGTTTGTTCAAGATAAAAATGTTGTAGTAAAGGTGACAGATGTTGACACATTCAATACCGTCTTGCCTGCATCTAGCTGATCTAGGGTATATTTATTAGTCCAACAGTTGCAAGGAGAGTTTCAATTGGACCATTTCAGGTATGTTTATCCCCGTTTCATTCCATTTGCTTACATTTCACGTTTTTCAACAGAATTGGCGGAATGAATACACCTCTGATCAAATGCAAACACAGTTCACTTTCATAACAGCCACATGCAAACACTATGATCTTTTGCTCATTGTATAGTTACTTCTCACATCCACGCTCTCTCCTCTCACATTTTCCCTTTGCTTGTGGGCTTCAGTGCACAATACATCTTCTGTCTTTGACCAGGTGAAAAAACCTTTCCAAGTCATATCATAATCACTAACTGCTACACAGTCTAAATTGTTGTCACCACATTAGTTAATGTCAACATAGCTACTTGAACTAATGCGTTAGTAAACCTGAGAAACCTCTGGTGGCAGAGTATTCCGCAATGCCATGGCTCTTTACAGAACGGGATAGCCACACCATCTTGTCACGTTCAATAGCTCCCCCTGACTGTCTCTGCCTCCTCAAGTGTATACATCTAATCTGATATCCTTATGCACGTACTTCTGTTTGGTTACGCTCGTACAAGCCCACACACATTTGAGAATGGATACAAATACGTACCGGCACATATTTGTAATCTGACGCAAATACACACCCGCAGTACACTCGCACACCCGCAGTACACTCGCACACCCGCAGTACACTCGCACACCCGCAGTACACTCGCACACCCGCAGTACACTTGCACACCCGCAGTACACTCGCACACCCGCAGTACACTCGCAGTACACTCGCACACCCGCAGTACACTCGCACACCCGCAGTACACTCACACACCCGCAGTACACTCACACACCCGCAGTACACTATCACACCCACCGTATACTAACACATCCGCTCTGAGGTATCTTATAAAAGCATAGTTTGCGTATATTTTTCCTCTCCCTGAATGTTATATATATATATATATATATATATATTTGAAGTGTGTGTGTGTGCGACTGCTGGGATTTCAGTTCTGTCTGCACAGGCAAGCTCCTACCTCTATGGGGCACTTCAGCACTTGCCAATCTCTGGAGTGTTGCTACCTGTGGGCCTGTGTAAAGGTTAGAACCAATCTAGGGGAGTGTTGTTGTTTGGCAGTGTAAGGCAAACTGGTCTTCAGGGCTGGGGTCTATTTGAATTGTAGACTGGTCAATTCAGAAAGTAAAGTTGAATAATAATTTTAAACGATTTTAAATTACTTTTCAATAAACTGAGGAGTAGAAGCTATTTATTTCTAGTGTGTTTTAAAAATGTATTTCCTGAATTGACTGCCTTCGATTAAAATTGAACTCAGCCCTGTTGGATGTTAGATCTGCACCGAGGCAGTGTTGGAAGGTAAGCTGATCTCAGATCTGCCCTACGTCTCCCATGTTACTCTTAGGACGTGACCAGGCATTTGATGAATCACAATGAGACTGCAAAAGAATAAACTGACAGTGTGATGTGCTGTTGGTGGTACTTCTGTAGCTCAGTTGGTAGAGCATGGAGCTTGTAACGCCAGGGTAGTGGGTTCGATCCCCGGGACCACCCATATGTAGAATGTATGCACACATGACTGTAAGTCGCTTTGGATAAAAGCGTCTGCTAAATGGCATTTATTATTATTATTAAACCTGCTACAATCAGTCAGTACAGTTTACCGTCAGCAAGCAGTTTAGCAGTTACACCGGCGGGCCCCGGTGGCAATAAATATATACAAACAAAATTACCTTGACTAGGAATATTCCAGTGTTGGATAACCATAGCCAGCTCGCTAACATATCATCTATCTCTATTTGAATAGGCTAATCTAGCTAGCTGCATTCGCTAGCTAAGTGAAAATGAGAAAAAATATAACAAAATATATCTAGTTCTCACTCTCACTTGCTTCTCATTCATTTTTGAAGGACTTAATTTCTTCAAAACTGTTAAACTATTATCTTTCTCTCTCTTTGAGTCAACTACTCACCAAATGTTATGCACTACAGTGCAAGCTAGCTGTAACTTATGCTTGCAGTGCAAGATAAATTCACTGGTCCTTTGATTGGCTAGATAACATGTCAGTTAATGTTGCAAGATCTCTGATAGGTTGGAGGAGGTCCTCCGAAAGTTGTCATATTACTGTGTAAGTCTATGGAAGGTGTGTGAACCATGAGACTCCTAGGTTTTACACCATGGAGATACCCTACAGAGTGCTGTTGAGGCTACTGTAGATCTTCATTGCAAAACAGTGTGTTTTAATCATCTATTATTTGGTGACGTAAATCAACTATAATGTAAACTTAACATACAAGAATGTCAAAGATTTTGGTTAGGTGTGATTTTGGGTGAGCATTCTATGTTCTCTATTTTTTTGTGTTTGGTTCCCAATCAGAGGCAGCTGTCTTTCATTGTCTCTGATTGGGGATCATCATTAGGCAGCCCTTTCCCCTCCTTCAGTGTGGGATCTGGTCTTTGTTTGAGTGCATGTAGTTTGCACAACGAATCTTTTCATTCGTTGTATTGTTTATTGTTTTTCTTGGTGGAACATTTAAATAAAATAATGTATGCCTACTACGCTGCACCTTGGTCTCCTTCTGACAACAAACGTTACACTGAGTTACAGTTCATATAAGGAAATCAGTCAATTGAAAATAATTCATTCATAATTCCTAATCTGTGGATTTCACATGACTGGGAATACAGACTTGCATATGTTGGTCACAGATACCTTTAAAAAAAGTATCAGTATCTGGTCTATCCACAATATGTCTCATGCATATGCATATGTCTCATGCAGCATGACACAACTCCTTCACAGAGTTGATCATGCTGTTAATTGTGGCCTGTGGAATGTTGTCCCACTCCTCTTCAATGGCTTTACGAAGTGTCTTGATATTGGTGGGAACTGTAACACAAAGTCATGATATGCCTGGTGATTATGCGACCCTGGAAGAACTAGGACATTTTCAGCTTGCAGGAATTGTGTACAGATCCTTGAAATATGGGACTGTTCAGTATTATACTGAAACATGAAGTGATGGTGGCACGACAATGGGCCTCAGGATCTCATCACGGAGTCTCTGCGCATTCAAATTGCCATTGATAAAATGCAATTGTGTTCATTGGCCATAGCTTATGCTTGCCCATACCATGAACCCACCATGGGGCACTCTGTTCATAATGTTAACAGCAGCAAATGGATCACCCACACAACGTCATACAAGCTGTCTGGCATCTTCCCGGGACAGTTGAAACCGGGATTAATCCTTGAAGAGCAGACTTCTCCAGTGTGCCAGTGGCCATCGACGGGGAGCATTTGCCCATTGAAGTCGGTTATGACACCAAAATGCATTCAGGTCAAGACGCTGGTGAGGACAATGAGTACGGAGATGAGCTTCCCGAGACAGTTTGTGCAGAAATTCTTCGCTTCTGCAAACCCAGTTTCATCAGCTGTCTGGGTGGCTGGTCTCAGACGATCCCGCAGGTAAAGAAGCCGGATGTGGAGGTCCTGGGCTGGTGTGGTAACACGTGGTCTTATGAGGCCGGTTGGAGGTACTGCCAAATTCTATAAAACGACATTGGATGCGGCATATGGTAGAGCAATTCACATTAAATTCTCTGGCAACAGCTCTGGTGAACATTCCAACAGTCAGCATGCCAAATGCAAGCTCCCTCAAAATGTTAGACATCTGTGACAACCCGGAACATTTTAGAGTGGCCTTTTATTGTCCCCAGCACCTGTGTAATGATCATGCTGTTTAATCCGCTTCTTGATATGCCATAAATGTCAGGTGGGTGGATTATCTTGGCAAAGGACAAATGCTCACTATCAAGGATGTAAACAAATTTGTGAACAACAATTTTGAGAAATTAGCTTTTTGTAGATATGGAACAATTCTGGGATCTTTTATTTCAGCTCATGAAACATGGGACCAATTCCTTAAATGTTGTGTTTATATTTTTGTTTAGTATAGTTTATCTAAAAAATAATGGATTTTAATGTTTCATTATTTTTATGAAATTCACTTAGGAGGATGGTCCTCCCCTTCTTCCTCTGAGGAGCCTCCACTGTACCCCACACATACAAATATCTGCTTCAACTGGCCTCTCAAAGAAGGTAAACTATTGGTAGATAAAAAAGCAGACATTGAGTATGACTTTGAACATTGTAAATTTATTACACATACTTTGGATCATATATGTTGGATGGTGTATCAATACACCCAGTCATTAAAAAAGATACAGGTGTCCTTCTTAACTCAGTTGCCGGAGAGGAAGGAAACTACTCGGGGATTTCACCATGAGGCCAAATGTGACTTTAAAACAGTTAGTGTGTTCACAGCCATCAAATTCTCTGAGTATCACTCTTCATATTTTCAAGCACGGTGGTGGCTGCATCATGTTATGGGTATTTGTCATTTGCAAGGGCTAGGTAGCTTTTTCAAAATAAAAATAAATGGAATAGAGCTTAAAACAGGCAAAATCCAAGAGGGAAACCTGGCTCAGTCTGCTTTCCAATAGACACTGGGAGACAAATTCACATTTCAGCAGGACAATAACCTCAAACACAAGGCCAAATATACACTGGAGTTGCTTACCAAGATGACACTGAATGTTCCTGGGTGGCCTAGTTACAGTTGTCTTGATGTTGGCCTGGGGGTAGGTTTATGACAGTCATAAATACCTCTTCTCCCCCCGTTTTCCTCTCTCTACCCTACTGATGTGACATTTGAAAATCCCTTGGTTAACATAGAGAATCTGGGAACATAAGAACATGGGGGGAGATGAGCTATAATCTGGTAATCCGACCAATTGAACATATGTGGAGGTACTTAATGAATATGATGTCAGTTCGGTAGTCATCTGAGACATTCTCATCAATGATAGGATGACATAAACTCTACAGTGGGAAGTCTGCACATCAGAGTATCGGATTCACATGGAATTGTTGTTTAATTTAAATGTTTGAATATAAAATTATTGGTGAAGAGATTAAATGCAATTTTAGCTTCCAAATGAGAGATTTGGGTTTTCATAAGGTTAGGGCTCTGCTCAATCAGTGGCCCGCCCCTGTGAAGAGACTTTTCAGACACACCCTTCTCGCTCCACTATATGAAGCCTTGACGAAAATGTAACCTCCTGTTCCAAGTACGTGAGGTCTTTATGATGTAATTTGTAATCAAGGTATAATTCATTCTGTGTATATGTAATTCTGTGTGATTAGTTAGGTATTTAGTAAATACATAATTAAACCCAATGTTGTATTGCTGATTCAACTTGTTAGCCAGTGTTTGTGAAGACAACCAAGCATTAATATTGACTGCTATTGATGGGGGTTGGGGGGGTACTGTCACGCCCTGACCTTAGTATTCTTTGTTTTCTTTATTATTTTTATTAGGTCAGGGTGTGACATGGGTGATACTATAAGACTTCCCAGCTAAGTGTGTTTGGGAGAGTTTGTGGTTGTGTGTGTCAGTCTGTCTTTATGTGTTCAAAACACGGGTCCAAATTAGATTATTGTAATTTATTCAAAATATAAACTTACAAATTCCTTTAGCACTAGTCCGGAACTCTGTTATCCTGTAATTATTAAATATGATGCATGGAACTGTACAAACTAGGTAGTATTTGCTGCCAGGCAGCACTCCAGGTTTATGGTAATCATAAGCCCGATTCACACGGGACTAGTATTACTATAGAATGTCTGTTGTGTAATTATTCCCCCAGAATGTCAGGTTTTCCAGTGGACGATTCGGACGGGATTAGTCTTACTAAACTGCCCCTGTAATCATTTTTTTTCCTCATTCAAAATGGACCATTCTGACGGAAGCCTGGAGGCTCTTCCAGACGTGAAGATTTTTCAAATGTGTATGGATACCCTAATATTGACCTCATGGCCTTCAGTCAAAGTCAAAATAATAGGTTACAGTTCTTATTGATATGCACTATGTAGAAATGTTATCACCTGGCATATTTGGCAATTTATCAATTCATTTGCACAACATCTCCACTTCATCTTTTAAAAGAGAAGTATGACACTAGGAAATTTGATATGTGACAAAACAGATCATTAACCTGTAGGCTACGGACCTTTTTGTTTTAAGCATGAATTTGTTCCCATGTTCTTACCCAAAAGCTCAAAACACACAGAGTGCTGAAAATGTTACGTTTTTAGGGCTGGAATATTAACCTTCCTGCCAAGTAGAAATGACTGACATGGACAATTCTGTAGCCCTATTTGCAAGGGATTTGTTTTACTGGGGGAGAAAGGGTTATGTAATTATGTGCAGGAGCACAAATCACCACATCAGTCATTTAAGTCCCGTCTGAATCTGGCATGTTGGTCTTTTTTACAAAGCAGAAGAATAATAATTCCATTGATTAACTAACTCCAATGTCCTCTGTTAATACTCGTCCCATGCAAATCCCCGTGTTTTGAGAGAAATGTTGGACTTTGACAGGTGTTGGTCGCAGTTTGAGCAAGAAAACAATAACTTTATGAAGGGCCTACATGTACAGTATGTATCAACTTCCACAGTGAATGCTTTTGTTTATAAGTTTTGACTCATTAGAACATCACCAAATACATCAGTAAAATAAATTGTGCCAATTTAATGTAACCCTTGCTGTTAATAGATTGCAGAGCAGCAACTTTTGGAAATGTTCACTTTCTCATCCATAGCCTAAAAAGGCATCTCATGTGTGCTGTTTAGCTCACATCTGCAGTCTGGGGGGCAATTAGGATGTTTTCCACTGTAGATAGCAAAAATGATTATGATTACAATACATCAATTAAAATAATATAGTGACACTATACCAAAGATGGTTTGGTATGGTTACAAACTTGGGAGCCAAGATCCAGGTTTCAGCGTAGCCTGTTATCGCCTGGACATGTTGATATCTTCACGGCTAGAATATAACCGTTCGGGCTTCCAACATAATGGTCCATTTATAACACATTTTTAAAAATAATTATATGGCAGTTTTGAAGAGAAACTGAATCACGTCCAAATCGATCTCTGGATTAAGGGAGGCTCTGGGATAATAATTACATAACCACCGTTCTCTAGTAATAGTAGTCCCATGCGAACATGGCTATAGTAATGTCATTTTTGTAGATAACTCAAGATTTTATTTACTTATTTTTATCACTGTAGCCTGTTGTCACCTGGGCATGTTGAAATATCTTCATGCCTAGAATAAAAACCTCCAGGCTTCTGTCATAATGGTCAATTTATAAAAAATAAAAATATAAAACCAAATAGAGGGAGTTGTTTGACAAAATAATTCCCTCCAATTCCTGCTCTGGAATAACTGATTTTTTTGGGGGTAATAATTACATAAGCAACAACTCTAGTAATACTAGTCCCGTACGAATCAGACAGGATTAGTTTTACTGGGGGAGATAGGGTAATGTAATTATATGCACAAGCACAAAACATCACATTGATCATTTTAGTCCCATCGGAATCTGCCATGCCAGTAATTCTTACTTGGTGGGAGGTTATTATTCCAGCCCTAAAAACCTACTGTTTCTTGGCAAACTCCCAGGTCCTCTGATAATACTTAACATACAGAGTTTGTGACCCGGTAGTACACAATCACAGATGTCATACTTTTTTGACCCGGTAGTACACAATCATTTACACACCACAAAAACCACAAGACACACACACACAATGAGAAATTGAGATTATGTGTGCTACTGATTGATTGTGCATGTGCAGCATCTCCCCTCCACGACCCCACACATGAAACAAGTTTGCAGACAACATTTTTTTTAAATTCAGACAAAATAAAAATAAATTCTGACAAAATAAACATTTCTTGAAAGCATTGTTTGCTCATGGGGAATGCAGTCGGAGGCTATAACGGTGCTGCAGATGACAGTCGCCCCGCGTCCCCTCTTTTCTGAAGCCATGAGTGCATGGTTCAGTGTCCAACAGCTCGTAGATCTAATATTTTCAAATGTCGAGGAGGAATAAGAGAACAATGATTTAGAAGAGAAGGAGGTATGTGAAAAAGAGGATGGGGAAGAATTCAAACCAGAGCACAATGCATCATCTTCAGATGAAGAAGATATCCCCCAAGCTGAAAGAGACATTTTTGTCAAAGAACAGCAAAATAACCTGGTCCTTGTCACCATTTGACAACCAGGGCAGGGTAGCAGCACAAAATGTCATGATTCCAGGGCCCACAAGGCATGCAGTTGACCATTTCTAGGACATCGCCGCGACATGTTCATCACAGTAGCAAATCGAAAAAATCATCCTGGAGATGACGCATCTGGAGGGTTTCCAGTAAATATGGAGACGACTGGGAAAGGATGGATGAGATTGACCTGTGTGCCTACATAGGGCTGCTAATCTTAGCGGGTGTGTATAGGTTCCAAGGTGAGGCTACATGTAGTCTCTGGGATGCAGAGAGTGGAAGGGCGATTTTTCCGTGCCACGATGCCACTGAAAGTCTTTCACATTTTCTCACGAATGCTACGATTTGATAACCGTGAGTCAAGACCTGCAAGACGTGTGAGGGACAAACTGACGGCCATAAGAGAGGTCTGGGAGAAGTGGGTGGAGCGTCTGCCATACCTCTACAACCCTGGGCCTGAAGTAACAGTGGATGAGCAACTGGTTCCATTCAGAGGTACATTTTTATTTTCATATCTGTAATGTCAGTGATTTTCACTGGTAATTGTATTATGTATTGCTGTAAAATCATTGATTTATGTGATTATTTTCTGTGACACTGATACTAATTACTGTTAGTGATCACTTTTGTCAAAAGGTTTCCGGCAGAATATGCCCAGCAAGCTAGCAAAGTATGGAATCAAGATATGGTTGGCCTGTGACGCACAATCCAGCTACGCTTTGAAGATGCAAGTCTGCACAGGGAAGCTGACCAGTGGAGGCCCAGAGAAGAACCAGAGGATGTGGGTTGTGTTTAATGTAACAGATGGACTGAGGGGGCACAATGTCACGTGTGACAATTTCTTCACCATTTCTGAATTTAGCCAGCAGCTCCTGAAGAAGACGATCACCATGGTTGGCACAGTTAGAAAGAACAAGCCTGAGCCTCCCCCTGCACTCTACGCAACAAGGGGGAGAGAGGCCTTCTCATCAAAGTTTGCCTTCACCCCCACCACCACTCTAGCTTCTTACCTCCCAAAGAGGAACAAGAATGTGGTCCTCCTGAGCACACTGCACAAAATGGTTGAGATCAGTGATCATGAGGGCAGGAAGCCAGCCATTATCCTGGACTACAACCACAACAAAGGAGGCATGGACAACGTGGACAAGGTGATTGGAGCTTACAGCTGCAGGAGGATAATAACATCATTGATGTGTCCTCATACAATGACTTCATGATATGGAAAAAGATAAACCCAAACTGGATGCCTGATAAGCGGAACAAGAGGAGGGTGTTCCTGGAGAAGCTGGGAAAGGCACTTCTAACCCCACATATTCAAAGAAGGGAGCGCCTCCCCCACACACCAGCCTCTGCAGTGCTTGTGAAAGCTGTTCAGGGGGTGGAATCTTGTCCTGATCCACCTGAGGCTGCAGGTTTGGTAGGCAAGAGGAGGAGATGCCAATTCTGCCCCCCCAAAAAAGGACTGTAAAACAAATACTATGTGCTGCACATTTGAGAAATACCTCTGCAAAGTCCATGCACACACACGCATACTGTCCTACATGTGCTAAATAGAGTTGATTGATTCATGTTCCTCAAATTTTTGTTTTGTATCTATTATCTTATTTTACTCTTATTGTTGTGGTTTTAGAAAATGTTTAAAAAAATAGTATTTTGTAGATTAATTCCTCATTGAAAAGTATATACGAATATATCACTGTTACCAAAAAAGTTCAAAACGACTGTTGTTTCACTTCAATAAAATGCATTCAAATCTACTTTCTGCCATTTCTGCTACTTTCTAATGCTATACAAGTGCTATCTCTTCATAAAAAAATGTTTACACCTATACAGTACCTTTAGCAATAATAATAATAATAAAACCTCTACTTTATTAAATAAAAATGTTATGACAGGTGTGTTTTAATTCAAACGAGTGGTGTCAATGATTAAAGGCAGCCTTTCTGCATTGTGAAGAGGGAAAACCCAGATATTCACGAAGTTTGTGATGAATAACATGTTTCTTCATGCAAAATAGATTTTCGCTTTAAAATTCATTTAAGCTGCTTCATTTTATGGGTTTAGTGAAGATGGATCCATTTTTACTGTCACGACCTGACCATAGAGAGCTGGTTAGGTCGGGGTGTGACTAGGGTGGATTATCTAGGTGATTGGCCTGGTATGGTTCCCAATCAGAGGCAGCTGTTTATCGTTGTCTCTGATTGGGGAACATATTTTGGCAGCCATTTCCCCTTTGTGCTTGATGGGATCTTGACTATGTATAGTTGCCTTTGAGCAGATTTGTAGCTTCACGTTTTGTTTTGTTTGTTTATGGTTTTGTTTTGCTTTGAGGTTCACAAGGCTCGTATAATCATCACATAAAAAGATAGCAACATTCCCACTATCCATGATTGGCTGAGACATGCAGATAGAGGAGTTCGGATTGGTCTGCCATAATGAAGGCGTCTGTCTATTTGAGCTCGTCAGTCTGTGTTGGTAATACTGTTGATCACGGCTTTTTAAAATATGTATTGTGTAGTGGATCTGCATAAGTGTTGCTCTTCACTTTCTGGAGGATCAAGTTTTGAAAGCAGTGGAATTAGAGTATGATAGCTAAAGAGATGGAGAAAATACCTGTCTCCAGGTTACATCTTCATACTAAGGGCAACCGTAGTATGGAATTCCTGACAAGGAGACGTGTCCATCACGCATGATGATGTATATGGGTAAGATAGTCTAGTGTTAGCTAGCTACATCTTTCAGATATTACCCGTTTCTAATTTTGACAGGAAATGGTTTAATTTCCCTATCGGACATTATTATTAGTTTCCCAGAGCTGTTTGCTTTTCTAGTTAGAGCCTGACGTTAGCTAGCTAACATTGCACCTGGTTGGTTAGCTCCCAGCACTGATTTTACAAGTTGATCAACTTTCAAAGCAGAATTACTTTCCCATTGTTAATCAAATGCAATGTATGATATACCATTTCATCTCTACTTTTATCCAATGTAAGAAACACCATTTCACTGCATGATGTTTTATATTTTACCTTTATTTAACTAGGCAGGTCAGTTAAGAACAAATTCTTATTTTCAATGACAGCCTAGGAACAGTGAGTTAACTTCCTGTTCAGGGGCAGAATGACAGATTTGTGCCTTGTCAGCTCGGGGATTTGAACTTGCAACCTTCCGGTTACAATGCTCTAACCACTAGGCTACCCTGCCACCCCAAAAGACTGAATCCAGGTGATGAGTCACTGGCAAACTCCAAGCGGGCTGTGCCTTTTACTGAGGAGTGGCTTCTGTCTGGCCACTACCATAAAGGCCTGATTGGGGGAGTGCTGCAGAGATGGTTGTCCTTCAGGAAGGTTCTCCCTTCTCCACAGAGGAACACTGGGGCTCTGTCAGAGTGACCATCAGGTTCTTGGCCCTTCTCTCCCAATTGCTCAGTTTGGCCGGGTGGCCAGCTCTAGGAAGAGTCTTGGTGGTTCCAAACTTCTTCCATTTAAGAATGATGGAGGCCACTGTGTTCTTGTGGACCTTCAATGCTGCATAAAAATGTTGGTACCCTTCCCCAGATCTTTGCCTCGACACAATCCTGTCTTGGATCCAATCCAATTCTTTCAACCTCACGGCTTGGTTTTTAGTCTGACATGCAATGTCAGCTGTGGGAACTTATATAGTGTGTCCCTTTCCAAATCATGTCCAATCAAGTGAATTTACCACAGGTGGACTCCAATCAAGTTGTAGAAACATCTCAAGGATGATCAATGGAAACAGGATGCACCTGAGCTCAATTTCGAGTCTCATAGAAAAGGGTCTGAATACTTATTTAAATAAGGTATTTGATTAAAATTGTAAAACATTTGCAAACATTTCTGAAGAAACTGTTTTTGCATTGTCATTTTGGGATATTGTGTGTCGAGTGATGAGGATTTTTTTTAAATACATTTTAAAATAAGGTTGTAATGTGAAAAATGTCAAGGGGTCTGAATACTTTCCGAATTCACTGTACATGCTGCTGTTTTATATATTTGTTAGTACTTCAAGGGGTCTTTAAATTCTAAATCAAATAGAAAAATTATCATTGGTATGAACTTCTTAAAACAATTCCATATAGGTCTTATGGGTTAATTGAATGTCTGCATAAAGTTCATGGTTCTTATTGATATTATTGCTTTCTTAGTACTGAAAGCCAATATTACACTATCCCTAGACTAGTTTTAAATATCTTCAGGCCTAGAACATCCTCCAGGCTTCCGTCGTAATTGTCAATTATGAAAGATGCATTTATAGTTTTTTTCACTTTGGGGCAGGTTGGTAAAACGAATCCCATCGGAATCATCCACTGTAAAAACAGACATGCTGGGGTAATAATTACATAGCTAACTTTTTATACTATAGAATCTATAGTAATTCTTGTCCCGTGCCAATAGGGCTAAGCGTTTTAAATGTTGTTGTTTCGGCTACAGTGTGAGGTCCTTCAGGAGCTGCAGAGAGCTTTAAAGATGGAATCCGCATTAGGGGAAACAGCGCCACTATCTGCCCCAGCACCTTTGGTATTATTTTCGTCTTGTGGACTAAACCGAGGTGAGCAAGCAGTGTAGGGAAAAAAAAGTGCAGTACATATTCCACTGTTCTATCGCCCGTGCAATGATGTCTGAGGGAAAAATACATGTTGTTTGCAGTAACTTCTTTGTTGTTCTAATATCACAAAAGGACGTGGCAGTTTCACCATTAAGGATTCCAGCTTTAAAAATCACACCTTTGCTGATTGTAACCTGCAGGACACTGCCATTTCTTCTCTCCTCGGCTGGCAGTCTGGCAAAGTGACAGAGTTTAAGGAACGTCAGTGGTAACACACACACAGACCGAGCACTGGGTTGCTGCTCCTTTTGTCACCACCAAGCCAAAGCCTGTGAGAGATAATAAACTGGAGAGAGAGGCTCCTGGCACATGTTCAATAAAATACCAGTTTTTCTGCTTAACAAATGATGCAACTGAGGCTACATTCTTGCAGTGTTCCATAAATAACGTTGGCACGGTGCTCTGCCCCGGTTAACTCGTTATTCAGTTAAAGATTATTTATCAAGAACAGTGGAAATGTAACTTGTCTAACTGACAATACCCGAATGCTACCGTTCATTTCGATATTTACTACATGTAACTCTGAATATCATGTGACGTGTTAAGACATTTTATGTTTGTGGTGTGTTTCGACCACCTTGCTCCCAGGACCATCCATTTAAACTATTAGATACAGGCAACGGAGAGGACACCTAACTTCCCAACGGAGAGGAATACTGTTCAAATGTGTTTTAAAAATCCATACAGATAAATCACTCGATGCTCCCATCTTAAGTTTTGGGAACTAGTGGCACTACCTTAACAGAACAGACGAGCACCGATGTGGACATGTTGCACAAACCAAAATTAGAAGACATCTATCATTTAAGTTTAATTTATACCCTACACAGGACGCAACACAGTAACTACAAATAGCTACGCAAAATGCTGATCCTGTATAATGGCTCAGCAAAATTAAGCAGACGTGCGCAGACCAGCAATTATATTCTTGATGCAAGTATGCAAAATCACCATTTCACATTTGCATGCTTGCGTTGCATACTGTGACTGTGCCTTCAAGATTGGTTTTAGTAGATGATAACACATATTCACATATTGTAGATAACACACATATTCAATTGTTTCAACATCTAATTTCCCAGAAACAATTTGCATTCGTAGATGGACCTGATAAAATGTGTGTATGATCCTGACAAAACATTGAAGAGACACACTTAAAATTCTATTAAAATGGTAGAATTAGACATGTGAGTATAGAAGGCAGACTGCAAGCATAAACATGACTTATTTTTCACTTCTCCAAACAGGAGGCTCCATTGCCCATTCCATCTAGTGTAAAATTCATCCACTTGTCAAGACAAGTGCCAGCCAATTCACTGGGTATTTGTCATGCAAGTTACTTTTAGATTCCTAAAGGAGGGTACACATTCTGTGAAAAGTGAAGTCTATTTACCCTATTTCATTCTTTCCTTGGCAGAGAGGGCTAGAGAACTGATTTAGTTATCCACTGAGGTCTGTGCGACTGGTCTCCCAATAGGCTGAGCTGCCACCTCAGAAATCATCAGTGGAGTGCTGTTTCAATCTGAAATTGCCTGGGCAGACGGATATGGCCGAACAACTCCCTTCTTAATTAGCAGACTTCAAACCAGCACCACGCTATTAGTTCTCTCAAGATTAAACTTTCCCCAAAACCAATTTTATTAAAGCCCCAGTGCAGTTAACATGATTTTCCTGTGTTTTATATACAGTATAGTTCTACACTATGAGGTTGGAATAATATTGTGAAAATGATGACAATGCCCTTTAAGTATAAAAGCTGTTTGAAAAGACCACCTGAAATGTCAGCCTGAGTAGGTTGGAGTTTTGGCCAGACATCACTGGTAAATTAGTTAATAAACCAATATTAATATGAAAGAGTTCCATTACTCTCTGCCAATAACAGCTAGTTTTTCTCTTTCCCCTCACCTCTCAGACCACTCCTAGCAACATTCTTGCTGGAGAAATGTTCTTTGATACAAAGCAATTTTTGTTTCGTTCTGACCAGTTTAATTGAAAACAATCAATGCTACACTTACTTCCGGGTTGGAGCGAGCGGTCGCATCGCCACTTCGGTCCGCAGGTAGTATAACTTTTCATTACATTTCATTACATTTCATTATAGTACAACGGTTTGATTTGTCTAATCTCAGCAATTTCTTCTTAGCTAGCTACATAGCCGTCTTTGTATCAAAGATAATTGCGTAATTATCGTATTTCGTCGTCCTAACATAGTATCTGCCCAGCAGCTAGCCAGCTAGCAAATGTCCACCGTCTACCAGCACTGTAGAAACTATTACACTCAACTGAACGACTTGATTAGTGTAGTGTTAGCTAGCTACATAGTTGTCTTTGCTGTCTTCGTATCCAAGATAATTGTGTAGTTTAGAGTGTGTAGTCTTAGAGTGATTATCTTAATTTACCGAGGTTAGCTAGCCAGCTATTTGTCGTCCTTAACGTAGGAGACACTGCTAGACACTGCTAGCTAGCCAACAGCTAGCCAACGTCTACCGAATAGAACTCAACAACCCGGTCGCATTCCGCTTCGCTCCACAGGTAGTATCACATTTTCATTTCATTTCATTACAGTACAACGGTTTGATTTGTTTGATTTGTTTGATCGTAGCTAGCTACATAGCTAGCTACATAGCCGTCTTTGTATCAAAGATAATTGTGTAGTCTAGAGCGATTTTCTAGGTTAGCTAGCCAGCTATTGTCGTTCTTTTAACGCAACGTACGTAATCAACACTGCTAGCTAGCCAGCTAGCCCCCGAATAGCAGCACTGTAGAAACTATTACACTCAACGGAACGACTTGATTAGTGTAGTGTCAACAACGCAGCCACTGCCAGCTAGCCTACTTCAGCAGTACTGTATCATTTTAATCATTTTAGTCAATAAGATTCTTGCTACGTAAGCTTAACTTTCTGAACATTCGAGACGTGTAGTCCACTTGTCATTCCAATCTCCTTTGCATTAGCGCAGCCTCTTCTGTAGCCTGTCAACTATGTGTCTGTCTATCCCGGTTCTCTCCTCTCTGCACAGACCATACAAACGCTCCACACCGCGTGGCCGCGGCCACCCTAATCTGGTGGTCCCAGCGCGCACGACCCACGTGGAGTTCCAGGTCTCCGGTAGCCTCTGGAACTGCCGATCTGCGGCCAACAAGGCAGAGTTCATCTCAGCCTATGCCTCCCTCCAGTCCCTCGACTTCTTGGCACTGACGGAAACATGGATCACCACAGATAACACTGCTACTCCTACTGCTCTCTCTTCGTCCGCCCACGTGTTCTCGCACACCCCGAGAGCTTCTGGTCAGCGGGGTGGTGGCACCGGGATCCTCATCTCTCCCAAGTGGTCATTCTCTCTTTCTCCCCTTACCCATCTGTCTATCGCCTCCTTTAAATTCCATGCTGTCACAGTTACCAGCCCTTTCAAGCTTAACATCCTTATCATTTATCGCCCTCCAGGTTCCCTCGGAGAGTTCATCAATGAGCTTGATGCCTTGATAAGCTCCTTTCCTGAGGAGGGCTCACCTCTCACAGTTCTGGGCGACTTTAACCTCCCCACGTCTACCTTTGACTCATTCCTCTCTGCCTCCTTCTTTCCACTCCTCCTCTTTTGACCTCACCCTCTCACCTTCCCCCCCTACTCACAAGGCAGGCAATACGCTCGACCTCATCTTTACTAGATGCTGTTCTTCCACTAACCTCATTGCAACTCCCCTCCAAGTCTCCGACCACTACCTTGTATCCTTTTCCCTCTCGCTCTCATCCAACACTTCCCACACTGCCCCTACTCGAATGGTATCGCGCCGTCCCAACCTTCGCTCTCTCTCCCCCGCTACTCTCTCCTCTTCCATCCTATCATCTCTTCCCTCTGCTCAAACCTTCTCCAACCTATCTCCTGATTCTGCCTCCTCAACCCTCCTCTCCTCCCTTTCTGCATCCTTTGCTTCTCTATGCCCCCTATCCTCCAGGCCGGCTCGGTCCTCCCCTCCCGCTCCGTGGCTCGACGACTCATTGCAAGCTCACAGAACAGGGCTCCGGGCAGCCGAGCGGAAATGGAGGAAAACTCGCCTCCCTGCGGACCTGGCATCCTTTCACTCCCTCCTCTCTACATTTTCCTCTTCTGTCTCTGCTGCTAAAGCCACTTTCTACCACTCTAAATTCCAAGCATCTGCCTCTAACCCTAGGAAGCTCTTTGCCACCTTCTCCTCCCTCCTGAATCTCCCCCCCCCCTCCTCCCTCTCAGCAGATGACTTCGTCAACCATTTTGAAAAGGTCGACGACATCCGATCCTCGTTTGCTAAGTCAAACGTCACCGCTGGTTCTGCTCACACTGCCCTACCCTGTGCTCTGACCTCTTTCTCCCCTCTCTCTCCAGATGAAATCTCGCGTCTTGTGACGGCCGGCCGCCCAACAACCTGCCCGCTTGACCCTATCCCCTCCTCTCTTCTCCAGACCATTTCCGGAGAGCTTCTTCCTTACCTCACCTCGCTCATCAACTCATCCCTGAACGCTGGCTACATCCCTTCCGTCTTCAAGAGAGCGAGAGTTGCACCCCTTCTGAAAAAACCTACACTCGATCCCTCCGATGTCAACAACTACAGACCAGTATCCCTTCTTTCTTTTCTCTCCAACTCTTGAACGTGCCGTCCTTGGCCAGCTCTCCCGCTATCTCTCTCAGAATGACCTTCTTGATCCAAATCAGTCAGGTTTCAAGACTAGTCATTCAACTGAGACTGCTCTTTTCTGTATCACGGAGGCGCTCCGCACTGCTAAAGCTAACTCTCTCTCCTCTGCTCTCATCCTTCTAGACCTATCGGCTGCCTTCGATACTGTGAACCATCAGATCCTCCTCTCCACCCTCTCCGAGTTGGGCATCTCCGGCGCGGCCCACGCTTGGATTGCGTCCTACCTGACAGGTCGCTCCTACCAGGTGGCGTGGCGAGAATCTGTCTCCTCACCACGCGCTCTCACCACTGGTGTCCCCCAGGGCTCTGTTCTAGGCCCTCTCCTATTCTCGCTATACACCAAGTCACTTGGCTCCGTCATAACCTCACATGGTCTCTCCTATCATTGCTATGCAGACGTCACACAATTAATCTTCTCCTTTCCCCCTTCTGATGACCAGGTGGCGAATCACATCTCTGCATGTCTGGCAGACATATCAGTGTGGATGACGGATCACCACCTCAAGCTGAACCTCGGCAAGACGGAGCTGCTCTTCCTCCCGGGGAAGGACTGCCCGTTCCATGATATCGCCATCACGGTTGACAACTCCATTGTGTCCTCCTCCCAGAGCGCTAAGAACCTTGGCGTGATCCTGGACAACACCCTGTCGTTCTCTACTAACATCAAGGCGGTGGCCCGTTCCTGTAGGTTCATGCTCTACAACATCCGCAGAGTACGACCCTGCCTCACACAGGAAGCGGCGCAGGTCCTAATCCAGGCACTTGTCATCTCCCGTCTGGATTACTGCAACTCGCTGTTGGCTGGGCTCCCTGCCTGTGCCATTAACCCCCTACAACTCATCCAGAACACCGCAGCCCGTCTGGTGTTCAACCTTCCCAAGTTCTCTCACGTCACCCCGCTCCTCCGCTCTCTCCACTGGCTTCCAGTTGAAGATCGCATCCGCTACAAGACCATGGTGCTTGCCTACGGAGCTGTGAGGGGAACGGCACCTCAGTACCTTCAGGCTCTGATCAGGCCCTACACCCAAACAAGGGCACTGCGTTCATCCACCTCTGGCCTGCTCGCCTCCCTACCACTGAGGAAGTACAGTTCCCGCTCAGCCCAGTCAAAACTGTTCGCTGCTCTGGCCCCCCAATGGTGGAACAAACTCCCTCACGACGCCAGGACAGCGGAGTCAATCATCACCTTCCGGAGACACCTGAAACCCCACCTCTTTAAGGAATACCTAGGATAGGATAAAGTAATCCTTCTCACCCCTTCCCCCCTTAAAAGATTTAGTTGCACTATTGTAAAGTGGCTGTTCCACTGGATGTCATAAGGTGAATGCACCAATTTGTAAGTCGCTCTGGATAAGAGCGTCTGCTAAATGACTTAAATGTAATTGTAAATGTAAATGTAATTGTTACACAGAAATGATTTGATATTGAGATAAAAACATCGGCCTTGGGCCTTTAATAATGCCAATATCTTTTCATCATCGAGATCTATTGAGGGACACAGGTTTGTTTGATTGTGTCCAAGATTTGTATTCTGCTTGTGTCCACTGAGACTGTCTGTGGGTAGTTTCAATTAGGTGAACTTGAATATAATGTTATTCTTCATAACTCTTGAATACAGACCTCAATCCATTGTATTGCAAAAATGAATTATTGATACATTCATGTCAATCTAAACCAAAGTGATGCCACTGAGAAATCTTCATCTTTGTTTTTCCATTGGAAACTTTATCCCAAACAAGTTGTCATCATCCATTGCAAATTACAGTAATTATGACACAATCAGAATGCTGTTTTATGAGACTTCCATTTGAGTAGATTCATTGAATTTAAAGAAGTATGTAGAGTAGACGCACAGCCAATCTACATACAGTACACCCCACTGAGACCCACTAACAGCTGGCTACGGCGTTTTTCCTAATTCAATGGATTATCCACAATTCCAATCGACGTACAGCACACCCTATTGGGACGAACAACTACAGTTTCTTCCGTAACTTCTAACACTTTGTGATTCTCCCCAATTTCAGCAGGAACTTCATTACTCTTGTATTAATTAACACAACTTGTTTAAAGAAGCTTTACATAAGTAGACCGGGGAAGAAATGTCACAACAACATTTGAATGCATTTAAAGTGAGCTGGCACCATCACAAACCATTGGACCTCGCTTTGTTCACGGGGACATTGTCATGCTGAAATATTAAAGGGCCTCCCCCAAACTGTTGCCACAAAGTGGGAACACAGAATCGTCTAGAATGTCATTGTGTACTGTAGATTTCTCTACACTGGAACTAAGGGGCCTAGCCCAAACCATGCTTGGGGCAGGTAGCGTTCTTCTGGCATCCGCAGAACCCAGATTCGTCCGTAGAACTGCCAGTTGGTGAAGTGTGATTCATCACTCCAGAGAATGTCGGCAAGCTTTACATCACTCTAACCGACGCTTGGCATAGCGCATGTTGATCTTAGAATTGTGTGCGGATTGTGTTGATTTTAGGATTGTGTGCAACTGAGGACAGACGATTTTTACATGCTACACACTTCAGCACTCAGCGGTCCCGTTCTGTGAGCTTGTTTGGCCTACCACTTCGCGGCTAAGCCCTTGTTGCTCCTAGACGTTTCCACTTCACAATAACAGAACTTACAGTGATTGGGACCAGCTCCAGCAGGGCAAATATTTGATGAACTGACTTGTTGACGGTGCCACGTTGAAAGTCACTGAGATCTTCAGTACGGGCCATTCTTCTGCCAATGTTTGTCTATGGAGATTGCATGGCACTGTGCTCAGATGTACTGTATACACCTGTCAGCAACAGGTGTTGCTGAAATATCCGAATCCACTAATTTGAAGTGGTGTCCACATACATCACATTTTGGTGATGTAGTGTATTTCAAAGGTAAAACTTATTAAAAATGAGATATAAGGTAGCCATCAATGAGCAAATTACACAGCGAGCATCTTGTAAGGGTTGCTTTCAGACATATATTCTTCTAAAATCGTATAAAATATCTGCTTTTGATGGACGGTATGATATGGAGCAATTGAGGACAAGGATCATGTCCTTGGTATGTAGCATGCAGTAACCAAACACTCTAAGCCCAGTTAGCCTTTGAAGGAATCTCTTTCTCTCTCCGAAAGTAATTACAAAGGGATGACATACAAACTGGGGAAGATTCCCCAGGAGGAGGCTGGGGTCGGTTAAATAGGATTTTCCCTAGCACAGGATTACAGTTATCAATTTGGAGTCTGTCATAAATGAATCCCCCCCCCAACCCAGCCCCTAATAATCCAGCCAGGTCTCATAGACTAGACGTAACATAGTAAACACAATTAGTAAGATATGTTCTGTTTGGTATGGTTACATAAGACAGGAGGTTACTTAACCTAAAAAATGATTAGTTAGGGTGGATGGGTAAGTATATAACATGAATGTCTATAAATCAAAAGTTGCGTGTTCGAAACTCATCAAGGACAACTTCAGCATTTTAGCTAATTATCAGCTTTGCAACTACTTAGCATGTTAGCTAACCCTTACCCTAACCTAACTCCTAATCCTAACCCCTATCCTAGTTCACGTTAGCCACCTAGCTAATGTTAGCCACAACAAATTTGAAATCGTAACATATCATACGAATTGTGATTTGTAACAAATCATACGGAATGGATGATGGACAACCACAAATTAATACATAAAATACTAAACATATCATTCTAATTTGAGTGTCCCGGATCTTCTTTTACTACGTTATGTCTACCCCTGAGGGCAGGTTGGATAATCACAACCCTCTATCATATCTCTGCAGAGAATCAGACTGCTGACAGTGGAGATACAGTCATGTTAATTGAGACAGCCGCCCCCGAAAAAATCTGATCTACCCTCTCTCTCACCGGTTCAATCACTTCATCTCTTTGAGAGGCAGGGAGGGTTTTAAACTGAGTTGTGTTTGGTGATGAACACAAAGTTATTTTCTTGGTTGTTGTCTCAGATTTCATAATTCTATCTGACCTAGATATTCAGAGATCTTATTCAACTTTGTAAAGGCCCAAGTATTGTTAATTGCCTAGAAAGAATTGGAAGCCATCTCACAGCACTTGGCAAAGCAGTATGATTCATATGAAAAGAATATGAGGAGAGAGAAAGGGATGAAGCATCTCTCTCGCTCCCTCTCTCTTTCTCTCTCGGCACCTTAATGTGTGTGTGTGAAATATTACTGTTCTCAGATTTTAAATTAATAGATTTAAATGTTTAACGCTATCCATTGGAATGAAATGTTCGTATTTGACTGTGATATATGGATTTCTCACCAAGCTATCTTAAGATCAATACATTACTGTAAGTCACTGGATAAGAGCATCTGCTAAATGACTCATGTCAAATGTAAATGTTTTACATGCAGATTTCATATTTCTGTATGAATATGTACAGTTCTTTATTAAAGCAATAATTTAAGCTTTCAACCAATATAATGTTTGATATCCATTTTCATGATTATTTATTTGAATTGCGCGCCTTCAAGTTTCACTGGAAGTTGTTTCGCTAGCAGGACGCCTAGCCTTTCAACAGCATAGACAAAATAATATAATTTAGGTGGTTATCTTGAAATTTGATTCCTTTTCCTAGAGTGACCCCAACATTTGAAAAAGTGAATCGCTTTTGTTCATATTTCCATGAAAGCTGTACACCACCAGGGTACAAGGATCTTAGTGTCAATTTTGACCCGGCAACTATAAAATCATTAACACACCACAAAAACACAGACCCACAAACACACACACAATGAGACATTTAGATTATGTGTGCTACTGATTGAACAACACCAAAACTTTCTTGTGCATGTGCAGCATCTCCCCTCCATGACCCTACACATGACCCCACACATGACTCAAGTTCACAGACAAAATTAAAACAATTTCAGACAAAATAAACATTTCTTGAAAGCATTGCTTACTAATGTTATCCAAGATGGCGTAGCAGTCGAACGTCGTGTCGTGTCCCTTGTATATATCGTTTTTTTAAACATATCTTTCTTCGCATATCTTTTAAAACATTTTGTTAAACCTCAACTTCTAAATACTCTCCTGCAACCCACCTCACCCAATGTAGCTATTTTTTTCTAAAGTATTTATATCTACTTTGGATTCGGAACCCCTCAACTCATCAGCTAACCTTTAGCTCGGAAAGCTCTCGCCAGTTCGAACAACGCGACTCTAACCAGAGCTACAATATCCGGACCCACGACCGGTCTATCGATGTCACCGCATGAAGAGGAATAAACAGACTCACCCCATCGTGACGTCCCCCAAAGGCTAACTTTCTAACTGCTAGCTTGTTTAGCCCCGGTCCGCTAACTGCTACCTTGTTTAGCACTGGCCTACGAACCATCTGAATCGCCGCGTCCCAAACACTCACTGGACCGACTTTCTATCTCTTTTCGATTTTTAATTTGTTTATACCTTCCGGTACCCTGCCTCACCCAATGTGATACGGAATCTCCATTATTTTTCATTTTTAGAACGCACTCAAGAACCTCCAGAAGCTAACCAGCTAACTAGCTACAAGCTATTTAGTCATTGTTAGCCACTGCTAGCAGCTTTTACCTTTTGCACAGCCAGACAGTTTTTTTAACCTGGATAACACTCGCCAGTCCAGCTTCCCTGCCCCATCCACCGGTGCCCCCCTGGACACTGATCACTTGGCTACATAGCTGATGCATGCTAGACTGTCCATTAATCACGGTACTCCATTCTGCTTGTTTATGTTTTATCTGTCGGCCCCAGCCTCTCTCAGGCTCTGTGTGTAGTTAATCCGACCCTCCCTGCCTAGCCAACGCCATTTTACCTGCTGTTGTTGTGCTAGCTGATTAGCTGTTGTTGTCTCACTGACTGTTTTAGCTACTGTTTTAGCTAGCTCTCCCAATTCAACACCTGTGATTACTGTATGTCTCTCTCAAATGTCAATATGCCTTGTATACTGTTGTTCAGGTTAGTTATCATTGTTTTAGTTTACAATGGAGCCCCTAGTTCCACTCTTCATACCCCTGATACCTCCATTGTCCCCTCTCCCACACATGCGGTGACCTCACCCATTACAACCAGCATGTCCAGAGATACAACCTCTCTCATCATCACCCAGTGCCTGGGCTTACCTCCGCTGTACCCGCACCCCACCATACCCCTGTCTGCACATTATGCCCTGAATATATTCTACCATGCCCAGAAATCTGCTCCTTTCATTCTCTGTCCCCAACGCTCTAGGCGACCAGTTTTGATAGCCTTTAGCCGCACCCCATACTACTCCTCCTCTGTTCCGCGGGTGATGGGAAGGTAAACCCAGGCCCTGCATGTCCCCAGGCACCCTCATTTGTTGACTTCTGTGATCGAAAAAGCCTTGGTTTCATGCATGTCAACATCAGAAGCCTCCTCCCTAAGTTTGTTTTACTCACTGCTTTAGCACACTCTGCTAACCCTGAAGTCCTTGCCGTGTCTGAATCCTGGCTCAGGAAGGCCACCAAAAATTCTGAGATTTCCATACCCAACTATAACATCTTCCGTCAAGATAGAACTGCCAAAGCGGGAGGAGTTGCAGTCTACTGCAGAGATAGCCTGCAAAGTGATGTCATACTTTCCAGGTCCATACCCAAACAGTTCGAACTACTAATCTTGAAAATTACTCTCTCCAGAAATAAGTCTCTCACTTTTGCCGCCTGCTTACCGACCCCCCTCAGCACCCAGCTGTGCCCTGGACACCATTTGTGAATTGATTGCCCCCCATCTAGCTTCAGAGTTTGTTCTGTTAGGTGACCTAAACTGGGATATGCTTAACACCCCGGCAGTCCTACAATCTAAGCTAGATGCCCTCAATCTCACACAAATCATCAAGGAACCCACCAGGTACAACCCTAAATCTGTAAACAAGGGCACCCTCATAGACGTCATCCTGACCAACTGGCCCTTCAAATACACCTCCGCTGTCTTCAACCAGGATCTCAGCGATCACTGCCTCATTGCCTGTATCCGCTACGGAGCCGCAGTCAAACGACCAACCCTCATCACTGTCAAACGCTCCCTAAAACACTTCTGTGATCAGGCCTTTCTAATCGACCTGGCCCGGGTATCCTGGAAGGACATTGACCTCATCCCGTCAGTTGAGGATGCCTGGTCATTCTTTAAAAGTAACTTCCTCACCATTTTAGATAAGCATGCTCCGTTCAAAAAATGCAGAACTAAGAACAGATATAGCCCTTGGTTCACTCCAGACCTGACTGCCCATCGAATAGTCCCCACGATATGCAACTGTTCAGGGAAGTCAGGAACCAATACACGCAGTCAGTCAGGAAAGCTAAGGCCAGCTTCTTCAGGCAGAAGTTTGCATCCTGTAGCTCCAACTCCAAAAATGTTCTGGGACACTGTGAAGTCCATGGAGAACAAGAGCACCTCCTCCCAGCTGCCCACTGCACTGAGGCTAGGTAACACGGTCACCACCGACAAATCCATGATTATCGAAAACTTCAACAAGCAATTCTCAACGGCGGCCATGCCTTCCGCCTGGCTACTCCAACCTTGGCCAACAGCTCCGCCCCCACAGCTACTCGCCCACGCCTCTCCAGGTTCTACTTTACCCAAATCCAGATAGCTGGATGTTCTGGAAGAGCTGCAAAACCTGGACCCGTACAAATCAGCTGGGCTTGACAATCTGGACCCTCTATTTCTGAAACTATCCGCCGCCATTGTCACAACCCCGATTACCAGCCTGTTCAACCTCTCTTTCATATCGTCTGAGATCCCCAAGGATTGGAAAGCTGCTGCAGTCATCCCCCTCTTCAAAGGGGGAGACACTCTGGACCCAAACTGTTACAGACCTATATCCATCCTGCCCTGCCTATCTAAGGTCTTCGAAAGCCAAGTGAACAAACAGGTCACTGACCATCTCGAATCCCACCGTACCTTCTCCGCTGTGCAATCTGGTTTCCGAGCCGGTCACGCTCAAGGTACTAAACAATATCACAACCTCCATCGATAAAAGACAGTACTGTGCAGCCGTCTTCATCGACCTCGCCAAGGCTTTCAACTCGGTCAATCACCATATTCTTATTGGCAGACTCAGTAGCCTCGGTTTTTCGGATGACTGCCTTGCCTGGTTCACCAATTACTTTGCAGACAGAGTTCAGTGTGTTAAATCGGAGGGCATGCTGTCCGGTCCTCTGGAAGTCTCTATGGGGGTGCCACAGGGTTCAAGCCTCGGGCCGACTCTTTTTTCTGTATATATCAATGATGTTGCTCTTGCTGCGGGCGATTCCCTGATCCACCTCTACGCAGACGACACCATTCTATATACTTCCGGCCCGTCCTTGGACACTGTGCTATCTAACCTCCAAACGAGCTTCAATGCCATACAACACTCCTTCCGTGGCCTCCAACTGCTCTTAAACACTAGTAAAACCAAATGCATGCTTTTCAACCGTTCGCTGCCTGCACCCACACGCCTGACCAGCATCACCACCCTGGATGGTTCCAACCTTGAATATGTGGACATCTATAAGTACCTAGGTGTCTGGCTAGACTTTAAACTTTCCTTCCAGACTCATATCAAACATCTCCAATCGAAAATCAAATCAAGAGTCTGCTTTCTATTCCGCAACAAAGCCTCCTTCACTCACGCCGCCAAACTTACCCTAGTAAAACTGACTATCCTACCGATCCTCGACTTCGGCGACGTCATCTACAAAATTGCTTCCAACACTCTACTCAGCAAACTGGATGCAGTTTATTACAGTGCCATCCGTTTTGCCACTAAAGCACCTTATACAACCCACCACTGCGACTTGTATGCAGACCCACTGGCTCCAGGTCATCTACAAGTCCATGCTAGGTAAAGCTCCGCCTTATCTCAGTTCACTGGTCACGATGGCAACACCCATCCATAGCACGCGCTCCAGCAGGTGTATCTCACTGATCATCCCTAAAGCCAACACCTCATTTGGCAGCCTTTCGTTCCAGTTCTCTGCTGCCTGTGACTGGAACGAATTGCAAAAATCGCTGAAGTTGGAGACTTTTATCTCCCTCACCAACTTCAAACATCTGCTATCTGAGCAGCTAACCGATCGCTGCAGCTGTACATAGTCTATCGGCAAAGAGCCCACCCATTTTTACCTACCTCATCCCCATACTGTTTTTATTTAATTACTTTTCTGCTCTTTTGCACACCAATATCTCTACCTGTACATGACCATCTGATCATTTATCACTCCAGTGTTAATCTGCAAAATTGTAATTATTCGCCTACCTCATGCCTTTTGCACACAATGTATATAGACTCCCCTTTTTTCCTACTGTGTTAATGTCTTGTTAATTGTTTAATCCATGTGTAACTCTGTGTTGTCTGTTCAGACTGCTATGCTTTATCTTGGCCAGGTCGCAGTTGCAAATGAGAACTTGTTCTCAACTAGCCTACCTGGTTAAATAAAAAAAATAAAAAAATGACGTTTCAGTGCCCAATAGATCTGCTTTTTTCAGAGAGAACAATTATTTAGAAGATGAGGAGGTATCTGAAGAAGAAGATGGGGAAGAATATAACCCAGAGCACGATGCGTCATCTTCAGATGAAGAAGAAATCCCCCAAGCTGAAAGAGAGACACTTTTGTCAAAGAACAGCAAAATATCATGGTCCTTGTCACCATATGACAACCAGGGCAGGATAGCAGCACAAAATGTCATAAGGATGATTCCAGAGCCCACAGGATATGCAGTTGCCCATTTCTAGGACATTGTCGTGACATGTTCAACACACCAGCCATCAAAAAAATCATCCTGGAGGTGACAAATTTGGAGGGTTTCTGTAAATATAGGGACAACTGAAAATGATGGATGAAAGTGACCCGCGTGCCTTCATAAGGCTGCTAATCTTAGTGGGTATGTATAGGTCCCGGGGCGAGGGAGTATCAAATCAAAAATGAATCAAATCAAATTCGATTAGTCACATGCGCCGAATACAACGGTTGTAGACCTTACGGCAAAATGCTTACTTACGAGCTCCTAACCAACAATGCAGTTTTAAAAAATACTGATAAGAATATGAAATAAAAGTAACAACTCATTAAGGATCCGTCCCTTTTTTCAAAGTTTGCCTAAAATTACATACCCAAATCTAACTGCCTGTAACTCAGGCCCTGAAGCAAGCATATGCATATTCTAGGTAACATTTGAAAGGAAACACTTTGAAGTTTTGTGGAAATGTGAAAGGAATGTAGGAGAACATAACACAATAGGTACGGTAAAAGATAATACAAAGGAAAAAACAGCTGTTCTTTTGTATTTGTTTTGTACCATCATCTTTGAACTGCAAGAGAAAGGCCATAATGTATTATTCCAGCTCAGCTGCAATTTTGATTTTGGCACTCGATGATCAGGCCAACCATTGTTGTGTCATCGGCAAACTTAATGAAAGTGTTGGAGTTGTGCCTTGTAGTGCAGTCATGAGTGAACAGGGATTACAGGAGGGGACTGAGCACGCACCTTACCCTTACCACCTGGGGGAAGTCCAGGATCCAGTTGCTGAGGGAGGTGTTTAGTCCCAGGGTCCTTAGCTTATTGATGAGCTTTAAGGGCACTATGGTGTTGAATGCCAAGCTGTAGTCAATGAATAGCATTCTCATATAGGTGTTCCTTTTGTCCAGGTGGGAAAGGGCAGTGTGGCGTCTGTGGATCTGTTGGGGCGGTATGCAAATTGGAGTGGGTCTAGGGTTTCTGGGATAATGTTGTTGATATGAGCTATGACCAGCCTTTTAAAGCACTTCATGGCTACAGAATTGAGTGCTATGGGTCAGTAGTCTTTTAGGCAGGATACCTTAGTATTCCTGGCGACAGGCACTATGGTGCTCTGCTTAAACCATGTTGGTATTACTGACTCGGACAGTTGAAAATGTCAGTGAAGACCCTTGTCAGTTGGTCAGCGCATGATCGCAGAATAAGTCCTGGCAATCCATCTGGCCCTGCAGCCTTATGAATGTTGACCTGTTGAAAGGTCTTACTCACATCGGCTGCGGAGAGCATGATCACACAGTCTTCCAGAACAGCTGGTGCTCTCATGAATGTTTCAGTGTTATTTGCCTTGAAGCGAGCATAGATGTAGTTTAACTCATCTTGTAGGCTTGTGACACTGGGTGGCTCTTGGCTGGGCTTCACTTTAGTCTGTAATGGTTTGCAAGTCCTGCCACATTTGACCAGTGTCAGAGTAGCGTCGTAGTACGATTCGATCTTAGTCCTGCATTGATGTTTACCTGTTTGATGGTTCTTTGGAGGGCATTGCTGGAATTCTTATAAGCTTCTGGGTTAGAGTCCCGTTCCTTGAAAGCGGCAGCTCTAGCCTTTAGCTCAGTGTGGATGTTGCCTGTGGCTTCTGGTTGGGGTATGTATGTACAGTCACTGTGGGGACGAGGTCATCGATGCACTTATTGATGAAGCCAATGACTGATGTGGTGTACTCATCAATGCCATTGGAGGAATCCCGGAACATATTCCAGTCTGTACTAGCAAAACAGTTCTGTAGCTTAGCATCTGCTTCATCTGACCACTTTTACTTATCTAGTCACGGGTGCTTCCTGCTTTAATTTTTGCTTGTTAGCTAGGCAGAAATCAGCAGGATAGAATTATGGTCAGATTTTCCCAAATGGAGGGCCGGGGAGAGCATTGTATGCGTCTCTGTGTGTGGAGTAAAGGTTGTCCGGAGGTTTTTTCCCTCTGGTTGCACATTTATTAACATGCTGATAGAAATTTGGTAAAACGAATTTAAGTTTCCCTGCATTAAAGTCCCCGGCTACTAGGAACGCCGCCTCTGGGTGAGTGTTTTCTTGTTTGCTTATGGCGGAATACAGCTCATTCAATGCTGTCTTAGTGCCAGCCTCCGTCTGTGGTGGTATGTAAACAGCTACAAAAAATACAGATGAAAGCTCTCTAGGTAGATAGTGTGGTATACAGCTAATCATGAAATACTCTACCTCAGGCAAGCAATAGCTCGAGACTTCCTTAGATATTGTGCACCAGCTGTTATTTACAAAAATACATAGTCCGCCGCCCCTTGTCTTACCAGACGCCGTTGTTCTATCCTGCCGGTACATCGTATAACCAGCCAGCTGTATGTTGATAGTGTAATCTTCCGCGTAGGTCATCGATTTTATTCTCGAAAGATTGTACGTTTGCCAGCAGAATAGAAGGAAGTGGGGGTTTATTCGATCCCCTAAGAATTCTCAGAAGGCAGCCACCCCCAATTGCCCCGTTTTCTCTGTTGCCATACAAATCTCAGGGATCTGGGCCGGTTCCCGAGGAAGCAGTATATCATTTGCGTCAGAATCGTGAAAGGAAAAAAAGGATTCTGCCATTTCGTCGTGAGTAATCGCAGTGCTGATGTCCAGACGCTATTTTAAATCATAATAGATGGTAGCGTCAACATTATGTTCAAAATAAGTTAAAAATAAGTTACGAACAACTCAAATAAATGAACAAAAACACATTCGGTTGGGGACATGCAAAACCTCAGCCTTCTTCTTCGGTGCCATTGTAATGTAGTCTCTGGGATGCAGAGAGTGGAAGGGCAATTTTCCGTGCCACGATGCCACTGAAAGTCTTTCACATTTTCTCAAGAATGCTACGATTTGGTAACAGTGAGTCAAGACCTGCAAGAGACAAACTGGTTGCCATAAGAGAGGTCTGGGAGAAGTGGGTGGAGTGTCTGCCATACCTCTACAGCCCTGGGCCTGAATATCAGTGGATGAGCAACTGGTTCCATTCAGAGGTAAAGATATATATATATATATATCTGTAATGTAAGTGATTTGTATTATTATTGCTGTAAAATGATTGATTTATGTGATTGTTTTCTGTGAGATTGCTGTCCTTTCCGATAGTATATTCCCAGCAAGCCAGCAAAGTATGGCATCAAAATATGGGTGGCATGTGACGAAGATGCAAGTCTAAACAGGGAAGCCGACCAGTGGAGGCCCGGAGAAGAACCAGGGGATTCGGGTTGTGCTTGATGTGACAGATGGACTGAGGGGACACAATGTCACGTGTGACAATTTCTTCATCATTTATGAACTCAGCCAGGATCTTTCAGAGAAGAGGAAGATCACCATGGTTGGCACAGTTAGAAAGAACAAGCCTGAGCTCCCCCCTGCACTCCTCGCAACAAGGGGGAGAGAGGCCTTGCCATCAAAGTTTGCCTTCACCCCCACCATGCAAAATAGATTGGGGTTTAAAATAGATCGGGGTTTAAAATTCAATTAAGCTGCTTTAATTTTGGGGTTTAGTGAAGGCGGGTCATTTTTTTTACCCTTAGGACAACGTGAATATACAGAATGTTAAGACTACACAAGGGTTAAGAATGAGAGCCCAGAGCTCTAATGGTCTTGAGAGATGTGGAGGGTTAACACCTTTTCTTGGCTCTCCCTATTTGATGTGGTGTCCGTTTGGAGCTATATGTACGTTATCTGTCTGGCTCTGTGCATATTTAAGTACTTGATACTGTCAAGAATATCAGGGATTTCTGATATGTCTTTATAGGAAGAAAAGTGGAAGATTAAATAGTAATCCCGGTTATATACAATAGAATACATTAATACAGAGAACTGCAGTTATAAGCACAGGCTACAACTCAGTGGATGCATCCCCCAAATGGCACCAGTATGTAGGGATTAGGTTGCCATCAATAAGCATGCAGCCGGATGCATCCTGTTGTGTTAACATATCCACAATTGGATTAGCAACATCTACGCTCCGCAGAAGGATCATATATTTAGCCTCAGGCCAAAACCTTTAAATGCTGACTAAAGCTAAATGTCAAACTACTAGACTTTAATTCAATTGACGATAATGACACACTCAAGGTATTACTGAGACCTAACCTTCGCAATGCAAACAGTAGAAACTTTGTCAGTGGCTATTATTCAAATGCACATGATTCAATATCAAAATGTTTTATGTGTATATAAATATACATACATTGATTTCCAATGCTTAAAATAGAAACTTAACAATTGGATCAAAAGGCTTTGAGCTGCATCCCAAATGGCATGGACTTCCAAAGCCATAAATCAACATGTGATCAATGAGGCTCAGGTTGATCACAGGCCATTGATCCTAATAGCAATTACTGGACACACGTCCTCATGTCCTTCCCCTTAACTTTGCACTTCTGATGGAACAAGGGAGTGTGGCACAGTGCCATGCACCAATCGAACCGTTTTTCTCGTGCAAATGACTGTCCTCCCCTATTCTCCATTACAACCCCTCTGGTCTGAGATATGATTATGAGTCTGCATGAGGCACACAGAGGTCCGCAGACCAGAGCTTACTCAGACTGAGCGATTGGGTTATGATCGATTACACACAATTTAGCCATTTGATTGGTCATTCGGTGTAATTACCAAGGCAACGACAAACAAATCAAATGTGTAGTTGAGTTCCAGGAAGTGTTGTCTGTTTGGATATAGATGGAGTTAGTTATCTGAGGAGTTTTTCTTTAGAATTTCAGGACAGTTTCCAAAAGGATCTGTCCAGAATAAGGACAAGGATAAGATGTTAATGTATGGTCAGTCCTTTACTGTCATTGATAGACGCGGTCCATGGTGCTGATTCTGTGGAAAGGTACATGACAGCATAAAAAAGAAGAAAGAACTTTGCAAACTCTCTATATATGCTCCCAACAATTTAATGGGTAAACTTACCAACGTTTCTAAGGTGCACACATTTTCAAAGCAAGCATGACGTGTGTACGATGCTGGTTCAAAGCATCCTCATGTCCTGCCACATGAAAACAACACTTGGATGCTTCCTTTATCATTTAAACATATCTGTAACATGATGTGTGATAAACAAACACATTTGAAAAGGGACTTTCTCAATAGGGTTCAGTGGCAGTGGGGCATGGTAGCGGATGTGATAATAAACATTATAGGTTCTGACTGGGGCTGGGACCCATGCATGCTCACTGCGATGTTCTCCTATAGTGGGAAGCAGAACCAACTAGAGATAACCTCCTGACTTAGAGCAGCAGTAGTGTTAGGGGGCTTAGAATAAAGATTATATCTTTTAATTAAACTTTCATAGGGCAAAAATAAATGGAAAAAATACTGGCCAGCCCCCACCATACCTATCCCAGAGTTCTGGTATTTTATCTGTGGGAATTTTATGGTTGGCCAGCCAGACCCATAACATTTACATCACTCTGTTAGATTTAGGGCAGTCAAGGTATTACATATAAATGAGGATGGCAAAAAGGTTGAGACAGAGACTGACATAACAGCAAGAATTCACAAAAAGTGCATCCCAAATGGCACGCTGTTCCCTATGCACTACTTTTGACCAGGGCCCCTAGGGAACTACAGTGGGGTCCGGAATAATTGGATCTTGTAACGGTTGTCTTCTGTGGAAGGAGAGGAGGACCAAAGTGCAGCGTGGTAAGGGTTCATATTCATATTTACTTAAACCCAGACCACTAAACAAAGTAACTGTAACGTCGTTCCTCTGTTGTAAGAAGAGAATCAGACCGAAATGCAGCGTGTAGGTTACTCATGACTTTAATGAAATATATCGCGGTACATGAAATAACTGAATAAATACAAAAACAACAAACGGAACGTGAAACCTATTACAGCCTATCTGGTGAACACTACACAGAGACAGGAACAAACACCCACAAAATACAACGCGAACTCAGGCTACCTAAATACGGTTCCCAATCCGAGACAACGAGAATCACCTGACTCCAATTGAGAATCGCCTCAGGCAGCCAAGCCTAACTAGACACACCCCTAATCATACACAATCCCAATTACTACAAACCCCAATACGAAACACAACATATAAACCCATGTCACACCCTGGCTTACCCAAACATATACCAAAAACACAAAATACAATGACCAAGGCGTGACAGAACCCCCCCCTAAGGTGCGGACTCCCGGACGAACCTCAAGAGCATAGGGAGGGTCCGGGTGGGCGTCTGTCCATGGTGGCGGTTCTGGCTTGGGACGTGGACCCCACTCCATTAATGTCCTATTTCCTCCCCTTCGCGTCCTGGGATAATCCACCTTCTCTGCCGACCATGGCCTAATAGTCCTCACCCAGATCCCCACATAACTGAGGAGCAGCTCGTGACAGAGGGGCAGCTCGGGACAGAGGGGCAGCTCGGGACAGAGGAGCATCTCAGGACAGAGTGGCAGCCCGGGACAGAGGGGCAGCTCAGGACAGAGGGGCAGCCCGGGACAGAGGGGCAGCTCGGGACCGAAGCAGCCCGGTACTGAGAGGAAGCCCAGTACTGAGAGGAAGCCCAGTACTGAGAGGAAGCTCAGGCAGGTAGTAGGCTCCGGTAAATCCTGGCTGGCTGGTGGAACTGGATGATTCAGGTTGTCTGGCCGATCTGGCGGATCTTGGCAGACTGGCACTTCTGGCGGATCCTGGCAGACTGGCGACGCTGGGCCGACTGGCAGCGCTGGGCAGACTGGCGGCGCTGGGCAGACCGGCGGCGCTGGGCAGACTGGCGGCGCTGGGCAGACTGGCGGCGCTGGGCCGACTGGGAGCACTGGCGGAGCTGGGCAGACTGGGAGCACTGGCGGAGCTGGGCAGACTGGGAGCACTGGCCGCGCTGGGCAGACTGGGAGCACTGGCTGCGCTGGGCAGACTGGGAGCACTGGCCACGCTGGGCAGACTGGGAGCACTGGCCACGCTGGGCAGACTGGGAGCACTGGCCACGCTGGGCCGACTGGGAGCACTGGCTGCGCTGGGCCGACTGGGAACACTGGCGGCACTGGGCAGACTGGAGACTCCGGCAGAGCTGGGCAGACTGGGAGCACTGGCGGAGCTGGGCAGACTGGGAGCACTGGCCGCGCTGGGCAGACTGGGAGCACTGGCCGCGCTGGGCCGACTGGGAGCACTGGCCGCGCTGGGCCGACTGGGAGCACTGGCCGCGCTGGGCCGACTGGGAGCACTGGCGGCGCTGGGCAGACTGGAGACTCCGGCAGCGCAGGAGAGGAGAAAGGCTCTGGCTGTGCTAAACAGGCGGGAGACTCCAACAGCGCAGGAGAGGAGAAAAGCGCTGGCTGCGCTGAACAGGCGAGGCGCACTGGAGGCCTGGTGCGTGGTGCTGGAACTGGTGGTACTGGCGCGAGGACACGCACAGGAAGCCTGGTGCGGGGAGCTGCTACCGGAGGACTGGTGTGTAGAGGTGGCTCTGGATAGACTGGACCGTGCAGGCGCACTGGAGCTCTTGAGCACCGAGCCTGCCCATGCTTACCTGGCTCGATGCCCACTCTAGCCCGGCCAATACGAAGAGCTGGTATGTGCCGCACCGGGCTATGCTCCCGCACTGAAAACACCGTGCGCTCCATAGCATAACACGGTACCTGCCCGGTCTCTCTAGCCCAACGGTGAGCACAGGGAGTATGCGCAGGTCTCCTACCTGGCATAACTATTCTCCCCTCTAGCCCCCCCCCCCCCAATAATTTTTGGGGGCTGCTTTTCAGGTTTCATTGCCAACCGTGTTCCCTCGTATCGTCGGCTCCTATCTCCGGCTGCCTCTGCTCTTCTTAGTGCCTCCACCTGTTCCCATGGAAGGCGATCTCTTCCGGCCAATATCTCCTCCCAAGTGTAACAACCTTTACCATCCAACAGGTCTTCCCATGTCCATTCTCCGA
This sequence comes from Oncorhynchus gorbuscha, assembly GCF_021184085.1. Classification (NCBI taxonomy): domain Eukaryota; kingdom Metazoa; phylum Chordata; class Actinopteri; order Salmoniformes; family Salmonidae; genus Oncorhynchus; species Oncorhynchus gorbuscha. The sequence goes on along the minus strand of NC_060189.1, from coordinate 37,194,607 downwards.
ATAATTCATCCTCCCTTTGCTGCTCCAGCTGTCGCTGCCTGTTTAAACCAGCGCCTCTCCGTTTTAGCCGGCGTGTCTTTTTCTTTGACTCGATTCGCCTGTAGCCCTCTTCGTACTGCTGAAGCGAATCCCAGGCGGGCTCCTGCACTCGCTCTGGGTCGGCCGCCCACCTGTCGATTTCTTCCCACGTCGTATAATCCATGCTTCTGCTGTCCATAACATCCTCCTTTAGCTCCTCCCAGTGTACACACTGCTCGGTCTGTGAGTGGTGCGTGTTTCTGTAACGTCGTTCGTCTGTTGTAAGAAGAGAGTCAGACCGAAATGCAGCGTGTAGGTTACTCATGACTTTAATGAAATATGTCGCGGTACATGAAATAACTGATTAAATACAAAAACAACAAACGGAACGTGAAGCCTATTACAGCCTATCTGGTGAACACTACACAGAGACAGGAACAAACACCCACAAAATACAACGCGAACTCAGGCTACCTAAATACGGTTCCCAATCCGAGACAACGAGAATCACCTGACTCCAATTGAGAATCGCCTCAGGCAGCCAAGCCTAACTAGACACACCCCTAATCATACACAATCCCAATTACTACAAACCCCAATACGAAACACAACATATAAACCCATGTCACACCCTGGCTTACCCAAACATATACCAAAAACACAAAATACAATGACCAAGGCGTGACAATAACAAAGAAAATTAAACGAAACCGAAACAGTTCTGTAAGGTGACGAAAAAAAATAAACAGAAAATAATCACCCACAAAACACAAGTGGGAAAAGGCTACCTAAGTATGATTCTCAATCAGAGACAACGAACGACACCTGCCTCTGATTGAGAACCCTACCAGGCCAAACACATAAACACAACATAGAAAAAAGAACATAGACTACCCACCCCAACTCACGCCCTGACCAAACTAAAACAAAGACATAACAAAGGAACTAAGGTCAGAACGTGTCAGATCTCTTGATGAAAATGAGCAGAAAAGACTGTATAAAATAAATAATACAAATACTGATCTATATTGTATGCTAAAAAAAGTGTAAACAAATATATACATTTAATACTAATACAAATTCTCAGAGAAATAGAAATTGTTTAACAAGTCATAAAAAAGTATTCAAAAAAGATTGGATCCCTTGTTTTCAATACTCCAGCATGCTCCCCTTGCAAGGATAATGACACCAAGTCTTTTTCTAAAATTGTGAGATTGTGAGGCATCTTAGACCATTCCCCCATACGGACTCTTTCCAGAGCATTGATGTCCTTTGACTGTGCTTATGGACTGCCTCTTGAATTCAAACCACGTTTTCAATGGGGTTGAAGTCCGGAGACTGAGATGGCCAATTACAAAATGTTGACATTGTGGTCAATTAACCATTTCTTCATGGATGTTGATGCGTGCTTGCTGGAAGATTCACTTGCGGACAAGTTTCATCCTCCTGGCAGAGGCAACCAGGTTTTTGGATAAAATGTCTTCTTACTTGGTTAATTTCATGATGGTGTTGACCTTAACAAGAGCCCCAGGACCAGTGGAAGCAAAATAGCCTCATAATTTAAAACATCCACCACTATATTTTACAGTAGGGATGTTATTTTCTGCACATGTATTGTTTTTTCAAAACGTTATATTTCCATCTGGCCATAGCACCACCTGGAGTTTGCTAAACAGGATTGGCCCTTGGATTGGAAGAGGTGCTATGGTCATATGACACAAAAATAGAGGTCTTTGGCCATGCACACCAGCAGTCAAAAGAAAAATGCATATGCAGAAAATACCTCATCCCTACTGTAAAAAATGGTTGTGGATCTTTGATGTTATGGGGATATTTTACTTCCACTCATCCTGGGGCCCTTGTTAAGGTCAACGGCATCATGAACCAAGTATCAGAACATTTTAGCTAAAAATATGGTAGTCTCTGCCATGAGGCTGAAACTTGGCCACAAGTGGATATTCCAGCAAGACAATAACCCCAAGCACACATCTAAATTCACTGAGAAATTAAGAACTTGACCATCTCACTCTGCAGACCTGAACCTCATTGAAAACCTGCGATTTGAATTGAAGAGGTCAGTCCATAAGCACAGTAGGAGAATATCAAGGATCTGGAAAGAGTGTGTTTGGAGGAATGGTCTAAGTTAGTGGGTCAACTGGTTTTGCTTCAGAAACCAATTGAACCGGATTGGATCCGTCGCAACCCAATATTCCCATCACAAAAATAATCGCACAAGTACAATCTGGAAAACTATTTTTAATGATCTATTGAATGCAGGAATGAAGTACCAGTCAAGGGTTTGGACACACCTACTCATTCAAAGGGTTTTTCTTAATTTTTACTTTTTTTCTACACTGTAGAACAATAGTGAAGAGATCAAAACTATGACATAACATACATGGAATCATGTAGTAACCAAAGAAGTGTTTAGAAAATCTAAATAGAGTTTAGATTCTTCAAAGTAGTCACCCTTTGCCTTGATGACAGCTTTGCACACTTTTGGTATTCTCTCAACTAGCTTCACCTGGAATGCTTTGCAAACAGTCTCAAGGGAGTTCCCACATATGCCGAGCACTTGTTGGTTGCTTTTTCTTCACTCTGTGGTCCAACTCATCCCAAACCAACTCAATTGGGTTGAGGTCAGGTGATTGTGTAGGCCAGGGTTTATGCTGCAGCACTCCATCACTCTCTTTATTGGTCAACTAGCCCTTACACAGCCTGGAGGTGTGTTGGGTCATTGTCCTGCTGAAAAACAAATAATAGTCCCACTAAGCGCAAACTAAATGGGATGGCATATCGCTGCATAATGCAGTGGTAGCCATGCTGGTTAAGTGTGCCTTGAATTCAAAATAAATCACAGACAGTGCAACCAGCAAAGCACCCCCACACCATCACACCTTCTCCTCCATGCTTCAGGAACCACTGGAGTATTGAAAACAGGGGATCCAATAATTTTGACCCCGATCTTCTTTTCATTTATTTTTTATTTTTTATTAAGCAAAATATCTTTCTCTGAGCAATTGTATTAGTATAAAATAATCACAGACCAGTTTGATGTAAACCTGGTTCACCAGGGCGCAATCCTCTTCCAGCTTTGTCAAACATTGTGTTGGTTCTGTCTGACAGTAATATCTTATAGCTTTTAACTGGGTTCATACTACCGCAGCAACTGAGAGTAAACAGGTGAATATTCTCTGAGATTTAGATGGCTTTGAGTTATATCCGTAGTCATGGGTTTGGTTTGTTTTGATGAGTCAGAAGCTAAATCCTGAACTGCTTTCAACTTGAAAGTGATGCATGGTAATCACTTCTTAGTCCCCTCCCTCCCTTCTTTCTACACTCAACACTTCTATACAATCCTTTAAAGTAAAGTACCTAAGAGGAAGCATAGTAATAGTAACATAGTAATAGTAACAGCCCAAGTTCATAAACAGATAATTTCCTTGTCATTGTACAGCACTTGGTATCAGCTAGTAATTTTTACACTTAACCAGTCATGGCAGTGTATAGAGGCACTATCAATGTGCCCACAGTTCTTTATATTCATCACTGCTGAAAATAATAAATAATTCATGAAGTAGTATAGTGGCCAAATACAACATGTCCAACTGTTTTTCTAGAAAGTAATTTAGATTAGTTAAGGGAATATTTTTTTCTCAACTTTAATGATCTATGAAATGTATTGTCCATTTACTTTTAATTAAAGTGGGAAATGTCTGTCGTATCAACTCCATAAAGGAGCAAGTAGCCGCTCCCCTATCATTTCTGGACTATTATTTCTCTGCATTTTTTATAAATATTCCCTCCAGATTTATACTGACCGACTTTTCTTTTCAGGTGCTATCCATTCAGACCAGGAAGGACAAAAATATCTAATCTCTAGTTTGTGAGATGTATATTTGATGTATATCAGTCAAAAGGCACTTGTACATTAGAGCTATCTTTGTTGCAGGTGCATGGTAACAGTTGAATAAGATGAGAGAAAAAAAGAAACCCGCACACTGCTATTGCTAGTATCAAGAGCAGTGATACCAGCAAGAGTAGTGTGCAAGTTTCTTCTTTTTTTCTAATATTTCAAAAGTCTTTCCTGCTTTTAGAAAAGGAATACAGCAAGTACCAGCAGCAAGTCAAAAGATGAAAGCAAGTTGAAAGACCTCACTTTCAATAGGCCTCAAGTAATGTTAAAAAATGTGATGTCATGCAGGGTAATGTATTTTCATTTCATTTACAATTGTTAACACAAATACTTAACTCACAACATTGGTGTTTCCAGCACCATACTCTAGCCAACCGAGCAATATAGAGTATAGCTATACCACATTTAACAGACTACTACAGAATGCAGTTAAAGACTGCTAACTTGGCCCTTCGGTCTGAGCTGGTACGTTTAAAAGTAGTGTTGTGGATCCTTGGTGCTCGTTAAGTGTAGGGGCCATCTCATCTCATTGGCACTGATTGAGCCCCAAATGGCACCCTATTCCCAATATAGTGCACTACACACTAAAACAAATGGTTCCATATAGTGCCAAGTAAGGGTCCTTTGGCTTGTAACCATAGAGGATCCCTTTTCGGTGCTACAGTATTTAGAAACTTTTTAAAGGTTCTATAAAGAACCATGCTCATACAGTTCTAAATGGAACCTGTATGGTGCTATAAAGAACCCTTTCTTAGGTTACTCGGGCAAAAAGCAAGTTTAGCTTTAAAAAACAGATACAAAAGCATTTTTTATCAAACTCCCTCTCCTCTTTCTAAATATCTAATTTAATTTACTGTGTATAAGAATATGAATAATAATATATTTATGTTTTGTTTGTCTCTCTGTGTATCTCCTATAAATCTTATTTTATCTTTTATTTAGAGTTGAATGTAATATCTTGTTGCTCTTATCTACATTTACATTTACATTTAAGTCATTTAGCAGACGCTCTTATCCAGAGCGACTTACAAATTGGTGCATTCACCTTATGACATCCAGTGGAACAACCACTTTACAATAGTGCATCTAAATATTTTAAGGGGGGAGGGGGTGAGAAGGATTACTTTATCCTATCCTAGGTATTCCTTAAAGAGGTGGGGTTTCAGGTGTCTCCGGAAGGTGGTGATTGACTCCGCTGTCCTGGCGTCGTGAGGGAGTTTGTTCCACCATTGGGGAGCCAGAGCAGCGAACAGTTTTGACTGGGCTGAGCGGGAACTGTACTTCCTCAGTGGTAGGGAGGCGAGCAGGCCAGAGGTGGATGAACGCAGTGCCCTTATTTGGGTGTAGGGCCTGATCAGAGCCTGGAGGTACTGAGGTGCCGTTCCCCTCACAGCTTCGTAGGCAAGCACCATGATCTTGTAGCGGATGCGAGCTTCAACTGGAAGCCAGTGGAGAGAGCGGAGGAGCGGGGTGACGTGAGAGAACTTGGGAAGGTTGAACACTAGACGGGCTGCGGCGTTCTGGATGAGTTGTAGGGGTTTAATGGCACAGGCAGGGAGCCCAGCCAACAGCGAGTTGCAGTAATCCAGACGGGAGATGACAAGTGCCTGGATTAGGACCTAAATATAAAAAAATATATGCCATTTAGCAGACGCTTCCTGTGTGAGTCATGGGTGCATACATTCTACGTATGGGTGGTCCCGGATTGAACCCACTTCCCTGTAGAGCATGAACTGAGCTACAGGACCACCGAGGCAGGGTCGTACTCGGGATGTTGTAGAGCATGAACCTACAGGAACGGGCCACCGCCTTGATGTTAGTTGAGAACGACAGGGTGTTGTCCAGGATCACGCCAAGGTTCTTAGCGCTCTGGGAGGAGGACACAATGGAGTTGTCAACCGTGATGGCGAGATCATGGAACGGGCAGTCCTTCCCCGGGAGGAAGAGCAGCTCCGTCTTGCCGAAGTTCAGCTTGAGGTGGTGATCCGTCATCCACACTGATATGTCTGCCAGACATGCAGAGATGCGATTCGCCACCTGGTCATCAGAAGGGGAAAGGAGAAGATTAATTGTGTGTCGTCTGCATAGCAATGATAGGAGAGACCATGTGAGGTTATGACAGAGCCAAGTGACTTGGTGTATAGCGAGAATAGGAGAGGGCCTAGAACAGAGCCCTGGGGGACACCAGTGGTGAGAGCGCGTGGTGAGGAGACAGATTCTCGCCACGCCACCTGGTAGGAGCGACCTGTCAGGTAGGACGCAATCCAAGCGTGGGCCGCGCCGGAGATGCCCAACTCGGAGAGGGTGGAGAGGAGGATCTGATGGTTCACAGTATCGATGGCAGCCGATAGGTCTAGAAGGATGAGAGCAGAGGAGAGAGAGTTAGCTTTAGCGGTGCGGAGCGCCTCCGTGATACAGAGAAGAGCAGTCTCAGTTGAATGACTAGTCTTGAAACCTGACTGATTTGGATCAAGAAGGTCATTCTGAGAGAGATAGCGGGAGAGCTGACCAAGGACGGCACGTTCAAGAGTTTTGGAGAGAAAAGAAAGAAGGGATACTGGTCTGTAGTTGTTGACATCGGAGGGATCGAGTGTAGGTTTTTTCAGAAGGGGTGCAACTCTCGCTCTCTTGAAGACGGAAGGGACGTAGCCAGCGGTCAGGGATAAGTTGATGAGCGAGGTGAGGTAAGGGAGAAGGTCTCCGGAAATGGTCTGGAGTAGAGAGGAGGGGATAGGGTCGAGCTGGCAGGTTGTTGGGCGGCCGGCCGTCACAAGACGCGAGATTTCATCTGGAGAGAGAGGGGAGAAAGAGGTCAGAGCACAGGGTAGGGCAGTGTGAGCAGAACCAGCGGTGTCGTTAGACTTAGCAAACGAGGATCGGATGTCGTCGACCTTCTTTTCAAAATGGTTGACGAAGTCATCTGCAGAGAGGGAGGAGGTGGGGGAAGGGGGAGGAGGATTCAGGAGGGAGGAGAAGGTGGCAAAGAGCTTCCTAGGGTTAGAGGCAGATGCTTGGAATTTAGAGTGGTAGAAAGTGGCTTTAGCAGCAGAGACAGAGGAGGAAAATGTAGAGAGGAGGGATTGAAAGGATGCCAGGTCCGCAGGGAGGCGAGTTTTCCTCCATTTCCGCTCGGCTGCCCGGAGCCCTGTTCTGTGAGCTCGCAATGAGTCGTCAAGCCACGGAGCGGGAGGGGAGGACCGAGCCGGCCTGGAAGATAGGGGACATAGAGAGTCAAAGGATGCAGAAAGGGAGGAGAGGAGGGTTGAGGAGGCAGAATCAGGAGATAGGTTGGAGAAGGTTTGAGCAGAGGGAAGAGATGATAGGATGGAAGAGGAGAGAGTAGCGGGGGAGAGAGAGCGAAGGTTGGGACGGCGCGATACCATCCGAGTAGGGGCAGTGTGGGAAGTGTTGGATGAGAGCGAGAGGGAAAAGGATACAAGGTAGTGGTCGGAGACTTGGAGGGGAGTTGCAATGAGGTTACTGGAAGAACAGCATCTAGTAAAGATGAGGTCGAGCGTATTGCCTGCCTTGTGAGTAGGGGGGGAAGGTGAGAGGGTGAGGTCAAAAGAGGAGAGGAGTGGAAAGAAGGAGGCAGAGAGGAATGAGTCAAAGGTAGACGTGGGGAGGTTAAAGTCGCCCAGAACTGTGAGAGGTGAGCCGTCCTCAGGAAAGGAGCTTATCAAGGCATCAAGCTCATTGATGAACTCTCCGAGGGGACCTGGAGGGCGATAAATGATAAGGATGTTAAGCTTGAAAGGGCTGGTAACTGTGACAGAATGAAATTCAAAGGAGGCGATAGACAGATGGGTATCTATTTATCTTCTGTACTTTGGCATGCATTTGTATGTTTTATGTGGACTCCAGGAAGAGCAGCTGCTGCATGTGCAGTAGCCAATGGGGATCCTAATAAATTAAACTATTAACAACCATAAAAAAAATATATAACTATTTTTTATGGTTCTTTATAGAACCCGTATGGAGAATGGTTCTATAAAGAACCTTTCTCAATCTCAACAATTCTTTGTAGATCATTTTGAAGAACCACACAGGGTTTTTTAATCTGGTTAGCCATAAAATTTCATAGGTGTTATTAATGCGTTAATTGACAAGTTGAATCAGGTGTGGTATCTCTGGAGCGGCTGGGGGTCCCTAAGGGAGAGAATTGAGAACCACTGACTAAAACAACAGTTCTCAGTTGACACAAGGCCATATGCTAGTCTTTCACAAGATGCCATTACTAGCCATAGTCATTGATAACATGTTACAACATAAAACAACAGATTAGATCAACTGGAATGGCACTCTCATCCATGGCTGCACAAAAAAAGCTGTGCACAATCCACGTCCCAAAATATTTAAAGAGCCGCTGCCACCACATGTGAATCCTCACTAAAAGAGCAAAGAACCCCTTTGTCAACTGTAAAGAACCATTGATGCACTCAAAGGGTTATTCACATCATTAGGGTTCTATATAGAACCATCACCCTTCCCAAAGAACCCTTGAGGAACATCATTTTTCATAGTATACTTTTGACCAGAGCTGTATGGGCCCTGGTCAAAAGTAATGCACTATAAAGGGAAAATGGTGTAATTTGGGATGCAAACTCCATGTTTCATTCCTCTACTGTCCCGGCGATCACAGTCACACCCAAGCACACATCCCTCTCTCTCTCTGTGCAACGCACTCTGCCCACCACTCTGCTGTCCCAGCCCAATCTGTCATCACACGTTGTCGTTAAACACTGCCAATGGGCAGAGATGCAATTAAGCATGTCCCATAGCAGCCACACCCACAGAGACAGGAGGCACAGTGGTTGGAAACTAGGATACTTTGTTTTGAGGGAAGTCTTGTGTTTTATTGTTTATTTTAACTTTATTTAACTAGGCAAGTCAGTTAAGAACAAATTATTATTTACAATGACAGCATAGGAACAGTGGGTTTACTGCCTTGTTCAGGGGCAGAACAACAGACTTTTACAGTCAGTCAGCTCAGGGATTTGATTTAACAACCTTCTGGTTACTGGCCAAACACTCTAAGCACTAGGATACCTGCCGTCCAAAGTCGTATACAGAGTCAAATTTCCTTGTTAAATCAACACTTAAAAATAGGTAATTTTAACACTATCTCAGATAACATATGATCCCACTCTAGAGTGTAAAATGTACTCTGATTATAGGGTTACATTTTTAGTCTTAATTGAACACTTTGTAGTGTAATAATGTATCACTATGGGCTAATTAACACTCACAGTGTTATTTATATTCAACACTAGTATTAATATAGAGTTAACTCCTATTAGTGTTATGCAAAAACACTGCTACGGCAAGTGATTCTGGGGTGTTGTTTTTAACAATAAATTATGTAAAGCCGTATTGGCATATTTCCCATGATACCTTTGAATTGTAGAGTTTCCACCCATGACTGTATTATTTGTGATTGACAGAAGCTAGGTTTCCATCCAATTGGCAGAAGATTGCCTTGTTACGCATAAAAGGATGTGTGCGATGACGTAGTGTACTTAATAGTATTTGCAGGTAAATTCCCATGTACCGAATAAAATTCATTTTCATCGCATTTTCAACTCTACTGAACCAACACTGGGGTTATTTTACGCCACTGAGTGTTCATTTCACTCTAACAGATTTAATTGAATTATGCATAAACACCATAAATGTTACACGGTGAAAAAATAACACTGGCCAATTTTCTGTGTATGAGCTTTTTTTAAACTAAATATCCTTCAGTGGGTTTTTTTGTGGTAATCTGCTATGTTCAAACTGTAGCCTACTGTAAGTGTCACACTTTGGTCATTGTATCTTGTGTCTTTGTTATATGTTTGGGTAGGCCAGGGTGTGACATGGGTTTATGTTGTATTTCGTATTGGGGTTTGTATTAATTAGGAGTGTGTATTAGTAGGGGTGTGTCTAGTTAGGCTTGGCTGCCTGAGGCGATTCCTAATTGGAGTCAGCTGATTCTAGTTGTCTCGGATTGGGAACCGTATTTAGGTAGCCTGAGTGCGCGTTTTATTTCGTGGGTGATTGTACCTGTCTTTGTGTTAGTCACCAGATAGGCTGTAATTTGTTTCACTTGTTTGTTGTTTTTGTATTTTCAATTATTTTCATGTACCGCTTTAGCTTCATTAAAAGGCATGAGTAACCTACACGCTGCATTTCGGTCTGTCTCTCTTCTAACAACAGACAAGATCATTACAGTAAGGAAGTCTCATGGGAACACTGAAATATTAAGTCTGTAAGAAGTATATTCATTTATTGATATTGAACTGAGGGACTTGATTCTCAAAACGCCATGAAAACCTAGTAAAATAGAATGGATGAACAAGAGCAGAGCAGCTGCTGCTCTTCCTTGGCTTTCAGATTAAACTGGGACTTCTTTACTTTCACTGAGAAATGGTGTCAATTTTATCTCTCCCCTGATGTTTAAACTTTAGAGGCCTCTGACTGAGTTGTTTGATATAGTTTTCATAAAAGCCTTTTCGGCGTTTGATGTGGTAAATGTGGACCTGTGAACTTTGCGTCTGACTGGACGTCACTTTCGATACTTTCTGATGAGGAGGAAAATAAATTGCTGGCGACTTGATAACACCGACTGATGGCAATTTGCTCTGACAGTAATTTGTAATCTGAGCATCCAGCACTTTTCCCCAAGGGTTGCGGCTGTGCCTGGGTCTGTGGGTGGGACTGCAGAGAGAGGACATTCTCCTCATGGTTACCTCTGACATCTCACATTTAGAGACTGTCACAGCTCTACTATGCTCACCTGTCCTCCTGAAAATACACCTCTGGGTAAAGCAGCTGGAAGGTACGGTTCATATAGCATATCACCCTGCATCCCACTGTTGGCATGCGTCTGAAGCTAAGCAGGGTTGGTCCTGGTCAGTCCCTAGAAGGTACACCAGATGCTGCTGGAAGTGGTGTTGGAGCGCCAGTAGGAGGCACACTTTCCTCTGGTCTAAAAAAATATCCCCAGCCGTGATTGGTGACATTGCCCTGTGTAGGGTGCTGTCTTTTGGATGGGATGTTAAACAGATGTCCTAACTCTCTGTGGTCACTAAATATCCCATGGCACTTACTGTAAGAGTAGGAGTGTTAACCCCGGTGTCCAGACTAAATTCCCAATCTGGTCTTCATACTGTACCATTATGACCACCTAATCATCCCCAGCTAACAATTGGCTCATTCATCCCCACTCCTCTCCCCTGTAACTATTCCCCAGGATGCTGCTGTAAATGTTCATGTGTTCTTAGTCAACTTACCTGGTAAAATAAGGGTCAAACAAAAATGTTTTGAATGCAAACACTTTGCTCTCCATATCCCCCTCCTGTATTTGTAAAATTTTTCTCAGTGCCTTCTTTTTATATTATATGTTATTATACTGAAAACTCTACTTACTTCAATATTACTGTTGTTGCCATGTTGAGAGATGAACTTGCAACTTGCAGGATATAAGTAAGCTTTATGACAATAAACTTTGATTTTGGTTCATATTGCAGTCCTGTATGGAGCATATTAAAATATTTCCACTGTGTTGTTCTAGTATCATTTTGTTTAATCTATTGAAATAAAGACGGTATTTATCTTCAGTGTCGTAGGGATTGTGCACATTTAGAAAAAAATAGCTTTGGTAATAAATTCTTCCAAATGGTTTTACATAATCCTCAACTACCAGTGCTCCATTGGGATCCTTCATTCAACTGTCCATGCATACAAACCCTACGCAGAGTGTGAGTGGTAGAATCAGAGACAGAGGGACAAAGACGAGAAGAAAGAAAAGGAGAGAAACAGACAGAGCGAGAGCGAAAGAGGTGGTTCTCTGAAGGTCTACGGTTGAGATAGAATCAGAGTGCATTGCACCCTACTGCCAGGCTGAGTATGCCTCCCTTGCTTGCAGCCAAGATTGATCTTTGTCAGAGCTGAAGAAAATCTCATTGTTTCCGAGCAGGCAGTCCATTTATTTGAAGCTGTGCACATGCTCCAACCCACAGAGGAAAGATTTGAAAGGGAACCTATAAACCCAGAAGATATTGACATGACTGTGTTTGGAGGGTGTGCGTGTGTGTACATGTGTGTTCGCATGTGTGTGTGTGTGCATGTGTAAGGCAATGTGAAAAGAGCAAATGGAGAAGAAATAGCCCTGTTTCTTGACCTCTACAAGATAGCAAAAACTAAATATTACATGAATTCTATATCCCCTGTGAAAGACCAAGGTCAGTGTCAAGAGAGGTAAAGAAAATTAAATGTGAACTTTTGTTTTCCCTGAAAGCTGTCAACACATCAAATTGTCCAGTGTTACCTAGTGTTGAGTTGTCAGTGTAACATTTCTAGTGTAGATTCATGAGAACTCTCTAAGAGTGAAATTAACACTCAGAGGTGTAAAATACATCCAGTGTTGGTGTTAATAACCAGTATTAAGTGTCAACGTGTTATTATGTTAGTTTTACTTTGTGGAGAGTAAAACATTTCCAACAAAATGTCTTCTTCACCAATTCTCCTTGCCCTGACAGTGATTCTGAATGTAGATTAATGGGTGATTTAAAATTCCAACTGTTGGATGCTCTGGCTGAATTCTAATTGGACTTACACATGACTTTGTAAACCACCATAATGTGACTTGCAGGCCTGACGTGGCTTGTAAACCAGGAGGTTCCAAACACCACTGTATTAGGGGGAAACTTGGCCTTCAAAGTAAGTCCTTACAATATATGGTCATAAACAGTCTAATTTTAATGAAAATATTTTCCTATAGTAGCAACTCATTCGGTGAAGTCCAAAGGTCTAAAAATGAACGATTCCATCAACCACATCTCTGTCACTAACAAATACGGTCATGTGGGGTAGCTTTACAATTCACTCGAAGGGCAAGCTACACTGGGAAATTATATTGGCGGTCAAATAAAATCAAACTTTATTTGTCACATGCGCCAAATACAACAAGTGTAGACCTTACAGTGAAACGCTTACTTTCAAGCCCTTAACCAACAGTGCAGTTCAAGAAGAGTTAAGAATTTTTTTAGCAAATAAACACAGAACTTTTTAAAAGTAACATAATAACATAACAATAATGAGGCTATATACAGGGGGCACCGGTACCGAGTCAGTGGGTGGGGGTACAGGTTAGTTGAGGTAATTTGCACATGTCGGTAGAGGTGAAGTGACTATGCATAGATAATAAACAGTGAGTAGCAACAGTGTACAAAACAAATGGGGCGGGGTCAATGTAAATAGTCTATGACTTGGGTGACTGGAGTCTGACAGTTTTATGGGCTTTCCTCTGACACGCCTATTAAATAGGTCCTGGTTGGCAGAAACTTGGCCCCAGTGATGTACTGGGCCATACGCACTACCCTCTGTAGCGCCTTACAGTTAGATGCCGAGCAGTTCAAATCAAATTGTCACATGCGCCAAATGACAACAGGTACTACAGGGAAATGTGTACATTCAAGCCCTTAACCAACAATGCAGTTTTAATAAAATACTGAAAAAAATGTGAATAAGAAAAATAAATAATTAAAGAACAGCAGGGGGTATATATACAGGGGTTACCGGTACAATGTGTCAATGTGCGGGGGCACCGGTGTCGAAGGGTAATTGAGATAATGATGTACATGCAGGTAGGGTTGTTAAAGTGGCTATGCATAGATAATAACAGAGAGCAGTAGCAGCGTGGGGGGTGCAAATAGTCTGGGAAGCAATTTGATTAGCTGTTCAGCTGAGTCTTATGGAATGGGGGATCGATGCTGTTTAGAAGCCTCTTGGACCTAGACTTGGCGCTACGGTACCGCTTGCCATGCAGTAGCAGAGAGAACAGTCTATGACTAGGGTGGCTGGAGTCTTCCTCTGACAGCGCCTAGTATAGAGGTCCTGGAGGGGGAATAGTCGTGCCCTCTTCACAACTGTCTTGGTGTGCTTGGACCATGTTCGTTTTTTGATGATATGGACACCATGGACGCCCAACCTGCTCCACTACAGCCCCGCCAATGAGAATGGGCTCGTGCTTGGTCCTCCTTTTCCTGTAGTCCACAATAATCTCATTTGTCTTGATCACATTGAGGGAGAGGTTATTGTCCTTGCACCACATGGTCAGGTTTCTGACCTCATCCCGATAGGATGTCTCATCGTTGTCAGTGATCAGGCCTACCACTATTGTGTCATCCGCAAACTTAATGATGGTGTTGGGGTTGTGCTTGGAAGAGCAGTGATGAATGAACAAGGAGTACAGGAGGGGACTGAGCATGCACCCCTGAGGGGCCCCAGTGTTGAGGATCAGTGTGGCGGATGTGTTGTTGCTTACTCTTACCACCTGGGGGCGGCCTGTCAGGAAGTCCAGGATCCAGTTGCAGAGGGAGGTGTTTAGTCCCAGGGTCCTTAGCTTAGTGATGAGCTGTGTGGGAACAATGGTTAGTCCCAGGGTCCTTAGCTTAGTGATGAGCTGTGTGGGAACAATGGTGTTGAATGCTGAGCTGTGGTCAATGAACAGCATTCTCACATACCCAGTAGTTGTTATTTTTGTCCAGGTGGGAAAGGGCAGTGTGGAGTGCGATTGAGATTGCTTTATCTGTGGATCTGTTGGGGCGGTATGCAAATTGGGGTTGTACTAAGGTATCCGAAAGGATGCTGTTGATGTGAGCCATGACTAGCCTTTCAAAGCACTTCATGTCTACCGACTTGAGTGATACAGGTGGGTAATCATTTAAGCAGGTTACCTTCGTTTCCTTGCACATAGGGACAATGGTGGTCTGCTTGAAACATGTAGGTATTACAGTCTCGGTCAGGGAGAGGTTGAAAATGTCAGTGAAGACACTTGCCAGTTGGTCCACGCATGCTTTGAGTACACGTCCTGGTAATCCGTCTGGCACCGCGGCTTCGTGAATGTTGACCTGTTTAAAGCTCTTGCTCACATCGGCTACCGAGCGCATTCACACACAGTCATCCAGAACAGCTGGTGCTCTCGTGCATGCTGCAGTGTTGCATGCATGCTCGAAGCAAGCATAAAAGCATTTAGCTTGTCTGGTAGGCTCGAATCACTGGGCAGCTCGCGTCTTGGTTTCCCTTTGTAGCCCGTAATAGTTTTCAAGCCCTGCCACATTCGACGAGTGTCAGAGTGGTACAATTCAAACTTAATCGTAAATTGACGCTTTGCTTGTTTGATGGTTCGTCTGAGGGCATAGCGGGATTACTATTTCACTCCTTGAAAGCGGCAGCTCTAGCCTTTAACTCGATGCATATGGAGCATATTCCAGTCTGTGCTAGCAAAACAGTCTCATAGTGTAGCATCCGCATCATTTGACCACTACCGTATTGAGCAAGTCACTGGTATTTCCTGCTTTAGTTTGTGCTTGTAAGCAGGAATCAGGAGGACACAATTATGGTCAGATTTGTCAAATTGAGGTTGGGGGAGAGCTTTGTATGCATCTCTGTGTGTGGAGCTAAGGTGGTCCGGATTTGTTTTCCTGCACATGTGACATGCAGGTAAAAAATTGGTAAACCTGATTTAAGTTTGCCTGCATTAAAGTCCCCGGCAACTAGGAGCGCCAGTTCTTGTGTGCTCATGGCCTTATAGAGTTGGTTGAGTGCTGTCTTAGTACCAGCATCGGTCTGTGGTGGTAAATAGACGGCTACGAATAATATAGATGAGAACTTTCTTGGTAGGTAGTGTGGTCTACAGCTACTCTACCTCAGGCGAGCAATACCTCAAGACTTCTTTAACACTAGACATCACGCATTATGGGGATTTGGACCTGTTCCCAGGAAAGCAGTAGATCTTTCTCGTCGCTCATTAAAGGAAAAGGCTTCTTCCAGTTCATCGTAAATAATCGCTATTCTGATGTCCAGAAGTTATTTTCAGTCATAAAAGACGGTAGCAGCAACGTTAGGTACAAAATAACTTTTTTTTAAAGCAACAAAACAAACAAAATAGCACAGTTGGTCAGGAGCATGTAAAGCGTCAGCCATCCTCTTCGGCGCTTTCAAGTAGTGATTACATGAAGCATCATTATCTGTTTACAATGCACATTATTGATATCTGCTGGTCAGCAATAACATGTATTTATTTAATAGCAGTGTTTTGATTATCAGGTAGCCATGTATTTCTCCACTGTTTTCATAAACTTTGTGGCACAGTGGTAATACATTGTCTTAAGTAGCCTATTATCAGTTGGAATACCAGGGTTGCGTATATATATATATATATATATATATATATATATACATATATAACACCTTATATAGTATATATATATATACTGCTTATATCACTTCCTAGTGTTCCAATACTATATAAGGTGTTATTTCATAACATCATTGGTGTAGCTATATATTTATTTTATTCAACCTTTATTTAACTAGGCAACTCAGTTAGGAACAAATTCTTATTTTACAACGACGGTCTACCCCAGCCAAATCCTCCCTTAACCCGGATGACGCTGGGCCAATTGTGCTCCGCCCTATGGGACTCCCGATCACAGCCGGTTGTGAAACAGTCCGGGATTGAACCAGGGTCTGTAGTGACGCCTCTAGCACTGAGATACAGTGCCTTAGACCGATGCGCCCATTCCTAGTGTTAAAAATACTATATATGAGGTGTTATTGCATAACAATGAAATTGTTCATTCCCTACCACTGACAAAGTGTTACAGTGTCAGCACTAAGCACAGTGTTAGTTCAAAAGTGTGGACCAGTATAGACACTGGCCCAGTGTTACATTTAACACTGACAGTGTAGCTTTGCCACTGGAGAAGTTGTTGCTAAAGAGCGTCTGCTAAATGACTTAAATGTAAATGTAAGTTGTTTGAGTAGGGAACTCTCACAATGTTCTAGATTAATGTCAAGGCTCAGTTTTGATAGTCATGTATTTCAATCGATCATCATGCAAGCATATGATGCCTTGTATTCCCTATTTAAAATAATTCACCATTAAACATCATTTGTCTGAGTCATGCAGTCTTTATGTTACTACTACAATGCCAGGATCATACAGTATACGTGTCTGCAGCTTCGTACACTCATCTTGAATGACACACAGTGAGTCAAAGAAACGCTAAAGCTATGTGTCTGCCCTTTCTGATGGCCGCCTTACCTTCTCTTTCCAGTACAAACGACTGCTGACGTGACTCAGATGAAAGAGAATGTGGGTGAGTCTGAAATGTGACGCACCCTTTTCCCTACATAGTGTACTACTTTTGACCAGAGTCCTTATGAGGCTCTATGTGAGAAGAACACTGAATGAGAATGAACAGCCTTACTCTTAATCCTTACTGTTATATAATGGAGCTGACAAGCTGAAACTGAATCACATGAAATGACCATTACAATGCAGCTGGTAATGATCTGCCGTTTTCTCTCCAAGGCATCCACGGATAGCCATACTGCTGGGAGAAGAATTGTTCCCTGTCATTTACCAGTATAACAGATAATAACTGTATAGATAAGACTAGTTATTACGAAGCTACTATCCCAACTTTCTACATCTACATTATTTACACAATGCTATGATGTTGTAGTGAAGGAAGCTTATCATTCTCTGTCCTTAACATCAAAAAGGAACTCTGCAGACATTTTAAACTACTGCCCAGAGCAAAACAGGCCCACGTTTGATCCACAGAAAAAAATATGTTCTTATTATTATATTATTATTATGCGATATACGTTATTATTATTATTATATATTATATATATTATTATTATATTATTCAAAGAGAAGCAGAATTGAACCCGAGGTGTGATTGTGTGCATCACCACCACCTGCGTTGAATACTCCGGCCACATCCTAAATGGCACCCTATTTTGTGCATTACTCTTGACCAGGGCAGTGGTCAAACGTAGCACTATATATGGAATAGGGTGCATTTGGGATGCAGATCCTAATGCCGTGTACAGAGTTGGAATTTCAGCAAAAATACCATGGACCAACTAAAATAATGTTTTAAAAAATGTGATCGTTTTTTGGAGAAAAACTCTGGGTGTGGCACCCTATTCCCAACATAGCACACTACTTTTGAACAAGGCTCTGTGCTCTGGTCAAAAGTGGTGCACTATGTAGGGAATAGGGTGCCATTTGGGACACATCCTCAGTCCTTCATAGGCGTTGTGAGAAACCTGAATGAGAACCTGAATTCAGAAACGGCTTGACTAATTGTATTTAATTGGAATGGACCAACATACAGTAACACATATGTAATAAGACAGTTTCAAATCGTAATGTTCATATAGAGGGGAAAATAGGGAACAGAGTTAAATTACGCAGCAACTGAATTATATGCAACGGGTATACACACAACGACAAATGGACAAACTTTAATCGAGAGTTTGAAGTTAATCTGTGTTTCTGGAATAAAAATTGATTTTCCATCAGTTAGTTCCTTCTGTATTTTGTTGGGAACATCACATCTGGGTTTTTTTAATGGTCTTATCTTTTAGTTTCCTCCACAGACAGTATAACATCAAATTGGTCATCCTTTGTAATGGGTGGTAAGAACTGCACAGATAAATAAACAAAGTTGTGTAATATCTAACACAATGGGCCTGTGATAAGATTAATGACATTCACAGAGAATCTCTCCTCTTATCAGCGGTGAGGTGGATGGAGGGATGAAGTAATCAAGTCGGTGGAATTTTTCATGGCTTTGCAAGGATACACAACGCTGCTGCACTGTCTAAAGAAAAACATTCTGCGGTTCCTTTATTCAATGCAATCACAGTCTCTGTGTACTCTAATAAAGAGGGTCAGAACGAGAAGAAGATTAATACAAAGACAAAAAAAGAAAACTCTGAAGAAGAAGGACATAGAGGACGTCGATATAATAACTTATTTATAAAATTGAGACAAAGTCCTAGACTTGAAAGGAAAAGATTCAACAGAAAGGAACTGATAGGGTCACATGTACTGGCCAGGGGTTAGAAACAGGATAGTATGCATCAGGTCATCCAGGCTTTGCCTGCTAAACCGCACTGCTTGGTTTGTGTGATGGGAAATATGGCAGAATAGAATCAAATCAAAATGAATGGAATCAAGTCCAATGAAATAGAAAATAGAAAATAATAGGAATCGTAATGAGAACTTTGGTAAACTGTACGTGCTACTTATTCCTGTCTTCATAAATCTGAGTTGAGGGCCAAGAAAAGGACCGCACCTTTTTTGCTGGAGAAGCTTTGGCTGTTTTGGTTTGATCATTCATCACAGGGTAATGAGATGCCCTTTTTCTGCCAGACTAAAAACAAAACCACAATGAAACTACCAGGCTGAAGGTGGAAGGGAAGGGGAGGGGAAACCAGGCAAATATGTGGTATTCAATCGTTTGAAATAATACGGACAACCTTTTCAGCAAGAGACCCCATACAACATTCAGCTAGTGAAACAAAAGGAAAAGTTGCCCAATTTCAACACCTGAACTATTTCGGTCCATTATCAAGGACTCAGGTAAAAAGATGAGAACATCAGTGACCCATATTCATTTGTGGTCAAATGGACAAAAAAAACCATAGTACACAGTAGGGAACAGCAAACTTCTATTCTCTCTCATTTGACAACTTTTATATGACAGACAATGCTGTGGGAGGAGAATGATGCTTTGGGAGGAGAATGATGCTGTGGGAATGTTCCGAGCATATGTCTCTGTCCGATTTGTCCGGGGACAGTAGAGAAAACCCTCCCGTCTGGCAGAATACTTGATGATGCTAATGAATTTGGAATCATCAAGAACTACCTGGTCAGTCTACCTGTCAAGTCCCAGGGCTAAACTCCACACACACGCATGCACACACTGCTGGCAGTTAGTCAGTCTGCCACACCTGCTTTTTGCTGTTTGCACAACATAGACTGAACTATGTCAACGAAACTAAGGAGACAGAACTTTAGCAAAATGACTGTCTACTTTACCAGTGTCACCATATTGCCAGTTTTATTGCTGGCCTATCACAGTTGGAGTCTGGGGTTTTTCCTGTACGTGGCTCTGATCAGTAAAAACTCTATTCATGGTCTATTTCAGAACCCTTCGGTGGACTACCGGATTTAATGCATCACTATGGGGAACTACAGTATGTGAGGGAATAAAATGGCAATTAAATTGCAAGGCTTTAAACAAAGTATCATGATAGAGAGAAAGAGAGGTACATTTTGAGTAACAGCTCTGTAATTTCACTAATACCAGGAACATGTCCCCAAAAACAGCAAGGAACAACAACAGAGTTTACTGTTGACATAATTTCCCTGTCATTAACAATCCCTGCCCCGTACTGAAGGGGTCTCTCTCTCTCTCTCAGCAGCTCCAATGGTGCTGATGTTTGCTTGGCTTGTTCGTCTCGGGAGATTTAAGAGCCCTTGCGGGGAGTGAACAAGAGAGGCTGGAATAGAAAAGAGGAGTGGAAGTGTGCTGAATCGGGAGTCTCGGCAGTGGTAGACGGTAGTACCTCTGGGTTAATTAACAGGGTCTTATAAGGACAGGTAGAGCTAGTCTTTCATTAGCTCCTCTGTTTGTCTGAACTGGTACCATAGTCCCTATATAATGTTTAGACCAGGGTCCATAGGGCCCAGGCAAACAGTGCAGCTGGCTCCCAAGACGGTTTTCAGGATGATGTACGGGTGGCCGTGGCGTTTGCCCTGGCAGCGGATCAATACCCTCTTCTCCTCCTCTCCCTTCCTCTCCCCCTTTTCATCACCTCCCCCCCTCTTCCCTCTTCTCCTCCACTTTTCCCCTTGCAGGGAGGGCATGACCACTGAGCTATGGCCGTTGTGATTTGCTCTGGCCGCTGGGCAAGGCCACGGTAATGAGAAGCTCCTCTCAGCTCCGCTCCAAATTACCCCACGTAGGACAAGCAGGGGAGGGATGGGGAGAGAGGAAAGAGGCAGTGAGAGAGTCTGTGTCCCAAATGGTACCCTATTCCTTATATAGTGCAATACTTTTGACCAAAGCCCTATAGGTCCTTGTCAAAAGTAGTGCACTAAATGTGGAATAGGAGCCATTTGGAAGGCAACCAGAGAGACACCCCTCTGGGGACAGGTAGAGGAGGCAAGGGATGGAGAGAGAGAGAGATTTATGCTTGTTGAACCACTCAATCACCCCACATTACCCTCTCAAAACACTGACCTGGCTTTTTTCCTTTGTATACAATTTCTCTATTTTTCTGCTCTCTTGCTTTCTCTCTCTTTCTCGCTCAAACAGACACAGACACACACACTAACAAACACACGCACACGTGTAAAAGACAGTGCATTAAAAAAAATAATCCTCTGAAAAGGCCTAACCTTTGTGAAGGCGGTTGGAGATTAAGTTAAGTTATCATATTGTCATAAATGCCATGACCTCCAGAGACGAGGATGATAATGACAGGCTCAAAGGGGTGAAAAACAGCACTTCTTTACTTTAGCTATGTCTTTGGGTGTCGTCCTTTAGAATAACAGCAAAGAGACAATTCTGCTGAGGTAGAACTTCTGCAAAATTGGAGCTTCTCTGCCTTTGTGTTTACACAGTAGCACCAAGCACCACTGATATGGCTCATCAAAGCATAATCTGAAGCACAATCATAGATTTCCTAATGCTAACTCTATTGGGCATTGCATGGAATTTATGCATACTATCCTGAATCCCACTGCTGGCTTGCTTCTGAAGCTAAGCAGGGCTGGTCCTGGTTGGTTCCTGGATGGGAGACCAGATGCTGCTGGAAGTGGTGTTGGAGGGCCAGTAGGAGGCACTCTTTCCTCTGGTCTAAAAAAATATTCCAATGCCCCAGGGCAGTGATTGGGGACACTGCTCTGTGTAGGGTGCCGTCTTTCGGATGGGACGTTAAACGGGTGTCCTGACTCTGAGGTCATTAAAGATCCCATGGCACTTATCGTAAGAGTGTCCTGGCTAAATTCCCAAGCTGTCCCTCATACCATCACGGTCACCTAATCATCCCCAGCTTACAATTGGCTCATTCATTCCCCGCCTCTCCCATGTAACTATTCCTCAGGTCGTTGCTGTAAATGATCATGTTTTCTCAGTCAACTTACCTGGTAAAATAAAAAATAAAATAAAAATGTGCCTGAAATTTACAATAGGTTACTTTATTTTGTGGATTGACTATTCTGTCTTGTTATGGACAAGCAGCTACAGAGTCTGAATAATGTGAGATAAAGACTATACAGAAGATAGTACCAGTCAAAAGTTTGGACCTACTCATTCAAGGTTTTTCTTTATTTTTACTATTTTCTACATTGTACAATAATAGTGAAGACATCAACACTATGAAATAACACATATGGAATCATTATAGTAACCAAAAAAGTGTTAAACAAATCAGAATACATTTTATACTTGAGATTCTTCAAAGTAGCCACTTGGCCTTCATGACAGCTTTGCACACTTGGCATTCTCTCAACCAGCTTCACCTGGAATGCTTTTCCAACTGTCTTGAAGGATTTCCCACATATGCTGAGCACTTGTTGGCTGCTTTCCTTCACTCTGCGGTCCAAACCATCTCAATTGGGTTGAGGTCTGGTGATTGTGGAGGCCAGGCCATCTGATGTAGCACTCCATCACTCTCCTTCTTGGTCAACTACCCCTAACACAGCCTGGAGGTTTGTTGGCTCATTGTTCTGTTGTAAAACAAATGATAGTGCCACTAAGCCAGATAGGATTGCGTATCACTGCAGAATGCTGTGGTATCCATTGTGCCTTGAATTCTAAATAAATCACAGACAGTGTCACCAGCAAGCGCCCTCACACCAAAACACCTCCCCTTCACGGTGGGAACCACACATTCAGAGATCATCCATCCACCTACTTTGCATGTCACAATTTTGTATTTATTTTACCTTCATTTAACTAGGCAAGTCACTTAAGAACCAATTCTTATTTTCAACAATGGCCTAGGAACAGTGATGTTAACTGCCTGTTTAGGGGCAGAACGACAGGTTTGTACCTTGTCAGCTCGGGGAGTTGAACTTGCAGCCTTCCGGTTACTAGGACAACGCTCTAACCACTAGGCTACCCTGCCACCCCAAGACATGGCGGTTGAACCAAACATCTCAAATTTGGACTCATCAGACCAAAGGACAGATTTCCACTGATCTAATGCCCATTGTTTGTGGTTCTTGGCCTAAACACGTCTCTTTTTCTTATTGGTGTCATTTAGTAGTGGACTCTTTGCAGCAATTTGACAATGAAGGCTTGATTCACTCAGTCTACTCTGAACAGTTAATGTTGAGATGTGTCTGTTACTTGAACTCAGTGAAGCATTTATTTGGGCAGCTATTTCTGAGGCTGGTAACTCTAATGAACTTATCGTCTGAAGGAAAGGTAACTCTGGGTCTTCCTTTCCTGTGGAGGTCTTCATGAGAGACAGTTTCATCATAGCGCTTGATGATGTTTGCAACTAAATTTGAAGAATTCTTGAAATTTTCCGGATTGACTGACCTTCATGTCTTATTAAAGTAATGATGGACTTTCGTTTCTCATTGCTTATTTGAGCTGTTCTTGCCATAATATGAACTTGGTATTTTAGCAAATAGGGCTATCTTTTGCATACCAACCCTACCTTGTCACAACACAGCTGGTTGGCTCAAACCTGTTGAGTGTAGAGGGCAGTATTTTGATGTTTGGATGAAAAATGTACCCAAATAAAAGTGCCTATTTCTCAGGCCCAGAATATGCATATAATTGACAGATTGGGATAGAAAACACTCTAAAGTTTCCAAAACTGTCAAAATATTGTCTGTGAGTATAACAGAACTGATATTGCAGGCAAAAACCTGAGGAAAATCCAACAAGGAAGTGCCTAAGAGAAATGAATCTCCCTGTTCCATTGCATGTCTTCCCTCAATTTAAAGGGATATCAACCACATTCCTTTCTCTATGGCTTCCAAATGGTGTGAAGAGTCTTTAGACATAGTTTCAGGCTTTTATTCTGAAAAAATGAGCGAGAACGGTCACATCACGTCAGTGCATGGCTGGGTGCCAGCAGAGTTTTTCATGCGCAACAGCTTGGAGCAGACATTTTCGCTCTCTCTCCTATTGAAAAAGATACAGTCCGGTTGAAATATTATAGATTATTTATTGTAAAAACAACCTGAGGATTGATTATAAAAAAAGTTTGACATGTTTCTACGAACTTTACGGATACTATTTGGAATTTTCGTCTGCCCTGTCGTGACCGCTCAAGCCTGTGGATTTCTGAACAAAACGCGCCAACCAAATGGAGATATTTTGGATATAAAAATAATCTTTATGTAACAAAAGGAACATTTATTGTGTAACTGGGAGCCTCGTGAGTGCAAACATCCGAAGATCATCAAAGGTAAGCGATTCATTTTATTGCTTTTCCGACTTTCGTGACCAATCTACTTTGCTGCTAGCTGTTTGTAATGTTTTGTCTGCTGAGAGAGATGTCCTAACATAAACGCTTGAATAGCTTTTGCTGTAAAGCTTTTTTGAAATCTGACATGGCAGGTGGATTAAGAAACTAGGGGGCACTATTTTAATTTTTGGAAAAATAACAATCCCAAAGTAAACGGGCTATTTCTCAGGACCAGATGCTAGAATATGCATATAATTGACAGCTCGGGATAGAAAACACTCTAAAGTTTCCAAACCTGTAAAAATATTGTCTGTGAGTATAACAGAACTGATATTGCAGGCGAAAGCCTGAGAAAAATCCAATCAGCAAGTGACTCTTATTTTGAAACCCCTGTGTTCCTATGCATCCCTATTGCCCATTGAAAGGGATATAAACCAGATTCCTTTTTCTATGGCTTCCCTAATGTGTCTACAGCCACTAGACATAGTTTCAGGCTTTTATTTTGAAAAATGTGTGTGAATGACAACATTGCGTCAGTGGTCAGGTGGTGGCGCTCAGAGTGATTTGTGCGTAATAGACAAAGGCGGCCATTGTTCCTCTCGCTGCTACTGAAAAGCCAATTGTCCCGGTTGATATATTATCGAATAGATATTTGAAAAACACCTTGAGGATTGATTATAAAAAACGTTTGCCATGTTTCTGTTTGGCGTTGTCGTGACCGCAATTTCCGGTGGATTTCTCAACAAAACGTGGACAAGAAACGGAGGTATTTCGGCTATAAAAATAATCTTTATGGAACAAAAGGAACATTTGCTGTCTAACTGAGAGTCTCGTGAGTGAAAACATCCGAAGCTCATCAAAGGTAAACAATTTAATTTTATTGCTTCTCTGATTTTCGTGACCAAGCTTCCTGCTGCAAGCTGGACATAATGCTATGCTAGGCTATCGATAAACTTACACAAACGCTTGTCTTGCTTTGGCTGTAAAGCATAATTTCAAAATCTGAGATGACAGGGTGATTAACAAAAGGCTAAGCTGTGTTTCACTATATTTCACTTGTGATTTCATGAATATGAATGTTTTCTCGTAATATTTTTTGACGGTTGCGCTATGCTAATTAGTGTAGTTGATGACCATTCTCCCAGATCCAGGATGGGTAATTCTAAGAGGTTGAACAACAAGCTCAGCTGTGTTTTGCTATATTGGACTTGTGATTTCATGAAAATTAAATATTTTTAGTCATTTATTTTGAATTTGGCGCCCTGCAATTCAGCGGATGTTGATGAAAATGATCCCGCTAACGGGATGGGTGCGCCAAGAAGTTAAGAAGGAAAGAAATTCCACAAATGAACATTTAACAAGGCATACCTGTTAATTGAAATGCAGTCCAGGTGACTGCCTTATGAAGCTGGTTGAGAGAATGCCAAGAGTGTACAAAGCTGTCCATCAAGGTAAAGGTTGGCTACTTTGAAGAATCAAAAATGGGTTAATGCATGATTCTATACGTGTTATTTCATAGTTTGATGTCTACACTATTCTACAATGTAGAAAATAAAGAAAATCCCTGGAATGAGTAGGTGTGTCCAAACTTTTGACTGGTACTGTATAAGAAATTAATTTACAGTAAAAATGTTCTTCAGTATCCCTAAGTTATAGGCTTCCTTTAAGGAACATTAACTAGCGCCCACTTAATAGTCTCATTCCCAGTCACAGGAAGTAAAGGTCAGCAGTAGAATTCTCTCTGACACTTGGCTTTTGTGGGTAATTTAAAGACATGTCAGGGAAGACCTTTGGCTGGCTCGGGTGAGGAGGAAAGGAAACGTTCCATATTTTTGAGGCCTCTTTTTGAAGTGTATTATAGGGATAAGTGGGTCGGATTTCTGGGACTGTAAAATATGTATACCTCAGTGGAGTCACACAGATCACACATCACAATTACCAATGACGTGGCCATGGGAGGCAGGCCTGTGGATGAACGGGGAGATTGATCAATCGAAACAGGTGGATGTAGGATAGCAGTCATTGTCTTACGTCAGATAGCGTTGAGGGACAAGCATTGTGGAGAAGTGACTCCACCTGTTGGAAGACAGTGGGACAGCAGTACCATGTATTAACACATACAGAGTAGCTCGCGAAAGTATTCACCCCCCTTGGCAGTTTTCCTATTTTGTTGCCTTACAACCTGGAATTAAATATATTTTTGGGGGGTTTATATCATTAGATTTACACAACATGCCTACCACTTTGAAGATGCAAAATATTTTTTATTGTGAAACAAACAGGAAATGAGACAAAAAAAACGGAAAACTTGAGCATGCATAACTATTCACCCCCCAATGTCAATACTTTGTAGAGTCACCTTTTGCAGCAATTACAGCTGCAGGTCTCTTGGGGTATGTTTCTATAAGCTTGGCACATCTAGCCACTGGGATTTTTGCCCATTCTTCAAGGCAAAACTGCTCCAGCTCCTTGGAGTTGGATGGGTTCTACTGGTGTACAGGAATCTTTAAGTCATACCACAGATTCTCAATTGGATTGAAGTCTGGGCTTTGACTAGGCCATTCCAAGACATTTAAATGTTTCCCCTTAAACCAATTGAGTGTTGCTTTAGCAGTATGCTTAGGGTCATTGTCCTGCTGGAAGGTAAACCTCTGTCCCAGTCTCAAATATGAGAATTGTTTGAAACAAGTTCTTTTTTTTATTTCACTTCACCAATTTGGACTATTTTGTGTATATCCATTACAAGAAATCCACTTAAATTACAGGTTGTAATGCAACAAAATAGGAAAGACACTAGTGGAATGAATATGTTTGCAAGGCACTGTAATTCACAGGTAGCTATGGGAGGTGTGTCACAGTATGCAGGTGGATATAGTACACCAGTACAATTTACAATTTAAATGAGTACAGTTTACTAAGGCTGTTCATTCAAAAGCAAGAGATTGAAAACTAAAAAATCAAGGCCTTTGATATTAGATGAGCATGTTTCCATGTGTTTCTTACATCAGATCTTACATCAGATCTATGCTTTTGAATGTTCTTAATTTGCTCTGACAGCAGCTCCCAGTTGGGTATAATAACCACTGCTAATATTGGTTTATATTCTGCTTATGACAATGCACAGAGCCTGCAGATGATCCAGCAGAATCCTGTTCCTAAGGATGTGTCCCAAATGGCAGCCTATTCGCTATTTAGTGCAATACTTTAGACCATAGCCCTGGTCAAAAATAGTGCACTGTTTGGTGCCATTCGGGACACAATGCCTGTTTTCTAACACCTCTATTCCATTGCTCTCTGTCCCAGGGGACCATCCTATCCTCTCCTATCATCAGCCCTCCGGCTGCTCAGTAACACTGCTGACCTCCTCCACGGATGCCACCTCTGTTGTGAGGATGAGCTGTCTGCCTGTCCACCGCTCACCGATAACAGATCCATTTCTACGCTCCTCACTGCCCAGCCGTCACACATCTGAGGCTGTACCGGTTTGATTTATTCCCCCTTCCTCTCCATTCCCTCCTCCCTCTCCTTATTTGTGCATTTATTTGGGGATATTATTTTTCTACACACAAACCGTAAGTGCCGGGGCCATCTTATTGATTGACTGCTGCATGCAGTGCCCTGGGGGTTTCTGCTGTTAAGAAGTTGAGTTATGAAAACAGATTTTGAAGTTCCTGACCATGGATGGATGGAATATGAAACCAAATAGACTGTGGACTGCATGTGCTTAAGTTAAGTGAAGTGCATGTGGTTTGGTTTGGGGATCATGTAAGAATATCAATCCAAATGCCCTCCGAGCTTAAATGAATACAGATGGACCTAAAACTAGATGGCAGCTTATCTGAATCATGAGGCTTCAGTATGTAACGTTGCAGTATCTAATAAATGTATTAAGTGTTTTTTTGGTTTATCTCTTGCGGGAGGTGAAGGCTAATTTAGCAGTAAAACTCGTATTTCCTTGCGGGTGGCATCATTTACACTATGTGCGTTTAAAAAAGTTCCAACATGTCCCATCTCCATTCCCTATCATTACACTAGTTTCTCTATGGCTGTGTCCCAAAGGCCTCTGGTCAAAAGTAGTGCACTACTGTCACGCCCTGGCCATAGAGAGGCTTTTTATTCTCTATTTTGGTTAGGCCAGGGTGTGACTAGGGTGGGCGTTCTTTGTTCTTTTTTCTATGTTTTTGTATTTCTTTGTTTTTGGCCTGTATGGTTACCAATCAGAGGCAGCTGTCATTCATTGTCTCTGATTGAGAACCATACTTAGGTAGCTCTTGCCCACATGGGTTTTGTAGGTAGTTGTTGCGTTTTGTTCCACTTTTGTTTCAGTGTTCAGGTTACAATAAACATCATGACCACGCTTCTTCCTCAGACGAACATCGTTACAGAACTACCCACCACCAAAGGACCAAGCAGCATGGTAAGGAGGAGCAGCGCTATAAGGAGGAATGGACATGGGAGGACATTCTGGGCAGCAAGGGATCCTACACATGGTAAGAGATCCTGGCTGGAAGGGATCGCCTCCCATGGGAACAGGTGGAGGCAGCCAGGAGAGTGGAGGCAACAGGAAAAGGGAGCCAGCGATTTGAGGGAACACGGCTGGCAGGGAAGCACGAGAGGCAGCCCCAAAAATGTATTGGGGGGTGAGATACGGGGAGTGTGGCGGAGTCAGGTTGGAGACCTGAGCCCATCCAGTGGAACAGCCAGCAAGTCACAATCAGGCCCCTGCTATTTTAAGGGGTGACGCGGACTGTGTCCAGCCTAGGTATTCCTTAAAGAGGTGGGCCAGGTGTCTCCGGAACCAGCATCCCGCATTTGCCGGGTGGAAGCTGGCATCCAGCCACGCGGTCGAGACTGCCAGTGCGCCTCCATGGCCGTGTGTATCCAGTGCTTCGGCCAAGGAAGCCGCCTGTATGTCTCCACAGCCTGGTGAGTGCCTGCTCCCAGAACCAAGTCTCCCTCCAGTCCGGAGCTGCCAGAGCCTCCCTCCAGTCTGGAGCTGCCAGAGCCTCCCTCCAGTCCGGAGCTGCAAGACCATGGTCCTGTCCGGAGCTGCCAGAGCCTCCCTCCAGTCTGGAGCTGCCAGAGCCTCCCTCCAGTCCGGAGCTGCCAGAGCCTCCCTCCTGTCCGGAGATGCCAGAGCCTCCCTCCTGTCAAGAGCTACCAGAGCCGCCAGTCAGTCCGGAGCTGCCAGAGCCGCCCATCTGTCTGGAGCTGCCAGAGCCACCCTTCACTCTGGAGCTGCCAGAGCTGCCCTTCACTGCGGGGCTGCCAGAGCCGCCCTTCACTTGAGAACCGGAGTTGCCAGAGCCGCCAAGGTTCTTATCTGGGAGCTGCCAGGAGTTGTCAACAGCCCTCAGTCCATGGAGGCGCCCCTCAGGAAGAGCAGCCCGTCTTGCCGAGTTCAGTGGAGGTG
The DNA here is from genome assembly GCF_021184085.1 of Oncorhynchus gorbuscha. NCBI lineage: Eukaryota > Metazoa > Chordata > Actinopteri > Salmoniformes > Salmonidae > Oncorhynchus > Oncorhynchus gorbuscha. Next base: position 37,164,971 of record NC_060189.1, on the reverse strand, counting down.
ATCCGTCATCCACACTGATATGTCCGGGGCCAGACTGCAGGGTCCACGTCCTGGTCATCAGAAGGGGGAAAGGCTGAAGATTAATTGTGTGCCCACCTGGACCCTCCAATGATAGGAGTCCATGTGAGGTTTGACAGAGCCAAGTGACTTGGTGTGTCACGCCCTGGCCATAGAGAGGCTTTTTATTCTCTGTTTTAGTTAGGCCAAGTCGTGATTAGGGTGGGCGTTCTATGTTCTTTTTTAAATGGTTTTGTATTTCTTTGTTTTTGACCTGATATGGTTCCCAGAGGCAGCTGTCGTTCATTGTCGCTGATTGAGAACCATACTTAGGTAGCCCTTGCCCACATGGGTTTTGTGGGTAGTTGTTTTCTTTTTGTGTGAGTACCTGACAGAACTGTTGCAGTCTTTGAATCCTACTTTTGACTTTTGTTTCAGTGTCATTCTGAGAGTTACAAGCTGACCATCAGGAACTCCTTCTTTTCAGAGAAAAGAACTACATAGGAAATACTGGTCTGTTTGGGAAGCAGGGATATCTATTTTCAGAAGAGAGCTTACTCTCGCTCTCTTGAAACGGAAGGGACATTATAACAACGGTCTGGGATAGTTGATGAGCGTGGTGAGATTGAGGTAAAAGGTCTCCGGTAAATGGTCTGAAAGACGGAGGGGATAGGGTCATGATCTGGGCAGGTTGTTGGGCACTCGTTCACAGGTGCATGGCATCTGGAGAGGGGGAGAAAAGGCTGAACAGGGGAGGTGCACTGTAGAGCATTAACACCTCAGATCATCTTAACTCTGGAGCATGGTAAGAGTCTACAGGGCCTTTTCCCTCTACTCTCTGCTTTGCCACCTGAAGAAAAGGCATGAAGTGGGTAGGAGAGAAGCAGCGAGCAGAGGAATAAGGAGGTGTTATCTCAGAATAACACAGCATGCTGCAGTGACTGTGTTCTATTGATGATTAGGCCAGATGTTGAGGATATGTTAGGCTACGTCCCAAATAGCACCATATTCCCTATTAAAGTACGTTACTATTGACACAGGCCCATAGGGTTCTGATCAAAAGTAATGCACCATGTAGGAGATAGATTGCGATTTGGGACATATTTTTACTCTTTAATTTTTGGCTATAACAGAGCTTACATTTGAGTCATTCAGCAGTCATTCAGCTATCCAAGCGGGGGAAAAAATACTTTGTTTAATTAACCAGGTAGGCTAGTTGAGAACAAGTTCTCATTTACAACTGCGACCTGGCCAAGATAAAGCAAAGCAATGCGACACAAACAACAACACAGTTACACATGGAATAAACAAACATGCAGTCAATAATACAATAGAAAAAGTATATATACAGTGTGTGCCAATGAGGTAAGATAAGGGAGGTAAGGCAATAAATAGGCCATAGTGGTGAAATAATTACAATATAACAATTAAACACTGGAATGATATGTGCAGAAGATGAGTGTGCAAGTAGAGATACTGGGGTGCAAAGGAGCAAAATAAATAACAGTATGGGGGATGAGGTAGTTGGATGGGCTATTTACAGATGGGCTATGTACAGGTGCAGTGATCTGTGTGTCTTTTTGTCAATAACAACTGGTGCACAATGTCTAATATTAAAGAAGTCTTGAGGTATTGCTCGCATGAAGTAGATATCCTGAAGACCACACTATCTACCAAGAGAGTTCTCATCTATATTATTCGTAGCCATCTATTTACCACCACAGACCGATGCTGGCACTAGGACCACACTCAACCAAGGACATAAGCAAACAAGAAAATTCTCACCCTGAAGTGGCGCTCCTAAATACATTTTTCCCGTCATTATACACATAATGGGAGGTGTTTAGTCCCAGGGTCCTTAGCTTAATGATGAGAGACTGGGAGACTACTCAGGATCGAATGAAAGATGAACAGAGCAAAATACACCTCCCTCTGCAACTGGATCCTGAACTTCCTGACAGGCCGCCCCCCAGGTGGTAAGGGTAATTAACAACACATCTGCCACGCTGATCATCAACACTGGGGAACCTCAGGGGTGTGTACTCCTTGTTCACCCGTGACTGCGTGGCCAAACACGACTCCAACACCATCATTAAGTTTGATGACACATGATGACACAACCGTGGTAGGCCTGATCACCAACAAGGATGAGACAGCCTATAGGGAGGAGGTCCGAGAACTGGCAGTGTGGTGCCAGGACAACAACCTCTCCCTCAATGTGAGCAAGACAAAGGATCTGATCGGGGACTACAGGAAAAGGCGGGCTGAACAGGGGGTTGTAGTGGAGAGGGTCGAGAGTTTCAAGTTCCTTGGTATCCACATCAGCAAAGATCTATCATGGTCCAAACACACCAAGACAGTCATGAAGAGGGCACGACAAAACCTTTAACCCTCAGGAGACTGAAAAGGTTTGGCATGGGTCCCCAGATCCTCAAAAGGTTTTATAGCTGCATCATGGAGAGCATCCTGACCGGTTGCATCACCGCCTGGTATGGCAAATGCTCGGCATTTGACTGTAAGTCGATACAGAGGGTGGTGCATTTGGCCCAGTGCATCACTGGGGCCAAGCTTCCTGCAATCCAGGACCAGTGTCAGAGGAAAGCCCAGAAAATTGTCAGAGACTCCAGTCACCCAAGTCATAGACTGTTTTCTCTGCTACCGCGCGGTACCAGAGCGTCAAGTCTAGGACCAAAAGGCTCCTAAACAGCTTCTACCCCAAAGCAATAAGAAGGCTGAACAATTAATCAAATGGTCACCGGACTATTACATTGAACTCCTCCCCCTTCCCCGCTCCATTTCTTTTGTACACTGCTGCTACTCACTATTATCTATGCCTAATCACTTCACTCCTACCTACATGTACAAATGACCTCGACTAACCTGTACCCCCGCACACTGACTCGGTATCGGTACCCCCTGTATATAGCTTCGTTATTTTTATGTTATTGTGCTACTTTTATAATTTTTTTACTTTACTTTATTTGGTAAGTATTTTCTTCTTGAACTGCACTGTTGGTTAAGGGTTTGTAAGCATTTCATGGTAAGGTGTATACTTGTTGTATTTGGCACATGTGACAAATAAAGTTTGATTTGATGTATAAAAATGCAGGGCAGGCCACACATGTGTGTGTGTGGAATTGTTCTTTGTGTAGGGTGTTACGCTACAGGCTGGCTTGCGCTAGGTTTGATTCAAACCTAGGTTTGTTTGTTATGTTTCCTCCTACTTGGTGAACGCCCAGTGTAAGGCTCCTAGGCATCTGCCCAGAGGTAGGCTTTATTTATTTATTTATTTATCTGTTATTTTACCAGGTAGGTTGACTGAGAAGACGTTCTCATTTGCAGCAAAGACCTGGGGAATAGTTACAGGGGAGAGGAGGGGGATTAATGAGCCAATTGTAAACTGGGGATTATTAGGTGACCGTGATGGTTTGAGGGCCAGTTTGGGAATTTAGCCAGGACACCGGGGTTAACACCCCTACTCTTACGATAAGTGCCATGGGATCTTTAATGACCTCAGAGTCAGGACACCCGTTTAACGTCCCATCCGAAAGACGGCACCCTACACAGAGCAGTGTTCCCAATCACTGCCCTGGGGCATTGGAATATTTTTTTAGACCAGAGGAAAGAGTGCCTCCTACTGGCCCCCCAACACCACTTCCAGCAGCATCTGGTCTCCCATCCAGGAACTGACCATGGCCAACACTGCTTAGCTTCAGAAGCAAGCTTTTTCCAAGTCCTGCCATCTCCTCCCTCGGGGTGCCTGAGGATATAGTGTCTGATCGGGGTCCCCAGTTCACTTCGAGGGTCTGGAGGACGTTCATGGAACGTCTGAGGGTCTCGATCAGCCTTACCTCGAGTTTTCACCCCGAGAGTAATGGGGAGAGTGAACCAGGATGTGGGTAGGTTTCTGCGGTCTTATTGTCAGGACCGGCAGGGGGAGTGGGCAGCATTCGTGCCCTGGGCCGAGACAGCTCAGAATTCTCTCTGCCACTCCTCCACTAACCTCTCATCCTTCCCGTGCGTACTGGGGTACCTTGCCGGTTCTGGCGCCTTGACGTCAGACCGAGGCTTCTGCGGTGGACGACTGGTTCAGGCAATGCGGCAGGAGACCTGGGACGCCTGTGTCGGTGCACTGCTGGAGCTGAGCGTCAAGGTGGGGGTACCATCACGACTTCCGCCGAAGTTCGGGAGGTGTTCGGCGTTCGACGTCATCCAATTAAATGAGAGATGCATATGCATACGGGAAGTCAGGCGCAGGAGAGCAGAGTTGGGTGATAACAGGAGTACTTTAATATACACCCTGGCCCAATGCACAGGCGAGGCAGCACAAAGCACAACCACGGTAACATGAACCGGATTAAACAAGACAAACAAACCTAGGTTAGAATCAAACCTAGTGCAAGCCAGCCTGTAGCGTAACACCCTACACAAATAACAATTCCACACACAGACATGGGGGAAACAGATGGTTATATGCATTTAGTCTGATGAGGGAGTGTGTATCAGGTGTGCGGGGAAACAAGACAAAACAAATGGAAAATGAAAGGTGGAGCGGTGATGGCTAGGGTGTATCTTAAAGTACTCGTGTTATCACCCAACTCTGCTCTCCTGCGCCTGACTTCCCGGCAACCAGTCACTCACCCCATTACAATTGCAGAATATTCCTCACCTTTTCTGTCCGTGATGTGTTCATGTTCCCGAAAGAGCCATACAACAAATTACCATATGCATCTCTCATTTAATTGGATTTTATTTATTTAGCCCTAATTTTAACAGGTAAGTTGACTAAATATATTGGTTATATGTATTTCAAGTTTTAAGATATCATAGGCAGTACAATATTGGTATACAGTCAAATTTAACAGCATATTTTTACATTGAAGTAGGCCTATGTATCAAGTTTCAAGTTTTTTTAGTCACGTGCACAAGTACAGTGAAATGCCTTTGGTTGATTGCTCTTTCCCAACAATGCAGTAATGAATATAGATAGGACTACAAAAAAAGTAGAACAAAATTACTTTTTCATTTTCTAGCTACAACATGAATTACTGCTAAGGATTCAAACATTCTGCCCACACAGTAAATAGACCTTGTGTAAAACATTTGATATTATGGGTAGGCTACACTATTGGTGTGTGTGCAATAGGAGCGCAACATCATTGCCTATTTGATCTCAGAGCCTATACCAAGGCAGGATATATAAACCTAATCTATTGATAAACTAAATATTGAACAATTGATCTTCTACATACCATGGCCTAATAATGCCAATAGTTCCAAATTATACAGCAAATAAAGGGTGTTATTGTCACCATAAAAGGTGAATGTAGGCGTCTTCCAGGGGGGTGTGGGGGAGGCTTAATGCTCGTTCACACACGCACAGTTTTACGACGAGTCTGATTAATAACAGGATATATGCCATGTTAATCTATCTCAATATTTTTGTATGTGTGCAGAGTTTTCAGACATGGCATTCGCAGAAATTTAGTGTGAAATTGACCTAACGGTTATAAACGAGGCCCCAGATCTCAACCCAATTGTACACCTGAGACATTGTTTTCCAACACCATTAACAAAACACCAAATTAGGAAATGTCTCATGGAAGAATGTTGTCACTGACTCATGGTTACCCAACTTCTTAAAAATACACTTTTAATATTTGTGTTTCCTTTATTTTGGCAATTACCTCTACATGACCAATACTTTATGAAATAGACCTACTGAAATCAAGGAAAAAACTCTGAATTTAATAAAATATTATTGAAAAAACTGTCTCTCCTTCTTTTATTACCCTTAAAATGGTTTCTGACTTTCGGGTTAACTAAAACTCTGGCAGTGAATCACTTGAATGCTACAAAATATTGGATATTTCAAGCCTTAGTAATGCTTATTTATTTGACTCCTTCTCTTCATGGCATCTCGGTCTCTCGACTCAGATGCCAAACTCACTTATTCACACATACAATTCAGTAAGGAGTGTTTTGGCAATCCAATCAAAAAAATACATCAGGGTATTTCAAGAATGTAGATTCTCCTCCTCTCAAAATGTGAGTATGCTACATAGATGTATTCTGTTTGTGTACATCTCTCTCTGCGTGAGATAGCCTCCAGTATTTATGCTGCAGTAGTTTATGTGTCGGGGGGCTAGGGTCAGTTTGTTATATCTGGAGTACTTCTCCTGTCTTATCCGGTGTCCTGTGTGAATTTAAGTATGCTCTCTCTAATTCTCTCTTTCTTTATTTCTCTCTCCTGGAGGACCTGAGCCCTAGGACCATGCCTCAGGACTACCTGGCATGATGACTCCTTGCTGTCCCCAGTCCACCTGGCCGTGCTGCTGCTCCAGTTTCAACTGTTCTGCCTGTGATTATTATTATTTTACCATTTGACATTTGAACATCTTGGCCATGTTCTGTTATAATCTCTACCCGGGACTGGCCACCCCTCATAGCCTGGTTCCTCTCTAGGTTTCTTCCTAGGTTTTGGCCTTTCTAGGGATTTTTTCCTAGCCACCGTGCTTCTACACCTGCATTGCTTGCTGTTTTGGGTTTTAGGCTAGGTTTCAGTACAACACTTTGAGATAACAGCTGATGTACGAAGGGCTATATAAATACATTTGATTTGATTTGGGGTGGAGGGGGGGGGGGGTAGATTGCAATCCAGCAATCACCATATCTAAGAAAAATAAAGCTTTGACCTAAACTCTTTATAACACCTCTTCCCAACATTTAAATGTTTGCCTGGGGATGACGGGGAAAATGTATTGTTTTCATATTTTCTAAAGCTGTGTTTCCCATAATTACACTGCTGGTGAATATGTTAGAGTTTAATTTGAACACATTTGTTTGTGGAAACGGCATCTCCCCAGCTTTATAAGAGAGGTTTTTGATTTAAATAATGTATTTTTCCTTTCTGCTGGAGCACAAAGCCTAAGGGTACGGTAAAGGAACATGGAAAGATGCAGTCTCTTTCTCTCCCTCTCTCTCTGCCTCCCTCGCTCTTTCTTTTCTCTTATGCTGACAGAAACAAACAAAAACTGGCAACTAAAAGGGAAAAAAGAGGAGTGATTTGCAGCGCAAACATCTGATCTACAATTTGACACCGTCTGTAGCTCACTTTGATCAGAACATATTGATTGATTCATGAATGAAGTTGAATCAATGGACTGGAGACCTTCACCAGGCCCTGATGTTAATACATGTGTTACAGTGGTGGGCGTCTGAGGTTCAGGTCCCTCTCTTTCTCAATCGCGCTCACTCTCTGATTCGCTTTCTCTGTCGTTCTCATCGGATGTGCTGTGTAGGAGGGATGGAGAGAAGGAATGAGAAAAGAGCGGCTCGCTATGGGTGCATACAAAGCCAGAGTGTGGGCGCCATTCTCTCTCCACAGCCCCAGAGGACAGAAAGAGAGAGAAGTTTACCTTCAACGATGAATGCTTTAGCCACGATCCACCCCCACAAGTCTGGATGGGGCCAGTCTTTTCATAGAGACGCGGATGATGTTCTGTTCTCTGCTCTTCTCTTCTTCCTACAAAACAAATCCCATGAACAGTTTTCCCCTTACATTATTCATATGTCAAACCTGGTTATATAGATGTGTATTAGTGTGCATGTACAGTGAAACTAATGTCTTAAGAAACATCATATTAACTAAAACGTTCAGCTACATCTGAGTTTTAAGATTGCAGGGTGAAAAGATATTAACTATTATACTTCTATGATCCTTCATGCTCACAAATTACTGTGGACCTTTTTAGTAGACGCTCTTAGTCAGGGCAACTTACAGGAGCAATTAGGGTTAAGTGACTAGCTCAAGGGCACATTTTTCACCTCATTGGCTCAGGATTCAAACCAGTGACATTTTGGTTACTAGCCCATTGAGCTTAATCGCTAGGCTACCTGCCACCCTATGGCCCATGGTCAAAAGGAGTGCAGTACATAGGGAATTGGGTGCCATTTGGGATACAGCCCTAGTGTTGACTTCCAGGAGTGATTTGTTCACTCCGGGCCCTTTTGTCTCTCTGTAATTATACATTAACACATTCGTCTGGGCAGACACTCTATTTCTCTCTATATACAGCTGATTCTGTGCCAAATCCCACTCTCTGCCAAAACTTCTCCAGAATCCAAATCTGCATCCCAAATGGCATGCATTTGGTATGAGGACCTAGAATCTGGCACAGGGTAGCTTAACCACTCAAGTAAGAAGTTAGACACATCTTCAATGGTTTTCTGTTTTCCTTTAAATACCTAAAACAAATCAAAGACAACTTTGGTAGTATTACAAACGTTGAAGCAGAATGTTGCTAGCAGGCTACATAATTAGAGAAAGGCTGTTTCTCTGAACCTCAGTCAGTAGGCTCAATCCTCAATCAAGCCTGCCTGTCTCACACACTGACCAGCATCAACAACCTGCAGTATTCCTCCTTCTTTAGGTTTAGGAAACAAGTTTGAAAGGCAAAATAAAGCACTCGTGTTTATTCAATCTAATAATCACCCTACACAAAAAAATGCTGGGTTAAAAACAACCCAATAGGACAGAACACACGTTGGGTTATTTTGACCCAGGCAGTTGGGTCACAAACAACCTATAGTTTTCTTTAAGATGGATGGTTGATGCTGGGTTATTGAGCTATGATCCACCGGGTCAGATCAGAAGACTGGAGGCGTGGCATAGTAGGGCCATGGCGTTCAGATAGTTGTTTTTGTCTAACCAGTCTTCTGATCTGATGGATCATAGCTAAATGACCCAACTGGCTGGGTCAAAAATAACCTAGCGTGTGCTCACTTCACTATTTACCCAGCACTGGGTTGTTTTAACACCTCTTTGTTTAGAGTGTAAGAATACTTCCAGAACCACTTTAATTTGAGAAAATCCAGAAAAGAAATAGGTCCATCCTTGTCTTTATTGAAAGAGATGCATGTGACATTGCACAGCAGTAAGTTGGTTTATTTCTCCTTTATAAATGTTTTCTTATTGGTTTCAAAATAGAAGGGTACTGGTGTGTGTATGTACTGTTTCTTGATGAGTATAATGTATTCTTAAAACATATTTTTGTGTAACAATAGAATAAGTTAATTCAATTGGGCCATGTGAGGAGCCATGTTCCCCCATGTTGAAAGAGGGCCATGACTGAAAGGGTTTAGGAAGCACTGATCTGGCTAATGATGGGCACAAATACAGATGGGCATCCCCATGAATCAACCTATTTATTTATAGCCCCCAAGCTGCATTAGTTGGGCTATAGGCGTTAGTGCTTATTTTGATAAAACATTTTTATTTAACCTTTATTTAAGTAGGGAAGTCAGTTAAGAACAAATTCTTATTTACAATGATGGCCTACCACAAAGCAAATGGCCTCCTGTGGGGATGGGGGCTGGGATTAAAAAATATTTTTAAAATATAGGACAAAACACACATCATGACAAGTGAGACCTAAGACAACAATATAGCATGGCAGCAACATGAAAACACAGCATGGTAGCAACACAATATGACAACAACATGGTAGTAACAACATGGCAGCAGCACAACATGGTAGCAGCATAACACATGGCACAAACATTATTGGGCCCAGACAACAGGCCAAAGTGCAAGAAGGTAGAGACAATAATACATCACGCAAAACAGCCACAACTGTCAGTAAGAGTGTCCATGACTGACTCTTTGAATGAAGAGATGGAGATAAAACAGTCCAGCTTGAGTGTTTTTTGCAGCTCGTTCCAGTCGCTAGCTGCAGTGAACTGAAAAGAGGAGTAACCCAGGGATGTGTGTGCTTTGTGGACCTTTAACAAAATGTGACTGTCAGAACGGGTGTTGTATGTGGAGGATGAGATATCTGATGAAATATCTCAGATAGGGGGAGTGAGGCCTAAGAGGGTTTTATAAATAAGCATCAACCTGTCATGTTTTGTCTTATATTGTCTTGTCATTATGCTTTCCCTTCTGTTCGTTTCCCCCTGCTGGTCTTTTTAGGTTCGTTCCCTTTTTTCTCTCTCCCTCCCTCTCTCTCTTCTCTCTATCGTTCCGTTCCTGCTCCCAGCTGTTCCTATTCCCCTAATCAATCATCTAATCTTTTCACACCTGTTCCGTATCTTGCCCTCTGATTAGAGTCCCTATTTCTCCCCTTGTCTTCCGTTTCTGTCCTGTCGGATCCTTGTATATTGTTCGCCGTGCTGTGTCTTGTTTCCCTCAGATGCTGCGTGTGAGCAGGTGTCTGAGTCTGCTACGGTCGGTGCCTTCCCGAGGCAACCTACAGTTTATGGTTGAGTCTCCAGTCTGTCCTCGTCACTACGAGTGGAATTAGTTTTTTATGTTTTGTTTTCTGCTCTGATTTGTCTAGGAGTATTGCCTATTTCCTTTACTGGAATAAAGACTCTGTTTTCGCCAAGTCGCTTTTGGGTCCTCATTCACCTGCATAACAGAAGGATCCGACCAAGAATGGACCCAGCGACTATGGATTCTCTCTACTCTACTCTCGAGTTCCAGGGAGCGATGCTCGGCAGACACGAGCAGGAATTGTCTGCTGCTCGGCATGCCGTTGAGACCCTGGCCGCTCAGGTCTCCGACCTCTCAGGACAGTATCAGAGTCTTCGTCTCGTGCCACCAGCTACTTCCGGGTCTTCCGAGCCTCCGGAACCTAGGGTTAATAACCCACCATGTTATTCTGGGCAGCCCACTGAGTGCCGCTCCTTTCTCACCCAGTGTGATATAGTGTTCTCTCTCCAACCCAACACATACTCAAGAGAGAGAGCTCGGATTGCCTACGTCATATCACTCCTTACTGGTCGGGCTCGGCAGTGGGGCACAGCTATCTGGGAGGCAAGCGCTGAGTGTACTAACGATTATCTGAACTTTAAAGAGGAGATGATAAGGGTTTTTGATCGTTCAGTTTTTGGGAAAGAAGCTTCCTGGTCCCTGTCTTCCCTATGTCAAGGTAATCGATCCATAACGGATTACTCTATAGAGTTTCGCACTCTTGCTGCCTCCAGTAACTGGAACGAGCAGGCGTTGCTCGCTCGTTTTCTGGAGGGACTCCACGCTAAGGTTAAGGATGAGATTCTCTCTCGGGAGGTTCCATCCAGCGTGGATTCTTTGATTGAACTCGCTATTTGCATTGAACGACGGGTAGATCTTCGTCACCGAGCTCATAGAAGAGAGCTCGCGTTAACTGTGTCTCCCCTCTCTCCGACACTACCATCTTTCCCCACTGACTCTGGTGTTGAGCCCATGCAGCTGGGGGGTATTCGCATTTCGACTAAGGAGAGGGAACGGAGAATCACCAACCGCCTCTGTCTCTATTGCGGTTCCGCTGGTCATTTTGTCATTTCATGTCCAGTTAAAGGCCAGAGCTCATCAGTAAGCGGAGGGCGACTGATAAGCGCTACTAGACGGTCCTCTCCGTCAAGTACCTGTACTACCTTACCGGTCCATCTACGCTGGACCGGATCGGCAGCTTCCTGCAGTGCATTAATAGACTCTGGGGCGGAGGGCTGTTTTATGGACGAAGCCTGGGCTCGGGAACATGACATTCCTCTCAGACAGTTAGGGGAGCCCACGGTCATGTTCGCCTTGGATGGTAGTCCTCTCCCCAGTATATTATGTGAAACCCTACCTTTAACCCTCACTGTATCTGGTAACCATAGTGAGACCATTTCTTTTTTGATTTTTTGTTCACCTTTTACACCTGTTGTTTTGGGTCATCCCTGGCTAGTGTGTCATAATCCTTCTTTTGATTGGTCTAGTAATTCTATCCTTTCCTGGAACGTTTCTTGTCATGTGAAGTGTTTAATGTCTGCGATTCCTCCTGTTTGTTCTGTCCCCTCTTCTCAGGAGGAACCTGGTGATTTGACAGGAGTGCCGGAGGAATATCATGATCTGCGCTCGGTCTTCAGTCGGTCCAGAGCCAACTCCCTTCCTCCTCACCGGTCGTATGATTGTTGTTCTGATCTCCTCAAGAAGCGTTTTGCATCCGCTCCTATCCTTGTTGCACCTGACGTCACTAAACAGTTTATTGTTGAGGTTGACGCGTCGGGGCTGGGCGTGGGAGCCATTCTGTCCCAGCGCTCCGATACTGACGATGGGGTCCACCCTTGTGCGTATTTTTCTCATCGCCTGTCACCGTCGGAACGTAACTATGATGTGGCTAACCGCGAACTGCTCGCCATCCGTTTAGCCCTAGGCAAATGGTGACAGTGGTTGGAGGGGGCGACCGTTCCTTTTGTCGTTTGGACTGACCAAAAGAACCTTGAGTACATCCGTTCTGCCAAACGACTGAATGCGCGTCATGCTCGTTGGGCGTTGTTTTTCGCTCGTTTCGAGTTCGTTATTTCTTATTGCCCGGGTACTAAGAACACCAAGCCTCATGCTTTATCCCATCTCTTTAGTTCTTCTGTGGCTTCTACCGATCCCGAGGGGATCCTTCCTGTTGGGCGTGTTGTCGGGTTGACTGTCTGGGGAATTGAGAGACAGGTTAAGCAAGCACTCACTCACACTGCGTCGCCGCGCGCTTGTCCTAATAACCTTCTTTTCGTTCCTGTTTCTACTCGTCTGGCTGTTCTTCAGTGGGCTCACTCTGCCAAGTTAGCTGGCCATCCCGGCGTTCGGGGTACGCTTGCTGCTATTCGCCAGCGGTTTTGGTGGCCTACTCAGGAGCGTGACACGCGCCGTTTCGTGGCTGCGTGTTCGGACTGCGCGCAGAATAAGTCTGGTAATTTTTTTCTGCTTCTGCTCCTGGTCTTGCTGGGTCTCAGTCTGTTCCCTGCCATCGCATCTCTCCTGTTCTTGTTCCTGCCCTTGCTGTGTCTCAGTCTGTCCCTAGTTGTTACTCTCCTGGCCTGTTTGGTCCTGTTTGCTCTAAAGCTTTCAGTTCTCTACCCGTGTCTCATTTTTTTTTTTTTAGAGTAGTACCCTAGTTTCCCTTTTTATCGTTTTTTCGTTACGGTCCTGAGGAGAGGAGTTGGGTTCTTTCTCGGGACGTGCTGGACCGTTTGTGATCTATGATTTCCTCCGTTGCCGCCAGTGTTCCTCCTCGAGAGCGCCAGGAGGCGCTCGGTGAGTGGGGGGGTACTGTCATGTTTTGTCTTATATTGTCTTGTCATTATGCTTTCCCTTCTGTTCGTTTCCCCCTGCTGGTCTTTTTAGGTTCGTTCCCTTTTTTCTCTCTCCCTCCCTCTCTCTCTTCTCTCTATCGTTCCGTTCCTGCTCCCAGCTGTTCCTATTCCCCTAATCAATCATCTAATCTTTTCACACCTGTTCCGTATCTTGCCCTCTGATTAGAGTCCCTATTTCTCCCCTTGTCTTCCGTTTCTGTCCTGTCGGATCCTTGTATATTGTTCGCCGTGCTGTGTCTTGTTTCCCTCAGATGCTGCGTGTGAGCAGGTGTCTGAGTCTGTTACGGTCGGTGCCTTCCCGAGGCAACCTACAGTTTATGGTCGAGTCTCCAGTCTGTCCTCGTCACTACGAGTGGAATTCGTTTTTTATGTTTTGTTTTCTGCTCTGATTTGTCTAGGAGTATTGCATATTTCCTTTACTGGAATAAAGACTCTGTTTTCGCCAAGTCGCTTTTGGGTCCTCATTCACCTGCATAACACAACCAGTGGGTCTTGCTACAGGTATAAAGAGATGACCAGTTTACAGAGGAGTATAGTGCAGTGATGTGTCCTATAAGGAGCATTGGTGGCAAACCTGATGGCCGAATGGTTAAGAACATATAGCCCCTTGAGAGCACCCTTCCCTGCAGATCTATAAATTATGTCTCCGAAATCTAGCTCGGAGAGGATGGTCGTCTGAATCGGGGTTAGTTTGGCAGCTGTGGTAAAAGAGGAACGATTTCGATCAAGGAAACCAAGTCTAGATTTAACCTTAGTCTGCAGCTTTGATATGTGCTGAGAGAAGGACAGTGTACCATCTAGCCACACTCCCAAGTACGTGTATGAGGTTACTACCTCAAGCTCCAAACCCTCAGAGGTAGTAATCACACCGGTAGGGAGAGCGGCATTCTTCTTACCAAACCACATGACCTCGGTTTTGGAGGTGTTCAGAACAGGGTTAAGGGCAGAGAAAGCTTTGTTGTAGAGCGTTTAACACAAAATCCAGGGAGGGTGCAGCTGAGTTTATAAGATGGATCATCTGTATATAAATGGATGAGAGAGATTCCTACTGCTTGAGCTATGTTGTTGATGTAAATTGAGAAGAGTGTGGGGCCAAGGATCGAGCCTTGGGGTACTCCCTTGGTGACAGGCAGTGGCTGAGACAGCAGATGCTCTGGCTTTATACACTGCACCTTTTGAGAGAGGTAGTTAGCAAACCAGGCCAAAGACCCTTCAGAGACACCAATACTTCTTAGCCGCCCCACAAGAATGGAATGGTCTCCCGTATCAAAACCTTTGGCCAAGTCAATAAAAATAGCATCACAATATTGCTTAGAATCAAGGGCAATCGTCATTTTTAAGACCCTTAAGGTTGCAGTGACATATGCTAAATAACACACCAGCCTCATAATATGGACCAATATGTTGTTTATTTATGGGAAATTTATGTTTTAAAGGTGTCATTTTAAATCCCCAATCTGGCCGTCAAACCATCATGGCCACCTAATCATCCCCAGCTTCCAATTGGCTCATTCAACCCATGTAACTATTGCCCAGGGACCAGATTCAAAAATCGTTCTTAAGACAACATTTCTTCTGAACTGCCATTTTTTCCTTAACTATAGGTTTAAGAAGAAAGTTAAGCAAAGTTTCTATTCGTCGAAAAGGTTATTGGAAATATCCTTGTGCCATTTCTTATGTTTCTCCTTAAGCAAAATTCCAAGTTAGCTAAACCCTGGTATTAAACTCAGGGCAGTGGGAGAAAAAGCTCATAAAAGCAATTGAACATGTATAATTCGCTCACAAACTTGATCTGAAAATGTCAGTATTGGTTATTTTAAAACCCAAGAACATGTTTTAGAACAGCAAATCTCAGTAAGAAAAATGCTAACATGATTGCCATTGCTAGCTTGCTAGATAGCTATAACGGCTGCCTAGCACCGAACATCTTATTAAGAAGACATTAGAAGCTCATAAGAAAATCATTCAATCTTAAGATATTTTTGAGGAATTGCACTTATGGACTATATGAACTTTTCTTTCTTAAGATACTTCTTAAGTTCTTGCGAATCTGGGCCCAGGTCATTGCTGTAAATGAAAATGTGTTTTCAGTCAAGGCTCAGGTCCAGCAACATCAACCGTGATACAAGTCAGTATTTGATGTCCAGCCAACAGTGAGTTCTGATACCTTAGGTGTCAGTTTTGCGTGGGGATTGTGGATGGGTGTAAGCATCTGCCTCAAATAGTTCAAATATAGCAATAGAAAGTGTTTTTCTATATTTTTGTTTTAAGCCTATCCCAAACATTGACACTTAGCTTAATCATTCATATATAAGGCCTAACCTTAAGAATGTGGAGTTAATGCCTGTACTTAACCTTAAAATGTAATTTTTTGGAACAACTTTGAAATTTGACGTTTGAGAAACATGGATGAATGTCTAAATCCTACGTAAGACAGAGCTGATTCCAAAGATTGCAAGCTCGAATCCAGTGATAGAAAGTTGTTTTTTATATTTTTGTTTTAACCCTTGTGTGGTGTTCATATTTTTGTTATTTACCCAATGTTTGTGAGTTTGATGGACCCACAAAAAAAATGTTTTCAAAACAACACAGCCATAACAATTTACATACATGTTGTTGACTTATATTAATTACAAGTAATAGACAGCATACAATAAGTACATGGTTAAAATGTCAATTTACCTCTGCTAGATCACATTCATCAATAAAAGTGCTATTCATTTTTTTGTTGATAAAATGTCAATTATAATCCAGACTTGAAACAAATATAAATGAAACAAGGTTTATCATCACTATTGATGTTTATTGCTTTGAACTGATTAAATTGGCAGGACAAAGCTTTACATACAGTATTTTATGGAAATGACAAATGAGCCCCAGTGTATACAAATTAAGGCTGGTCTACACACCACATGAGGGACAGAGTTGCAAAAAAAGAAAAAGCCACATCTCAGACTGGCCAATAAAAGTCAAATAATACGATTGGCAAAATAACAAATACTAGACAGAGGAACTCGGCCTAGAAGGCCAGCATCCCGGAGTTACCTCTCCACTGTTGACCTTGAGACTGGTGTTTGCGGGTATTGTTTAATGAAGCTGCCAGGTAGACAATAACAGAGCAGCAGCAGTGTAAAGGGGGGAGGGCAATGCAATTAGTCTGGGTAACCACTTGATTAGATGTTCAGGAGTCTTATGGCTTGGGGGTAGAAGCTGTTTTAGAAGCCTCTTGGACCTAGACTTGGCGTTCCGGTACCACTTGCCCTGCGGTAGCAGAGAGAACAGGCAATGACTAAAGTGGCTCGACACTACCTGGTATAGAGGTCCTGAATGGAAAGAAGCTTGGCCCCAGTGATTTACTGGGCCGTACGGACTACCCTCTGTAGTGTCTTGCGGTCGGAGGCTGAGCAGTGATGTAACCCCTCAGGATGCTCTAGATGGTGCAGCTGTAGAACCTTTTGAGGACCTGAGGACCAATACCAAATAACCTATTCCCCCTCTCCTGAGGTTTTGTCGTGCCCACTTCACAACTGTCTTGGTGTGTTTGGACCATGATAGTTTGTTGGTGATGTGGACACCAAGGAACTTGAAGCTCTCAACCTGCTTCACTACAGCCCCATCGATGAGAATGGGGGCGTGCTCAGTCATCCTTTTCCTGTCGTCCACAAACATCTCCTTTGTCTTGATCACGTTGAGGGAGAGGTTGTTGTCCTGGCACCACATGGCCAGGTTTCTGACCTCCTCCCAACAGGCTGTCTCGTTATTTTCTGTGATCAGGCCTACCACTGTTGTGTCATCGGCAAACTTAATGATGGTGTTAGGGTTGCGCCTGGCCGTGCAGTCATGAGTAAACAGGGAGTACTGGAGGGGACTGAGCACACACCCCTGAGGGGACCCAAAGTGGAGCATCACCATGTTGGGTGTGTTGTTACTTACTCTTACAACCTGGGGGCGGCCCGTCAGGAAGTCCAGGATCAAGTTGCAGAGAGAGTTGTTTGTCCCATGGTCCTTAGCTTATTGATGAGCTTTGAGGTCACTATGGTGCTGAACACTGAGCTGTAGTCAATGATTAGCATTCTCACATAGGTGTTCCTTTTGTCCAGGTGTGAAAGGGCAGTATGGAATGCAATGGAGATTGCAACATCTGTGGATCTGTTGGGGCAGTATGCAAATTGGAGTGAGTCTAGGGTTTAATGGCATGACCAGCCTTTCAAAGCACTTCATGGGCACAGGGACTATGGTGGTCTGCTTGAGACGTTGGTATTACGACGTCATCGATGCACGTTTTGATGAAACCAGTGACTGATGTGGTGTACTCCTCAATGCCATTGGAAGAATCCTGGAACATATTCCAGTCTGTGCTAGCAAAACAGTCCTTTAGCTTAGCTTCTGCTTCCTCTGACCACTTATTTATTGACTGTGTCACTGCTGCTTCCTATTACATGTTTGCTTGTAAACAGGATTCATGGGGATAGAATTATGGTCAGATTTGCCAAATGGAAGGTGAGGGAGAGCTTTGTACTTGTATCTGTGTGTGGAAAAGTTGGTCTTTTCTCCCTTTAGTTGCACATTTGACATGCTGGTAGAAATTAGGTAAAATAGATTTAAGTTTCCCTGCATTAAAGTCCCCGGACACTAGGAGTGCCTCCTCTGGATGAGTGTTTTTGCATTGAGTGCGGTCTTAGTGCCAGCTACAAAGAATATAGATGAAAATTATCTAGGTAGATAGTGTGGTCTACAGCTTATCATGAGATATTCTACCTTAGTCGAGCAAAAGCTCGAGACTTCCTTAGATATCGTACACCAGCTGTTGTTTACAAATATACATAGACTTACCAGAGGCTGCTGTTCTATCCTGCCGAGACAGTGTATAATGCACTGGCTGTATGTTATTAATGTCGGCATTCAGCCACAACTCGGTGAAACATAAGATATTACAGTTTTTAATGTCCCGTTGGTAGGATATACGTGATTGTAGTTCGTCCACTCTATTATCCAGCAATTGTACGTTGGCTAATAGTACCGATGGCAAAGGCAGCTGAGCCACTCATCGCCGGATCCTCACAAGGCACCCCAATCTCCTTCCGCGATACCTCCATCTCCTTCTCCTGTGAATGACAGGGATGAGGGCCTGCTCGGGTGTCTGGAGTAAATCCCTCTCGTCTGACTCATTAAAGAAAAATTATTTGTTCAGTTCAAGGTGAGTAATCGCTGTTCTGATGTCCAGAAGTTCTTTCGGTCAGAAGAGACGGTAGCAGCAACATTATGTACAAAATGACAGGGATGAGGGCCTGCTCGAAAAAACTAACAAAATAGCACGGTTGGTTCAGAGCCCAGAAAACGGCATGCCATCCCCTCCGGCGTCATGATTGGCTCTCTTACCTTGGGTCAAGTGGACACGAACACCACATATGTAATATCAATGTGTAGGTGGGTGAACAGTGTGCACTCAATGAAAATGTGTTATTCTACATGTTCTTCACAGAAAATGAGCCAAGGCCAATGAGTCTCACGTTGAAAAAATTATTCATTGTATCATTTTTCTTTTAGTAAACATTGAAAATGGGTCCCACAGACCCGAACACCACCCAAGGGTTAAGCCCATCCCTAACCCTGCTACTGGCATGCCAAGCAGTGCTACATTGGCAAAACCGGGCAGGTAATTCATATAGCAATTGTTATGTCTATGGGGAAACAAAACTGGGTGGGGGCGAGATGTAACAGTAAGAGAGGGAAATTCTGCATAGTGTTTAAATCAGACAGGTTCTGCCCTGTGGACTTGCACACTCCCCACCAGGAATTTAACAACCTAGGATTGGTGCAGCTACTGGCTTGAGAGAGTTTCCACCATTGTTAAATCCAAATGCGAGAAAGTTCACACTTTGGGGAGAATCAAAGCACTGAGTCTGTGCACCCACATGCAGACTCGAAGGGATTTCAGAGAACATGAAGTGCTGGTGGATCTGTCATGGAGTTTTATTGTTCTCAATCGAGCGCAGAGACAGAGTTTTGCATGTTCTAACATGAAATTAGTAGAGGGGAAAAGAGAGATCACCACCCACTGTCATTTTTGGCAAAAAAGCTGATTTAATGTCTTCTACACTTTCTGATTCCTTACTCCTTTTCCCTCTGTCCGTTCACCTTCAAGTCATTCTTCTCTGAACTGCAGCAAGAGTGAATTCAAAGTGATTGTCGAAAGTGATTTCGACAACACAATAGCTATGGCACTAGGAAAAACAGAGATTTAAGCACACGTGTTTTTAGATAGAAGTCAATAAAGAAACAAAATGCTTTTATGGTATCATTGATGATTCATGGAGAACTTTACGCTGTGTTCAACTATTTAACCCTTGTGTTGTCTTTAGAGTCAAAAAATGACACTCTGTTTAATAACAGCAAAGAAACAGCAAAGAAAACAAAATTATATTTTTTCAACATCAAATTTGATTACTTTTCCTAGAGTGACCCCAACATTAGAAAAAGTGAAACATCGCCTTTGTTCATATTTCCATGAAAGCTGTACACCACCAGGGTACAAATGTTGTCTTAGGGTCATTTCTGACCCGGCAGTTATAAAATCCTTTACACACCACAAAGACAGACAGGCACACACACATACACAGATTTTCTGTGCTACTAATTGAACTCAGACAAAACAAAAACTTTCTTGTGCATGTGCAGCCTCTCCCCTCCACGACCCCACACATGACCCCACACAAGTTCACACAAGTTCACACAAGTCACAGACAAAATAAAACAATTTCAGACTAAATAAAAATGTCTTGAAATCATTGGGATAGGGCTGTTTACTGCCCCCGCTGGAGTAATTGCATTCCCATAGTAAACATAATTGTTTTTGTCAAAAGTTGCTAATATATGCAAATACATTATATGCAAACACTCTAAAGCTTCTTAAACCGTTTAAATTATGTCTGTATGTAAAGCAGAATTCTCAGGGCAGTCATTCTCCCAAACTCTCTCTTGTCATCAGAAAAGTTGGCCCAACTTTGACGTCATCGCCCCCACCCTCCCCAAGCACCTACAGGTCTGGGAACAGTCTCTTTGTCTTCAGCGTGATCTCAGCTTTCAATGGGGATTCTCATTGTGAGAATCGCACGCTCACGAGAGTTTTGATGGGCCAAAACCTTTCGGTCACTCGAAAAAACAGGTCACTCTCATGCGCACTCTGCTCCGGTCCTGTCTTTTTTCCAAGATCGATTATACAATGCATGCGTTTCTGTTCGTCCTCACGATTGCTGTACACCTTTATAACAGGTTAAAGCTTGATTATGAACTTAGTTTGATAAGTTTGGTCGACATATAATATGTAAGTTCGACGTTTTGGTGCGCATCCACTTGACTTTTGGCTACATTTCAACCGAAATGTGTCGTGTTTGAGAACCGAAAGACACAGACTGCAAAACTAAATGCTGTTTTTGGTGAGTATAATTCCTTCCAGGTCTTCTGATGGAAGAACAGCAAAGGTAACGGAATATTTATGTGGTAAATTTGGTTTTCTATGGACTCCAAGATAGAGGAGCCATAATGCTACTTTTTGAGCGCCGACTCATAGTATAACCTAGTGAACGAAACCTGTAACATTAAAAATAAATGTAACACAGCGATTGCATTCAGAAGAAGTGTATCTAACTATATATATGTAGAACATGCATATTTAGTCAAAGTTTATGATGTGTATTCCTTGTTAGCTGACGTTATCTGCCCGAGCTATCGTCATTTCTCAGGACATTTGAGTAGCATTTTTTGAACGATGCATCATTGTAAACAGAGATTTATGGATATATATAGCATATTATTGAAAAAAACAAATGTACTGTGTAACATGTTATATTACTGTCATCTGATGAAGATTTCAAAAGGTTAGTGCATTATTTTTCTTTTAATCCTGCATTTGTTGATTGCATATTTTTTTCAACTTGGCTATGCAAATTAGCTGTGTCTTCGGTGGTGGTTTGACATAAATATGTGCTATGTTTTCGCCGTAAAACATTTTAGAAATCTGACTTGCTGGGTAGATAAACAAGGTGTTTATCTTTCATTTGAGCCATTGGACTTGTTAATGTGTGGAGGTTAAATATTTGTAGGAATATTTTTGCGTTCCATGCGCCACCTTCCAGCTGAACGTGGGGGGGGGGGGGGGGTTGTTCCAAAATTGGGACCCTAGTCCCCTTCTGGTTAACTAATGGGGAATGCAGTCAGAGTCTATAAAGGTGCTGCAGATGACAGTCTCCCCAGTTCTCTCTTTGCTGAAGTCATCATTGCCCAACAGGTCGTAGATCAGATTTTTTCAGGTGTTCAAAAGGAACAACAGAACAATGATTTAGAAGAGGAGGAAGTATCTGAAGAAGAAGATGGGGAAGAATACAACCAAGAGCAAGAAATTCCCCAAGCTGAGAGACATTTTTGTCAAAGAACAGCAAAATAACATGGTCCATGTCACAAATCAAATCAAATCAAATCAAATCAAATTTATTTATATAGCCCTTCGTACATCAGCTGATATCTCAAAGTGCTGTACAGAAACCCAGCCTAAAACCCCAAACAGCAAACAATGCAGGTGTAAAAGCACGGTGGCTAGGAAAAACTCCCTAGAAAGGCCAAAACCTAGGAAGAAACCTAGAGAGGAACCGGGCTATGTGGGGTGGCCAGTCCTCTTCTGGCTGTGCCGGGTAGAGATTATAACAGAACATGACCAAGATGTTCAAATGTTCATAAATGACCAGCATGGTCAAATAATAATAAGGCAGAACAGTTGAAACTGGAGCAGCAGCACAGTCAGGTGGACTGGGGACAGCAAGGAGCCATCATGTCAGGTAGTCCTGGGGCACGGTCCTAGGGCTCAGGTCCTCCGAGAGAGAGAAAGAAAGAGAGAATTAGAGAGAGCATATGTGGGGTGGCCAGTCCTCTTCTGGCTGTGCCGGGTGGAGATTATAACAGAACGTGGCCAAGATGTTCAAATGTTCATAAATGACCAGCATGGTTGAATAATAGTAAGGCAGAACAGTTGAAACTGGAGCAGCAGCATGGCCAGGTGGACTGGGGACAGCAAGGAGTCATCATGTCAGGTAGTCCTGGGGCATGGTCCTAGGGCTCAGGTCCTCCGAGAGAGAGAAAGAAAGAGAGAAGGAGAGAATTAGAGAACGCACACTTAGATTCACACAGGACACCGAATAGGACAGGAGAAGTACTCCAGATAAACAAACTGACCCTAGCCCCCCGACACATAAACTACTGCAGCATAAATACTGGAGGCTGAGACAGGAGGGGTCAGGAGACACTGTGGCCCCATCCGAGGACACCCCCGGACAGTCACAATTTTTAACCTTAATTGGCAAGTCAGTTAAGAGCAAATTCTTATTTTCAATGACAGCCTAGGAACAATGGGTTAACTGCCTTGTTCAGGTGCAGAACAACAGATTTTTACTTCATCTGCTCAGGGATTTAATCTTGCAACCTTTCGGGTTCTAGTCCGACGCTCTAACCAATAGGCTACCTGCCGCCCCATATGACAACCAGGGCAGGATAGCAGCACAAAATGTCATAAGTATGAGCCTAAAAGACATGCAGGTGCCAATTCCTAGGACATCACCTTAACATTCTACATGTTCCTCACACCAGCCATCGAAAAAATCTTCCTAAAGATGGCAAATTTGGAGGGTTTCCGTAAATATGGAAAACAACTGGAAAAGGATGGATGAGATTGACCTGCATGCCTACATAGGGCTGCTAATTTAGTGGGTGTGTATAGGTCCCGAGGCGAGGCCAAATGTAGTCTCCGTGATGTAGAGAGTTGAAGGGTGATTTTCCGTGCCACGATGCCACTGAAAGTCTTTCACACTTTCTCAAGAATGCAACGATTTGATAACCGTGAGTCAAGGCCTACAAGACATGTGAGAGACAAACTGGCAGCCATAAGAGAGGTCTGGGAGGAGTGGGTGGAGCGTCTGCCATACCTCTACAACCCTGGGCCTGAAGTAACAGTAGATGAGCAACTGGTTCCATTTAGAGGTACATTTTAATATTCATATCTGTAATGTCAGTGATTTTCACTGTTCATTTTATTATGTATTGCTGTAAAATCATTGATTTATGAGATTATTTTCTGTGACACTGATACTAATTACAAAAGGTTACTGTCCTTCCCGGCAGTATGCCCAGCAAGCCAGCCTTCTCATCAAAGTTTGCCTTCACCCCCAACACCACTTTAGTTTCTTACCTCCCAAAAAGGAACAAGAATGTGTTCCTCCTGAGCACACTGCACAAAACGGCTGAGACCAGTGATCGTGAGGATTGGAAACCAACCACTATCCTGGACTACAACCACAACAAAGGAAGCGCAGACAACCTGGACAAGGTGATAGGAACTTACAGCTGCAGGAGGATGACTGCCTGTTGGCGCCTGGTCGTCTTCCATAACATCATTGTTGTGTCCTCATACAATGCTTTTGTGATATGGTACACGGTCAAACTTACCTGGATACCTGGAACAAGAGGAGGGTGTTCCTGGAGCAGCTGCGAAAGCAGCCTCTGCAACGCTTGTGAAAGCTGTTCAGGGGGCTGAATCTTGTCCTGATCCACCTGAGGCTGCAGCTGGGGCAGGCAACAGGAGGAGATGTCAATTCTGCCCCCCAAAGAAGGATTGTAAAACAAATACAATGTGCTGCATATGTGAGAAATACATCTGCAAAATCCATGCACACGCACTTGCATACTGTCCTACATGTGCTAATTAGAGTTTATTGATTTATATTTTTAGCTTTTTTGTTTTGTATCTATCTTATTTTATTCTTATTTATTGTTGTTGTTTACACACCTTCTGGGTGGGGGCAATGGTTAAAAAAATCGGAGAAGACTAGTATTTTGTACAGTACATATATGACAATATATCACTATGTGCCAAAAAAAGTTCAAGACCTATTGCTTCACTTCAATAAAATGCATTCAAAACTACTTTCTGCACATTTCTGCTACTTTATTATGCTATACAAGTGCTATCTCTTACTAAAAATATATATGTTTACACCTATGCAGTACCTTTAGCAATAATAATAATAATAAAACCTCTACTTTAGTAAAGCAAACAATTATGACAGGTGTGTTGTAATAAAAACAACTGGTGTCCACTGATTAAATGCAGTCTTTCTGCATTGTGAAGAGGGACATCCACATATTCACAAAGTTTGTGATGAATGACAGGTTGTTTCTTCATGCAATATAGATTTGGTGTTTAAAAGTCAATTAAGCTGCTTTATTTTAGCGGTTTAGTGGGTCATTTTTTACCCTTAGGACAAGGGGCGTATACAGAATGTTAACACTACACAAGGGTTAACAGCTTATCCTGGTTGTGGATCCTGCAGGCTACTGGGTACAGACCTGTGTTGAAATACTATTGGAAAAAATTTCAAATACTTTATCTGTGCTTACTTGAGCTTTCCTGGCGCAATGGAACCAAGTCAAATGGTCTCAAAAGTGCAAACCCAGCCCATCTGGAAGTTCAGCCAGACTAAAACAAACGCTAAAAGTATTTGGAAGACTTTAAATAGTATTTGAACCCATATCTGGCTGGGTTTTGCTTGAGTTCTCCTCCAGTTGGCCTTTCTACACTTTATTGGGCCAGATTAGTCTTCCAACGAGTGCCGTTCAGGGCTACGCTGAAAGACTGGCACTATCATCCATGCACCATGAATACTTTATAACCCTAATAAAACATGCATTTATTGTACCAGAAGTGCAGGGAATTATGCTCCCCCACAATCCTTGCGCTTGAACTCCCATCATTATATGTCCCAAAAAAATTATCTCTCACTAATTGGTCTTTTGACTAATCAGATCAGCTCTGTGAAAAAATCTGATGTGATTGGTCAGAAGACCAATTAGTGGAAAAAATATCAGAATTGGACTGCCTGTGTAAATGCAGCCCTTGAGGCTCATTACTGATGGAACTTGGAGTGATGATCAGTTGCCATTTACTTTATTGGGTCTTGGAATGTAATTGGATTCTATGTAATTCTGTATATCAGGATCCAAAACCTAAACCAAATTTACAAACAGCTCATTGACATTGCAATATATTCCACTGTACACAAGTAGATTAGTTTTGACAGATTTATTGTTGAGTTTTCATTAAATAAACCATTTCATTTAGAGGCGTCAAGCCAAAAGCTAAGGAGGAAAATATATTGTTTTCAGGAGTATAATCTTTTGCTTTATTTTATTACAGCTCTTTTTAGAATGGGCTTTGTAAGCCAGCCAACCTTTCATTTCTCTCAAATTCCTTTAACTCCAAATGAGATGTTTTTTTTCTATAGTCTGAGATAGAGATTTGTATTATGAGGATTGGACATTCAGTTAATCCTCTAATTTTTCTCCCCACTTTGCAGCATTAACAAAATAATGCATTCGGCCCAAAATTAAATGGATTATTTTGATATGCCTATTAAATTGCAGGAGTCAAAATCATTCAGTAGGGTAGTTAAGCATAACATTAAACACAAAAGCTGGCTGTTAATGATGTTGGAAATGAGTTAATCGGCGTGAAGCATTTTCAAAGTCAGGCGAGACAGGCGAGACTTATGGGGGAGATGGGGGAGATGCCCCAAAAATGATACATTCCCAGCACTCACATAATAAGACAGACAAGCTTGGGTTTGCCTGGAATACCAACAAAAGTATGTATTTACCCAAATAGAGCTTCATACAACAATGTATGAGAATCGAGGAAAACAATTGCAACAGATACCGAGTTATCTGGAAAGTCGTACAGCAAAACAACCAGAATGCTAGATGGTCGTGATACATTTCATTACACATATTGAGGTATACATTTCGTATGGAAAATAAATGGCCATCGACTTACAACCCCAATACCAGGTCAATACCTGGAAAGTGCTACAGCCTCCAGCCCTTACCTCAACTGACATAAATAACATGTCTAGCTGAATCTCTGTGTTAAGTGACCTTATCCAGATCAATAGCCATAATGAGAGAGTCTGCAGAAGGCGTAGAGCCATAAACAGCAATGTGTCGTGTCAGTATCCTTTCAGATCGGCCCATCTAAGTAAAGAACAGCCGATGAGGTTCGACCTCATTAAAGGAAGGGAGTTGTATAAGGTTAGATCGTGCAGCAACTAAGACTGCATTGATGGTTTAAGGGAAGAGCATCAAGTAGGAGTGACACCAAATGTCAAAAGACAATGGGTCAAAGGGCCCGTTCTTCAGTAGATGGAACCCACTGAATACAGACAAGCCATACACTGTTTACTCGTCTGGCAAACGGTACCGGATCATTGGCTCTTAGACCAACAGGCTCCGAAACAGCTTCTACCCCTAAGCCATAACACTGCTAAATAGCCAGACTGCTATCTGCACCGAGTCTATCTTGCACTGAACCTACATACATACGCATTCATTACATACACACACACACACACACACACACACACACACACACACACACACACACACACACACACACACACACACACACACACACACACACACACACACACACACACACACACACACACACACACACACACACACACACACACACTTTTACACTCATCATTTGCTTCTGCTACTTTATTTTACTCATATTATTATTTATCCTGTTGCCCAGTCATTTTACCCTGCCTTCATATACATATCCACCTTTGGATACCTCATTCCTCTGCACATTGATCTGGAACTGGTACTCCCTGTACATGGCTCCATTCTTGTGTATTTTATTTTATTCCTTGTGTTACCATTTTATTTGTATTATTCTTTTTAACTCTGCATTGTTGTGA